>NC_141687.1:1113473408-1114073408 GCF_964263255.1 Lissotriton vulgaris
ACACTGATGGACTTAGTTGTTTGGGGACAAACCGAACAATTACCGCAAGGATGGTGTCCTTTTACGGGAGGCAGATACCACAGGGTACCAAGTTGTCTGGACGATTTGCTTTTTGATCTAGTGTGGACCAATTGATCTTTTATGTTGGGTCCTCTCTTAAAAGCAAATAGGGGAGGAGGTAAGGTGTCTCCGCTGGTGTTCAAAATAGACCAGTGTTTGGTTATGATTTTCCGAACCTCGTTCGATTTTGTGTGAAAAGTGTTCACAAATGTCATCCTTTTTGTTTTTTCTTTTTGGGTTGGCAATGTCCAAAAGGGCGTCCCTGTTGTTGTTTGATGCCCTTTTCTTGGATTGGCGGATGATCTTCGTGGGGTAGTTTTTTTCACGCAGATGTTCAGAAAGTGTCTCTGAGTGTTTCTCAAAAGCTTCCTTGGTAGAGCAGTTCCTCTTGAGTCTCAGGAACTGCCCGAAGGGCAGGTTTTCCCTGAGAGCTCTGGGATGACAGCTCTCGAAGTTCGATGTAGAATCCTTATATACATCAATTCCTCAAACAGAGACCCTGGAAGTGGTGGGTAACATACTCCAAGAAAGGGATTTGCAATCGATAACTCCAGTTGCCTTCATCATGGACCTAGCTGAGCTGGCGATGAAAGAAAATTACTTTAAATTCTAAGACACCATCTATCTCCAGACCTCTGGAACCAGTATGGGCAGCGTTTTCGCGCCCAGTCTGGCGAATCTATACGTCCATGTGCTAGAACAGACTAAAATATTGAATCAGGACAATCCCTACTATGTATCGCTTCTTGTTTGGAAGCGGTACATAGATGATATCTTTGTCGTATGGAGAGGCTCTGAGGCCAGCCTATTGGAATTCCATAGCTGGCTAAATAATTGCAATGAATTCCTGAAGTTCACAGTAGAATTCAGCAGAAAAGAACTGCCCTTCTTGGACCTTCTTATAGTGGCAACAGATGATGGATTAACAACAGAGCTGTATAGGAAGCCCATGGCACGGAATGCGCTACTCAACTTCGAGAGCTGTCATCCCAGAGCTCTCTGGGAAAACCTGCCCTTCGGGCAGTTCCTGAGACTCAAGAGGAACTGCTCTACCAAGGAAGCTTTTGAGAAACACTCAGAGACACTTTCTGAACATCTGCGTGAAAAAAACTACCCCACGAAGATCATCCGCCAATCCAAGAAAAGGGCGTCAAACAACAACAGGGACGCCCTTTTGGACATTGCCACCCCAAAAGAAAAAACCAAAAGGATGACATTTGTGAACACTTTTCACACAAAATCGAACGAGGTTCGGAAAATCATAACCAAACACTGGTCTATTTTGAACACCAGCGGAGACACCTTACCTCCTCCCCTATTTGCTTTTAAGAGAGGACCCAACATAAAAGATCAATTGGTCCACACTAGACCAAAAAGCAAATCGTCCAGACAACTTGGTACCCTGTGGGATCTGCCTCCCGTACAAGGACACCATCCTTGCGGTAATTGTTCGGTTTGTCCCCAAACAACTAAGTCCACCAGTGTCGACATCGGAACCATGCGCCCATGGCAACAGCGCAAATTCACCAATTGTAACAGTGAGAATACCATCTATATGATCACCTGCCCGTGCCCTAAGAGATACGTGGGCATGACAACTCGGAAAACGAAAATAAGAATTGGTGAACATAAGAGTACTGTCCGATGCCGCAAACAAGCGACACGCTTAACAGCTCACTTTTTGGAAAAGGGACACGGTCCTAGTGACTTCACATGGACCATACTGGAACAACCTACCATACCGGACCACTGTCCTGATATAGGCAAGTTTCTGTTTAGAATTGAACAGAAATGGGTCTATAAACTAAACAGTGACAAGGAGGGTCTCAATGAACCGATACCTTGGATGTCACTATAAGGGGCCGATTCTGTCTGTAAGCAAATCTATTAAACAAACGGGTAGAAATATATCCCCATACCACCCGTGATACCTTACTGAAAGAGAAATCCTTTCTTTTACAACAAAAACATAAATAATTGAAATCTAGAATCATTGACTTTCTACTGCTTTTTTGAAGGGAAACTACGATTCCCAGAACACACCATACCCGCTTGTCAAGCTTCACTGATATACCCGCCCTTTTCTCTCGTTCGGTGCCTCCCCAGAATAGCCCAGAGGGACGTTGGGAGACACCGACGGAGAGGTGAGTGTGTGAGAGGTCTTTACTGGCAGCGATGCCGGCAACATAAACGATAATGCCTCGATACGATCCTGTGGTTTTCTAACCCTAAACGCCCAGGGCGTGCCACTAGAAAACGCCCCTACCGGGTCTCTTGTATATACGTAGCAGGGGATATACCGGTTACATAAATACTCGTAATGGGTAGAATTATTGTTTGTAGTAATTTACACCCGTTAAGCCTTTTTTTCTATACCACTAGTAAGGACTCTTGACAAATAGATTTACCTACTAAACTGTTTAAATATCAGCATTTCTTGCCTTGTTTTTACTGAATCGGTTGAGTGTTTCTATAATTGTATTTTGCTAACAGAGCGGTGCTCCTTATTTACTTGAGCTGCAGCCAGGTGAGGTGAGGCGCCATCCCCACAAATACTGGGTGAGTGTTATCATGTCGACTAAACTGTATATACATGACCACAAGAATAGCGCCATTTGGTAGTGCATTCTTTGACAAATGTTGTTTTTCTCTTCTCTTTTTCCTTATCAATATGACTTTCCTAGATTGTGGTGGAGAATCAACACCTGACATCCAGGTGAAATGTTTCCCTTTTATTTCTTTAGCTCCTTATCACTAAATCATGCAAGCAGTAGCAACATCTAGGTCCTGACGAATGCATAGGATAACTTCCGCCTATATGCAGAAACATGTCGACCACTTGCTAGTAGAAATTTTGTTAAATCTACTTTTCACTGTTCACCTGTTTTTAGACTTGGGGGTCTGAGAGAAACTAATAAAGCACTTATTCTACTCAGTTCCACCTAATTTTACTCACTACCACTCTTTTTCACTGCACTACTTTCTTTCAGTTGTAACTTTCAACACCATACCGATACCACCCAGCGAAACAAATAACATCAGTCTCCTCACTCACACAGTCTTCACACTCTACATAGTGTGACTGTTCTCTTGCACTAACTCCTGGGTAAGGAGGACCCAAATGATGTGATAGTGGTGGTACAGAACGGCAACTGATGGGAAAAATTCCTACCTGGGTTGCATGTTGAGCGTATGAGTAGTCGAATGGTTTTCACATATGAACAATATTTAATTCACAATCTAACTTGTAAGTCATATGGTGGTTAGTCTAGAGTAAAAACACTTGGTTGTGACTCCTGGATACCTTTTGTTGTAGTAAGTCTGATGTCAGGGGCATGTGTCCAGTTCAGAGTCTTAAAACTAGCCCTTAGACCCTCATTTATATAGTGTGTTTTGTGACTCTCGAGGAGTCCCCTCCAGGGCGCGGGTGGTGCCGCGTCAGGTCCGGTGCGTGAGGCGGGGTGAGGGGTATATATGTCCCCCGTACCACGTTGAAGACCTCTTTGTCGTCGCACCAGACACGCGTGGCCGCTGCCTCGCTGGACACGCCGTCTTGTCCCTTCTTCTTGGCGCCGTTGGATGTGTGCGAACCTCTGGGAGCTGTTTCCTCGGTGAGTAAAGCCCCCCCCACTTCCCCCGCCCCATTACGGGGCAGCCCTCGGGCGGTTAGCCCGGCCATTGCAGATGCATTTCTCCGCCTTGAAGTGTGGGGGGGTTACAGCTCCTGGGGGGCATAGGCCAGATCCCCCACGGAGGAAGCTCATCATGGAGCTAACGTTCGGGGACCGTGAATGTAACTCAAGCACCTTCGGGCAGGCCTGAGACTAGAGCCGGGAAGTGCCCCAGCAGGGTATCCCCTGGGAGGGAGAGCGTGCTCCCAGAGACCCGGCGCCCTAAGGGGGCGGCAGGAGATGTGCGGCCGTCTATCTGGCAATCGCTGATGCTCAATCCCCTCCAGGCATTGGAAGTTGTTGGCGGAGGCAAAGGCGCTTCATAACCCATTCAGACTCCTGTCCTCCCGCTCTTGCCCGGTCCATGCCACTACACCACCACGCGGTCAGGGCACGACCCAGCCAGGCTTGGCCAGGGGGCAGGAGAGAAGGTGAGTGGGGGAGGGATAGAGAGAGCCGAGTGACCACCACCTCCTATGCTCCACCATGCCAGCCGTTAATACCGGGCCACCGGCCAGCGCGGGCATGTTGTTGGGGGGGGAACTGCAAACAATAGGGGCTCCCTCCGGGCTCCGTCGGAGTCCCCCTCTGCAAAACTACTCTTTGGCTGGGCCGGCACCAGTGCCTCAGCCCGTGCGAACAAGTTGCTGGGGGGCGCTTATGCATGGCTCAGTCTCATCGGAGACTCTGATGCCCGCTGCGGCCAGTTACTGTCCAGCACTCCACTGTCCCCCGCCCCCCTGGTCTTGCGACTCCGGGGGGAGGGGGGCAGTTTCAGGCAGAGAGTGTGTGGGGAGACAGGTTCCTTCCCCTGCGTCCTTGTCTCCGTTAGCAGCTTGGGATCCCAGTTTTCCCGGGTGGAATGGTGGGGTGTGCCCCGCCCCCAGTGTGGCGTGGTGCCCACGCTTTCTCAGCGGTGCATTTTTGGATACCTTTGGGTTTTCCCTTTCCCCGCGGGTACCAGATATACCAACTCCCTCCCCCTGCACCAGTTCCGTGGAGATCCCAGTGTACTGCTCACCCACCGCTCGCTCTGAGTGCTGCGAATGGGCTTCAGCCCTGGAGCTTGGGGCACGGATAGCAGAAGTGATGAGCACTACTAGGGACTCGTAAAGGAACACTATGTCACCGTGCCTTGGGCACACCACCATCTCCTGGTGGGGGCCGGTGCATCCTGCAATTTGTGGTCAGTGGGTGCCGCACCCCGCCCCCCCTTCGGGAGGCAGGCGCAGTTGGGTGTCGATAGCGTGGGGCACCGAGGTTCCCGACGACTGGGGAGTAGATCGTGGGTAGCCAATGGGCCTTGGGTACCCGGGACGGAGCAGGCACGTTGGGCCCTTTCCCCTGCCCGTTATGCCAGGTTCCCGGGCTACCGGCGGAATTGGCTGTAGGGCCACCGCTCCGACCATGGACTGCATAGGTCCCTCCTACCCATTCACATACGTATCCGCCCGCCGGGGCAGGCGGGGAGCGTCGCCTGAAGCCTACTCTGGTTCCCTTGCCAGAACTGTTGCCAGCAGTATCGCAACCCCCCCTTTGCTCCTTCCCGTCCACCATCTGTCCCCCCTGGTGGTGGAGGGCATACAGCTACCAAGGGAGGGGTTCATGGGTTAATGGAGGCCACGCACACCGGGACAGCATGTGCGGGCGAGGCCCCAAACTGGCAGTGCACAGTGCGCTTTGGGGCCAGTTATGCACAGTGGCGAGAGGCAGAGCTCAATGCTAATAAGGCGTTCGGGCTGCATTTTTAAGGGGTTACCCCACTAGCCTCAGGGTCAGGAGCGCGCCCTTCCATGTCACGCGGGAGGCCGGGTGCCATCACCCTAGGCAGGGGTGTTGAGAAATACTGGCACAGTAACAGTTCTGGGGCCGGCCAAGGTCTTAAGCGGGGACATGCTTGTTTGACAGAAGTTTAATTAACGCAATCTAATGCCCCGGGGTGAGCAAGGGATCACGTCAGCACGTCACCTAGTACAGGTTCCGGGGCCCTTATTTATGAGGCCTTGAGTCAGTTTTGCGCCGCCGGTGCGTCACTTTTTGTGACGCACCAGCAGCGTAAAAAATGCGCCTTGTTGCGCCATATTTAAAAAGTGACGCATCTAGGTAGATGCGTCACTTTTTAAACCCCTGCGCCACATTATACCTGCGTCAGGTATAATGTATGCAGAGGGGGCGTTCCCCCGCAAAAAGCCTCGTAATAGTGACGCAGTGAAATCTATGAGATTTCACTATGTCACTTTTAGGATGCTGCTGCGTCAAAATCTTGCGCCTGCCTCACAGCAGGCGTAAGACTGACGCAAGCCCTTTCACACGGGGCTGGCCCCATGTGAAAGGACGCTTTGCTGGAGTTGTGTCACTTTTGTGACACACTCCAGCAATGCGTCACTTTTGCCCTTACAGATACGTCAGAAATACTGACGTATCTGTAAGTCCTTGCGACATGATGCGTCATACATTAAATATGACGCATCATTGGTGTCGCAAGGAGTGCGCAGTGAAAAGTGACGCATCGCTTTTTTCACGCAGCGATGCGTCACTTTTCATAAATGAGGCCCCTGGAGTCAAACATTTTAATTTTCTTTTGGGTAGTATATAACCGTCTTTTGATACCTAGTAGAGCAGAGACAGCGTGGGTCTTAATAGGACCGGGGGCCAGCTGGCAGGTGGTTGTTTGTATCACATGTCTGGTAATAGTTAGAGGGGTCTGGCGACGGTTGATTGATATTCCGGCATGCGCTCAGGTTGAGGCACAACTCTACGAGTTCTGCCTTCCCCCCCTGCTGCCACTTTACTCATGGGGCATTGTATGTTAGGTCACCAGGGTAATTGAAATGGAATGTGGCTTTAAAATGCATATGGCGTGACTGTCAGGCGTCATGTGTCAATGCACTGCAAGTGAAAGTTTTGAATGTTATCACACGCTTGAGTTTCTGCTCATTACCTTAAGCAACCATTCCCTTGACAGGTCAGGGAATGACTCTTGCTGCATTAGTACTGGACGCAATGATGGAAACAGCAAAATACTAGTCGGGCGGCACACTATGATATGCACAGTATTCTGCGGGCACAAATTAAGCCATAACATGGGTGCGATTCCCTGCTTACAGGGCTGTGAAGGGATGCTGGGGCAAAGGGGACACCGCGGGTCCATCCCAGGAGTACCTGTTATGGTGCCGAATGCGCTGTGGCTGCAATTTGGGGCGGTGCCTGGGGCCCTCAGGGCTTAATATTGGTGAGGTGCCGCTGTGCACTTTGTGGCCCGGGCGGTTATTAGGTGGTTGGGACCAACAATGGTCCAGGTGCTGAACGCTCCTAGGAGGAACGGGAGGTGTTTGAGCAGGCCAAAACTATAACTCCTCGCAGGTCCACAACTGTGTCTGACACCTGATAACATCAGTTTATAAAATCACACGTGCGAGATGTAAGGGGGGATTTGACTTAAATAATTCACACCGGGTCCCAGTGGAAGCTTCAAATGCCAGTAGCCAGGTGCAGGCCAACTGCAAGCTGGGATGTGGGGCGGCATTTGAGGACGTTTTATTGACACCAATTTGGGCAGCAAGGTATCACCATGGCAGCACATGACGGCCTTGTTTCCCATGCTGCCACCCAACACTAGATGGTGATGCCTCCGTGCCAGCTATCTCATACAGCGGGTACCTGGTTACCTTTGCACTACTCACTGGATTTTGTGGAAGGTACCAATGAGGTAGTACACTGCAATTCATACTGAAATGATACGAACGCCACCCAGGGGGATAAGGTACAGTGCTTGGTGCATTAACCATTCTGTGCAAATTTAGCTGTGCAAAGTTTAGGGAAAACCGTACTAGGAGTTTAATGGGGTACGTTAATGACTACGCTGGTATGTTAGTGACTCATTATAGCTCCTGCACAGACACATTGTTGGCCCATGAGCCAGTCTTAAGCACTGAAGTCATTTACATGCATTAATGAACAGGGGCAAAGTCAACAGTCCTGGCTTGCGGTAGGTATAATTTTACAAGTAGATTACATAGCTGGTTGCATGACCGAAGAAGCAGGACGATGCGAAGAAATATTTCAGCTTCATTTGGCCTGTCAAATGGGGAGGATCTGCCCAATAGATGAACATGCTTGTTTTAATTAAGTACTTGTTGCAGGTAGAAGGGGCGATCATTAATGATAGGTGCTTGTCAAACAATTTTGGAAGAGGAACCTTAAGGCTGAAGCATGCTCCTGGTCATGTGCACCAGAGGTAATGTGTCTGCTGCATCAAACAGCCACATGGTGGCTTGCTGCTTGCATGTTTGGGTGTCCTTCATACAAAATGTTTTGACCTTTGGATGCTGCAATGGCCTACATCATCAAGTCCACCTAGCTAAATTTGACCTAGCGATTTCTGGTCTCTTGGCACAGTTACTTATTTGTACCCCCAGTACTTGGGACAGCCCACCACGGGTTGGTGCTGTCTTTTTGAGAGATGACCACAACAGGCACTGAATAATTTCAAATAGATTAACATTATCATTGGCTGCTGCACTAGACATTCGGACAAGTTTAGGGAACTGGAATAGCTTGAATTGTCACACTGGTAGAACTGTGAGGGTTAGTAGATTGGCAGCAGGGGCAAAGTGTGGGGTAGAACTAAGTGGCCGCATGGGTGTTCTAAAACAGAGTGGCCGCCTGTCGGGATCCCGGGAAGATGGCAGCAGAAGAGTCAGGGTTTGTAGTTGGGATGTATGATTGGCACCATGGCAGGAGCAAGATGGGGTGCGAAATAAACTAATGTCTGCCTGGCACGGTTCCCAATTCAAGCACTTAACGTCCTGGGGCACTGCAGGGACTCAGCACTGCATCCTTCAGAGGTCAATGATACTGTACCATTGAATTGGGCAACAATAACCATGTTGTTCAGCACCAAGATACCATTGTGTGAACATATCCACAATCTGTCGGGTATGGAAATTTTATAGGAATTTCGTAAATGCTGTAAGGTCACTCAGCAGTGTAGGAGCCAAGAGTTTTGCACAATTTCCATAGGCTGTAGGGTAGGCAGGCAACAGGTTATACCCAGACGAAACAGCAAGGCCCCCTATGTCGGAAGCACAGGAGACATACTTATTGGAAAGGTCTTATATGTGAAAGGTTTTATACTTGTATGGTTTTATGTAGCGCTGGCTAGAACCTGATGTATCAGAGCGCTTTACATGAGTCGCAGAGTAGCAGAGTAGCAGACCACAGTGGCAGGTTACATCGTTACAAAGCAGACCATAGTGGCAGGTTACATCGTTACAAAGGATACAGTATTAGAGAACAGCTACATATTCGGTCGAGATAAACAATAAGGACGTGTTAAAGGTAAAAAATAGCCATGGCAAGCGGTTCAGGGGAATACACACATACATGTGCGAACTAGATTGAAACCATTCAACTGCTGTCGTAGTTTAGCTCCAAAAGGTCTGGTCGAGGCCGCTAATCATTGTCTGCTCCCTGGTACACATTAGCAAAGTCTGGGAGACCCAGAACTCACTCAGGGGTGCTTGGCCTAACGTTAAGGGATAGGTCCAAATATGTCACAATTTCTGAATGTGTAGGAGTTTTCCATTGTCTGTGCAGAGTTACAGGCCAAAGAATGGCGGCATGGCCCCTGGGTTTCGCTGGCGGTTTGGCTTCTTGATGTTTTCGCAAGCTTGCGCAGGCTGTTATGGTCGCTGAGTTTGGGGCAGGTTAGCATTCCCTCCTGACTTTTAGCATCCCAACAGCATAGTAGTTCACAGAACATGGGAAACACTTTCCCAAATCTGGCACCAGAACACAAGGTTAGTCAGGGCTAACCTGCCTGTTGGATCCCTTGTGCAGGTGAAGACTCAAGACAGTTCCTGCACAGTCCCACCAATTTGCAATTGAAGCGTTGCCTGAGAATCGTTGGGCATATAGGAAGGCCAGGTAAGCAGCCACGGGTCCACAGAGCAGGATCCCTTAGCGTAGTATACGCCAGCTGCATCACCTACACCAAAGAAGCAAGCAGGTCTATCAAGTGTTGGGCAGGACCCATACTCAACATCAAGTAATAAGTAAGCCTTGTTAAACTTTCCAGGAAGACAATGCTAATCTGGAGCGATTGAGAGCTGTGGGTGGTCATTCCTTGCTTGGTATAGAAGAAAGCTTTAGGTACCTGATAGTACACACATACTGGTCCGGTAGGGGCATAGTTCTGGCACTAGGGGTCCTCCATTTGATGGACCTTACGGATCCCCGCTAAGCGCCATTGCTCTTCAAGCTCTATGCTTGAGGCTCCATAGGAACATTTCCAGCCTACACCTCAAACTACAGCAAACTCATCCTGTTCATCCCCCTGTTGTTGACAACAACCGCACATGTGAGAGTTTCCATTACCTGTGCATAGTCATTTCCGATACCTAGTTTCATGTTAATTTAAAATTTGCGGTAGGCACGAGCCGCACGTATATCATACCATCAATGCCAGCAACAGCTCACATTGCCAGCAAGCTGCCTGGGAAATCTGGGTGCGGTCACCACAAACTGAACTGAACAGGCAACATTATGGCAGGATAGGATGGATGTGGAAGTGAGTGCCCCCCCTCGCCTTAGCAGCATGACTATTGTACAGGAGGATGGAGGGTGATTCAGGGGACACAAATGGGGTGTTGGCAACGCTAGACTGTGTGGGAAGTTTCGCATCACCATCGTGAAGGGTGCCAGGGGGCAAGACCCAGTAAATAGGTTAATCCATGGGCGCCTTCGGCCTTGCGGTTGATATCTTTTCAGGGGGAAGAGAAGTGAGGCACCCAATCGCTTACAACGTAGCACATTAAGGCAGGCGGTATTGTAGGGTGATTCAGCAAATCGGTAACATATACTGTCTATTCAGCGACAGAGGGCCCCGGGGGCTTGCATGATTCACTAAACACATTGCTGCAACCAGGAAATTGCCAAGTGGCAACAACCAGCACAGAGGTAAGATGTAGCTCTATGGCCTTACAGCTGTGGGAAGTCATCCTCAAGTTTGAGGTACGCCCTGGTGGGAATTGGGTGCTTGTTAGGTCCGCATGACCATTGTGGTTTATTGTGGCACACCAAGCGGACTGTCAAGGTCATCCTGTGCTGCCGTCCCAAGAAATGGGGATTACAAGATGTCAAGCACGAAAGACTATGTAATAGAGCATGTGGCACGTTCAGTGTGCTACAAGAATTTATATCAGCAGGGCAGGTTATATTTCACCCCTGGGGCTGCTCAGTGTGCACATGCGAAGCCCCCGACTCCCTATTCGTGAATATGCTAGGGAGGGTGTGAGCAGGACTTAGTCAGTCCTTAAAGGTAGGCACCATATGACCGGCAGGGGGCAGGGTATAATCCAGACATTCTGTGAGTCGGTAGGCCCAAGGGATTCACCACAGAGGGAGCTGAGTTGGCGATCCCTTGCTCTTTGTCACATACTTATAGTTATGGACAACCAGGTGTATGATTTAGAAAGCAGAATGAATGCAAATGCTAAAGTAGATTTCTTTTCACCCTACCAGCCTAAGCGGGCAGGCGGGTGTGGGAGCGGTCAGCTAACTAGTGGGCTGCTGCCCCTTAAGATGTGGGGCACGGGGAACAACCTTTACAATGCAACTTTTACAAACGCACTACCTTTACAACAAAACTTTTACAAAGCAACATCCATTAGAACGCATGCCATTACAACGCAACCATTACAACGCATGTAACTACAACGCATACCACTACAACTCATGTCATTACAACGCAGTCATTACAACGCATACCATTAAAACGCATACACATAGTACCCCTACACTATCCAACACTTACCCTACTGTTGCACCCCCTGGAGTTAGAATAGTAATGTTTACCCCTACACTATCCAACACTTACCCTACTGTTGCAACCCCTGGAGTTAGAATAGTAATTTTTACCCCTACACTATCCAGCACTTACCCTACAGTTGCACCCCCCTTGGAGTTAGAATAGTACATTTTACCCCTACACTATCCAATACTTACCATACATGCAATGTAATGGTATGAGTTGTAATGGTATGCTTTGTAAAGGTAGTATGCGATGTAGTGGAATGCGTTGTAAAGGTAGTTTTTAGAGATGCGTGGTAATGGCATGCGTTGTAATGGAATGCGTTGTAATGGATGTTGCGTTGTAAAAAATGCGTTGTAAAGGTATGCGTTGTAAAAGTATGCGTTGAAACGACATACATCCGTGGGGTACAGGTGTGCAAGACACAGTCTGGTGCAACCAGCAAATTCAGGGGGCCATGTGAACCATAGTGCCTGAATCCACCCCGCCCGAGTGGCACGGGGCAGAGTCATGTAAAGCGATGAAACTTTCCCACGGGAGAAATAATTCTTGGGACAAGTTCACTTGCCAGAAAGGCCTTCATCATGAGACTCTGGCGGTCTAATGTCAAGGGTCACTGGGATATAGATGGTGTCTCCTGCCCATGTTGGCAGGGGGCCTGTATATGAGAAGTTGCAGGGAAAATTGAGCTGTTTTGGTGGGGGGCTCTGTCGGCGACAGTAGCTGCCGCCAGAGCTGTGGCGGAGTTACAGGGCGATCTGGAAGCAAATGGGTACAGAAGGGTACCTCTGCACGGCACATAGGGGATGCCAGGGTCAGAGCCCAGGAGCGTCATGGGAGGTTCCTGGAAACCGTGTTGGCGCCCCGTTTGTCCTCGGGCGGTTGTGGGCCTAAACAAACGGGGGCTTGCCTTGCTATGCTCCGCCCTGGAAGGGGCGTGAGTAAGAAGTGTCACGTGATCTGGGAGGAGGATCACCAGAAGGGGCAGCACAGACTGGGTTCGCCCCAGTGCTGCTTGGCTCATCAGGTGGGCAGGTGGCGAGAATACTGCCTGCCCTTGGATCGCCCGTAAGATAACCCACCATATTACATAACGTTGTATGTAATAAACCTGCAGCAGTTTTTCCCATAACAAAATTTGTGTGGTGTGTATTTATTTGCATGCATACTATGTGCTTGGGGGTGGGGAGTGTCGTCATGATGGTACTATGACGCTGCCCCCTATGGGAGGCAGCTCCAAAATTAAGGCCAGCAAAACCCTGGTATTAATTTGGCGAAACAAGGAGAAATGCTTTATTTCTCCTCGTTTTTGCTTTTTCCATGTGTCCTGCCATGTGCAGCACACATGGAAAAAGCAAAATGCCATGGTTTGTGTATGTACAGGAAGGTGTCCCATCCTGTACATGAACAAACCTTTTTTTCAAATGCCGTTTTGTAACTTACGTGTGTGCTGCATGAAGCAGCGCACATGTAAGCTACAAACTGGCATTTTAGTTTTGTTTATGTGCCGGAAGGGAAACCTTCCTATACATAAACAAACCTCCCTGCTTGCAGACACCCTTGCACTCTGGTGCAAGGGTGCCTGTGTTGGCGCTAAGTTGCGAAACTTAGCGCCATCACAGGGAGAAACGCACTCTCCGCCACTTCGGAAACGCAAGGCTGCACCATATCCTTGTGAATATGGTGCAGTCTTGCGTTTCTGAAGTGGCGGAGGGTGGCGTTAAGCCAAGAAGCCTAACACCTCTCACCGCCACTTCCCTTGTGATGAATATCCCCTGAGTGTGCAGCCTCTTCAGAATCCTAGGCCATGGAAGAAAATAGAGAAAACAGGGCATTTGAAATAAAGATGTGAAAAATGGAAATTAAATTAAAATGTAACTAACTAACAAGAAAGGTGTTGAAGGAAATAAAAGTTGTGTGGAGGGCCCCAGCGTGCTCCATCAAGGCTTGCTCCCCATGAAACAGTCCATGTGCTGGCTGTATTGACCTGGGCCTACGGCAGAAAGCAGGCCATCTACCCCTCCACTCGGCAAAGATTACCAGCACTGTTTATAGGGGAGAAAAACAAACAAAAGGTGCCCGTGCGCAGGCTCTCAGGCAGGAGGCGTTACATACCTGAGTCCTTGCAGTGCCTATGACCAGCAGTGGGACACTAGGCTGATAAAAGGAGTGTGATAGTGAAACATGAAAGTGGGCACAATTACAAGATTACAGGCCTGTTTTTAATTGTGCTCAAAATTGAAAGCCAATGGGAGCAGCTGTGTGAAAGAAAAGCCTTCCCATGCCACTAAGCAGAATCAAAAGAAAAAATAGTGCACCAGAACAAGCCAAAATGCACACAAGTGGAAGGCTAGAAGTACTGGGGTGCAGCTCCATGGGAGTGAACAACTGACAAAAAGGAGAGATGTGGGTCCCTGAAAATAGGATAAAGTTTAAAGCATTGAGCTTTATGCATAAAATCAAAATCGAATCAGCTCCCCTCTACCTCCAGGCCCTTGTCAGCCCCTACCTTCCTGTTCGCTCACTTCTTTCTTCATCCCATCATCTCTTCAATGTACCAAAGTTCAAACTCACCAGAATGGGTGGTGGTTCCTTTGCGAACTTAGGACCCAGACTGTGGAACTCACTTCCCTTGGCCATTCAGATGGAAAACTGTCATATGCGATTTCGCAGAGCGGTGAAAACCTGGCTTTTCGATCTCTAAATCTTCTGCTTGATGTTGTTGATTTGTCTCTTAGCGCCGGGAAACCCTCATGGGTAGCTGTCGCACTCAATAAATTCAATTAATAAATAAATAAATAAATAAATAGGAAAAATTGAACACTTGGAAGCAAGGATTTTTAAAGGACACATATGAACAAATAAAAATCAATGGAAGACCTGTAAGCAGACAACGTATATACAACATGTCTTGAAGAGATAGCACAAGCGCTGGCCTGGCTCGACCAAAACAGGGCTACCATATCACTGTCCGCACTTAAATTTAGTAGGCAGACTGTGGAGTGAGTCCTTATCCACCCCAGTGGTTTGTTAGCTTGCTCACAAAGTTCTAAATCAGACCCTAATTAATTTGATACATTTTCAAATGTACTTCTTGATTTCTTTATCAACATACCAACTCTGAAGATTAGCCTTTGAGCTCGACCATTGATACCAGTTAGGAGTTAAAGGGCATCTCTAGGAGGTCTTATGGTGCACTTCTATCAATAAAACTCTAGATATGGGCAATGTTGGGGCTAAGTTAAAGCATGTTAATTGCACCACCACTCTTCCCACTCCTCCACTCCCAACTATGTATAATAGTCATGGAGTCCAATCTCAACATACTCCCTTCTGGTTATCGCCGTGGGTCAACAGAATCAGCAGCGCTCTCGCTGTCCCATACAGACTCCCAGGAGGATTATTGACCCTGGACAGAGCCCTACCCAGCTCTCTCTCATTCGCACGCTGCTAATCCTCAGCTACGTGTTTTGAGTGACACTGCACCGGACACGTTTTCGGGTCCGTCCACTGCTTTTATACTCACCTTTTGGAAACACCTTTGCCTAGACAGCCGGGACGGAAGTACATCCGGTGGAGAGATCAATCAACCTTCAGTCATCTTGCCTAATAGCCCTGAAGAAGTCATGGATTTTTCACCCTGACGAAACACGTGTTGGCTGGGCAATCGATCTTCATTAAAAAAAGAGAACATGTGATACTAGGAGTGTTCTTCTTATGTATTATTTGTTTGACTGTTTTTTGTGGTGGTTTTTCCACATTTCATGAATTCATAGAGCAGATTTGCTCTGCATATCACTACAACGTGTGCACAGGCATCCTGTATACCAATCTCAACATAGTCTGACAGTTTGTTGAGTTTGAGCTGCTGATAACAAGGTTATTATCCAGTATCCGAAACTTATCAGGACAAAAATAGCATTATTTCTAGAAAGAAAGATTGCACTATAAGTGATGCATGATGGATTTGAAGGACACTACCTCTGAAGTATTAGGTGGGTTCTCAAAGTCAGGGCACACACCTGCTAATTGCCAGGATATCTTCATGGGTGATAACCTGCAACACAAACGAACATAGCATAACATAACTAAGACATGTGACAGATTCTATCCTGCTCAGTGTTTTAAATGGAAATAGAAAAGTGCTGGTATTCACTGTTACGAGTATCTATTTTCTCCTGAAAAGTGCCGGTATTGTCCATTAAATGTATTGTAACAGTGCTCAAAAATGCTGGTACTCTCCTTTTCGATTGAAAGAAGTGCAGTTACTCACTACCGAACATTACCTGCCCACTTAAAGCACTGATTGTGCTTACCAACCTTACTGGGGCTATATTACAGATGGTGCACTGGGTGCGCAAAAGACGTTTGCTTCCACTTTGCGCCACTCAGGGCAGTTGGTACTTTAGAAGCGGACGCAGACGCTTGTGCGTCCCCTTCTATAATACCGATAGTGCTGGTGCACCTAAAGCGCCAGCGCTATCAACAGAGGGAGTTCCTTCATTTGCATAGGGGAGTGTCCTATGTAAATGAGGGAATTCCTTTGAGACTTCGCACCTGCCATGTTACAGGCACGGGTGCAGATTCAAAGAAGCCCTCAGGAGGCTCTCTGACAGTGTGCCATTTAAAAGGTGGTGTACTGTCAGTGCACCTCCTGACAGCAGCTCTCTGCAGTGGTCAAAGGGGGTCCCATGGACCCTCCAGACATCCCCTTGCAGGCGAGTGCAATCAGTGAAACCCCTTTGTAAGTGGAGGTGGGTGCGCCCTGCACTGTGAAAACATGGAGTGACTGCTCTGTGTTTTCTCATGAATACGCTGCCCCAGGGCAGTGGGAGTTTGCTGCTGGCTTTGGGGCAGCACATACACAATAATGAGCGAATTATCACTATTTGCATCGGGCGCAAACAGTGATAATGTGTAAGATAAGTAAACATAATATAGAAATTTTAATATTGTTGTGTAATATTATCAAGTTTTAATATCGAAAGCAGTAAATATCGATGGTAAATATATCGAAGTACCGCAGAGACTGGTGATACACTCTTTGCCCCCGCTAATTTCAACAACGCAGTGCGGGTGGCCGAGGAGCATGTGCAGAAGACATTCAGATCCAGTGGTGTGGGGGCATGGAGTGGGCCTGGTATTTCCCTGGCTACGAGGTCTTGCACTCAGCTCACTGCCCCGACCACAATCCTGCGGAGGTGTTGGCAGGAGCCTTAAGGACAAGAGAGACACTATAGTCCCCCACTTAGGTGGGGAGGAGCCAATGAGTTATTCTGTAAGTGGAACGGGGGGCCTGGGCTCAGACTCTGCCTCATCCCTCTTTTCTGGGTCCTTGTTGATGCCAAGAATACACTGAAACAAGCGGAGTGGAGGTGGGTGAAGCCAGGGGTTGTGGCCCCTCCATGGCAACTATTCATAAAGGAAGGAAGGAGGCTTTGGGGTCTACACAACGGCTCATGCAGTCCGATAGTAGAAATACTCCTGAGACACTAAAGTAGATGAGCTATTGGGACGCCACCAATGTACCGCGAGGGGCTTGACTGTGGAAGAATTACTAGATTTGAGAATAGACCCACTACCCCTCTACCGGTCCGGGACTTGGCCAATAATTGTGGGTCTGTTCTCCTGCCTTTGCCTGCCGATATCAAGGCACTTCTACAGAGGCTGCCTCTACCCACGGGGACCCTTGGTGCTCTCCCTATGGCAAACACTCCCCCTTTTCTAAGCACAGTGCTTCTCCTTATGTGGACTAAGTGACGCCACCTTACAATTATAAATCAGGTTGGAAAGATATCTTATGTAATGTTAGATCCCTACCAAAACACACAATTGAGGTATGGGACCTCTTCTCCTCAGAGAACCTAGATTTAGGTTTTTTGACAGAAACGTGGCTCAAGCCTTACTCCCCTCCCTCCATTACTTTAGCCCTGACTTATGGCTACAGAATTATAAGAATGGACAGACAGCCCAAGGTGGGAGGCGGGATAGGTATAATTCATAAGGACTGCATCAATGTTACCCCACTTGAGCAACGATGCAATGCCAATATTGAAATTTTGGTCTTCCGGATTGACTTTTTTTCCCAACTTAGGGACCCATTAGGATAGCGGGCGGATTGCCCCCCCCCCCCCCCCCCGGGCAGGCAGTAGCCACCACTGGCCCGGCGGGGGCAATCCACCCACCATCGATGCCTGATTGGTCCCGCCACATTAGTATGCTGGGGGTCCACGGTGAAAGAAAAACCGTCTGCCGATTTTCCGCTGGTCGACTCGTCGACCGGGCGGAAAAGGGTCACAATATTGTGGTGGTGTCTGCAAGACACCGCCCTCCTTATTATGATACATGCAGAGATTTGCCTTTCCATGGCAGTAACAAAGGCATGCAGTATCTGGTGTTGGGACCCGTTGCGGGCCCCCAGGGTGTCAGGGTGGGGGGTGCACATGGGGGGTACCTATGGTACCCCCTCATTGCCATGCACTATGTGGCAAGCACCACATGGTGACTGCCATGTAGTGCATGGCAATGATGTGCACACTCCTATTGCATTGCGGGTCGGTCTGCAGCCAGCAGATCCACCCGCAATGTAATATGCCCAGGATGCGCCCGCCAGTATGGCAGGTGCATCATAATATACATTGAGGGACTGCCGCAATATCAGCGGTCGGTCCCTGGCTCCATTGCGATGAACCCGTAGTTGGAAGGGGGCCTTAGTCTACCGGCCCCCTGGCTCTTTGACAGATTTCTCACTTCAATTTACTGAATTAATAGCCCCCTATGTGATTTCGACCAATAATTTTTTGTTGTTCAAAGACTTCAATGTACATAGCAAATGTATTACCAACTCCGATAAGGCAATACTTTTAGCAGACCTTGCTCTTTTAGGCTTAGTTAAGCTAAACGAGGGTCTAAAGCATGCAGCTGGTCACACACTGGACATTATTTTCACTAATTCATATAGTTTTTTAAAATGAACCTCCCCAGCCACTGACTTGGTGAGATCATGCTTCCATTGATTTCCTTATCAAGGATCCCAGGGCGGCTGACGTACTCTGTCCTGCCACTCACAGTACCTGCAGATAATGGAATAAAATCTCTCCGGAGCTCTTCCAGGCTGTTTTTTTGGCATCTTGGAAAGCAGAACTGGATAATATAGTTGATGGATTAGCTAAGTATAATTCCGCTGTCATCTGCGCTATCGACCAGCATGGGCTGCTGAAAACATCTCTTAACTCTTCTAAGTGCTCTCAGACAGCCTGGTTTTCTCTAGAGCTCCGGGTCGAAAAACGGCAGTGTAAAAAACAAGAAAGACGATGGAGTAGAACCCATGATGAGAGGGACAAGGACAGATTTAAGGTAGCCTTCTCATGCTATCACAAAAAATATAAAGACTGCAAAGAAAGCTTTTATTGTATCTCATCTAGCCCAGGTTGGGAATACTCCAAAAACCTGTGGCATTGGGTTCCCAAGGCCTACATGTTCCGAAGATAACCCACTTACACCGAAAGAACTGTTGGCACGGAAACTGAAAAATGCAAAGAACAAGTTTATTAAGACCCCATGGGGTGGTGGTACATTCCTACAGCACCCTTCGGTAATGCAAGAAGTATCACACCGAACATCGGTGTGACCCCCTCTTTTATACGTTTAACAGGTAATAAAAAGAACAGGCGGCACAAAATTACAGAGTATTATGGACATATATGGTCATGTTTTGGAACACTGCCAGCTCATTGGAGGGTTTCAAACCCACTGGTCAGTTTGCAACACATTCCTAAGGGGTGACTGGTCAATGGGAACTGCGCATGTACAGGCTTGACCGTTACTAAAAATAGCCTGTTGCTGGGCAAACTCAAGTGGTCAGTGGTACGGACAACGGACTAAAGGCCATGCTGGCCACGAGGCCGCTCGTGATCTAAGATGGCCGCCGTAACACGCAAAATGGCGTTTTCAAGTTTGGCCAATATAAGAATGAAACGTGTAGCTACAGTTAAACGCTAACTCGGCCATCATCAAATTACGACAGACGACCCTTTTAGCGTTCAGCTGAAGCTACCTCATAGTGAACATAATCTGGGTGTTCATCTTCGATATCGATCAACATTATCTGAGTTACTTCTTTATGAAGCATCATTTTGTCATGAACAAGAGCTCGTCTTGATGGTATACAAGCCGATAAACACATAGAACACAAAGCTGGACCACATTGAATGCATAAACATATAGAAAACAGTATCCCCACAAGAATACATAAAATCGTTAGCAGTTTCCAACCCCAAGTGGTGAGCATTGACCAGAACCACCCTGAGAGAGTCCAAGTACCATTATCTGGATGTATTTCTGCAGCAATTTTATGTAGTTTAGAAATTGCATCATAAACGGATGGTGAATTGTCAGGCACGTAGACACAACAGCTACTTCCGATAATTCTACATGCCCCCCCACGGTCGGCTAGAACTACATCTAAAACCATCCTGTTCTGTAACGTAACAATTCTAGAGATCTGCAGTTCCTCAGTAATGTTCCCCAATGCGATAGCAGTGTCATTTGCTACAGCCTCAACCACACGAGTCAGTCTTCGTATTTTCCGACTATTCAGAGCTGCCCCAACAAATGAAAACAGTCCAAGATTAAAATCCACATACTGTTGCAAAGCAGTGTCTGTCTGGTCTATGTCATCTAACACAACGGCACGTTTAACACGGTTCAGTATGAAATCGTGATACAAAATATAGTCATTATGGTACATTGGTGGGGCAATGAATACAGGAGGCAGTATAAAGGATACATAACAAGTACCTAACCATCCCAAAGGGAGCTGATGATAACCCTTCGTTCCACAAATAAAATACGTGTTTCGTGATGCTACAAATGATATACCATTCGGGCTGTCAAACGTTATCGTGTTATTACATTCGCTTTTCCCAACCGAAATCGTGCCTTTATTACGTATACATAGATCAGCTTTCGTGGCAATGACATTTATAACATGAGAGCTGGAGACATTTATGTTACGTTGATTGCTGTAAACACGTGGGGCAGAGATATTGTCAGGCCGGTATTCTTCCCATTCAAATCTAGTACCCTCAGCTTGCGGATACCCATCTCGATCATGGTAGCACACTTTATTTAAACGGAAAAGCACCCCCCCTTTGGTTGGCCATCTCAAAGTGAAGAGCAGGGTGTACCAGGCGTTGCAGGATCCATTATGTGAGAACGGAAGTGGAATAGGTGGAGTGCCCCCTTTCTTCTGGTGCCCCGGTAACATCCCACACACCCAACAATTTGAAGTATTGGTCATATTATGCGTATGATGCAGGATCTGAATGAAGCTATTGTTCAGATACGTTTGTCGGTGCCGTTCTTCATGGTAAGGCAGGGTGAAGTGAAAATGTTCAGATGGAGCCGGGGTAGTCGGCAGCAAATGTTCACGTACAGGTACCACAAGTTCAACTACCCAGGCTATCACTGCTATTACCACAATCGTTAGAACAAAAAGAATGGCACCCAGTATACGTTTATCCCGTGATGCTGACAACGCCATAGTTCGATTGTAGTTCAAAAAAAAGTCTCAAATGTTCAAAAGTTCAGGAAATGCACAAGTTCTCAAATGTACATATGTATGTATTTTACCTAAAAAAGAAAAAAATACGGTGCTGAGCTCCGAGGTAGCCGTTGTTTTCTTCTCCGGGCCAAGACGGGTGTCGCTACACTTGGCAAAACTGATCCCCCCCCCTTGGAATTCCCGGTTTCCGTTTCACAAACCTGGAGCGGTAACCAACCAGTTAAAAAAAACAACCCCAAAAATAAATCTTCTTATCGTGGCCGTAGATTGTAGCGCTCTCGTCCAGAAACGGTGTGGTCCGGGAAGGCTCCCTCAACTTCGGACGATGTCACTGCTGGGCTCTTTTCTTTATCCAGAATCTCTTTGTAGTCGGTCAACACAGCAGGATTCACCAGGTCAGGAGAGACACGACGGCAGTGAGTTGAGTGTATCCACCGCTTCCTGTTGGTTACTCGTACAGCCGTACCAGTAGCCAGGAGGACCTGCTCGGGGCCACGCCACCTCGGTTCCAAGCTGTTCGTCCTCTCAAACGATTTAATCATTACATGATCACCAGGGCGAAGATCATGGCTCTCTCCAGTAGAGTTGTCAGGGAGCGCTTCTCGAACCTGTTGATGAATAGAAAGCAAATCATTTGTTAATCGTGCCAAATAATCGTTCATCATTATACAAGGCACATCATGTATCAATCGCGGCTTGGGCACCCCCCAAATATTCATAGGCCTTCCGAACACCACTTCATATGGTGTGAGGCCTGTTCGAGAGTGGGGTACTGATCTAAGAGAGAGTAATGCCAGCGGTAAAGCATCCGGCCATTTCAATGACGTGGACGCCACGATCTTAGCCAATTTTAGTTTCAACGTAGCATTATACCGCTCCACAAGACCTGCTGACTGAGGGTGGAACACAGCATGAAACTTCTGCTGGATCCCTAACCCCTTCAGCACGTATTCCACAATTTTCCCGACAAAATGAGGCCCATTGTCGCTCCACAAAAATTTGCAAACTCCAAATCGAGGGAAGTACTCCTTGAGCAAAACCTTAGCTGTGGTCAGCGCTGTATTGTCTTTCGTGGGGAAGGCTTCAACCCATTTGCTAAAAGCACATACCACCACTAGGACATACTTGAGGTTATTGCAGCGCTCAAGCTGGATATAATCCATTTGGAGTACCTCGAATGGTGCAGAAGGTGGAACGAACCCTCCTTTCGGAGTATGGGTCCCCTTAGCAGGATTGTGCTGTAAACATACCAAACAGGTCTGCACTACTCTCTTGGCTGTATTAGCTATCTCGGGATGCTCCCAAACTCGTGTTAACAATCGAGTAATTGCAAGAGCTCCCACGTGCGCTAACCCATGTGTCATTTGGACCGTCGCTTGCAAGTAAGCTGCAGGCAATTTCCATTTCTCCATGTCTTTGCTTCTCCAACACCCTTCATCGTCTAGCACCCCATCAGTTGCCCATGCCGCAAGTTCTGATTCAGTAGCTGATTTCTGAATGTCTAATATTTCCGCTCTAGCATCATTCAATCGCTCTGCTTGGGATTTGGTCACATACATGGGGGAGTTAGCTCGGGACATAGCCGTTTGTCTCGCTATGCTGTCCGCAAAGGCATTTCCCTTTCCTACTTCATCAGTGATCTTTTTATGGGCGCTACATTTTATGATCGCTACTTTCTTTGGGCAAAGCAACGCATTGAGGAGATCACGCACCAATTCTCCGTGCATAATGTGTTCTCCGTGAGAAGTTAAAAACCCACGCTCTCTCCAGAGTAGACCGAAGTCATGTGCTACTCTGAAGGCGTACCGGCTGTCTGTGTATATGTTCGCACATAGGCCAGCACTCAATTCGCAGGCTCTTGTCAGGGCTATCAGCTCCGCTGCTTGAGCCGATTTCTGTGGTATTCTAGCTGTTTCTACCACTGTTTTAAGTGTCGTTATTGCGTAGGCTGCGGAAGCCGTGCCATCTGGCAGCCTCAGACATGATCCATCGACCCACAGTTCCCCATCCACATCTGGAAGCGGCATATCCTGTAAGTCAACACGACCCTTTGTCTGTTCCTCGGTGAGGAAAACACAGTCATGGTGTTTTTCTTCCTGACCCTCCTCGACCGGATAGGGCAATAAAGTGGCAGGGTTCAGAGTAGCACATCTTTTCAGTGTGATATGTGGCGCCAGCAGGGTAAGCTCGTATCCTGTTAAACGTGCACTAGTGAGATATTGGGTCTTTGTTTGGTTTAGCAGGGCATCTACTGCATGAGGAACCAACACCAACAATTTGTGCGATAACACTATTCCCTCACTCTGCCTTATCGCTACTGCTGTTGCTGCAACTGCTCGGAAACACCCAGGTAACCCTCGCGCTACAGGATCAAGATTGGCAGAGAAGTATGCACATGGCCTCTGCTTGTCCCCGTGTGCCTGCACTAACACTGATAATGCGCACCCATCTTTCTCGTGCACGTACAATGTGAAAATCTTCGTATAATCTGGTGTACCTAATACGGGTGCAGAGCAAAGAGCTTGCCTCAATTGATCAAAAGCATTTTGACATTCATCTGTCCATTCAAGGGGCATTGGTGTCGTTTTGGACAGTAACGCTAACAGAGGCTTGATAATGTGCGAAAACCCCATAATCCACTGCCTACAAAAGGACGTTAACCCTCTGAATGCACGTACATCTCTTTGCGTGCGGGGGACTGGTGTATCTAAAATTACTTGGATTCGATCTGATGTTAATGCACGCCCCTCCTTAGACAAAAGATGACCGAGGTAGGTCACCTTGGGTCTACAATATTGAAGCTTTTTCTTAGAAACCTTGTGATTATTCCGTGCCAAAAAGGAAAGCAACGCAATCGTACTCTCCTCACATTGCATATAAGAATCTGCGGCAAGCAGGAGGTCGTCCACATATTGGATCAGAACAACCCCCGATTGCAGCTCAAAGGAATCAAGCTGTCGTTTCAAAGCCTGGCTGTAGATACTCGGGCTCTCAGTGTAACCTTGGGGAACACGTCAAAATCTATACGATTTATTATTTAACGTGAAGCCAAACAAATATCTGCTATCGGGATGGACAGGGATAGAAAAGAAAGCGTTTTTCAAATCAATTACACTAAAAGTCGTAGCCGTTGGTGGTACCAGCGTAAGCAAGGTCGTAATATCGGACACCACCGGGTATTGGGGAACGACAATTTTGTTGATCTCTCTCAAGTCAATAATAAAGCGATAGATTTTGTCATCAGTATCTCTTTTAAGAATCGGGAGAATAGGGCTATTACAAACATTATAAGAAACCTCTTCCACCACCCCAGCCGCAATCAGATCTTGGACAATGTGTGTCAGGGCAATTTCTCCTTCCTTCGAAATCTTGTACTGTGGCACCCGTGGCAGAGAGGCCCCCTCCTTAACAGTAATATGAATGGGTGGAATACGCATCTCCCCCACATCCGTGTCTGAGATCGCCCATAACGGGTGCGGGAGAGAGGCCAAAGCGGGAATGTCTAATATAGTATAGAACCTATTCGGATCAGGATAGTTGTCATTCAGAATAACCCGCACTCCTTCAGGAGCACACCGGATCGTTGCTCGAAAATATTTAAGCAAGTCGAGGCCCAAGATATTATCTGGGGTATAGGGAGATAACAAAAATTGGCCAAAACTAAAAAATTTATCAAGACAGAGTGCAAGGGGTTTGGACAAAGGGCTAGGGGAGGGAGTGCCATTGAACCCTACACATGTTATCATTTCGCAAGACAGGGGAGCCCTCGGAACCAATTTCTTTGACAGAGCGCTACGAGTAGCTCCAGTGTCGACTAAGAATTGATCAGTAGAACCCAAGATGCCCGCTGTTACATATGGACCTTCCTTATCTACCGGCACTTCAATTGGCTCCGCACCCCATCCTACGCAATCCTATGCATGCACATAATCCTGATGCTCCACATTCTCACCCTCTGAAATCTGATAATGGTTCCGTCTATCAAAAGCATTTCGTTCATCCTGGCCACGGCCCCCTTGCTCAACCCTTCCACGATCACCTCCGCCACCTCTCGCTCCCGTATAACCACCCCGCGACCTACCACTCCCTCGACCACGCTGGCTACGTTGTTCCCGTAATACCGGACAATCCTCAGCCCAATGACCAAACTCCTTACAATACGCACATTGATCCTCCGCAATATCCGTACGACCATACAACGAGTTTCCTCCACCTCGTCTGCCCCTATCGTTCCCTCTACCCTGTGTTCCACGAACCTGTGCCAACATCACCTTCGTTTTCAATTCCTTTGCTTTCTTATCAACACTTTCTTTAGCCTCCAACTCCTGCCGCTCGTAATACTGAGCCATAGTTAACAAAGACGCAGGGGTCGCCGTAGCCCAGGAACTTTCACTCGACTTCAATCGCTTGGCAATCTCCGGCAGGAGATTAGCCACGTACTTATCTACAAACAAATGTCGACCTGTATCGTCTGTTAAAGATTGACCACTGTAATCATGAAACGCCTCTTCGAAGCGTGTAAAAAAGTCTGAAACCGTTTCATCTGGCTTTTGTTTGCACGAGGCTAACATGGTCCAATCTATCTTTTTAGAAGGTACAAGCGTTTTTAATTTAACCAGTATAGCCGTTGGAAGGTCTAAAATCAACTGGCAAGGCTTGCATGCTGGTTTCCTTTCTAGGTCAGCTTGATTAATCTCTTTCCATGTACCCCCTAGTACTGTCTCATCATTATTCTTACGAATTTGTCTCCACATATCAGGCGGAAGTATTAACCCAAAGAACAAATCTATATCAACCAGAGTCATCACACAAGATGAAATAGCCCCTTCCACCCCCAAATAAAATGCTGCCGGATTCTTACGAAGATCAGGTAGAGAATTTTTCAATGCCATAACATCCGCTCTATTCCAAGGCGTATATACCCAATTATATACAAAATACCCCTTCGCATCTTTTGACCTTCTATCATCATCTGTACCTTCCCCTTTCGGTGGAACATACAAGGGTGCAGCTTCACGCATAGGCATAACATGCAATGCAGAACTCTTATTTGAACCCCGGAGAGAACACTCCTTAGACTGCCCGTCGGATTCCAGCCCGGACTCCTTAATCTTTTTCTGCTTGTCCCGCAATCTGATAGTTTCATCTCGCAGCTTGATCAGTTGCTTGTAAAAGGCATCGACATCTGCAAGAACAAAGACACCTGTTTCTAAATTCTCACGATGAACTGACACATCTTTAGGTTCTAACGTATCTGAAAATTTACGAAATAAGTTAACAACTTCATCTGCCAAAGCGGACATAAAATACACTAACTCTTGGTCTGTCCAAGTACTCCTTTCATTTTTGAAAGTAGGGGACCCCTATATATTAGACAAATTTTACTTGCTATACATAGGGAAGTAACTTAGGTTGAAAAAGGTCTATAGCCAAGTACTCAAATCTCATAAAAACAGTGTGATATTTTTAATGGTAAGTTTCCAGTGTTTTAAGTGAAAAGGTCACCAACAGAGCCAATATAGAAACAAATTATTTTATTTATTTATTATAGAAATTAGTTCCAAAAATATATATATCTCTCTTTTAGTAATATTTTTGTAGTTTTTTAAAATTTGATTTTTCTTATTTTTGTATACAGTTTGTTAAATCATTGATAATTCATATACATTCATTCTGCAAATACTTTTAAACACACAGTGAATAGAAAAAGACAAAAGATGTTAGCAATACGGCAAGGTGGATCACGACGCGCGTTTCGGCCAAGTAGCCTTCTTCAGGTGGCCGTGTTTTGCTTTGGAGGCTATTTTAAGGGGTCTTCGAATAGCCACACTTTACTAATTGGTGCGTTTTCTATTTCTGTTTAAAATTATGTACCTATAGGATCATGATACTGCCAGAATGTATGGAAATGGCCGTCCCAGCAATGAGTGTCCGGGTAGAAAGCTGATTTTATGATTTACTTGCTTCTTTGATTATCTTTGATCGTGGAGAATTTGCTGGATAGGGTAGCTTTCAGGTAGTTTCCACTTAGGGGTTGATTTCTTTAATAACGATATTCTAGACAGTCAGGATTTCAGGTGGACAAGAGGCTCAGTTCTATCGTTTAAGGGTCCGTTTCTTGGACGATTCACAACGTTGGTGACGGACAGGAGCCTCTAGGTGTTAATGCTGCATCTCGGCTGGTCTGGCGTGGTGTGTGGTAGCTTGCTGGATGTTTGCGTGGTGTGTGGTAGCTTGCTGGATGGAAGGTGGCACAGGTTATGCCTGTCCGTAAGAACACCAAGATTCCCTTCAGGGAAGACTGAGATTATGCTTTTCGGAGAGGCCCCTTCACTGTGGACTCCTGAATGTTGGCCAGTGGACCTTGGTGCCCCCGCCCCCAACTCTCTTGATAAGAACCTGGGCATTCGCCTGGAGCAGGCTCTTATCATGAAGGAGCATGTTGCTCAGACTGCCGGCTCCTACTTTCATATGCTGGGTCTTTTACGCCGAGTTTATCCCCTGCTTCCTGATTCCACTCGGAAAACTCGGACTCAGACACTTATACTGAGTTGTCTGGACTACTGCAATGCCCTCCTGGTCTCAGCTGATGAGTCCTTGTTACGCAGTATGCAGGTGGTTCAGAACACCACAGCATGCCTAGTCCTAAATGCCCCCCCTAAAACTGCTTCCCTCCCTCTCCTCCATCAGATGCATTGGCATCTAGTGCATCAGCGGGTTAAGTTTAAAATTTGCTGCGCTGTTCATAAAGCCTTACATAACATCGGTCCCTCTTATCTTGCTGAGAAATTCAACCATTATGTGCCCTCCAGGAACCTCCACTCAGGAACCCAATCTCTTCTTGTGGTCTCTCGAGTTAGGAAATCAAGGTTGGGGGGGAAAGCATTCTCCCACCTAGCCCCTCTGTATAGGGAGCAGCTCCCTATTCATCTGAGACTATGCTTTGATCATCTCCAATTCAGAAAGCTCCTTAAGCCCTTCCTTTTCTGATCCCGCCCATCAGCTATTCCTACAGCCCTGTTCGAAGCACAGAGTTACCCCTTCGGGGGTCGATTCGGGTGCTATATAGATATATAAAAATAATATATTATAAATACTTAATATTAATTGGAGTGGGAATAAGAAACTCTATATGCTTAGTGTCCAGCACCTCCCTTAATTTAATATTAATTGGAGTGGGAATAGTAAATTATATATGTTTAGTGTCCTACACCTTCCCTGATTTATTATTAATTGGAGAGGGAATAGTAAATTATATATGTTTAGTCTCCAGCACCTTCCCAGAATTAATATAGTTTGGACTGGGAATAGTAAATTATATATGTATAGTGTCCAGCACCTTCCCTGATTTAATTTTAACTGGAGTGGGAGTATTAAATTATATATGATTTTGTGTCTAGCACCAACCCAGAGTTTATATAGTTTGGAGTGGGAATAGTAAATTACATGTGTTTAGTGTCCAGCACCTTCCCTAATTTTATATTAATTGTAGTGGGAATAGTAAATTATATATGTTTTGTGTTCAGCACATTCCCTGACCTAATAGAAATTAGAGTAGGAATAGTAAAATATATATGTTTACAAATTTGAAATTTGTGAGAATTCATGTAGTGAACAGTGGGGATGTTAAAAATAATAATACAGTTTGTATTAATGAAAAATATATCATTATAAATAATTTTAAAATAAATTATTTTATAAGGTACATTGATGTTACATACATATTCTATTACATATACAACGTTTATAAAATAATAAATAAATGGTGAAACATATTTTTTTATTGATATGTTTTCAAAACATGTATTAATGAAAAGAAATAACATTTTATTTTATTAAAAGTATATTAAATATATATTATTAGAAATAGTGAAAAAATACAATCTTTATTTTTCAGATATTATATATTTTGTACATATGTATACATTAACATATAATATTTTGCAAAGATACTTTTAAACATTATTAAACTTTTCATTACAGTTATGTACATAAAATGATGTCGTTTTACATTTCTTTTAAAATATTTTTTAGAGAGAAATTAATTTTTATTAACAGTTATACATTATTATTTTGTATTGTAAACATTGATTACATTCCTAAATGTAGTGTAATTTATTATTAAGATATATATGTTTAACATGTTTTTATTTAAAACACTTTTTTTTAAATCCTTCACATTTTTTTAACTTATATTGTTATATTTTAAGTAATATTAATTATATTTGAAATAAAAATAATATTTATTATTACATGTAATTTCTTATAATTTTTTTATAACATTAATACATTTGTTTTAACATTCATTTCACATAGTAGAGATGTTTATTATACATTGGATATAAAATGTATATTTATAGAATTATAATAACAATTATTAAATGTTTAATAATATTTAATATTATAATTTTACATTACAAAAAATAAGAAATTATTTTTACTACATAAGTATTATTTTGTAGCATTTTTACAAAAACTTACAGCAATGTATATATGATGTTCTATCAGTTCATTAAAGAAACTTTTATTTTGTAAGCGCTCAAGTTTGTATGGGTCATTGCTGAGGGGAAAAGCTTGTGGTTGGAAGCTGCATCATATCGGGTAAGATAAGTTTTATTATCTTTTTTTAAAGCTTATTTTTAGTTTAATTTGAAGGTAGTTTCGTACTACGGAGTGTGTGTAGTGTTAGGCTTTTAAAGTGTTGGAGAGTTGTATGTTTTAGTTATGTGTTAGCGATATGTCGTCAGTTTGTTAATAGGTCCATGTTAGAATTATATAGATATGTGAAAATATCTTTAAACTATGGTGTTAGTTATATGGTAATTAGTATTATGTTATAATTTATGTGTATATTTATGTGGGTGGGATTGTTTTGTTTCTTTACAGGTTTTGGACGATTGGAAGTTACGTTGAGAGAAGATTGCATTTTTTTTAGTTAAGGAAGTGTGTATTAGTTTTAGAAAACTAATAATTATTTTACACTTCCTTAAGTTTTTGAGTTTTCATGGAGCATTTCTTTTTTTTCAATATGTTTTTTTGGATTTTTATGGTTTATCATTTGTGGAGTTATTTCTGATGGATTTCTTTTCAAGCAATTGGATTTTTGCATATTTTAGGGGGATTTTTGTTGTTTATTGGGATTATGACAAACCTGGATTTATTTATGGTGTTTAGGATTTCGTTTTTTCAGCTACGGAAACAGTAAGCAATTTTAAATTAGTTATTGTGTGTGAGAAATATTTTTTAAAAAAAGACATTGTTATTGTTATTTATAGTTTAGGAAATATAATTATTATGTCAATATATTTTTTGCATATTAACCCCTTCGATGCTGATGACGAGCTCAGCTCGTCATCAGCCACGGTGGTCGTGTGCTGATGACGAGCTGAGCTCGTCATGAACATATGGAAACAAGAGTTTTCCAGCACAGGGGAAAAATGACCACAGCAGCCAAGGTGTTAATTAATATATTTGACAAAATAATGATATTTTTTAAATATAAAATTATATTTATTTGTTTGTTTCGTTTTTGGTAATGAGTTTTAGGGTATTTAGATGTTTTCTTAGTTAAAGTAGGGTTTTGGCTATTAATTCTAGGTATTCTAGGCCTTTAGTTGTTGGATATAGTCTTACTTTGTATTTTAAGTACTCAAACATTTGTCTATTTTGTTTGGTAAGTTTTGGGCCTATTTGTGTTTCAGATTGCTCCATTCTTAGTTGTTGGTAACTTTGTTCTTTTTGGAAAGATAGTAATAGTTTATGTAGAGTTGGTGGAGCTCTGCCTGCTGTTGCTTGGAAGGCGTTATGCCATCCTTCAACAACATTGTTAGTTTTAGCTTCTTTGTTTAGGGTACTGTTATATACATTCCACCATGGAACGTGGTATTTAGGTTGCCTTCTGTGTCCAGATATGTGTAGCCTTTCTGCCCAGGTATCCTCAAAATAGTCAAGTATGGAACTTAGGGAGGCATTAGGATGGAGGACGGAGGAGGAAAATGTCCTTCTCCGCACTCCGCCGTATTACGATGGGAAACATAGCCCATTTCACGTCCGCTGCGGTGTTACGTGAACTGCCAGAAAATTGCCCCTGCCACCGCAGTGGAGGGAACCAATAGAGACACACCGCCGTGTAAAATTACGTCCCGTCCACCGTACAAATCACGATGCCCATCACACCGCAGCGGAGAATCCAGCCACCCGGAGACGGCGGAAGCACTACTGCAGAAATCGAAACTACAATCCTGGTCACCACCTTGAGGACCTGACCGCTATGTAGCCAGCTCTACAAGCCTCTGCTGTACCTCATCCACTACCAGCAAATAATACACTGTGCAGGTACACAAATACACAACTCTGCACACAACCACAACACGCAACTCCTGTGTTGACATACGGTTCCTGTCTACATCTGACAATCCCCCAGTGTACCCACACATGTCCTACCTGTCAGAAACTCACCCCTGCACATTCGTGTCACCCATCAACCGCGAAATCACTGCAATGTCCTAGTTATGTCACTGCAGTGGTCAAGACACAGGAAAAGCTGCGCACAATGTAGTAGGCAGGGCCTGCACCAGGCATGGGCAGTCCGCACAGATTCACAGGGCTCCACCTTCACCCATCCCACACCCATTTGTGCACATGCTGTGTGCCCCTCCTGTGCAACCCCTGCACAATTAATCGACCAGGTGTAGACAGACCTCACACCTCACACATCAAAGCACAAGGGAGATCACCTGGGAAGGTGGGGGTGAAGAGGAACACCCTGCACAGAAGCTATGGGGCCTGACAACCCTCCTCCTCACAACAACCTTCCAGCCATGTGAAGCAAACTGAGTATGATTACAAAATGAAGGCTCACACTGCACATGAACATCCACTAAACTGTTCACACTGCCTGTCAAGTCACTCAGAAACACCAAACACTGAAACCCAGCCACATACTCATTCCATCGGTTAGCAGCAATGGAGGACAAGAAATGGGCCACCCAACAGTGACGTGGACAGTGCTTGAAAACCATGGAGCAAGCCACATAGCATCTGTACATTACATGCAAGGGAAGGAACATATCACACCACCCATAGGCCATCAAATCAGACATGGGTGGCACAGTGAGTAAAATTAAACCAACATGACCTATGTGCATCAACTCAGGGATACATCAATACAAGCCATGCATTGGCACAGGAATTATAGGAAGTGTCACAAGCCATATAGTGATCAGCCACACATCTGTGTCAACTTACATGACATGTGTATGTCTTCAGCACAATACACATGACTCATTGTCACACTCCCTGTCAAACACAAGTAGGACTTTAACACTTTCCCCTCCTCTACCCACCTCACACCTGCAACACTTAACACCTGTGAGTAACACATAATGGTGAAATTGATTTCCTGAAAGTTCACTGACAACCAATCACACTACCTGTGGTGCATCCACAAATATCAGACTCACACTCAGGGATGCCAGAACAAATGCTGACACAAAAACAATAGCCAAACACAAAACTCACAAACAACATCTACAGAAGTCCAACAAGTCTAGACATGTGCAACCAAACAGTGGAAAGGCAATGGGACCCTAGACAGAACAGGAGTACACAACGTTGTCACTCAGGGCCAATTCACAGACACCATACCCCAACACAAACAAGAATGTCATAAAAAAACAATCATGAACACTAACTGGGATCAATGGGACAAATCAGCTAACAAAGACAGAGACACCACACCACTCATCAACTAAATGTGGTGTCTTAGTGTACCACAAGCATGCACATGCACAATCCTGACAAGTGACAGATCAAAAATAGAAAGGAAAAAGCACCAATGTGCACTTAAAACAAGCTCCTGAACAATAATCCACCTTGCTGAATGTGACAGACACACAAGAAATGCATACTACACTTGCAACACACCTCTGAATGTATCACACAGCAACAACTACTTACACACAATGTCATGCCAATAGAACATCACACACTCATAGCATCTGTCAGTAGAAAGAGCCAACACAGGCCAAACACTAAATACATCCACAACAAAAACACAACAGATGCGCATACCAATGCATCACATTGCAAACTCAGCTGGACATCAGGGGGATGCACACCAAGCAAGTACAAGGCAACATACACTGGCAGCACTGCATGCACACCAAGCAGTGTGTGCACCCCAACCAAACCAGTAGCACACATATCTGAGTGCCACACCATGAACTACCACAACACAAATCATCACAGCACACAGATAACATCACACTCAGGAAGGGTAGCAGTACCTTAGCAAACGCACATACAGCTCAGCCTTCACCCACAGATGCACAACTCATGGAAACCCAGATGCAAACAACATGACTAGAGGACTGTGCTGCTCAAACATATGCACTGCACATGACCAACCATGACAGCAAACCAGTAGAAGAAAATAACACATAACTAATTGTGAAACTGTCCTTAGTGTCATATAGGTCCTGTACACATATCAGCATCTCACAGCATAGTGTCACACTGTGAAGTGGTGGGGAGGCTCACAGACAGGCAAGCCATGGGGTGGAAAACATGAGACTGAAGTGGTGTACACTTCAGCCGTGGACAGATGAGGAGTGTACAGTACACCAACACATAGAGGAGTTCCCCACAAAGTGTAGGCATCAGAAGCACATATAGGGAATGGCATGACTCCACATACCATATACCATACTGGAGCCAAAAATGGGTCCAGTGACAGCAATGCATGAGAAAACTCACAAATAATGTCAGTGTGGCTGAGCAGGTCAGCACAGTGAGCACAAACAGTAACAAGACACATGGCTGATCAACAAAACACAACACAGACTTGGCAGTCACACACTCTGCATACTCACAACTGGTAGCAACAACAAGTAGGTGTCACCTATGAGTGCAAAGACACACCAATACACTGCACAGTGCCCATACTACAACCCCTACACGTACCCACAATCTGAAGCACATTGCAGACAATTAAAACAAACAGGAACTCATGACCTGGATCATACATGTGTGAATTTGGCATTGCAGGGGCACACACATATCAACACTACTGACAATGGCAGCTCATTCACATTGGATGACCACTCAGTTCACATATTCAAATGTACCAATGTGACTAGGAAGACAGGCCTACTCAAGATGACCACACATCAACACTGCTGTTCACACATCAAGAAAGATCACACAGATATGATGGAACCTGGCCAGCCCACAAGTAATCATGTGGATGGAATTTGCCTCTGTTCTGGTATTGCATCCTTACATGACATTTGTACAGTTTAGCAAGCCAGACTATAGAATGATTAGGATAACAGTATATCATCTCAAACAATGATCATTGCACTCTCAAGCCTCAGAGTCAACAAGAACTAAAGTGCATGTCACATCTGGCAAACTCTGAAAAAGTAAAACAAGCAATTGACAATGTCAAAGTGGCATACAGAGCAAGGACATTGACAAAGCAGACAAAAGGAGTAACTGTCTTTATTACATATTACCCAGATAGGCATCAAATGTAGAAAACAGCAAGGCCATTGGCCAGCACCAATTCAAAACATGCACATGTGTGCATGAGAAAATGCACAGGGGATGGGCATCCAAAGTGACAAATAGCAAGGCCATTGGCCATTCCATAGTTCAAAGTATGTACATGTGTGCATGAGAAACTGCACAGCGACTGTGTAACACCATACACTGTCATGGGAATCACCACAGCTCCTGGGATACAAATGGGCAGTCCAGGCACCACTGTGGGAGAGATGGGGTTGGGAGGGGGACTTTGCTCAGACTTGGCTGTCAGTTGAACTGGGAGGTGGTTGATTGTCAGGGCCAGTTGAAGGACTGGACCTTGGAGAGAGAGGTCCAGCTGAGATAGAGGCATCAGTGGCTGTGGGAGCCAGAGGGCTGCTTGGACCAGGTAGCATGATGGCACGGGTAGGCGAAGACATGCTGCTGTGAGACATAATGTGTGAGGGTGAATGTGCAGGGCTGAGTCTACACTTCTTGGGGACTCGATAGGCAAGAATTGTCTTGGTAGGAGTGGGAAGTGGTGTGGGCACAACAGCTTCACTCACCACCAAAGGTGTATCAGGTGCAGGTGGCTCTCCCCGTGGGGATTTGCTGGATCTGGTGGTACGCTTGGGCTGGCCTTGCCTTTTTCCCTCGATCCCCTGTTAACCAGGTAAACCCCCCACATTGCTCTCCTGTCCCAACTTCACGGAGGTGTGGGTGGGAGTTGACGTTGTGGGTGAATCTGCCTTAGAGAGCTGTTTGTGCTGACTCTTTGCAGGCACCAGCTTGACAGCAGGCAGGGCAACTGTTTGTTTTTCCTTGGGAGTAGGTGTGGGGATGGAAGTGCCCTTGGATGCGATGATTTGGATGAATGTGAGCCTGAGGGCCTGCTTCTTTGCCTGATGCCCCTGATTGTCACGTGAAGGGATTTTGCCTTTGCGCTCCTGTGTGCCTGTTTTTTTGGGTTTGGGAATGTTGTCTGTGCTCTGGGCCACTTGCAGTGCTGCTGTTGTGTGCTGCGTGTGGAGTATTTAGAGCCTGAGGACTATGGTGTGTGGTCACTCTAGTCCGATGTTGCCACTGGCAGGGTGGTTGCTGAAGGGACTGGAGCTTGACTTTGAGCCTGTGACAGTTGAATGGCTGCCGTCACTGTGGAGGACAAAGACTGGAGAGTTTTGTGTAGCCCACCCACGTCAGACCAAATGCCCTCCATGAAGGCAACTAGCTTTGCAGGCTTCTTGTTATGATCCTGGAAGGCATTCAGGAGAGTATTCTGACCCACACACAGCTGGCACAAAAGGTCCACCGCCTCCACACTGAGGGCAGCAGGGGAGACAGGGACAGACGCAGGAGTGCCTGGGGGAAGGACACTCTACCCTTCTTAGAGCTGCAAGCACGGACAGCGCTAGTGGTAGTAGCAAGGAAGGTGGGCACTGGACAATGTGTGGTGGAAGAAGAGACAGATGTCCCACTCCCTGTGCCCGCCAACATCGAGGAGTCACCGCTGGAGTCAGATGTTGTTGAGGTTGGTTTTTCTGGGCGTGATTCTTCCAGGGCACTCCTGTCCCCGTCCGAGGCGCTGGTCACATCAGTGTCAGTGAGCTCGTGTGTAGCAGTCATGCCAGATGCTTTACCACTCGTGTCCATCCCCTGTCCTTCCTTGCCCTCGGTAGATGCTGCAATAGACAGAGACGTAGGTTGAGTATATTGCCATACTCACAAACATCATATGCAAGCAAAGCACAAAACTAGAAATGATACCCCCATGTTGCACACTACCCTGTGCAGTCTGCATGTGTAACCTTATTGCAAAACTCAGAAGATGCATGGAAACATGCATACTTGACATTAATGACCCTTGTCAAGTTCACACAGCCAAATAGCTGGCCTGTGCCTCCTTGTAACCTAACATACTCATCTCTGTAGGCATACCTATGTGCCTGTAGGTGAGATAAATATATACATCACAACATGTTGTCTCAGGCACATATGGAGTCACTTTAAGGGGACAAAAAAGATACTGACTCCAAAATTTCCTTTTACAATGGTCATGAGCTACTGATGTCCACTATGTTGTGCTTTTTTTTTTCTTTTTCTTTTTTTGTCCTCATTTCACCTTAAGCATCTGCAAATTTTCGCATAAAAACCCTCCAACTTGGGTGCCCTGGGTCCATGCTCTTGCATACGCTTTTAGGCCGACCAGGCCAGCTTCTTTGTGCGAGGCTTGGTGTAATCATTGGACCGCAAGCATTTAGCCTAGCCTCATTTCTGTTCCCCAGATAACTAATGGTGCCCAAATACTCCCCACCCCTTGATCCAGTCTCCCATACTCAATACTGCTCTCAACCAAATCTCATATTGCGGTTGCTCAGGGTCTTTCCACAACCTGCAGATCTCTCTACGGGCTGCTAATATCAAGAAGAGGAGTAAACCGGTCAGTTTGTTAGATAGTTGATTTATAAGATTGTTCTCAATACCAAAAACAACTAAAGACAAATTAAGGTTAATCTTAACTTTAAAAATTCACTCCAATGCCCTCCCAACATTCTCCCAAAAGACCCTTAAGGATTCACAATCAAAAAACATATGCAAATCGTCAGCCTCAACTAAACCACACCTCGGGCACTTCGGAGCTAAGATTGAAGCAAACCTAGCAATCTTTTTTGGAGTGTAGTATAATCTATTCACCACAAAAAAAATATTTTTCTTTAGAGAGGATGACTTGACATACTTATATAAATTTTGAAGGGAGATAAAAAACAAATCGACTGAGGCATCTTCCAAGACTGATGCATTCCATACCTTGTAGGGCGGAGGGAGATATGTATCCTCTGCATCAATTAACGCCCTGTTCCATAGCCATACCTCCTTTTTTTTTGGTGTTTACATTTTGGAGAGTATTTTCAATCTCCCAGTTTCTCTGCAGCAAACCAAGAACATATTTGCAAATATTTAAAGCTGGAGAAGGAGTCTCCTATCTTTGCCCATAACACATCCCATGGGTGAACTCCATCTGAAGATATTAAATCGGACCAGATGACAATTCCCGCCCTCCTAATCGGAATAGTCAAGATATCATTTAGGCAGGCGGGGAGCCCTGGAGAGTCCAAAATATGGGCAAAGTCGGAGTAATATCTTATTCCCCACTTCTTTTTCAGGTTTTGCCACGCTCATTACTTTTAATCGTACCTTTTTGAAAAATCTGGGAGCACCAAATTTATATAAAAACCCGGTATTACCTCCCTTGAAGTGAATCATGCAATTCAGGATCATCACCCAATTGGAACCGGGAGGGCTGGAGAGTAAGCAACGGATATTTTTAAACAAAAAGGCAAGGGAGTGTAAAAATACATTGGGGAGAGCGAGGCCACCTTTGAGTAATCTCCGTTTTAACTTCTTCCAAGATAGCCTGGAGTTTTTGTTGGCCCATATAAAGCTCCCTATCTTACTTTGTATTTTATCCAATTGTTTCCCAGGAAAGTCGAGTGGAACAGCCCCAAACAAGTATGTCAACTTAGGCAGAATGATCATTTTAACCAGGTTTACCCTGCCATAGATAGTGAGAGGAAGACTTTGCCATTTCAAGAAAAGATGATCAATTTCTTTGGACACTTTCTTCAGGTTCATTGTGGGTATGTCCTCTATATCATGGGTTATAATAATCTCCAGATACCTGAACTCCTCACAGTGCCTCCCCGTATAGCCCTCAACTCCCAAGCACATTACCTGGGTCTTAGAGGAATTGACAGAATAGCCAGAGTGCAGGCCAAACTCAACCAAGATTTCTTCCACCCTGGGAAACACCTACGATGGATTGTTGGTATACACCAGCAGGTCATCCGCATAGAGGGCCAACTTACACTTATTTTCAGATACCTGGAATGGAGTGATCTGCTCGTCAAGTCTGAGGGCTTGGGTAAGGGGCTCAATATAAATATCAAGTCAAGTCAAAAAGATTTATTGCATAATTAATTAAAATTATTAAAATTTACACATGATAAAAAATGTTAATTCAAGATTTAATACATTCTACTAAAATAGTTTCTCCTCCCCTGTTAGGAAATAGTGTAAAATAATGTTTAAAAGCTTTCTTCCGGAGATACTGCCCCTGTCTAAGGTTCTCAGGTTGATTTTACAGGTTCATGCGAGCTTTTACAGTCCCTGGTATTAGGGTGGCCTAATGTCCCGCCTCTTGGGCGGCCCCCTGTTCAGCCTGAGTCAAACATTTTTTCACCTCTGCCAGAAACTTAGTTCCTCTGCACGCCATGATGATAGAGTTCCCTCCCAGCCAACATGTTACCGCATGTCTGCAGGAACGGATCTTTAGCTCAATAGGATGGGTTTCAGGAGTCTTTGCTTCTGTGCCATAAGTGCTGGGCAGACGCACAAAAAGTGGGCTAAGGATTCAGATTTGTACCCACATAGTCGGCATTGCTCGGTCTGGTAGGCTCCTTTCCAAGAAGGTAGTAAGTCCTTCGAGATATGCATACCCATCCTATAGTCCATGAAAGCTCTTTTTAGATGCTTGTTGAAATGGGAAATTAAATACGCTTGTGGTTTTCCTGATATGAAGGAATTTATAATAGACCAGCCGTGTCGCAGTTTTATTAATGTACCTTTATCTTCTTGAAAAGATTTCTTTATGCGGCTATGTTGGCTGATCTACTTAAGTCTGCTTTGTCCATCCCGGCTTCCCATGCTGCTTCCAACTCCAGCTCGTTCACACAGACTTTCAAGTACTTTCCCCAAGTGCATGGGATTCCGGACTCCCCTTGATTTTTTATTTCTTCCCAGCTTAGCCAGTCCATTGAATCTGGGCCTGCAGATCTAAGCTTATTACACAGTTTTACGAAGCCGCTCATGCTCCTGTATTTCTGGTTTTGAAGACCAAATTCGAGCCTAACTTGCGAAGCTGAGGCACATCTTGAGAGATTAAAGACAGCTTTATAGATTTTAGTTTGTAGGTCGTTTAGTACGTCGGCTTCCTTGCCACACCAGGTGATCAGACCATAAGACAGGGTGGGCAAAATTTGGGCCGACATAACTTTCAACAGATGCTCATGATTTGGCAGTCCATTTTTGCTTTTAATAAGCGGTAAGCGAAAATCAGGGCTTGAGCTTTTGCACGTATTACTGTTTTATGCTCCATATGTTTAGCTCCCTGAGATATTGTAATTCCGAGGTACTTGTAAGACCCTTGTTCTTCTACCTTTGCCCCATTCGCCATCCATGTGTACCTAAGTATTTTGGGGTCTACTAGGCGGACTACTTTTGTTTTTTCTTTATTTAGATCCAAACCTTCCTGTTTCAAATAGGCTACTAATTTATTTAGTGCTTTTTGTAGTCCTATTGGCGTTTTACTCAGCAATACTATATCGTCTGCGTATTGCAGGCAAGGGATTCAATGTTTAGACAATGATGGTGGATGAACTTCATCCGAGTCCAGCACGGTTGAGAGGTCGGAAAGGAAGAGATTGAAAAGAGTCGGAGCTAAAACACAGACTTGTTTTAGGCCTTGGTGCGTTGGTATGCTCCTCGTAGTATAGGCTCAGTTGCCCAGTTTCACACTTGCCCAGGTATTTTGGTACAAAGCTTTTATTGCTTTTAAAAGGTTAGTCAGTGCTCCCCAGGACTTTAAGTTTCCCCATAATCGCTCTCTATTAACCCGGTTGAATGCCGATTTGATGTCGACAAAGCAGGCGTACAGCCGTGCTCCATTGGCTGCCGCTCTGTCCATTAATAATGACAATTGCAAAAAACACAGTTGATGGACAGAATGCAGAACAATGTCTTACATTCACCCCAGTAAAAAGATCTGGGCCTAAATCCATCGTTTTTTGCACTCCACACCACCCTAGGTCAGACAATGGCTATATGCAAATAAGCCTTGACTCTGTGCCTCATGGGAACAGTCCAGCCCGAACTACCAAGCCATGTCTTTCCTTGACCGGAATCAAGCATCCAAGGACCGGTTTCTGGCTATCAGCCTTCTTCAGCCTGAATAGCTTGACTCCAGTGATGTGGAGAGCCTGGGACTCACGTCTGAGCATACCCAGCCCACTCGGGTGAAAATTGCAAAAAACACAGTTGATGGAAAGAATGCAGAACAATGTCCTACATTCATCCCAGTACAAAGATCTGGGCCTAAATCTATCGTTTTTTTGCACCCCACACCACCCTAGGTCAGACAATGGCTATATGCAAATCAGCCTTGACCCTGTGCCTCATCGGAACAGTCCAGCCGGAACTACCAAGCCATGTCTTTCCCAGACCGGAATCAAGCATCCAAGGACCGGTTTCTGGCTATCAGCCTTCTTCAGCCTGGATAGCTTGACTCCAGTGATGTGGAGAGCCTGGGACTCACGTCTGAGCATACCCAGCCCACTCGGGGTGAAAATTGCAAAAAACACAGTTGATGGACAGAATGCAGAACAATGTCTTACATTCACCCCAGTAAAAAGATCTGGGCCTAAATCCATCATTTTTTTGCACTCCACACCACCCTAGGTCAGACAATGGCTATATGCAAATCAGCCTTGACCCTGTGCCTCATGGGAACAGTCCAGCCCGAACTACCAAGCCATGTCTTTCCTTGACCGGAATCAAGCATCCAAGGACCGGTTTCTGGCTATCAGCCTTCTTCAGCCTGAATAGCTTGACTCCAGTGATGTGGAGAGCCTGGGACTCACGTCTGAGCATACCCAGCCCACTCGGGGTGAAAATTGCAAAAAACACAGTTGATGGACAGAATGCAGAACAATGTCCTACATTCATCCCAGTACAAAGATCTGGGCCTAAATCCATCGTTTTTTTGCACTCCACACCACCCTAGGTCAGACAATGGCTATATGCCTTCAGAGCTAAAGATAAAATTAAACAGTTCTCTGAGTCTAGGCGCTATAACTTCTTCCAAGATTTTGTATACCTCCCCCGGAAGCGCATCTGTCCCTACCGCCTTAATATTTTTGATCTTCTTTAGACAGCTCGTTAATTCTTCATCAGAGATTGGACCTTCTAGTAGGTCCCGGCCCTCCCTTGACAGGCTAGTTGAAGCTTTACCTTTAAGCCAATCTTGGGTTAAGGCTGTGGAGGGAGCCCTGTCTTCGTTATAGAGCTTAGAAAATAAAGACAGGAGACACCTCTGCATATCCTCCTGGAGGCAGGATGTTGTACCACTCTCATCAACTATTAACTTATTAATATTGTTCCTCACTCTGTCACCTTTGATCTTCCGTGCTAGGGTGACTCCTGCCTTTCGCCATATTCAAAATTTTCCATATTATGAACTGCCCATTGGGCTCTGAACTTTTGATCTAATATATCCCTATAGGCCAATCGCTGACCCTACAGGTCCATAAGGACTTGTGGCAAGTGATCTAATGTGCAGCTAGATCTGACCATTTGTAGCCTAGATATCTCCTTCTCCACCCTTTTAAATTCTGACGTCTCTTCCCTATTTTTGGAGCTTATCCAGCTGTGGAGTACACCGCGAATATGGGCTTTAAACGCGTCCCAAACATACTCCATTGATGTTGAACCCACATTCTCGGTGAAATACTCAACAGTCGATGTTTTAATAGTTCTTATTAACTCCTCATTTGACAACATTGCTCTTTTCAATGTCCACCTAGGAGCAGTTGTTGATTTCCCCTTTCTATAAAGGAAGGTTATTGGGGCATGGTCAGACAAAATAGATGGAAAAATAGAGATATCTTCTAAGAACTCTAGACAAGACCTATCTGTAAGGATATAGTCCAGTCTAGAAGAGTGGCCATATTTTTTACTAAAAAAAGTGAAACCCGGCTCACCCTCCTTCTTTGAGCTCCATACATCAAATAACCCGAACTCGTGCATCATATTAATCATGGTCCGGTGCATACGCTGCGCTGTCACAAAGTGGCTAAGGTTAGACCTATCTCTGGAGGGATTGAGAAGGATGTTAAAGTGCTTGAAGCTCAATGACCGTTGCACCTTGGTGTCAGATGTGTCTCCCAATTTCCAAGTCAGGCACTGCACACATCGACAAAAGCACACTAAGATGTTGCACATTGCTGTTCACTGCCTGGTGATGTATATGACACCCATAATGCAGCAGATGTCATAAGGCCACATATCATCTTGCAATGTCAAGGGCCATTATATTAAACACATGAGAAAGTACATGTAGCGAAAATGCATGACAGCTGCACTCAACACAGAGGCCACTTACAAGCCATTGCATAACACTAGAAACATCACAGAGCTCCGCAATGGCTCAGTGTTGGGATTCATGTAGTCACTCACACCCAAAGTCACCCTTCACAGAATACTCACCCCCAACTTGCTGCTGATGGGCCCTCAAACGTTCATCCAGCTCTGGCTCTGTCACTGCTAAGATGCGAGCCATTAGTGGTGTCATGCTCCTGTGCCCCAACCTTCAAGTCCGAGGGAGCGTCATCTCGGCCACGTTTTTGCTCAGCCGTCAGATGTCATCCCACCTCTTGCAACAGTGTGTGTGCCGTCGGTTGGAGACGCCCAGAGCCTGCACCTTGCGTGCAATGGCACTCCATAAGGCCTTATGCTAGTGGACTTTCAGCTGCAGGCATGGGAGACAAGAAGAGGAAGATTCAGTGACACTGTGTTATTTACCACTGTGTCTCAGTACAGGAGCATGCAAAAACTTAGCACAGCTATAAACAAAAGTTGAGCAGAGGCCATACAGCATGACGCATAGTACATTTGCATCAGATAATCGCATGGAAATACATGCAGGTATGAGGATATACACAGTACCTGGCCATCTCATACACATGCAGAATGCCAGCACAGAAAGCAATGTGAAGAAGGCCCTCATCTGTGATGCAGTATATGAGGGAGCAAGACATACATCACATTGGAAATGATGTATCAGGGCAGACTCACTGTGTCCAACACTACACACCCTCGATGTCCTTGGCCTGTGAATGTCTCACTGTGTCATGGAGGTCATATTTAGGAACATGATCTTACATTCTCACACCCTTCTCAAAAGGTCTGTCTTGTGCAATACTCAGACCTAAGATAGCTCATTGAGAAATAGGGTGGCAGACAACACATATGTTTCATGCATGTACAATACGAGATGGCAAACAGTGCCTACCATGTGACTCAGTACACATAATAAAACAGTAGAAGGAGGATGTTTCTGAAGTACATTAATCTGGTGTGTCATAGGTGAATTTCCACCAAGAGTGTCACCCTAAGGCATTTCAATCTTGTGCAGAATGCTTACATATCCATGGAATATTGTACACACATCCTTCAGTACCCTCTGGATGCAACACATTTGTAATGTCACAAATGAGCGTGTGAGAACCTCATGAACTCTGACATCCATTAGCACAGGCAATGTTTGTTCTGACTTCCACTGTCCAAACCAGCAGTGTTACTGTATGGCTCCAAAAACACTGCATGTTCCTCCCATCCTTAAATGCAGTCATGGATCTGTGGAAATACGTCTACATACCCCATTGACATGAAGTCAGCATGCTAGGCAGTGTATCACACAAACTTGCACTCACAGGCACTACAGCAGAGCAACTTCATGTGTGCACTCTCAAACTTTCACTCTGCAACACTTACCAGTACATCAGGAGCACCATATAGCCTCCCATACAGTGAAAGCACCTCGTCCACCAGGACCTCCAGCTCCTCTGTGGTGAAGGGACGGGTCCTGATGTTCTCCGTTCTCGCCATTTCTGGGTCCAGGAGACAAGAACAGCAGCAGAATGTCATGCAGCAGTGTTGGGATGCAGTGGAAATGTGTGGCTCCCTCCCAGACGTATATAGCCCCATGGGGTTGTTTCAGTGGTACTCAGATGCTGCAATTGGTGTGCCAGGGCAGCTTTTTTCAAATTTAACCAATGACCGGCCCCACGGTGGCGGTGCACGACTACCGCGATTTTCAAAAGTGTTTCTCACTACCGCAATTACGGTTCCCATTGACTGAAGGAGCATGGGCATTGGTGGTGTCACACTGTGGGGCCCAGGCGGTCGGTACCGCAATCGTGCATCTTTGAATTGTATCCAATGATGGCCCGTGGTAGCGGAGCACGCCTACCGCGATTTTCAAAAGTGTATTTCACTACTGCGATTTGCGGTTCCTATTGGCTGAAGGGGCATGAGCATTGGCGGTGTCACACCACGGGGCCCAGGCGGTCACTACCGCAAATTGGCATCTTTAAATTGGTGCCAATGACTGTGATTGCGGTGGCATAGCACACCTACCGCGGGATTGCAATGTGTGTTTCACTACTGTGATCGCAATTCACATTGGCTGAAGGGGAAAGGGCATTAGTGGTGTCAAACCGCAGGGGCCAGGCGGTGGCTCTCGCGAATTGGCATCTTTAAATTGGTGCCAATGACTGTGATTGTGGTGGCGGAGCACACCTACCGCAGGATTCAAATGTGTGTTTCACTATCGCAATTGCGGTTCACATTGGCTGAATGGGCATGGGCATTGGCAGTGTCACACTGCAGGGGCCAGGCGGTCGCTACCACAATTTGGCATCTTTAAATTGGTGCCAGTGATGATGATTGTGGTGCACGCTTATGGCACCTATGGACACATCATGCTGTAGCAATGGCATTGGCCAGTCGTCAGCATTGAACAGTAGACACTATGAATCATGCCACCAGATAGTTCAGTTAAATGCTAGTGTGACATTTAACTCACTGATGACTACACATGCCATGTCAGTGCACAGGATTACATGCATTGGCATGTACTCCCTGGCATGTGACTTATGATGTTGTTGTGCATGTACACAGATCTGTTGTGTGATGGACTCTCAAATATGTAAACATGTCAATGTGTGAGATGGCTAAGCATCCCGCAGTAATGATGGACTGACCATACAATGTGCCTCTTTCACTGTGTAGATTGCTGAACTCCTGTTGATACTTGATCTTTATGCACACACTGTGCTCATTTGTTGTTAATGTGTGCCCTGTCCGAATCATGCAAGAAGGTGTGGCAGGGACAGCAGCTACCTAGAAGCCAGCAGTGTTGCTGTTTCAGACATGTGATGTGTCAACTACTCTCAGGGCTGGTGACAAAAGCTGTTGGAATATGTCATTTGGCATTCACATAGTCTGAATCTGTTTTTGGGGTACTCACTATCTACATACTGAAAACTGGTGTACAAGTACTTTAGATCAAGGTGTCTCTGCATGTGACTTGTGCTGAAAGCTGTAGTTTCAGGCCAGTCATTGTTGGAGCTGTGTCAGTCAAAACATAAGATGTTGGACACATCTCATAGGGGAATTTAATTGACATGTCTCCCCTCTCATCTTACCTAGGAGGTGACCAAATGTGCATCATCCATTCACATTGTTTGCAGACATGGAGGATGAGGACATCATATGTAAATTCTGTTTGGATTGACCTACGCTTCAGAACCTAAGTGGTCAGTTGGAGCCCCATCTGAGGCTTCAGAATCTATCCGACTGCTTTGACACCAACATGTAAGGTGATGGAGGCCTTGCATTTCTTTGCAACTGGTTTGTTCCAGTACAAGGTGGCCAGCGCAGGTGGGATGTCACAATCAATGTTCAGCAAGGTGCTACGTGATTTACTGTCCGCTATGATAACCTACAAGGACAGCTACATCCATTTTCCCTGGAGACATGAATTGGCAGCTGTGAAGGGTGATTTTTATGACCTTGCCCACATCCCTAATGTTGTTGGCACCATTGACTGCACACATGTTGCCGTGGTTCCACCACAGGCACGTGAGCACATATACAGGAACAAGAAGCATTTCCATTCCATTCCAAGTGGTGTGCCAAGCGGATATGATAATCTCCCATGTCTGTGCCAAATTTCCAGGATCAGCACATGACTCCTACATACTGCGTAACAGTATCGTACCACAGTTGAAGGCAAATCTGCATCCGGAGCGTGCATGGATTGTGGGTGAATACGCAGAGTCAAGTAGCTTGCTGTATATGTGACATGCTGTCCTCAGCCACAGTTATATTACAAAATTGGTCTGTGTATCTCACACCTAGCTGACTCTGCATATTCCAACCGGCCTTGGTTGCTGAGCCCACTGAGGAATCCCAGCACCTCAGGTGAAGTCCGCTAAAATGAGACCCATGGCAGGACACGTCGTGTGGTGGAGAGTACTTTTGGGCTTCCGAAGTCTAGAATACGGTATCTGCACAAGAGCGGAGGTGCACTACTCTACTCTCCCCAAAAGGTGTGTCAGATCGTAGCTGCATGCACCACAACCTGGCCTTGCGCAAAGAGATACCCCTGATCCTGGATGATGATGAGCAGCAGTGCCCCGCCTGCAAACCCTAACATGTGACAATGATAGTGGAAAGGAGGAAGGTGTCAACCTGCGTCAACAGCTCATCAACCGTTACTTCCCTTGAGTGTGAGTGACATTGTACAACAGGGCCATTGTCTGCTGTCTTTGATGGTAGTGAAAAGGCCTAGATGAGCTTTTTGACTGCTGCCTATTGTTGGCTCTGTGCTGATGACTGATGTTTGAGGCACAGTGTAGTTATGACCAGCCACATGATGTCTATGTTGATATTGTTTCTCATTGTGATCTGTGCTGGATTATGTACCTGGATGACTAGTATTGTGTACAGGCTGTGATGCTATCACCTGACAAGTAAATGTCATTCTCTTGTGTCTTTCTAGGTCCCTTCAGCCTCTCAATGCCTTGAGACAATCAGAGCTTCTGGTACATTGGAATCATAGTCAACATTGTACATCCTGTGATAAACATGGAGCTGACACAAAAACATAGGTGTGTAAAGGGTGTTTACTTACAAAGAATTGTAGCAGGGTTTCCGTTCTCCCACAGAACTGTGCATAGAGATCTAGAACCTCAGTGAGTTAGGATGATCCAAAACTCATCTCAGTGTCAGAAATCTCCTTACCTAGCTAGCTACAGTGTCTCATGGATCATTATGGAATGAACCATGTCTTAGACAAACCAGAACATGATCTTTAGAATACCTCAGGAATCGTGGAACACATGAACACTCTTTCGTTATATAATCATTTCAAACCAAAACTGGGAGTCAAAGAACACAAGTGCAAGTTTGAAATATTTATTATTCAATGCAAAGTTCTCAAACGCAGTATCTTGTATAATACCAAAATGCAGATTATAAAAATCAGAGTCAGCAGCATAGTCACTAATCCATAGTAAGCAAAAGGTGCTAGCATGTTATAATGCAAAACCTATAGAAATCGATATCACCTATATTTCGCGCACCCTATCTAGTATATTATTTTATATCTAAGTAGGTCTCATTCGGGCTTTAGCAGGGCGGCCCCATACCTCTCAATGTCAGTAGGAGCAGTTCACATCAACAGCTACCAGCTCTCTCCATGCGCAGCACCAAGTGTCTACGTTCATTCCGTGTAACTCTATCTTAAACCCGCGTAGAGCCCAAAATGTTGGCATCAACATTATTTGTGTTATGTCTAATGTGGTGCGAGGATCAGGCCTCTCAGCAACCTTGTGTTAGGTTAATCTTAGAGTGTGCAGCTCTCAGTGTGCAGACAGTTGTACCAAGTGTACCAGGCAAAGCTGATAGCATAGAAATAACATATTATTCTCAAATAAACCACCTCACCGCTTCTAGGGTGAAAGCTACAACAACAAGTATGTGTCGTGTGCAAAACTGAAGCCGAAGGCAAACCGGCTGTTTAAACATGTAATACACTCATGCTAACTTAACGCAATATATGTAATGAAGTATCCATATGACAGAATGTTTGTGACAGACTAGTGATGTTTCAGAAAATGGTGCAAAGTGAATAAATTGAGTGGTAAACGAGACAATAGAGTAGTCACCACATTGATGTGGTGATGCAGTCCAACAGACACCTGCCATCAACATGGCAGTGTGGGTAAAGATAGACAACAAAGTCAATGTCAAAGTGAAGAGAGGTGCCATTATGGCTGGCTCTTTGACTTGTATTTGGCTGTTGCTTTGCTATGTGATCCTCCTGTGGTGTTTCTCGGACGGCACATTTTGTGTTTTCCAGGGGGGCCTCTGCTGCGGGCTAAGCAGGGTCTGAGGAGTCATCCTGTTCCAGCTAACTCTTCTCTGTGGCCACAGCTGAGGGGGTTGGCATATTATCCTGCGGGCCACTGGTGGGATGTTGAGCTGTCCTTTGTGCCGCATGACTGTCCCTCAGAACAACCACAAGCTGGCCCATGAGGTCCACGATTAGGCCCATATGCTTGTCCATGGACCTCAGCAGCAGGTCCAGCAGCCACTCGACGCACCCACAGACTCTCCCTGCCCTCCTCAGATTGTGTGGTGGCGTTGGTATCCACTGAGGCAGGAAGAATGTTGCAGGCAGCACTGGTGGTGTGTAAGGCCGCACGGGTAATTTCAGCAGGGGTCAGCACGGTTGTTGTTGCTAAGGTGGGGACAGTGGGGGTCTGGGACGTGGTGCACCCTGGCAGTCCTGTTGGGCCAGGTTTGGGCACGGAGACTGGGGGGAGACTGGCTCTGCAGGTCAGTGTTGTCTCCTGCAGCAGTCAATTGTTGATCTCCTATTGGACAGAGGTGAAATGGTCATTGAAATGCACCCCACTAGATTGGTGTTAGATGTTTGGATGTTACATGTTATACACCACACAGTTTATATTGATAACACTTTGTATGGCTGCACGGTACTGAGCATCATGATATGATGTGGAGGTAGAAATATTACTTGTCCATGGTAAGACATGTCAATAGATACCATATTCCACATACAGATTGTGTGATTACTTGGACTTGTCGTCATCTAATGACTAGCAGCACAACAACTTGATGTGAATCATCTTTTTTGTTTACTCTGCATGGAAGACATTACATCTGAGCCTGAACTAGCCATTGTAATCCTATGCATACATTTGTCATATCATGTACTTTACTTTCTTTTTACAACTGACCATGCATGTTTTGTGTTCTTATGGGCCTTGATGCTCTGCCACTATGGCACTTACACAAAGCATTCAGTGCTGTGCATGGTTGTGCATTGAATTTCTTCAACATGTGACTTTGTTGTTCAAACTTTAATTTCTGTAACAGTTGCATATGCTTAGCTGTCTGCACACTGGAAGTGGCTATTGGATCTATGCCAAGTTGGATGACGTGAGGGCTGGTGTGGTCATATGGCTCCATGCTTTTTGAGACGAATGGCAGGGCGCATGCACTGCCTACCTACCTGTTCTGTGATACACTTGAGGGGAATTAATGCCACATGATTGTGGGTGGGGGGAGTGCTCTATCCAGATGAACTTTGGGACAAGGGGCGCTTGGTGGGAGCTGCAGTGCAGGCTTCCCACCCACAAACATCCCTCCTGTTAAGATGGCTACCTACCTTTTAGTTTGATGTGAGCAAACCCCCCCCCCCTGTTAAGATGGCTACCTACCTGTTAGTTTATTGTGAGCAACCCCCCCTCCCTGGTAAGATGGCTACCTACCTGTAAGTTTGATGAGGGCAATACAATGGCTGCCACATGGTTGTGGGTGGGGGAGTGCTCCATCGTGGTGAGCTTAGGGACAAGGGGGGACAAGGGGGCCTGGTGGGAGTTGTAGTGCAGGCTTCCCACCCACAAACACCCCTCCCTGTTAAGGTGGCTACCTATCTGTTAGTATGATGTGAGCAAACCCCCTCCCTGGTAAGATGGCTACCTACCTGTAAGTTTGATGAGGGCAATGCAATGGCTGCCACATGGTTGTGGATGGGGGAGTGCTTCATCCTGCTGAGCTTTGGGACAAGGGGTCTGGTGGGAGTTGTAGTGCAGGCTTTCCACCCACAAACACCCCTACATGTTAAGATGGCTACCTACCTGTTAGTTTGATGTGAGCAAACCTCCCTCCTTGGTAAGATGGCTACCTACCTGTAAGTTCGAAGAGGGCAATGCAATGGCTGATACATGGTTGTGGGTGTGGGGTGGAGTGTTACATCCTGCTCAGCTTTGGGACTGGGGTGCATGGTGGAAGTTGTAGTGCTGGCTGCCTGTATACATGCTCCAATTGAAATATTGCTAGCTACCTTTGGGGTGAATCAGAGGGAGTAAATGTTAGATCTGGGAGACATGTGTTGGGGAGAGTGTGGTGCACATGAATGCATTTGGGCCTAGGAGGTGTCACTTTGCAGTTGTGCAAGACAGTACAAAGCACTGTAATGTGAGAAATTTGAAAGTACTTACCAGCCTCCACTCCACCGGATAGTCCTGTGAGACTCTCTGAATGCAGTGTGGCAAGCACCTTCTCCTCCCATTCGGTGAATGTTCGTATTGGAATGGGAGGGCCACCGCCAGTCATCTGAGCCAGCTTCTGGTTCTTGATGTTCCTCTCTTTCACCTTGCTCTTGAGGTCATTCCACCACTTCCTGATCTTCTTCTGGGAGCGCGGGATGGTCCCTACTGCATTGACCTTGTTGATTATCCTTGCCCACATTTGAGTTGTTAGTGGTTTGTTGTGGCTGTTGAATTAGGCTTCTAAACAAATGTGGTTTTACTCTGATTACCTCATCTACCATCACTGTCAACTCATTATCAGTGAATTTGGGCATTTTCTTCTGTGACATGGTGTGTGATGGACAAATTTGTTAAAGGTGCAGGTGTGAAGGTGGTGGTGGTGATGTGTGTGGTGTGTGTGTTTTTGTGATGGCGTAATGTGTGCAGATGTGCCTCTCCTTTGTGCTGTGGGGTTGGTTCCTTCAGTAGTGGAGTAGTGCAAAGGATTCTGGTCAGGGAAGGGGCTGGTTTTATACTCAGCTTTGTGGGTGGGTCAAATGGAATATTCCTGTCATGTGTGTTGTGTGGGTTGACCTGGGATTTGTATTTTTTTGTTGCCATGGGGATGTGTCATTGGGGTCTGTTATGTGTTTTTTGAGTTTGAGCCAAATTAATCACCACGCTTGGTAGACATGTTGTGTGGTTTTTTTCAACCGCCTTAACTCTTGCGGAGCGACTGTGGTGGTCAGAATACAAAAGCCCTTCCACCGACTCTCCCATTCATCAATAGTTGCGATCGCAGCGGTTGGAAACAGTGGATCGTTCCGCTATCACCGATATTGTATCCTAATTTAACGTGCGGTCAATGTGCTCCAGTGCAGCGGTTTTGGGTCTTTCCGCAGCAAATCCGACTGCCGCACATGGATTTTTACATGCTCCGCATGCTCCCAGTGTCTTTCGTGGAATCCGTCCGCAGTGATTTTTCTGGCGGTTCATCCTAATCTGACCACCGGTTCTCCCGCAGTACCTGCAGGCGGTTAATTTTCGCTAACATTACGTCAGTAACTGGAACTTATGCCAGTGCTATATGTTTTTTAATTTGATATACAAAGGAGCTATTTGTTGCATATTCAATACTTAGAGGCTCATTAGGATGGAGGACGGACTGAAGTCCATCCGCCATCCTGGTGAAGACCGGGACCATCTGCAATGCATGCAACGGTCCCACAAACCAAATTTGGATGCGACTGCCACCATGGCGGTCGCATCCTGTCATTTAACATTGCAGTAGGTGCTGCAGACTGCAGCACCCGCCACGATGCCAAAAAGGCAGGATGTGCATTTCACTGCACTACGAGATAGGCACCACACGGTGCCAGCCCCTTAGTGCTGTGAAATGTAGGGGGGTGCTAGGGGGGTACCATGGATACCCTCCTTAGTGCACCCACACCTCTCCCAACACAAGAGGGGCCCGCAACTGGCCCCCTTAACAAATCCCCGCCATCCTTTCCATGGTGGTATCGCCACAATGGAAAGGCCGGCTGTAGCCAGCATCCTGATTTGGTGGACAGTGCCTGTTAGGCACCGCCACCATATTGGGCGATTTGGACTATCCTCCAGGCAATCTGTATGATTGCCGTGGTAGTCCCGTGGTGTACGGTTTTTGTGTCCACCACGGTCCGAGAGCGATTCCCTCCACCATCGTAATGTGGCGGAGGAAAATTGTGGTCCGATTTAGGAAGAACCGCCACCACATGGGTGACGGTGACGGGCCTTCCGTAATCATAGTCAGCCCCTTAGTGTGGATTTTGGAGGTGTCTCCAAATACATTGATTAAAATGATAAAAGCAACCCCGAATTGCTGTGTGAGGGTAGATTTTTAGTATTGCTTGTATCATTGACTGTTTAAAGTCAGTGATTAGTTTTTGGGAAAATAATTATTGGTTTCTTATTTAATTTTTGTTAATAGTTCAATATAGGTGGAGTTTTGCTTATTTGGTAATAAAGCATATAGAAAAGGGATGTTTGCGTTTTGATAAAATGCATGTATAGCATATAACTGATAAACTGGCTTGGGACATATTTTAAAAGTCCCGTCCATCATCCAAGTGTCACAGGTTTGGAGTCTTTGTAAATTAGTAGCAGTTCCAAATAATATTATTCTTTTGTCTGTAGATTTGTTATCATAAAAAATTAATTTTTCTTCGTTATGGGTAATTGTGAGTTTTGGGGGAAATTCGACGTCTGCAGAAGTTTTGGGGACGGATGTGGTGGTGGTAGTAGCTTCTTTAGGTCTAGCTATTGTTCTTTTTCGGGACAAAATGGAGAGCATTTGGCCAGTTACATGTTGTGTTATTGTGGGGAGCGTTTCTTTAAGCATTTCTGTAGTAGACTTTTCTGATCTAGTGTTAGCTTCTTTTATATTGTCTAAAGCATTTCTAACTTCAATTTCAGCAACGTTAGGGTGGTGGTTATGCTCCCTAATATATAGTACAGTTCTTTACTTTGTTACAGTCCTCCCATAACATTTGTTAGAATACTATTTACTACATGTCTAGTTGACTTTGTCTCCTGTTTGCTTTTCTTGGGTGTAGACATACCCCTATAACATAGTAAAAATGTTCCTTTTTGTGAAGTTATGAATTGGGCGCCTTCAGTCATTGTGATGTTTCAAATGCTAAGAAAAATGTATAGAAACATTTCTATAAATATTTCTGTACTGTTTTATTTTTTGAAATATATACATTGTCAGTTTTATACTTACAGCGTTGAATTTGAAGTCGTTTTCAATGCTTATGGGTTTTCTTTACTGTTTGCCTTTGATTTTCTTGCTGAGATTCCTGTTGGTAAAAAGAGAGTAATTTTTATAATTTTGTTTAACTGTGTATGAAGGGGAGTGGGTTTGGGATTAACTTGGAATTCTGTTGAATATTTTACCAAATTGTTTTATTTTATTTCAGTTTGATACTTACTTTATTTGCAAATCGATTTTTCACATTGTTCTGTAGGTGTTTGAATCTTTTTAGAATTATCTGCAGAGGAGATACACATTAAAAAACATATATTAATTATTTTGTATAGTGCTTTTAGAAGATTAGTAGTAGTATTTGTTTCTAAATGTTATTTTACTTAATTTGCGGAGCAGGAAAAAGAGTTTTCTCTAATGTAGTCCAGTGTTCTGGCAGCAATCCGGCAGAGTTTCTCCTTTTTCTTTCTTTTTGTTTAAAGTGTAAAATAATGCTTAATTTTCGTGTGTTTATATAGTGTTTAATTAATTGTTGTTTTAATTTTATTGGTTTATTTTAATAGTGTGTGTATGTCATTGGTTGATATTTATTGCTTTAATTGATTTGGTGGTTGCTTTCCATATATAGAAAACACTAATTAAGTTTCAGTTATGGCATTTTTCTAATTTAAATTGGTTTATTATATTATATGTGAATTATATTGTTTACAATGAGAAATAATATGTGCTTTTTCTTTAGGTATTATATTTTGAATAGTAAATAATTGTATATTTAATATTTTTCGTGGTAATATTTAAATGTATTTAAAACATGTTTTAACTGATTTCTTTCGATATTGTGTGTCTTTATTAATAATTATACATTGTTTGGGGTAAGTTTTGTATGTTTATAAATGTTTTTAACATGTCAATATACGTTTTCTAACGATATTATTAGTGTATATATTGTGCTCATCAATATTTTTGACGCCTGGTATCTTTTTTAAACATCTTCGATATTTCTTATAACCATATTTTTGTGTTCAATAATACTGATATTGATGTAAGTGTATGACGATATTTTGGTCTCTAGATTTGTGTATTTTTTTAAATAAGTATAGTCTGTTGATATTAGTGTAATCAATATTTTTGTCCCGATATTATGGTAGGTCAGTGTAGTGTCTGTCGATATGTCAGTGATCCAATGTGTAATACAGCGCCTGATCTTTTTAAAAAATCTCCCAATATTTCTACATTTCAGTCCAAAGTCCTATTAGGATGTATATTGTTTTCCTCTTTGAGAAACACTTTGAAATCAGAAACAAAGTAAATAACACAAAACAACAAAAATGAAACCCGGACACCACATCTAAGTAAAAGCACTAATCCCTGAAGTAAGCAGAACAAGCTATCAGAGCTCGTCCCCAGGCTGGATGGGATGTCATTCAGCATGACTTGCTGTGTTCAGACAGGGGACAGCTGTAAATCAATGTTTATCTTCCATGTTCCATGCACCTGGCTCAATTGTAATTATTTTGTGCAGCCGGATCCCTCTACCACAAGTGTCACGTACCCAACCCGACTCAGAGGGCTTTTGATAACAGGGATCAAAGCGGAGAACAGTGGCCAGTGATTATAGGGATGCGCAGAACAAGAAAAGCCTGAGGTGCTGCAGCCTCCGCTGATAGATACTGCCGCCAGCTCTCCAGACTTTTAAAGTTAGCTTTCTTACTTCACGAGTTCTTTAAAAAGAAATAGGTGTCATAAGGCAGCAATGCGAGGCTTGCTAAAAAACAATCACCTAAATGAAAAAAAATTGTTGCAGTTTCTTGGTTTACCTTTGCCTGGTCAATGTTTTTCTTTGATTTCTGAGGTACATTTTTCTACAAGGCTAGATAATTTTCCCTATAATCCAATCCGGAAAACCTGTAAAATATACGCTGAATTTGTCTTGGGAAGCTTAATATTTCTGAATCTGCTGTCCTCAATAAATTAAGGGTATTATTTGTGAGAGCCCCACATCACTTTTGCACCACTTAAAGTGATGCATGCTTGACGCAGGGCTCTCATAAAGATTTTTGATGCCATAACAAACTACGTAAACCCACTCTGCATAGCTTTGAGTGGCCTCATAAATCCTGAGTGAGGCGATGCAGTGCTAATCACTGTGTTGCCTTACTCTTCACCCTGGAGGTATTCCATTGGCGTTGTGAAGGTTTTCCCATGCAACAGTAAAGGAATTTGACATTATGCACGATTTACAAAATGGTGTAAACACGGGGAAGTGTCAAATCCGTGGGTGAGGTGTAACTAGGAGAAATATGTTTATTACTCCTAGTTGTTTATTCTTTCCATGTGTACTGCATTCTGAAGTGAAGGTCATAATGTTCATCCAGATGTGGAAAAACTTTACAAACACTACTATTTTTTAAGCTTTAAATGTACCCTTGTAAAGGTTGAAAAAAAAACCTTGCCACATCAGGTTTAGAGGGTTATTTAAAGGGTAAAAACCACGAAGGGCTCAGAGAGCTGATGACTATCATACTTCTTTGTAATGATAGTTGTAGGTGACAAACATAGTAGGCAGAGACTGTTTTGGACTGTAGACTAGAAGAAGGTACCAGACCCTCCTCAGTGTTTTTGGGCAGTAGAGATGTGATATTATATTACTTGTATACTCAAATATATTATCAAGTGTCATGCTATTAAGTTTTTTATGGGTCTAATAAATGTTGTTACATCATATCTTATTATACATGTTCTATAATTGTGTTATTTTTAGCTACTTTATATGTTTTTTATGTTATTTTATAGTAATGTATAACTTTATTAAACATGGGCCCCGGCAAGCCATGTATAAAAGTCCTTTCTAATTTCTGCCTTAGAACTGAGTTGTGATATATTTGGTAACATATGATAACGACATGGCACATCTGCTGAACAGTAATACTTTATTACAACTGAGTTGTGATGTCTCAGTATCTGTTACCTGGTCCAAGGTAAATGACAGGTAGAGCAAAATTACAGCTGTTGTTCAAACTATAATGTTGGAAATGGCCCTTTTTGCAGGATTATTCCAAACTTTTTGCTTCTTCCTCCTATTATTTCCTGACTTGTGTTTGTTGGCATTAGGACTCTGGGCACTTTACCACTGCAGATCAGTGCTAAAGTGCATATATCTCTGTGTAAATTGGTATTGTGATTGGTTCTCCCTGACTGACATATTTGATTCACTATTAGGTCCCTAGTAAAGTACACTGAGTGTACCAGGGCTGGTAAATCAGATGCTACTAGAGGGCCTGCAGCACTGATTGTGCCACCCACATGAGAAGCCCTGAAATGATGTCTCAGGCCTGCCATTGCGGTACCTGTGCGCAGTTTGTTAACTGCCATGTCGACTTGCAAGTGCACCCACTTGCCAGGCCCTACCCTTCCCTTCTCTTACACATTGGACACCCCTATGGTAGGCCCAAGATACCCCCTTGGGCAGGGTGCAGTGTATGTGAAAGGTAGGGCATGTACTTTCCTGATAGTGAAATACTGCCAATTTCGTTTTTCACTATTGAAAGGCTATCTTGCCCCATAGGACAGAATGGGTAATACATTGTAACATTTTACAAGCATATCTTCCCATAGGGATAAGATGAAAATTGAGTTTGTTATCCCAGAACAGAGGATTTAATAACACACCTTTTAGTAAAGATGTTTTTTTCAAACTGTGTGTTTGAAAATACCACTTTTAGAAAGTGGCTATTTTCTTGCTCAACCATCCTGTACACCTCTCCCTGTTTGTGGATTGACTGTCTGGCTTTGGTCTGACTGGGGCTGGGGAGATACAGTGGCTCCAGTAGTCTAGAGGAGTCAGCACTAGGCTGACTAGGCCTGATCTGCATTGGGAGTGGTGGGAGGAGTAGCATCTGATCCTGCATAGGGCTGGGCCTGCCTTCCACAATGCTAGCTCCGCCCCCCTGTGGTGTGTCTGGAGTCAAGGTTCACACTGACAATGGACGTTGTTGTGCACTGTCAGAGTGCCCCTAGAATTGGTTTAAACCGGGCTCAGAGCCCCTTGCAGAAAGAGAACAAATACATTTTGGGGTATAAGTATTAGACCTAAAGCCCCTGAACTTTAGATTATTCCTGAAATTCAAGAGGAACTTTTGCTAAGGAGAAGAGATGGAGAGATGGAGGAGAAGTACTGTCCTTGCTGTGTGTCTGGGGTTGGTCTGCAGTTAAGGTTTCTGCCAAGGAAAGGTGAAAGACTTTGCTGTGTCCCCTGCTTGAAGGAGATCTCAAAGGGCTGGCTTCTCTTTCTGCAGTCTCAGGGACACAAATACTTCAACCCCATCTTTCCTGAACTCTGCTGCTGTGCTTTCTAGCCTGCCAAGAGATGCCTGCACCAGTGTTGGGCCTCTGGAAGTTGTTGCTGCTCTTTGGGAGCTGGAAGAAAGACGAAACATGAAGAACTGCTAAAATCGACATATCGCTCTACTTGCGGCTGTTTTCCCGACGCATCTCTACGGCGCGGCGAGAATTTCCACGCATCGCCATTCCGCTGCAAAAACCGTTGCAGCACCTGCCGCCACTACAAGAATCGACTCATCAAGGGATCGCAGCTGAAGAGGTCTGATGCAGCGCCGCTCGACGCCACCGCATCGATCATCGATGCATCCCAAATTTCTACATATCGTACCTGTGCGGCACGATCTCCCGAAGTATCACCAGCAAACCGGAACCGTCATGAAGAATTGATGCATTAATACCCATACAGACCAGATTCTTTGCAACTCGTCCTCTGTGTGTCCCTGGCATATGCTGTCCACTGTTCTAGTGGGCACCTTGCCCCAGTCCAAACGACCCTTATTGATGGTAGGTTTAAGACAACCTTTATAGAAAGCTATCCTAGTGGTAGCTGTGGAGAGCAGACTGCAGGCTAAGTCTTGAAGGAATGTAAAGCAGCTTGTTTTACCAGTCTATAATCTCATGAGTGATCAAATGAAAGGAGACCACACCAGGTATATATATAAAATACATGTGTTTATTCTGAACACACCCCTCTAGTCCCTTTATGAGGCTAGAGGCAAAAGTACAATACAATGACTTCAACTGCACACAGTAAATTAGCACAGTATACGTTTTGCCCTAGGGGCCTCACAAACTATATACTAAGAAAGTGGTATAAGAACTACGAGGGAGATAGCCTAGGGCCTGTAGAACCTGCTGTGGCAACCAGGAACCACCCAAGGTAGGGACGCAGGAGACCTACAGGGCACGCGTGCAGTGTCTAAACACAGCCGCGAATCACCATTGACTTCTGAATAAAAAATCACAATTAGATTTTTAAACATTAAGGACACTTAGGAGTGGACAAGGAACATGGATGAAGAGTGTCCGGATGGATCCAAGGGTGGATCGGAGATCTGAAGAACCTGAAAGCAGAGGGGACAAAGTCTGGGTCACTAGCCAGTGACCACGAAGGCGACAAGAAGATGCCAGCTGATGTGGGTGATTTCAGGTGATGTAGGTGAAGCTTGACCCTTCAGCCACGAGGACCAGGAGGTGTCGATGACAACCAGGAGCTGGATTCGAGCTGTCCCACATCGGATGTCGAGTGCTGTAGCTTCAGTATCCAGATTGCACCCAACAAGCCTTGGCAACAGCAACCCATGCAGAATGGAAAGATTGGCTTCGGTGCAAACCAGCAAGGTCTGAGGGACTCACTCTTTGGAGGGGAGTCAGGGCACATCTGGAGCAACCAGGAAAGCCCAAGAAACAAACGAGATTCCTTTTTGGGGACCCACCAGTCGATGGACCAGGGATCGCGAAGGGGTCTTGAGCAGAAATACAGGAAACGGGCCCACGGAACACTCGTGGAGTGTAGGCCCACAAGCTTCGATGCAAAAGGTGCTCAGGGCTTGGAATACAAGTATCCCAATGCACAATTTCGGGAAAGCTCGGGATGTTGATGCTCTAGCAAATGTGCTGGATGTCGAGGAGTTCTGGTCAAACGTCTCTTGTGATGGCTACAGGTCTCAGATTTGCTGGGGACTCGCGTCAGCGTCGGAGATGTCTGGAAGTCTGTGTCCTGTGTCACAGATTCTTCGGGATCCAACAGGAGCCTCAAAAATTCAGACCGGCAAGATGCTTCTTTGGTGCCTGTTTGAACAGGGGAGGAGTGACTCGAACACAAAAAAGGAGCTCAGAGGAAAAGAACGGACAGGGTTGCTCTTCACTCAAAGACTATCAACAACAAAAAACCCTGTCTTACGGACATAAGTTATGTCAGTGGATTTTATACCAGACCAGTCAAATAGTCCTGATCACTGTTCTACTCCCCTATATATCTTATTTTGCTTCAGGGATGTTTACTGCACTATGTCCACAGTTTTAAGAATATAAAAAGAGAGAACCTATTGGCCAACAGTTTTTGACAGTCGCATAGAACAACAACAGACAGCTGTCTGAAACCTTAATCAATACCAAGTATCCACCACATAAGATTGAAAACAGGCAGAGTTCTGCACAAAAATATGTGAAAAACCGAATGACACCTCACAGGAACACCACCCTAGGGGCAACTGGCATGTAATCTCCAGACTGGGCCCCTTTCTCATCATTGGTCGTCATTCAGTTCAAAAGAAAATGTGTCAAAAACAACAAATCAAAAGTGCAACCCACACAGGAGCTCAAAAGAAGGCGGTACAAGCACACATAGGAGGGTCATATACATAGATGCTCATACAGAAATGCACAGTCAACAAAGAAGGAGGAGCCAACAGTTGCTGACTTTAGTAGAAATATCCTGACAGTAACAAACCTAAGCAGGTGCATGGGTAGCGAAAAATCTTCTGAGCATGTGCAGAGTAGCAGAGGCTAAGTATAGCCAGTTCTTTGAGCAAAGCACAAGGGCAAGCGATAGCGAAGAAGGAAAGAGCACATGGTGAGCACATGGTCAACAAGATGGCTACTGGAAACAAGATGGCTTCAGCTAAATGCTAACAGCGATCTCTGCCAAATTTCCTCAGTAAATGAACACACCACACACCTCAACTCCACAATCATGCAACTCATAACACTGGGAATTCACACATTATAAACTCATATACAATATGCCAAACAACATGCCCATCCACCAGACACAACAGCATAACTTACTGTGGAAACCTGAGCCAGCCATGTACATAAGCCATCAATGGCATGGCACTTCAGCCACACAATAGCAGATTGTGGGGAGAAGTGGGAACCAGGCATGTGCGAAGGAGGCATGTGACCCATGAATGAGAATGTACACAATGCCAAGTGTGGCGTGGATGTGATGACCAGACTGCAGTATGCAGACCACATACATATCCATGTTATACACCCCAGCCAGTGGGGAAGATCACAGAAATGTCGCTTGTTATGTCCCCCCCTGTAAGTGTGAGCAGAGTGGGCTGGCCCAGCGTACACAAGGCCAGCGTTGGGGTGTGAATAAAAAGCACATGGCTCTGGGCGTGGTTCTCTTCCGTAATGACCAAAGTGTCTGCCAGGGCGGTGCCTTTCACCCCACCATGAGACTGATGCTGTCACTGTGAGCCGTGCTACCAGCGATCCTGTGAGCCTGCTGCACCCCAGGCCGCTGGTCCCTGAACCTGTCTTGCCTGCCCCTATGCACCCAGGCCTCAATGCTCGCCTGCGAACACTGGTGTGTGCCGAAGAGGGCCCACCACAAACGGGTGCAAGCTCCAAGCCCGAGACCCGCGACCCTGGCAACTTGCAACGACCATCACGTCCTCTGCGAGCAAGGCATGCAGTACTCCTTTCTCGTTTACATACTCTACCAGCATACATAGCGAACTAGTAAGTCACACATTTGGAACGGAGTCTTGATTACACTATGGCAGAGAACAATATTTATGGCTGGTTTTATGTCACTATACTCCCTTCGATGAGGTGCCACCAAGTCTATGCATAGCATTACAACCACACATGTCTGTGGGCCCACGTGGACTACTGCTCCCGGGCCACACTAAGCTTGTGTAGGTCACACAATTGAACCCGACTCTTGATTATGCAATGGCCGAGTACACATAGCAATGCTGACTTTAAATCACTATAATCCCTTTGAAGTGGTGCTGCCATGTCTTTGTATAGCATCAGAACCACACGTTTCTGTGGCCCCTTGCAGGACACTAATACAATATGGAGGGTGTATGAAGGGAATATTTATTGACCTTGCATTGTTATGATCCCTACAAGCAATGAAAAAACCACATATAACAACGGGTCAAGAACCAGGGTCAACCTGGATTACACCTAAGTAGTTATTTGTAACACTACTTTGCACTGTTTTTTAACCTTGGGTGTGGGTAGGATCCTATTAAAATTCATTTTTCCACTCCTACAACCCAATATTAATTCACTTATTCACATGCTGCATATAGCATTTTTTCTTTTTGCACTGCTAGCTATTTTTACCCCCTGATACCATACATAGTTTTCCGTAACACATCACCGTTTCCTTCAATACGATTAGGCTACAATCTACCTAATCCATAGTGGAATTGTTTCCACTTCCTTCGGGTGAAGGATCCCAAATGATGTAGGGCGGTACAGGACGGGTATCTGATGGGAACACATTTTTCACCATGAATACCTTGGATTCATAGATTGTATCCTTTCAATTGCACACAGTTTTCCAGATAGCTTTACCCTTGCAGGACACACCTATTGCCTACACTGTCGTCAAGTCGGTCACACAATTGGACTGGGCATCCATTTTTCAATTGCAGAGTAAGAGGATAACATGTTGCAGTCAGGAGGAAAAAAGGATCATCGTTACAGAGGTGATCGAACACTACCAACAACTGCCCTGGTGTCACTGGTGTCACTAACTCTGTGCATCATAAGCCAACGACATGTGGCTGTGGGCCACCGTTGACCACTGCCTCCGGCCTACACTGCGGTCGAGTAGGTCACACATTTGGGACTGAGTCTTGATTTAGCAATGGCAGAGTCCATATCATTGTACCGGCATCAGCACAGACTGCATCCCCTCTCAGCCCCAGTGCCAGTAAGCCTGTTCCCCCTGTTCCCCGGCATTCATGAACACTTTCTGGTTGAACTTTGGTGGTGTCTGAGTCTATGGACTAGGGGGTAGTCTTCATCCTCATGTAGCTGATACCGAATTTGTGGTAGAAATGAGGCTGTAGCATTCCACTCCTCCATTTACTGCTTCTGGGCGGCTACTGCCCTCTGCATCATGCCCTGGACCTTCCACTGTCTCCTGCAACTGTCCACCACATTCCCCTTGGACATCGTCGAGGACTCGCTCAGTCCCCATGGCCCTACCTCAGTGGATCGAAAGTCAGCATCCTGTGGCAGTGAGCCTGTGCTGGTCGCTGCTCATCCGGTGCCCTTAACTCTGTGCAGCTCAAGTAAGGGACCCTGTCTGATTAAATATTGGATGGCCTCTGAGACGATGGCCTTGGGGTCATCAACGCCATGTGTCTGTGGCCCTGCGCTGTCCGCTGCCTCCAGCCTCAACAGCGGTCCACCAGGGCTAACCCATCAAATCGAGTCCAGACCGGACGTAGTATCACCGCAGGAGGCACACACCACCATCGCCAGGACCACCTCCAGTCGCCATCTGCCAGAGTCAAAACAATCATACTGGCAGACTAACTGAGTTGCTCACACCTGTCATGGACGCCATCATCTGCCTGATACCCCGCCTAGCACTCCAGGTGCCACTAACTCAGTGCACCGCAACACATGGAAGGTTACTGATTGAGTTTCGTGCTGTGAAGAGGTTGCGCAGCAATTTCACCTCAGGCAGTGTGGGAGACCTGGGACGATGATGAGGAAGATGATGCAGGTTTAACACACCCCACTGAAGCTGCATCAGGTATATCCCGAACGGACACAATCCTAGACAATTTGTACACATGAGCACGCTCAGCTCTAGTGCCCCAACCTCAGTGCACTGCAATTCACTGACACTTCTGTTTGCATATTGGGTGACCTCTGTAATTGCTCCAGCTACCTCCATGTTGCTCAGCAGTTGTCTCTGATATGCTGGTGTTTTCAGTATCCATTTTAATGGTGTTCACTTTTCATGTTGTTGCCAGCACCAACCACTCCGTGCAGGCTGGCTTACACTCACCCCACACACATCCAGCACAGGTGTCACTGTCCATGTGGCCCTGTCAATAAAGGGGCCGGGAGCACGTGCCCATAGCCAGTTCCACATACTATCTGCATGTGTCCCTGTGGTCATGTTGTATGCATGAGGGCCCTGGGCCCTATGACATTATATTGTGCTGTGTACAGCGGACGCAGGCATGTCACCGCCGGCACCGGGTTAGAGCTTGGACATGTCACTTTGTTGTCACCCACTCAATATGTAAGAGGAGTGGACTGGGCCGTCGTACGCAGAGCCAATGTGGGTGTGTGAATGACAATTGCGTGCCTCTGGGCATGGTTCTGTACTGGAAATGTGCAAATGCATGTGTCTCTGTAGCAGTGTGGGTCTCCTTTGTGGGGTGTAGGTGGTCCCTGATGGGTATTAGACACCCACATATGTGATTTAGTTCGTCTTCCATGGGTTCGGACCCCACCCGCACATGTTCGGCTACCTCCTTTTGGCATTCTGACACCTGGCATTGGTATGCGATGTGTGCCTCAGTGAAATATTGGGAGCCAGCTGGGCTGGCAAGCGCTTCCGGTTGTGTGGTCTGTGCAGGGGCTGGGGTCTCCTCTATGTAGCTGGGCTGCCCTGTTCCTGAAGGTGGGTTGCCTAAGATGTCCATGAGCTGTTGTAGGGTGTCAGTTTCGAAGGTGTGGAGGTCCTCTCCAGCATCACTGATGAGTTGTCTGGTCTGCTCTGCTGGAGGTGTTGTTTATCCCTCTGCAATGTGAAGAGGAGATGCACGTTGACATTGTGTTGACATGTATGTTGGCGCATTGTTCTTATTTACATGCAGACTGGATGGCAATGTACATTGTGACTGTTTGTCATACATTCACCCCAGCACCGACATCTGGGCCTAAATCAATGCCATTCCAGTTTGGACCCAGCCATATGCAAATCAGTCTTGACCCTGTGCTCAATGGGAACAGCCCAGTCCGAACTGCCAAGCCAGGTCCTCCCTGGACTGGAAGCAAGAATCCTAAGACCGGGTTCGGGCTTTTGGCCCTCATCAGCCGGGATAGCATGACTCTAGTGGCATGGATAGCACGGGACCCACGTCGGGGCATACCCGTCCCACTCGGGGTGACAAAATCAAAAAGAACAATTGATGGACAGAATGCAGAACAATGTCATACATTCACCCCAGTACAGAGATCTGGGCAGAAATGCATTGTTTTTTGCTCACCATGAATTCCAGTTTGGACCCAGCCATATGCAAATCAGTCTTGACCCAGTGCCCAATGGGAACAGCCCAGCTTGAAGTGCCAGGCCAGGTCCTCCCAGGACTGGAAGCAAGCATCCTAGGACCCGTTTCGGGCTTTTAGCCCTCATCAGCCAGAATAGCTTGACTCCAGTGGCATGGAGAGCACGGAACCCACGTCTGGGCATACCCGTCCCACTCGGGGTGACAAATGCAAAAAGAACAATTGATGGTGGACAGTGTACGTTTGGACTACATGACTTATGTGAGGTGTTACATGTACATTCCCATCGCGCAGTTCCTACTCTGTTAGATGTAGTTGACCTGTTTATGTGCATGTACGGAACCAGTTGTGTCCTCTTTTCGGCAGTGTCTGGATTGCACAATATATCACATTGTTGTCAATGTGAATGTGCTGTTCTAGCTATGTGTGTGTGCTGCAGTGTCCCATGGGGATCGGAGACATGATCCAAGGTCATTGTGGGTGTGCAGTGTGCTACACATCATTGTGCATGTGTGCCATTCGGCCCATCTCTCCCCGTCATCCCAATCCCTGGTCAACACTCGCCCTGTTGATGTTGTGTCAGGTCCTCTCGAGCTGTGCCTGGACTCCCATCTCCTTGCACATTCTCCACACTGATGACTGTGGCCTTGGTTATCTCCAGCTCCTCCTGTGGTGCAGGACTCCCACCTCCTTTCGCCGTTGCTGCCTTCCTGTTGGCAGTGTTTTTGTCCTTGGTTTGGTTTTCACATCATGCCAGCGCCTCTTGGCCTCCTTCATTGACCTCTTCAACACTCCGACTGCATTCACGGTAGTCCAATTTTGGGTCAGTTGATGGTAGTGTTCTATCACCTCTGTGACAATGAACTGATTTGCCTGAGGAATGCAACCCGTCTTCCACTCCCTCTTCTCCTTGGCCTTCCCTTACCTCATTGTTCCTTGCTGGTGGTCTTTGGGGCTTGTGGGTTTCGCGTTCACCTCTGCACTCGGTCAGGGTGCATCCATATTGCTACGCATTTTAAATTGTTTTTGGTGTGTTTGTCCCTGCTTTTGTATTGCGATTGGCCTCATCGCAACATTTTGGGCGTTCGTGTTTCGCATTTTTGCCATGTCGTGTGGACTTAAGTTTGTGAAAAGGGTGATATTGTGAATATGTATTTAAACAGTAAAATACTCCCTGCAGTGCATTTATGGGATATTGCAAATCACCTTAGACATCCATAACAGTATAATGGATCTCAGCCTACAGCCTTATTCCTCTATATGGTCAGGAAACTCCTTGGTGACTTACAATATCCTTATAATGTATGGAATGGTGTAATTCATCCCATGTATTATCCTCCCTTTTTATGTTGCTACTGTATATATTGTAATATTATGGCTTAATAATCTGTGTAGTTTTATCTTACCTAGGTAGTTTTATAATATGGTATTGTCTTATAGTAAGTTGTTTATATGATTGTTATGTAGAGGTCTTATTTTATGTTACTGAGGATTCACAAAGCTCCTAGTAACAGTTTGTTTCTTACAAAAGGATTGGAGTAGCTTTGTTTTACCGAAAGTGTGTCTGTAGATTAAGCCGTTCTGTTGGATCTCAGGATAAGCATATAGTGATAATTTCTGCCAAAGTAATTTGTAGTTACATACTGTAATCAGTACATACCTGACGAACCTCAGTATTGTCATGTCAAACCTGTCTGTTATTATTCAACATTAAAAAAAATTATGAATCCATCTCGTACATTTCATTTGTCTGAGAATGAATTAATGATTCCTGTTTTGTGAGTGCAGCATAAATTACCTCCAATTAAAAATAAAACACATTAGAGCAGAGTCACTGTGCTTAGAAGCTCATGTGTTCGTCAGCAAAACACAAAACGTCTTATAAACTATCCCTGGGTAGGTGAAATGCTTGGTCCTCTTAAAAATATAGGGAATGGATTTCTCTACTAAAGGTGTGTGCCAAATATAGATCTCAATAGCTTCCCAAAATATTGTATATTCGCAGATATCCTTAATAACGCATGGATATCACAGAGTAATAGCCTTCTATGTTAAATCATAAGCTGAAATGCTTTTCAGAAATACTTTTGTCTCAAATGGGAATCTGCATGGACGCCACACCGTCCTTATCAATACTGAGTAAAGAGCAATAGCACCATTTGTTTCTCTTGTTTTAACTACATGTGAAAATGAAATCAGTATAATAAATGAATGATTACTTTGTGAATCATGTTGCAACATGGGATGAACATTATCATTGATTGACAAATTATGTTACTTTCTAGGGGTCATCGGCACATATTTAACAATTCGTCCTGATGATGGTCTTGTGATTTATCTTGTTAAGACCGAAACGTCGACCTTCAAATCCACATCTGCCACTACTGACATCTTGCGTTCAGTGACTTACCTCAAATCTAGTAGTAGTCATTGCACCATATGTAACAGTTTGGACGTATTCTACTGTACTGTTGGACAAATTAATGTATTCCTTGTACATTAGAACTGTTTATTATGTTTTATTCTAACAACTGATGAAGAACCCTTATAACTGCTTCAAAATAATAACAATTTTGATACATAATCTCCTTGTGTTGCTTCTTTCTATTTTTTACTTTTATTTCTTGGCTAGTGTGGTAGCCTTTTACTGTGACTTTTGCTCTGTCCTAAATAATTGGACATTTGAATATAATACAGCAACTGATGCTTACAGTTAGGATTAAGCATGTGCGAATTTTGCGAATTCGCAATTCGCAAATTTGCGGATTCGTGAATTCGCGATCCGCAAAATTTGCGAATTTGTGTGAATTTGCGGATTTTTGGGGGGGCGTGTTCGCGGGGCGATTTGCGTGTTCACGGGGCGCTTTGCGTGTTCGCGGGGTTTATTTTTGCAAGACCGCTCATTGTTGTGCCCTTCTGCCCTCTGCCCCACTCGTTTTTGTGCCATTCTGCCCTCTGCCCCACGCGTTTTTGTGCCCTTCTGCCCTCTGCCCCACTCATTTTTGTGCCATTCTGCCCTCTGCCCCACTCGTTTTTGTGCCATTCTGCCTCTGCCCCACGCGTTTGTGCCCTTCTGCCCTCTGCCCCACTCGTTTTTGTGCCATTCTGCCCTCTGCCCCACTCGTTTTTTTTGTGCCCTTCTGCCCTCTGCCACACTCGTCTTTGTGCCCTTCTGCCCTCTGCCCCTCTCCTGTTTTATTTTAGAATGGCGCCGGCAAGCTGCCAGCGCCATTCTAAAATAGTTACTAAGTTAGCTTCATCAGGAAGCACTAATAGATAAAATGAAGCAGGTGCTCGAATTCAGTTAAACTTGAGCACCTGCTTTTATTAGTGCTTCCTGTTGCAGCTAACTTAGTAACTATTTTAGAATGGCGCTGGCAGCTTGCAGGCGCCATTCTAAAATAGTTACAAGCTTGATCTTTTGCCCCCTAGATCCGTTCCGCTCGCGGATTCTCGGCAAATTCGCGGGAGTTCGCGGATTGCGAATTTGCCTAAAAATCCGCAAAATCCGTGAGCGGAACGGATTTTGTGCCCATGCTTAGTTAGGATCTAAAATTCTTTTCAATAGAGATCCCCTGCGCTGTCTATAAGTTGTAAAACAAATCCCTTGCTGGCAATTTGCTTTTGATATAGTATCTGCCCAAGCCTGCAAGGTTATATAGGGTTACCCACCACGTCTTTACTGGTGGTAGTGATAGCAGAATGAATCCACAGGAAAGGCAGCATATAGGACATTAATAATACAAATATGAAAATAGAACCCTTAATTGAAAATGGTTCAAAATGTTCAGAAGTACCCTGGGAAGCATTTATTTGTCCACGACCAGAGTTCAGGAGCTTGCAGGTCACACCTCGGCGTAAAACAGCATCCAGCCCACCAACCTCACTAAAGCTGCTGTGTGTGTAAAGTTCCTCTGTTCTAACTGACTTTTTACCTCCTCCATGGACTTGGCAGGCTGCCATGTTGGTAGCTACAGAAGAACTCTAGTGTTTTCAGTTTGAAGAGTTTAATAAGGATGCAGTTGGGATTTATATTCAATCAAAGTGGAGACATTCACGGTCAAGCCTTCCCGAAGGTACTTAGAGCTCACAATTTATGAATCCACTCCTTTAGACAAGGAAACTGGAATTAAAATATTGTGTAGGTAAGGTAAGGTAAATTGTATCTGCATGATTAACCAAAATCGTACAATTACTGCATTCATAAAAGAAAGTGCACCAATTTAAAATACATACCAATACATTTTAAAATTTCTAACAGTCCAAAATAGGTCATTCCCAAATAACAATTTCCAGATGTTACATCGGACCATCAACTTTCCAAAAGTTAATATAAATCTCTCAACAGTTAATATTTCACAATTCGTGTATTAATATCATAAAATAGTCCTTTTTTTTCTCCTTCATGGTTCTTAATTTCCCATGCTCGACTCACAAGCATACAACTTCTTTTTTAGGAGTATTAGAAATTTTGTAAAAGTGGCGTTCATTTTAATATCTGTTGGTCTAAAACAAACTACCACAGCATGCCTGCAGGATCGAACACCTCTGTCAATGAAGCAGTTTTTCAAATATCGTTTTCATTCCTCCATCATTACTGCACATATACAAACAAAATGTAAAATACTTTCATCCCACAGATTGCATAGTCTGCACATAGTCGGCTTTGATGTTCTCAACCAGGGCACTACATGTTTTAAGCCTGGTAAATTCCCAAATCGTGCTTTCATAAAGGTGTTTTTAGTTTGTGCAGACCATGGTATTTCTTGGTATGGTTGAACCCTGAGAATTACATATTCCTGGACTAGCATCCATGCATGGGATCTCTTAATAAAAATGTCTTTATCTTTTAAAAGAACAAATATTTAACTGATTTATTAATTAATTTCTTAAAACTTTGTACTGTTAAAGACATTTCCCAAATCTCAGCAATTGACAATTCTTCAAGAGCTTTTTGCAGATATTTAACCCCTTCCATGCTCATGACGAGCTCAGCTCGTCATGCAGCACAGTGCTCGTGTGCTTATGACGAGCGGAGCTAGTCATGACCACACCCGTTTATATTGCTGTCCAGCACAGCAGAGGAATCTCTCAAGCAGCGATGAGGTTAAAGAAGGACAAATTTACATTTTGTTGCATTTCTTTCCACAAAGGGAACGCATTGGGTTATTGATATTAGTTTTGATTATTCTCCAGGTCTTAACGTACTGACCCATTCTTGCATATTGTTGATTACAAAAAACAAAATCCAACCTTATCTGGGCAGGAGATACATTAGATAGAAGCTGAAACAGATGTTTAAATGCATTTGTAATAGCCTTATTTAATAATGCAGAGTCCAGACCTCTAAGTATTTCACTTCCATATGTGAGACTCTGAAGCAATTTTGCTTTAATACTTTTATTATTGGGGTATAGGTTGGACCTCCCAAGGAGCTATAAAGTAGACAAAAGGCCCCTTGTAGACTTTTGGCTCTTTTCTCCATCTCCGTTTTATGATATGAAAAAGATTCTTTTTTCTCAAACAATATCCCCAAATATTTGTAATATCGAACTTTTTATAGCTCCACTTTTGGGGGTACCATTTGTACTGACTGCCCTTCCGTTTCTTGGTACTGACTTCCATTACTTTTGTTTTTGTTTCGTTTATAGTCATTTTATTCTCAATGAAGTACAATGATGTCTTAGATATTAATCGCTGCAGCCCTTTCCTTGTTTGGCTTAGCAGAACGACGTCATCAGCGTATAATAAATTCGATATTTATTTCTCAGCCAGCTTCGGTGAGTCTGCTAACTCATTGTTCATTGCAAGGTTAAAATCTGATAAAAATAAATTGAATAAATATGGAGCTAAAACACACCCTTGATTTAGGCCTTGAGTTGTTTTCATTTTCCTCGACAGCTTTGAGCCATTCCCTAGGCGGACTCTTGTCCAAGTATCAGTATATAACAATTGTATTGCTTTTAAAAGACTGGGGCTAATGCCATAACGGTCCTGTTTACTCCATAGGATCTGCCAGTTCACACAGTCAAAGGCTGCTTTAAAATCAACGAAACATGAGTATAATGGCTGTTTTTTGTTTTATATTTCTCCATTAAAATTCCCAATGTTAGCACATTCATTGTAGTACCATGACCTTGTACAAAGCCCGATTGGTTTGGTGGAATTAAATGATTTTCATTAGCCCAATCGAGGCAAATAGTTTGGCTTCAACGTCTTGGAGCGTAATTAATCTGTAATTGGATGGACAGGACCAGTCTCCACTTTTATAGAAAGGAAAAATTATAGATCCCTTCCATGACTCAGGGACTGTTCTTAATTGTAGAGCGTAATTAAAAACTGATGTTAAATAACTTGACCAATATGATGCTTTCTCCTTATAGAACACAGCGGTAATCCCATTTGGGCCTGGGGCACCATTGAATCTCTGCTTCTTTAGTAATTTACTTACTTGGCTTTCTGCAATCGCTATTGAATTATTGTTCTTTTCTCCTTGTATTCCATTTATAGCCCAATCAGTAGTATTTATAACCATGTTAGAATTTGGATTCAGATGCATATCTATAAACGATACCCATTCAGATTCAGTTACTGTTGACGAAATAGCTTTCCTACTAGATCTACCTAATTTGTTTACTAAGGTCCAAAAATGTCTTGAAGTACTCCTTTTGCAAGCGTGTAGGGCTTTTGCCCATAACAATTGCTTTTCTTGCATTTTGTCCTTCCAGACCATTTTCCTTACTTCTATATTTTTCCTTTTAAGTTTTTCTCTATAAATTAAATTAACTGGGAACTTTTTTACCAATATCAGGATTCTGTTGCGTTCTTTTTTTATTTGATGGCTTTCAAACGAGATTTTCACCAATGAGCATGCTGATTTTATCTTCCACTGTCTTTTATTGGCATATTTTTGGTAATGACTGGTAATTAATTCCTTTGTGAAGAGCGACCATTTTTCAAAAACATTTAAAGCATCTTCTTCAAAGTGAAAATCAACAATTGCCTGCAAAGTGTTTGTGATAGAGTCTTTGGTGCTATCTGCCCAATATAATTTTTTATAATTTACTGTCGCAATTTCTCCTGGGGGTGCTATATAGTTTTCAAATCTTAGGTCATTTAGATTTAGCTCAATTATTTGTTGGTCATGGTCACTTATATCTGTTCCCTCTATCTTATAAGACAAGATTTTATTAAATAAATTCAACAGTGCTATGGTATAGTCTATTTTGACCTATAGTCCCCTGCATGAAAAGTCCAAGCAGGTGGTAAATCTTGAGGAAATCGCCCATTTAACACTCTGAAAGCTACAGTTTCAAATTCTTTTACCAGAGTCTTGCCAATTTTCTCATTCTTTTGTTCCGTTATATCCATTGTTGATGAAAAAGTTGGAATTGACCATAAGTAATTTTGCCTTTGTATCTCAACGTCTCTGACATAAGACCATAGCATATTCATGTTATCTCCGGTTATAATAATCTCGGGTAGAGGGTAATTGTCCTGCTGCTGTAGTATCATAATCATCAAATTATTCGCCATTGATCTTCTTGATTTAGTATCAGGGTGAATATATACGTTAATTACTACAAGAGATTTAATTATATTTGGTTCCTTGTATCCTATTTTGACAATTAGATAATCCTTTTGACTTTGATGGTTCATTTCACTTTCCATTTTCAAATCTGTTGATATAAAAGTAGCCAAACCCCCACAAGGTCTCCTGTGGTTACTTGTTCTGTTGGCTAATGAGTAATAGCCCTTATACCCTTCTAATTTAAAAGGAACTAAAGCCCAAGTCTCTGGTAAACAAATGATTTGAAAACTGTCCAAGGTAGCTAGTTGGTTATTCTGAATCTTTGCTTGGACCCCGTTTATATTCCACGAACATACTCTGACACTTTCGTTCGCAGCTGTTGGTCCCCTTAATGGGGCTTCAGTTTGTAGGTGTCACTCCTGCCTGACATTATGAAGAGCTGCAGTAAGCCATCCTAATTTGACAGTGTCAAATAGCGGTTCCACTTTTTTCCCCTCTAATGAGCTTAAAAGATCTCCATTGGACATACCTATGGGGTTATTCGATATTGAATATTTCTTATTACTCGCAGATCGCATTTGGTTCTCATTTTGTAAATTTGATGGAACAAAAGGGCTAGGGTAGGAAGGTTGAAGGGGAGTTGTTATTTTTATTACCCAATCCTAAAAGAGATTATATTCTTGCATAATTAGATTGGTGGCAGTAGATGTAGTCCAAGTTACTAATGTTGATTCTTGATTATTGTTCTTGAGTGTAAAGAATTCAACTGATTCTATGTCGGTACATTTAATTTTCTTCAATGAGGGGACCGCGTTCCACAATTTTAATGTGTTTCCACGATTCAAGATATCAATTTTTCCCCTAGATTTAGATTCCGGTGTAAAAATTAACTGCACCACTCCTTTTTGATTTGGGTTATTTATTGTAGCTTGTTGTAGGCTGTTTTCACCTTGAATATGTTGAATTAACCTTCCATTTTGATTACAAATATTTAGAGACCATGCTTGTTGGTTTTCATGTACCTGCTTCATTTGAGTTCCCAGCTGTTGAGGTGATTTAATGTCCTTCAAGGTATTTAACAAGTCTCTATTTGTTTCCTCCCCTCTAGTGCTCTCACTCCTTACTTTAATTGTTTCCTGTTGAGAAGGCCTATTTTCCACCTGTTTATTACTTGCCATCACTTGCAGAATTTCTAAGGACTGATTTCTTCCATTCTCTATAGTTTGTATACTATCGACTTGCTTATTTAAGCATTTATTTTTTACTGCTTGTGCCTTCGGTTGATCCTTACTAAATAGAGGATAAAGAGGTTTAATTGAAGACATTTGTTTATCCTCACCTTCAGAATCTTATATTTGGTCATGGTTGTTCCCAGTGTTTAAACTCACTAGGTCTAATGCTTTTATATTTTTTATACATTTTTGAAACTTTATTTCTTGCCTTCCGTTGTTTTTTCCTCTGTCTTTTTGATAGGTGAACTTCCGAAGCTACGTCTGTCATTGTTGATTGTGTTGAGCAAAGGTTTATCACTTCTTGTTCTTTTGTTTTATCAACTAGTTTTTCTTTAACAACATCAATGACTTTACAATTTGTTTTACCTTTACAATTTATTTTATCTTTAGAGGGGCAGTCCGTTATAAGAGGTTGAATTCCCACATTAGAAAAATTCCCTTTTACATCGTCAATTATTGTTTTTAAATATCTGGGAAGGTAGCCAGTTTATTAATTAGTGGGGCACAACTGCACTCTGCTGGCGTAGATATGGGCTGAGATTGTGCCCTTACTATTAAATTATTTAAGGTTGTTATCTTCTGCTCAATCCTGGCAACAGAGGATACCATCGCACTCAAAAGAACTATTTGGACCTCCATTTTGTTAGACTGATATGTTAAAGCTTCCAGAGTTAATTGAGAGGTTTTAAAGAATAAATCCCAAATTGCTCTAGCGTTCCCACTTCCTGGTACCTGAGTACCTGGGATATGGTGTTGTCCATTCATAAATGAGAAGTCCTTATACTCCTCTTTTTGAGGACCTTGAAAATGATGTTCCTCATCACCAGAATTAATGAATTGTGGACTGCTGTTCCAAACGATTTTTTGATATGAGGTACTCCAGAGGTTCTAGGTTGCTATTGTATTCATCCTTTTTAATTTCAAAATCGTTATTACATTTTGGGGATCCAATTTTTGAGTAGAATTTATTTTAAGGCAAATTAAAATCCGATTTCAGAGGAGTATTGGTTTCACTTATAATTTGCAACCCATTATTAAGTTAATTTGAAGTTACATAAACAAAAAGACAGGGTGAATTTGCTACTATGATCTGCACATCAATATTGTATTTGTCCCGTGGTGTTCAAACGTCCAGTCATACAGAGATACTTAATTTGGGAGTGCCCAACTGATAGGATGCTTATTCACCCTTAAGCACTTTCCGTCACGATACCCTACTCACAGCAAGTGCGGCAGAGTTTCATGAACCGTAAATAGAAACAATTTAACCAGTGCACATCCCTGCTTGTAACTTTTATCCAATTGTTTTTCAATATAGTCAATACTTCAATTCTTTTCCAGTCCACACAAATATTAAGCTCGTACAAAGTCCATTGTTTCTCAACGTTCTTATTTATTGATTATTTTCTTGCCACATCGTCACAGCCGACGCGCGTTTCGCCCTCCCCGGGCTTTTTCAAGGCAAAAGATGGTATGGTGAGTGGCGTGTTTTCATACACTTCAATAAAAACAGTAAAAGTCCTTCGTCATTGGTCCTTAAAAGCCTATAGTAATGACAATGACGAAGTTCTTCCTGCCAGACGAACGCGGAAGAGAGACGCCTAGCTGAGACGCGACCGGTTTCGCGATGGCGATGGAACTTATCATGGCTCCTGCTGTCCTTTACTAAATCAAAGACCAAGGAGTGACAAATGAATAGAAAAGTACGAGAACCCACAGGAATAATTTTCATTGTCATTACTATAGGCTTTTAAGGACCAATGACAAAGGACTTTTACTGTTTTTATTGAAGTGTATGAAAACACGCCACTCACCATACCATCTTTTGCCTTGAAAAAGCCCGGGGAGGGCGAAACGCGCGTCGGCTGTGACGATGTGGCAAGAAAATAATCAATAAATAAGAACGTTGAGAAACAATGGACTTTGTACGAGCTTAATATTTGTGTGGACTGGAAAAGAATTGAAGTATTGACTATATTGAAAAACAATTGGATAAAAGTTACAAGCAGGGATGTGCACTGGTTAAATTGTTTCAAGTTAATTTGAAGTCTCTAGCTCTGTACTCTGTAAGCAGTACTCAAAACTGTCACTTGCAATACGGATGGCCACTTAGATGGAGTTATAGCAGATGCCAGTGATAGGATTCATCCACCTCCGTCCCTTTGTTAACACAAACCACATAGACCACCGTCTCCTGTACTCACAGGCTCACCTTGAATCCTGTGCAGCTTCTGAACAACGCCCTGCGGGTCCTGCGTGTTGGAGACAGAAGGGCAACTTTCTGTTGTAAAGTAAATTGCGGCCCCCACCGCACTAAGAGGTAACTGTGGCTCCTGCCGCACAAAAAGCACAAAAAAGCACAAGAAGGCAATTTTCAGCTCACGACGTACTAGGCGGAGACTTGGGGTTCCTGTCACACTGCCACACTGGAAGAAATCTTGCATAGGTGTCTCGTGTCTCCTGCCCCTCTAAGAGGCTTTTTGCAGCTTTCTGTTGCACTGTGCGGCACTGTGAGGTACCTCACAGCTCTCAACCGCGTTAAAAAAATGCCCGACGGGTGCGGGTGCTACGGCGATGAAAATTGATTTGCGGCTCCAAAGTCCTGCTGCTTTTGCATTGCATCCCGGCTCTTGGCTCACGGCTCACAGAGCTCAAACCCGGTTTACAAGAGAGCACGGGAGAGCACAGGGAGCACTCTGGGAACGGCGGCACCCGCAGCAGTAGCTTCTGGCGTCTGGCGTCTGTCGTCACTCCCGGCACTTGGAGAATCGCTGTAGCTCCAACTTACAATATTGTGTAGAAATCTAGTCATCCATGTAAATATAACTTTGCTACATTTGTTTTATAATCCCCCATCTACTGTATAATTTGCAGCTACTAATAAAAAATGTATTTCTACCTCAAACTGATCAAAATGTGTTAAAATTGGTGCACACTTCGCCCAATACCACACGAGACACTTTATGAAACTTAACTGAAAAAATCAGTTGCAGCTACCAACTCTGCCAAGACAACTTCAGCTTTTGTGGCCCTGGAACTGCAACAGAGATGTCAGCCAACTGACTGTTTGAGTTCACCTCTTCTGTCTGAGGCTCAGAGGCAAATTTTATGACAGCAGGGCAACCTCTCTTTGCCAGATCCAGGGAACAGCAGGGCAGTCCTTCTTCAGTCCTCTCTCTCCAGAGAAAATGTAATTGGAGGGTCAGATGACAGTGGTGCCACTCTTTTTTGCCCACTAGGTGCCCTCAGGATGCACTGACTACAAGACAACGGGCTACCAAGTCCCATCCTGCCTGATGGCTGACTTTAAGCAAATTGTAGTATCTAGCTATCCCAGAGTGCAACATTCTGTCCACTCCCAATATGGCAGAACTCCTCTCTCGGTGTGTGGAGCTTTGCAGCCTGCCCTAGAGATATGGTTACCGAAGGGCTACAATCCCACAGAAAAACTGGTTTGGCAACTGTTTCCCTCTCTCTGTCCCTAACATCAACCTGTCTATCAGAGTAAACAGCAGCCCCTCTCACAGGTGTGCTGAATGTGCCCTTTAAAAAAGGCTTCCCCTTTGAAGCTCGCCTTCTGAGCTCACACACTGAGTGGCTTCCTGCAAGGGAGAGCTAAATACACCTTGCAATGGCAGACCTTTTTTTGTGTCTTTTCATGAAAGTCATTTACATGTCTCACCAGACAACTTATTACTCTCTACCAAAGAAGAACATCAATCCAGAAACACATGTCTGGAGATACAAAGCACTGACTGTTCAATGCAGGAAACTAAAAACGTATATTTATTTATTATGCAATTTGTACCGCACAAACTAAACCCGAAGGTGTCAAGGCGCCTATCAAAAAAGATCAGAAATGCAGAGCACCACTACAGGTACGCGCGTACAAAAAGTTGGGTCTTACGGGCAGATCTAAATGACTGTAGAGTGGGGAGAGACCTTAATTCAAACAGGAGAGTGTTCCACCACTTTGGGGCCAGGTTGGAAAAAGCTTTCCCGCCCCATCTGGTTTTCCGAATACGCGGAACAGAGAGAAGTCTGTTAGAGGAGCGAAGGTTCCTGCCAGGATTATGATAGGACAGAATGGATCCAATGCCAGTCGGGCTATTTTTAGCTAGAGCCTTGTAGACCAAACACATGGTTTTGAAAAGTATCCGGTCCTCAACAGGAAGCCAGTGGAGCTGCTTCCTGGCTGCGGTGGCAGAGGCACGACGAGGTAGATCCAGAACAAATCTGGCTGCTGCATTCTGGACTACCTGCAAACGCTGCAGCTGACTTTTGCTCAGTCCCGCATACAGCGCATTGCAGTAGTCCAAACAGGAGCCCAGGAGAGCAACGGCAAGTTGCTTTCTTGCCTGCAGAGAGAGGTAGTGCCTGATTCTCCTTAGTATGCGGATGATACCCCAGCAGGTTGATACAGTCCTGTTGACCTGTTGGCACATACTAAGGGTGGGATCGATCATGACCCCAAGATTTTTAGCTGAAGAAGTGGGATCAGGACAGGCACCCAGTGAGTCTGGCCACCACTCAGCTGACCAAATCTCTTCCTTTCCTCCAAACACCATCACCTCAGTCTTCTCTCCGTTCAGTTTCAATGAGTTGTGAATCATCCATTGGCCGACTGCCTCCATAAAAGATCTAAAAGTGGAGGCAGTCGACGTAACTGACTGGGAGAGAGAGACGAGGATCTGGGTGTCATCCGCATAGGAAACTACCTCCATCCCAAAAGATCTAATAAGTCTGGCAAGGGGGGTCACATAAATGTTAAAAAGGGTGGGGCTAAGCGCCGACCCCTGGGGGACCCCACATTGCACAGACAGGGATGGAGATAGGAATTTGCCCAGCATCACCCTTTGCTCTCTATGGTCAAGAAAAGAGGAAAGGAGTCCCAGGGCCGCCCCCTGAACCCCAATCTCCCTCAGTCGAGATGTTAAGACTTGGGGGGAGAGGGTATCGAAGGCAGCCGTGAGATCTAAAAGGATCAGGAGGGAGGTCTGTCCCCCATCCACACGCGTGCGGATGGAATCAAGCACCAGGGTGAGGGCAGACTCGGTGCTATGTTCCCTCCTGAACCCATGCTGGGAAAGATCCAGACAGCCCGAACTCTCCACGAAGGCAGCAAGATGTTTATTTAGGTGAGCTTCTAACATCTTGGCGGGAGCCGGGAGCAGTGAGATGGGGCGAAAGTTTTTTAATACCCCTGGGTCAAGAGAAGGTTTCTTGAGCAGCGGTTTCACTACAGCATTTTTCCACTGCTGAGGAAAAGTGCCCTCCCTCATCACCCTATTCATGATGTCAACCAGAGGGGGTAGGAGGGATTCTCTACACTGCTTAAGGATCTTTAAAGGACAGGCATCGACCGGAGAACCAGATTTAGTTTTGTCGAGGAGAATCTCAAGGTCCTGTAGGGAAAGAGGAGGGAAGGATTCCAGGCCGCCGGACCGAGATAGCTCTGCAGAAACAGCATCCGAAACAGCAGGAACCGGAGGCTCAGCTGTAAAGGATCTCTGTGACTCCAAGGCAATGTAAATGTCCGATATTTTGGACTGAACGAAGAAGGCTATCCTGTTGCAGAGCTCCTGAGATGCAATAACAGGGTCGGAGATCTGGAGAGATGTAAGAGAGTCCACAATCCTGAAGAGCTCTTTAGGGGCCGTAAAGTATTCTTGTTTGGTCCTAATCACTTCCGACTTGTATCTTTTTAGCAGGATCTTGTGGGCTTCCCTATCCCTTTGATCCCAGCTAGAATGCCACAGGTGCTCCTGTCTCCTTACTTCCTGTCTAAGGAGTCTTAGGTGTTCAGAGAACCAGGGAGCTGAAGGTCTTTTCCTGGCTGAATAGCAAGACCGAGCAGGAGCCAGTTCATCCAGGGCCTCTGTGATGATCTTTTGATATTGTGATACCGCCGATGGGACATCCATCTCCTGGGTTGTGGACAAACTAAGCGTCTTCGAAATAATTTTCCCTGATGTTTTTAAAATTCCTACGTACTTCCATCGTACTCGGAGCTTTTCTAATGGTGTCCTGGCTCGGATGGGTCAGATTAAAGGGAACGGCCAGGTGATCCGACCATGACAGAGAGAAGGGATCCATTACTGTCAACCTCTGATCATTAGAAAAAATCCCATCGTATGTCTCGCTCGGTGGGTAGGTCCTCTCACCAGTTGGGTGAGCCCACAGGCTGACATAAGTTCCAGCAGGGAAAGAGTGTCACGAGCCTTCAGCAGCTCTAAGTGAAAATTGAAATCACCTAGAATGGTAAGATTTTCACGGCCAAAATAGGGTTCTAAAACATGAAACAGTTTAAGCCCAAAATCTGCTCTGGGGCCGGGAGGACGATAGACCAGAATCCCGTTAAAAGCGTGATTAAGAGAGTCGGACAAGGAAAAATATAGCACTTGGAAAACATCCTTGGGGTCAGAGACAGGTATGATGTGACATTGGAACCTGTCTTTATACAGGATAGCCAGCCCACTACCAACGCGGCCCATTCTGTCCTGCCGAGCAAGGCAGTACCCATCGGGGACTGCTTCGACAAGGTCTGGGCCTGAAGAGTCTTTAGCCCATGTTTCAGTAACCAAAACCCATGAGGGTTTCTTCTCTTATCTGAGCTCCTTAAAAACAATGTTATTTTTAATAAGGCTGGAAGACATGCTTTTACATTGTCACACCTGTGGTGGCACGAGTGCTGCAGTCCATGAGAGACACTTTAACTTACAGGTCCTGGATACCCTGGGTACGATATATTTTGGACTCATAAGTAAACTAATTATGCCAACTGGGCAACCCAATACAAAATACATAGGCAGCGCACCCAAATCAACGGACCACGCACGCAACCTGGGCTTCATCCTGGACTCCTCCCTGTCAATGACCAGACAAGTCAACGCCGTCACGTCCTCATGTTTCAACATCCTACGCATGCTCCGAAAGATCTTCCGATGGATCCCCACCGAAACCAGGAAGACGGTCACCCAGGCACTTGTCACCAGCCGACTGGACTACGGAAACACCCTCTACACCGGAACCACAGCCAGACTGCAGAAAATACTCCAACGCATCCAGAACGGCTCCGCACGACTCATCCTGGACATCCCCCGACACAGCCACATCTCCGGACACCTGAAAGACCTGCACTGGCTCCCTATCAGCAAAAGAATCACGTTCCGCCTCCTCACCCACGCACACAAAGCCCTCCACGACCTAGGCCCCAAGTACCTCAACAACCGCCTGACCTTCTACACTCCCACCCGCCAACTACGATCGACCAGCCACGCCCTCGCCTTCGTTCCACGCATCCGAAGAGCCACCATACGATGAAGATCCTTCTCCTACCTGGCAGCCAAGACCTGGAACTCCCTCTCCATCCACCTCCATCTTACCCAATACCACCTCTCCTTCAGGAAGAAACTCAAGACCTGGCTGTTCGAGCAGTAGCGGACCCCCCCCCAAGCGCCTTGAGACCCTCCGGGTGAGTAGCGCGCTATACAAATTTCCTGATTGATTGATTGATTATTTAAGAGTCAGAGCTGAAGTAAGATGAACGACTCTGGGTCTCTGCTCCACGCGTACCGATATTGCTGTTGTTCCCTGCCACTGGGTCTGCTAACCGGGGCAGGAAGCTTTGCTTGTAAGCTGTGGCACTGTGGGTAGCTTCTGCCTACTTGAGGGAGGACTCGGTCGTGCCCAACAGCCGGAGAGCCCCAGAGGCTCCGCTTGTGATTGCACCCACTGCCATTTTGGGAAGACGGGCCCTGCAGCATGAAGGGTGCTGATCCGCAAGTCTAGGCATGGAGTGTACAGGTGAGGGGGTACCGCTACAGAGCGCCCCTCAAAATTGGCACCTACTTCTCGAGGCCTTCTAGATGCTGGGGGCCAGGTAGAGGAGCCTCTCACCCCTGCTGCATCCTGGTGCTGCTGTTTGTGCCTGACAGACAGGGAGTTTTGGAGACTCCAACCAGAGAACGTGTAGTCTGCTATCCTGTGAGACGGGCCCTGCAGGGTGGGGTGCTGCTGAGCTGAGACCCCTGGCCCGGGGTGCATAGTGGAGGAGATAACAAATTGGGGCAGCCACAGACTTGGCGCTTGCCCCCAGGGCTTCTTTGGACATGGGGATGGCACAGTGGCGCCTTGCACTCTCACCCCGTACCGGTGCTGCTGCTGTTCCCTGCCCCCTGGGCTGCTAGCCGGGCCAGGGCGCTTTGCCTGGAGGTGGTGGCACTGCAAATAAATTCTGGTGGATTGAGGAAGATTCTGCTGTGCCTGGGAGCCTACAAACTTTGGTGGCTCCCCCGCAGGTGTTTTCTACCGCCATTTTGGGGCACAAGCACTACAGCGTGAACATGCTCTGAGCTGCAGGCCGTGGCATGGGGTGTCCCATCTGGGGGATAGCGCACTGGAGTGCCCCTGGAGTCGGGGCTTGCCCCCTGAGGCCTTCTAGACACTGGGAACGATGCAGCGGCACCCTGAACCCCCACAAGACTGCTACTGATGACATGGCTGGGCCTAGATGGATAGATCCAGATGGTGTGGTGGCGGCCTACAGACCAGGGAATCACTGTGAGTCTTGTGGGGTGATTGGACTGGGGAGACCCCGTTGAGCTGTGGGAGCGCCTGCGATGCCCCGGGCCTGACTGTATGGGGGGTTCTTGGAAGCATGGCCTCTCACTGCCATTTTGTGGCTTGGGCGAAGCTGAGAGTAATGATAGGTTGCAACTAGGTTGTGAAGCCCCCAGCGCAAGATGAAAGTCCCCCATACTTTTCTTTTTTTGCCTTTGAGCCTGGTGCTGTGAGCATGGGAAAGGAGGGGACCCTCAAACTACCCCCCACTTCATGAGCCTTGCTGTGGATCACAAGGACCTCATCTGGTATATACTTGCATTAAAGTGGTCGGCTAGGGGCAAGTAGAGAGCTATTGGACATCCAGTGTCTCCTTGACCGAACCCAAGCCTAATCTGATCACATAGGGAAGGAATTACCACTCCTGCGCTTTTTTTGAACATTTCCTTTTATTAAAAACAAGGTATTACAGGTAAAAACAATGTACAAGCATGTATTTTCACAGTACATCAATCAACACTGTTCTCACTAAGCACACTGTTCACCAATCAGTGTAAAACATTGTACCTTATGACCAACTGGAAGTATATTACTTCGACTCATGCCTTTGCCTAGCTAGCGGTGGTTCATGGATCTCCCTCCTGTAACTGTTCCATTGCTTACATATTTGTGCCCACTTATTGGGGTAGCCTCTTGATACATATGCTGTCTTTTTGGTAAACATACAGTGATCCATTTCATTTTCCCAAAGTCTCGGTAATGGCAGTTTACGTGCCCCCCCCCATAACCTTGCAATATTTCGCTTAGCGATCATTATCCACAAGGACACCCATATTTCCTTCTCTGCATTTAAGTCAGTGGGACCCCAAATATTTAAGAAACACAACCTTATACTGCAATCAGTTGTGCCGCCCATGACTTCCGTTCTATAACTTGTCACCTCCATCCAATATTCCTGGATTGCTCTACATTCCCAGAGCATGTGTATGAACGTGCCATCTTGCCCACATTTCTTTGGACAACATGCATCAGTTCTATAGCCCATCTTCACAAGTGTCAGCCCTGAAATGTAAATCCTATGAAGTATTTTGAGCTGTACAAGCCTAAGCCTGGAAGAAATAGCTGTTTCTCTAAGAGAGGTAAGAGCCTCAAGCCATTCCCCACCATCCAGTCACACTACTTGATATTACCATTTGATTTTGAGACAGAGGAGGTGGTCAGGCATGTTATTAACAAGCTTTTTGTAGGTTAGGTGCCCACCTAATATCCTGTCCTCTAGCGGGGATGACTCTGGTGCGATCTCTCCCCCAGGTATTGCCACTTGTAGTGCATGTCTAACCTGTAGGTATCTTAATAGTTCTGTGTCAGCAAGGTCATATTCATTCTTCTGTTGGGCAATGGAAAGCACCCAGCCCTCCCTCCATAGGTCCCCAATCGCAAAAATACCAATGAAGTCCCACCTGTCAAAACCTTTAGTGAATCTTAGAGTGCCTAGTTGTGCAGCATCCCAGAGTGGGGTGGCAGTGTGACCTTATCTTTCCTGCCCAAACTCCTCACCGTATCAGTCCGCCACACCTGTACGGCATGGCCAATGGGTCCCTTCAGTTTCAATTTGGAGTGGTTAGCACACAGCTCAACCTGGAAACCTCCTCTGGGGAGTAGCCACTTATCCATGTTAAATCCAGGATAGCTCTGCTGGCCATACATACATTGGTTAACTGCGGTGAGTTGAGCCACCCAGTAATATATTTTATCTCTGGGAGGGTTATACCTCCATCGTACCAGCTTCTCGAGAGCTTAGGTATTGATAGCCGAGGTGGCGTCCCCTCCCATAGGAGTTCCCTAAGAGTGCAGTCAATTGATTTAAAATACTCTGTTTTCACTGGGTGTAGTGTGTTCTGCAAGGCGTAGAGGAAGTGTGGAAGGGGCATCATTTTGAATAGGGCTGCACGCCCCAACAGGGACAGTGGGAGCGTCCTCCAATGCAAGACATCGCTCCTGAGTCTTTGCGATGGGGGAAGAGATTCCGCTCATTAAAAAGCATTGGGTCTTTGGATACATGGATACCCAGGTAATCCTGTTGTAGCTTTGGCAATAGTGAAACCCTGGGTAAGATTGGCAATTTACCACTAAGGACATAGAGAACCGACATAGACCAGTTAATAGTGTAGCCAGAAAACTGTCCAAAGACTATGAAGATGTGCAGTACTCTTTTCTGGTAGGACGCCTGCGATGCCAGGTATATTAAAATATCATTGTTATACAGTGAAATGCGGTCCTCCCATTCCTGAGCCCATCTTAGCCCCCGAATAATTGGGTCTTTCCTTATCCACATTGCCATAAGTTCCAACATGTGGGCAAAAAGTAGCGGGGGGAGGGGGCAAGCTTGTTGAGTGCCTCTTCCGAGCACAAAAGTTGAGGAGACTTGATTATTGACCACTATTTGAGCCAGCGGATTCGTGTGCAGGATGTCTATCCAGCGCAGAAAGCCCGAGCCAAACCCTATTTTCCTCAATACTGTGAACATATATGGCCACTCGATCGTGTCGAATGCCATGGCCGCATCAAGCGACACCACCAGAGCATCTTCCAGTTTCGTGGCGGCCCGACCCATGCAATCTTCGCAGATTAAGAGAGGTATTCCTGGCTGGCAGAAAGCCAGACTGGTCGGGGTGTACTAGCTTAGTAATTACAGTTAGCAAGAGGGTTGTGAGTAATTTAGCCAGTATCTTGTCTTCTGCATTTAACAGTGAAATCAGATTGGGTTTCCCACTTTTATGGATGACCACTATAGTGCCAACCTCTGGTCTACTGGGAGCAATCCAACCTCGCAACTTTCGTGTGACATGTTAGTCAGGTATTGTGCAATTTTACTTGGGACGAGCTTGTACAATTCAACCATATACAGCAAAGCTCCTACAGGCTATCAGGGAGAACGAAGACGCTGCACCATCGCTGCTTGATAGAGCACATCGAGTCTTTGGCCATCGCAATTGGCCTGACATCATCTAAGACATCCTACCAGAGTTCACTACTTTACTGACAAGAAAGCCATCTTGAAAAAAGTTCAAGCGATCAACTATTTCTCGTATAATGGACTCTCAATTCAAATATTCCAGGGCCTGGCCCCAGCCATGCTCCGGCGGAGGATGGACCTCAACATTAAGTACCAGTGGGGCTGATTTTTGTCTGGAAGGGCAAACAGCGTATCCTACGCTCCTTGAGAGAAGCACAACAGCTCCTGCAGCTTCCTTCCAAGCCTGAGGGAGAGGACCAGTTGTTACCACGGGAACGCCGAGATGGGCCCCTCCGCCCGATATGGTCCACAGTCATGCCGCCTAGGTCCAAGCGCCGCATGTAAGAACTCGAATCTTCCCAAGTCAAACAAGACATCATAAGCCACTTTCGTTCTCGGAGCGGTTCCTCTTCTCCGGCTCGATCACCAGACCACAAGGAGTGATGTTCTCTTAACATGCTTGTTTTCAGATCTTCCCTGGCGATGCTTACAGCTAGTTTCCGATGATGCTTTAACTTCCTCCTGTGACATAAAGTCTTGATTCCACCTGCCTCTCGATGAGGTATCAGATATTGCATACACCTAAGGGTAGCACCCGGCTCTTCAACATGGTGCAGAGATGACTTGGGGTGCCCCCGACATCAACATTGATGTACATTTCCTTGGAGATGGCCCTGTGGTCGGAGCAACTGCTACCTTTTCTTGTACTGTCATGGGCCGGTGGTAGCGGAGACCCGCACACCTATTTCCATTGCCTCCCCCCCTTTTCAGAGTCTTATAGGAGAGTAACTTTTCCTGAATGGCCCTCAGATTGACCATGGGCTCTCAACAGACTCTGATATTATGTGACCCATTTGGCCAATTGTTATTGTAATTTTATGCTCCCTCTCTCTCTACCTTCCCCACTTGTTTATTTTTTCTTTCTGGAGGCACTGCTTTGGGGAGATTACGGGATGGAAGTGTTTCATTGTGACACTTTTGGACTGATTCGAGAATATTCTATTGTTATGGGGCTTTGTCAGGGATACCTACATGCCCAGGGTGGGGTCTTGAGGGGGAAGGTGCATGCTAATGGTCTTGCTGTGAAGGCTACAGAGGGATCTTTTCTTCTTTGGAAATGTGATGGCTGGTCCTATTAAGTTTCTTTCCCTCAATGTACAAGGGCTGAACTCCCCCACTAAAAGGCATCAGGTTTGGCGATATTTAGATCCCGATGCTATCTTTATTCAAGAACTCATTTGCTTTCCTCAGATACTCACCTCATGTTGCACCCTAAATACCCCACTCAATATTGGGCCTGTTCCTCTTCTAAAACCGGGGGCTAGCAATTCTTACTAAACCCGGTTGGCAGGCAATGAATGCTAGGGCTGTGACGGACGAGGATGGCAGGTTTATTAAAGCTCACATGGCATGGGGTAGGTGGTCCCTAACCTTCGTTAACATATATGTCCCTAATGAAAATCATGACACTTTCCAACGGCTACACCTTAGGGATCTCTTGCAAAGAGTCACAGCACTGATTCTTCTTGGCGGTGACATTAATCTGGTGTGGGACCCGGAATGGGACTGTACTTCGCAGGCACATCAGGGGGCTGGGGCGATGTCAGCATCACTGAGAAACGTCATTACAGGCTTAGGGTTAGTTAACGCATGGAGACATCTACATCTGGACACTAAGGATTACTCATTCTTCTCTCATGCACACCAGTCATATTCTCGTAATAACTATTACTTTCTCTCAATTTCCCTGATATACACACTGAGGAGCACTGAAATATCTGACATATCCTTATAAGACCATGCCCATGTTCTAATATCGATACAACCCCCCAACGGACGTAGGGAGCCCCTTCCTAGATGGAAATTACCCCCCCACCCCCAGGTCCTACAAGCTCCTAAAGATGTGGCAGACATTTGAAAAGAGATAAAGGCTTTCTTTCTGAGTAATAGTCAAGTCAAGTTAAGATTTGTATAGCGCACTACTCACCCAGAGGGGCTCAAGGCGCTTGAGGGAGGGGGGGTACGTTACTTATCGAATATCCAAGTTTTTAGTTATTTTCTGAAGGAGAGGTGGTTCTGTGTAAGGCGGAGGTGGGTGGGGAGAGAATTCCAGGTCTTGGCCGCTGAGTAAGAGAAGGATCTTCCCCCCCATGGTGGATCTTTGGATGCGTGGAATCGCGGCGAGGGCTTGATTGGACGATCATAGTTGGCGGGTGGGGGTGTAAAAGGTCAGGCGCATGTTGAGGTATTCGGGTCCTAGGTCGTAAAGGGCTTTGTGTGCGTGAGTGAGGAGACAGAACGTTATTCTCTTGTTGACGGGGAGCCAGTGGAGGTCTTTCAGGTGACCGGAAATGTGAGCTTAGCGGGGGATGTCTAGGATGAGTCTGGCTGAGGCATTCTGGATGCTTTGGAGTTTTTTCTGTAGTTTGGCTGTGGTTCCGGCGTAAAGGGTGTTTCCGTAGTCCAGTCGGCTTGTGACCAGTGCATGGGTGACCGTCTTTCTTGTTTCAGTGGGGATCCAGCGGAAGATTTTTTTGAGCATACGTAAGATGTTGAAGCATGATGATGAGACAGCGTTGACTTGTCTGGTCATCGAGAGGGAGGAGTCCAGGATGAAGCCCAGGTTACGTGCGTGGTCCGTTGGTTTGGGTGAGATTCCCAGGGCCGGTGGCCACCATGAGTCGTCCCAAGCGTAGGGGGATGATCCTAAGATGAGGACTTCCGTTTTGTCCGAGTTCAGTTTTAAACAGCTGTTCTTCATCCACTCGGCCACTTCTTTCATCCCATCGTGTAGTTTGGTTTTGGCGGTGTTTGGGTCTTTGGTGAGGGAGAGGATCAGCTGGGTGTCGTCTGCGTAGGAGATGATGTTGAGGTTGTGTTGGCGCGCAATGGATGCGAGGGGGCTCATGTATACGTTGAAGAGGGTGGGACTGAGTGATGATCCTTGTGGAATGCTGCAGATGACTTCAGTGGCTTCCGATTTGAAAGGGGGGAGACGGACTCTCTGGGTTCTTCCGGCAAGGAATGAGATGATCCAGTTCAATGCTTTTCCTTGTATTCCGACGTTGCTGAGGCGTTGTATAAGGGTGCTGTGGCAGACTGTGTCGAAGGCTGCGGAGAGGTCAAGTAGGATGAGGGCCGCTGTTTCTCCGTTGTCCAGTAGAGTTCGAATGTCATCTGTTGCTGCGATGAGGGCGGTCTCGGTGCTGTGTTTGGCTCGGAAGCCAGACTGTGATGGGTCGAGGGAGCCATTGGATTCGAGGAAGGTGGCGAGCTGACTGTTGACGGTTTTCTCAATGACTTTGGCAGGGAATGGGAGGAGCGAAATGGGGCGGTAGTTCTTAAGTTCAGTGGGGTCTGCTGTGGGTTTCTTCAGGAGGGCGCTGAGTTCGGCATGTTTCCAGCTTTCCGGGAAGGTAGCGGAGTTGAGGGAGCAGTTGATGACATCTCGGAGATGGGGTGCGATAATGGAGTCTGCTTTGTTGAAAATGTGGTGGGGACATGGGTCGGTTGGCGATCCTGAGTGGATGGAGTTCATCAAGCGGAGGGTGTCTTCAGTGTTGATTGGGTTCCAGGTGCAAAGGTTGTTGGAGGGGGGTTTTGGTTCGGAGGTGGGTGGGGTGGACTGGTCGCCAAAGCTGTTGTGTATGTCAGCGATTTTGTTGTGGAAGAACGAGGCTAGAGAGTTGCAGAGGTCTTGAGAGGGAGTGATGTCGTTGGTGCCGGCGGTGGGGTTGGTAAACTCTTTGACGATGTTGAATAGTTCTTTGCTGTTGTGGGCGTTGTTGTCGAGTTGATCCTTGAATGCTGATTTCTTGGTGGATCTGATCAGTTGGTGGTGTTTGCAGGTGGCGTTCTTGAAGGTGGCCAGGTTGTCAGTGGATGGGTTTTTTCTCCAGGCTTTCTCGAGGGTGCGACAAATCTTCTTGGATTTAAGGTCATCATTGAACCAGGGGGCTTTTTTGCTACCTTGCTTGATGTCATGGTTTTTCAAGGGTGCTAATTCATCAGCGCTGTGGGTGATCCATTGCGTGAGGTTGATGGCTGCTTGGTTTGGGTCCAATGATTTGGCAGGAGGGTTTTGGTGAAGGGATGAGAAGAGCTGGTCGGTGGTAATTTTGTTCCAGTTTCTGCGGGGAATTTGTTGTGGGTGGTTGTGGGTCGTGGTCTTTTTGTAGTTGAAGTGAACGCAGCTGTGGTCCGTCCAATGGAGTCCTGTGGCGTGATTGAAGGAGATGTGCTTGCTGGAGGAGAAGATTGGGTTGAGCGTGTGTCCGGCATAGTGGGTGGAGGTGTCTACAAGTTGTTTGAGTCCGAGATTGGCGAAGTTGTCCAGAAGGGTGATGGTGTTGCTGTCGTTGTTCTTTTCCAGGTGGAAGTTGAGGTCTCCCAGTAGAATGTAGTCCTCGGAGGGGAGGGCGTGTGGGCTGATGAAGTCAGTGATGTCTTCGCTGAATTGAGTGCGGGGTCCTGGTGGCCTGTAGATGAGGGTGCCTCTGAGTGTTGTCTTGGGGTCGGTGTGGATCTGGAAGTGAAGGTGTTCGGCGGCTGCGAGGTTATCATCGGAACTAGTCGTGATGCGGATGGTGTTCATATGGACGATGGCGATGCCTCCTCCTGTTTGGTTGATGCGGTCCTTTCGGATGATCTTGTAGCCGTCCAGGATGGCTATGGCGATGTCGGGCGCAGATGAGGCATTCATCCAGGTTTCCGTAAGAAATGCGACGTTCGGCGATGTGGTGTCTAGTAGGTTCCATAGTTCAGTTGCGTGTTTGTGAACCGAGTGGGTATTGAGCAGGATGCACTTCAGGTGGTCAGTTACGGAGCTCTGTTTGGCGTTTGTGGATTTGGTGTGGATTCTGATGCAGTCGAACTTGCAGGAGTGGCAGGTGAAGGGTCCATGGGTGTGTCCTGGGGTAGCTTGGTAGCATTCTGGGAGACGGCCGGAGTTGAGTGCTGAGAGGGTTGCGGCGTCGTACGTTATGCGGGTGGAGTGGATTTTGCGGGGACCAGGGGGTTTGGCGCTGGGCGCGGTCCAGGCACGGACGGGCGTAGACGGGCTTACCTTTGGCGCACCTTCGGCGCGCATGGGGCGCATCCACTGCGCGTGAACGCTGCACTCAAGTGCATCTGACATAAGTGGATAGTGGGGGGGCGGAGTGAGGGAGGGTCAGCTGGGAGGCGGGAGCGGGGTGGAGAGACGGGCTGGGAGGCACAACAACCACAAGGCTGCAAAACAAAAGCGAAACAGGACGAGATTGGGGCACAAGCAGCAATGTCGCTATGATGTGGGCAGAGGCACCTGCACAATCAGGCACAAATTCAATGAACAGGCAATGCGAACTTTGCACTAAAGCGCTACGAGTTCAAGCAGGCACAAATGGAAATACACGCTATGTGGGCTATGCAAATATGCTTTTAAAGCCAGCATTCGAGGGGTCATTACATCCATCTCTATCGCCAGAACTAGAGAGGCCCAGATAGTAGAAACCGCCCTCTCTAGGGATATCAAAACCCTAGTACGCAACGATCACTTGCAACCATCCCTCAGCAATAAACAGCTTTTTGCTGAATTGCGGTGCCAACAGCGCTTGCACCACACCAATGAAGCAGAGAGACTCTTACTCCCCCTTAAACAAAAAGTCTATACAGGGGGGATAAGGTTGGGGCATTTTGGCACGATGCCTCCGTGCACAAACCATGCAAGCCCATATTGCTAAACTTAAAAGCCAGGATGGCACATGGGCTATTTCGGAGGTTGATAAAATCCTGGAATTAGAGAGCTTTTATAGAGAACTCTATGCTAATGCACCTTGCTCTCTCGAAACTGTCAGTGATTTTCTAGATTCTTGCCCTTGGGAACCTATTGATGCCCACCATGCAAAATTAATGGAAGAACCTATCACCCATGACAAAATCGCAAAGGCCCTGAAACAACTTCTACCTGGCAAAATGCCAGGCCCAGATGGCCTCCAGTCACTTTATATTGAGTCGTCTACCCACAACTACAGGAACATTTGCTACATCTTTTTGACAGCTTCACTGATATCTCAGGTCTTACTCCAACTATGTCTGAAATGGAGGTGGAACTTATCCCCAAGCCAAGTAAAGATCATTCCCTGCCTGCGTCATATCGCCCTATTGCTCTTTTAATTACAGACCCCAAGATCTACAAGTAAATTTTAGTAAACGGCTTGGAACCTCATCTTCCGGCTATCTGTTAGACCTTTCGCCGACTCAACCCACAACCACGGAAGCGAGGATGGCCCCACTCATCTGCCCTCTCTCGGCCCGCCACACGCACTGTAGTACAGCGTGACCGCGAACCGGGAAAAGGGAGAAGGTAGGAAAATAAGTAAAACAAAGAAAAAGAAAAGCCAAGGCTCTCTCTTTGTTACAGCTCGGCAGACCCTCCTAGTAGTTGGGGTAAAGGAATCCTGACCTGCAGCCACAAAAGACAAGAAACACAGAACAGAAAAAGAATGTCAATGTATAACCCAGAGCTTCTTCCTTTGCTTCCCTATTCCCACCTATTAACCACATCCAACACACCCCAGTCCCCTCCTTACCTGTGTAACCAATAGAAGGTTTCCGAGAAGAGCAAATAATTCACTTGGCAAATAGAAACCAGCGTGACTTAAATTCCTTTTGCAGGCAATGGGGGAAAAAGTCATACGTCTGACTGAAAAAACCCCTTGCAGGAAAAACACGAACAGTGCGTTATAAGCACAATCTAAATCTGTGGCCACAGACTAACACGCTAACCACAAAAAGCGGGGAGAACAAACTGTACTAAACTTCGGGCACACCGTACCCGGAAGGCTAAATCAGTTCCCACGAAGCAGGAAACCCAAATGCAAAGTCCCGATACTGTCAACAAATCCCGCTGCAAGGCACTCACTCGTTGGGGAAAAACGGACGCTTTTAAGTGCGTTACCGCCGTGCTTCACTCGTTCTGAAAAACAACCGGAGCAGCACCCATCCGGGCGGCTGTCACGAAGCCTCGTGCAGCTGAACGCATCCGTTTGTAGCTCCGCCAGTAGAACGCTCCAAACATACAGATTCCCACGTAGGCTCTTGGCGAACACAAATCCCGACTCCAGCAAGATGCCAACCAGGTTAGAAACCAAGCACAGAGCTCTAGTGCTGGTCGCCTAAATTCACGGAGGGAAAGGGGGCGGGGCTACCGAAAATAGGGAAACAAAGGAAGGACACCATTCCAAACAAAGAAAGAAGAAAAAAGACTAGCCCATGGAGCTAAACCCACACTAATTCCCAACAGTACCTCCCCTCAAAGGCCTCCCCACCGGGCGAGGTTTGTTCGGGTGACGAAGATGGAACAACCGAACCAATCTGGGAGCATGCACTGCAGTAGCAGGTTCCCAGGAACGGTCTTCTGGGGGATACCCTTTCCAATCAATCAAGTACATCAACCTCCCACGTCTCCTCCTGGCATCTAGAATAGCGTTAACCTCGAACTCTACCTCTCCTTCAATCATCACGGGAGGGGGAGGGGGCAAGGTTTGATCAGTGTCGGCATATGGCTTCAACAATGAGGTGTGAAACACCGGATGGATGCGATATTCATCCGGTAGCTCCAGTCTCATTGCCACCGGATTGATCACCTGAGCTATGGGGAAAGGACCCACAAACCTAGGCTGCAGTTTCCTAGGGCCATCCAAATGCAGATTCCTAGTAGACAGCCACACTCGTTCCCCCACGGCATAGGACGGAGCAGGTACTCTATGCCTGTCTGCCTGTCGCTTCATGTCATCCTTGGCCTTTATTAGATGTTCCCTAGCCAAATCCCATATCCTGCTCAAGGCGATCCCTAAGGTATCCACAGCAGGCACATGACCTGTAGGTTGGATGGGTATTGCCCGGGGATGAAACCCCATGGAACAGTAAAAGGGGGACATTCCCAGTGCGGAATGAAAGCTGTTGTTGTACGCGAATTCCGCAAGAGGGAGAGCCACCACCCAATCACACGTTAAGGAAGTCAACAAACATCTCAAGTACTGTTCCATGGTTTGGTTAACCCTCTCTGTCTGACCATCGGACTGGGGATGATAGGCTGAAGAAAGGCAGAGTTTCATATGAAGGGCCTCCCCTAACTCAGTCCAAAACCGGGACACAAACTGGGAGCCCCTGTCAGACACAATGGAGGAAGGTAGGCCATGCAGCCGCACGATAGATGACACAAATATCAAGGCCATTTCCTTGGCTGAGGGTAATTTAGGCAAGGGGATGAAATGGCTCATCTTGGTGAAGGAATCGACCACAACCAGAATCACCGTGCAACCTGATTTCAATGGCAGATCGGTAACAAAGTCCATACTTATCGTATGCCAGGGTGCAGGTGGGACAGGTAATGGTCTCAACAGGCCAGACGGGCAAGAATGTGATGGTTTACTCACAGCACAAATCGGACAAGACGCGACATACTGTTGCACATCCTGGGTCAACGACTCCCACCAAAACCAACGTAAACAGAATTCCCTGGTTTTGTGCATTCCTGGATGCCCAACCAAAGCAGATGAATGACACCATTCCACCACAGAGTCACGTAGAGAGGGGGGTACGAACAATTGCGATCCGTGATACAACAACCCATCCCTCTGTGCACAAGAAGGCATCGACAACCAAGGTGTTAAATCCAAACCCCTCAACTGATCTTTCACCGAGGCCACAAAATCATCCAGTGTGATACTACCTACTATTTTCTCAGAAGGAATAAAACACCCTGAGTCCTTATCGGTTCCCCACTCATTCGGTTTCACATGGATGCGAGATAGAGCATCCGATTTCAGTTGCTGAGCTGCAGGCCGATAGGTGATAATGAAATCGTACTCATTGAAGAATGAGACCCACCTCATCTGTCTGGGGGTAAGGGCCCGAGCAGATCGAAAGAACTCAAGATTCTTGTGATCTGTAAAGATGGTAATGGAATGCCGGGCCCCCCACAGATGATGTCTCCACTCCTCAAAGGACAATTTAATGGCCAGCAGTTCTCGCTCTGCCACCGTGTAATTTCTTTCGGCAGGCAACAAGGTTTTCGAGAAGAATGCTATGGGGTGCATAAATCCGGTCTCTGCCTCTCTTTGTGACAAAACCCCCCCCACAGCACCCAAGGATGCATCGGCTTCAACGAAAAAGGGCAACGCAGGGTCGGGATGGACCAGAACGGGGGCAGAAGTAAACTTTTCTATCAATTGATCCAGAGCCATCTGAGCCACATACGACCAGACAAAAGGAACACCCTTCCGTAACAATACTGTCATGGGGGCCACTATCTCCGAAAAATGGGAGATAAACCTTCTATAGAAGTTAGCGAATCCTAACAACACTTGGACGTCTTTCACATTTTTTGGCACTGGCCACGATGTGATTGCCTCGATCTTCCGAGGATCCATCTTGATACCTTCGACCGAGATCACAAAACCAAGAAACTCGACCCTGTCGGTATGAAACTTACATTTCTCAGGCCTGACAAACAACTGATTGTCTCTCAACGTCTGCAATACCTGCCGAACATGAATAACATGTTCTTCCTCGGAGTTTGAGAAGATCAGTATATCATCTATGTAGACAATCACGCTTACATCCAGAAACTCCCTCAAGATCTCATTGATAAAAAACTGAAACGCCGCCGGGGCATTACACAACCCGAAGGGCATCACACAATACTCATACAAGCCGAATTTAGTCCGGAAGGCTGTCTTCCATTCATCGCCTTCACGGACTCGTATGAGATGGTATGCCCCTCGGAGGTCCAATTTGGTGAACACGGTCGCATGCCTCAGCTGGTCGAGCAACACTGGGATCAACGGGAGAGGGTACTTGTTCTTAATAGTCCCTTTATTAAGCGCCCTATAGTCCACACAGGCTCGTAACCCACCTTCCCGTTTTGGTATGAAGAAGATAGCCGAAGAGGCAGGCGAAGAGGAAGGGCGAATAAACCCCTTAGCCAACATCTCGTCTAAATACTCCTTTAAATGGAGTTCTTCCGGCCCAGATAAGGCGTAGACACGACAACAGGGTAACGTCGCCCCAGGTATTAAGTCAATGCGACAATCAAATGAGCGGTGGGGTGGCAAGTCCCTCGCTCGCCCCTTGTCAAACACCTCCTCAAACTCCAAATATGTTTCTGGGATTGTCTGCACGTCACACCGTAAGCCATCGCCAACTGCACAAGATAGAGGCGTAACCCAATCAGTAGCAACTTTATAACAGCTTTGCAAGCAAAAAACAGAATCCAGGGTGACCGTTCTTCTAAACCAATCGATGCGGGGATTGTGGGATTGCAACCAAGGAACCCCCAATACAACACCAAATGAAGGGGCATCAATCAAATCAAACCCAATATATTCTGAGTGGCCGTTATCACAAATCATACACAAGGGTTCGGTCTGTCTAGTGATGGTCCCTGAAGATAATTCGGTTCCGTCTATCGCCCTCACAGGTTCGGGTTGCTCCTTTAGAATCCAGGGCACTTTCAATTGTTCCGCCAACTTGATGTCCATAAAATTGCCAGTGGCCCCTGAATCCAACAAGGCAGACACCGGAGTCCTGTGGCTGTTGGTAATAACTAAGCAGACGGTTATCATAAAATGTTTAGGGACTCGTTTGACTATACCAGAAACCTGGTAGGAAGGATTCAGTCGATCAATCATCTCCACTTCTGCCGAGGGTTGCACACAAGCCACCACCTTTCGAGAAGACAAAGAAGACGGTTTAACTGTGCAATCCCTGGCATAATGGCCTCCCTGCCCACAATACAAACACAAATTCTGAGTTCGCCTTCTGTTTTTCTCCTCAGTTGTTAAGGGACTTCGAACACCGCCTATCTCCATCGGTTCAGGGATCGTCCTACTCTCTACTGAACTCTTTACCTCTACTCTAGATGGAACCCCACGAGAAAATTGGAATCGATTTTTCTCTCCTCTCCGCTCAGTGAGCCTATGGTTCAGCTTTACAACAAGATCAATGAATTCTACACAGCCTTCAGGTGGATTCACTACCTGTGAGACAATGTCCTTTAAGTCCTCCGATAATCCTTGATAAAATAAGGACGTCCTTTTTTCGGCGGGCCAATGGGTTTCGGAAACCAACCGATTAAAGGTGGACACATATGTCATTAGATCTAGTTTTCCCTGCTTAAGTTTCAATAATTCAGCGTCGCTTGCCTGCATAAACGCGTGTTTAGCAAAGAGACAACGCATCTGTTCTTTGAAAGCCGCAAAGTTGTTCAGAACAGGGTCATCACTCTCGACAAGGGGCACGGCCCAAGACGCCGCAGTACCGGCTAAATAGGATATAACAAACGCCACCTTGGTAGAGTCATTAGGAAATGACGCAGGTCGACACATGAAGTGCAAATGGCACTGATTCATAAAGATGCTATATTTACTGGAATCCCCAGTAAACCTTTCGGGAACAGCCAAAGGTACCGGAGAGGGTGTAGTCACATTCACAGTCAAAGGGGGATTACCAGAACCACTAGTACCCACACCCCTATCAAATTGGAAAGTAGCAGGCTGGACTACGGGAGATTTACCCATTCCCCAAACCGGAGCCTTAACCTTCCCTGCACTCATTTCCTGACGTAGCCCTTGATTCTCCTGCTGTAATTCCTGCACCTTTAGCTGCAGTGCGTTAACCGCCCCTATCAATTCCTGCACAGTAGGGGCCCTTTCATCCACCTCATTCCCATCCTCATCCATACTCGCTCGGGTGGTTGCAATTTCGTGGGCTTGGTTTTCTGTTAGACCTTTCGCCGACTCAACCCACAACCACGGAAGCGAGGATGGCCCCACTCATCTGCCCTCTCTCGGCCCGCCACACGCACTGTAGTACAGCGTGACCGCGAACCGGGAAAAGGGAGAAGGTAGGAAAATAAGTAAAACAAAGAAAAAGAAAAGCCAAGGCTCTCTCTTTGTTACAGCTCGGCAGACCCTCCTAGTAGTTGGGGTAAAGGAATCCTGACCTGCAGCCACAAAAGACAAGAAACACAGAACAGAAAAAGAATGTCAATGTATAACCCAGAGCTTCTTCCTTTGCTTCCCTATTCCCACCTATTAACCACATCCAACACACCCCAGTCCCCTCCTTACCTGTGTAACCAATAGAAGGTTTCCGAGAAGAGCAAATAATTCACTTGGCAAATAGAAACCAGCGTGACTTAAATTCCTTTTGCAGGCAATGGGGGAAAAAGTCATACGTCTGACTGAAAAAACCCCTTGCAGGAAAAACACGAACAGTGCGTTATAAGCACAATCTAAATCTGTGGCCACAGACTAACACGCTAACCACAAAAAGCGGGGAGAACAAACTGTACTAAACTTCGGGCACACCGTACCCGGAAGGCTAAATCAGTTCCCACGAAGCAGGAAACCCAAATGCAAAGTCCCGATACTGTCAACAAATCCCGCTGCAAGGCACTCACTCGTTGGGGAAAAACGGACGCTTTTAAGTGCGTTACCGCCGTGCTTCACTCGTTCTGAAAAACAACCGGAGCAGCACCCATCCGGGCGGCTGTCACGAAGCCTCGTGCAGCTGAACGCATCCGTTTGTAGCTCCGCCAGTAGAACGCTCCAAACATACAGATTCCCACGTAGGCTCTTGGCGAACACAAATCCCGACTCCAGCAAGATGCCAACCAGGTTAGAAACCAAGCACAGAGCTCTAGTGCTGGTCGCCTAAATTCACGGAGGGAAAGGGGGCGGGGCTACCGAAAATAGGGAAACAAAGGAAGGACACCATTCCAAACAAAGAAAGAAGAAAAAAGACTAGCCCATGGAGCTAAACCCACACTAATTCCCAACACTATCATTGACCCTGATCAAGTGCGATTCATCCGCTAGCGACGAAGGGCAGAAAATATCCGGCGGATAGCCCACATGGAGGGAAAAGTACACTTTAGAAACATCCATGCCTGTCTGGTGTCCCTCAATGCAGAGAAAGCCTTCAATCGAGTGGATTGGGGTTTCCTCAGGGCAGTTTTCCAAAAGGTGGGACTGGGCCCAGAGATGATGTCCAAACTAATGGCGCCTTATGCGCGGCCTACCACTCCTATTTGCTTCAATGGGAGTCTCACTGCCCCTATCTCCATTCATAGTGGCACCAGGCAGGGACGCCCTTATCCCCGTTATTGTTTGCTCTAGTGGTAGAACCTCTGGCCATTGCCATCCACTGCAACCAGAATATACGGGGTTTCCCTATGGAGGTTACGAACATAAAGCCTCTCTCTTTGCTGATGACCTCCTCCTCTCGCTTTCCTCCCCATCTACCTCCCTTCCAGTGGTAGCTACTCTCTTGCGGTCTTTCGAAAAGGCATCAGGATACCAGATTAACCTCACCAAGTCCCATGCCTTTAACCTGACTCTTCAGACTGAATAGGTCCAGGGCCTTGAGGAACTTATCCTGATACAGTGGACTGAAGATTCGATTAGGTACCTGGGTCTAGATATAACTCACATGCTTTCGACATGGACTTCAGCCAACTGGCCCAGATATAGACGCACTATACGAGAGGAACTACATAGATGGAAGGGCCTTCCTCTTACATGGCTTGGCCATATTAACACCATTAAAATGTCTCTGCTCCCCAAAATATTATACCTCTTTCAGTCCCTCCCCACTGCAATGCCACAGTCTGACATCCTGGCCTTTTAATGGGATTTCACCAAATGTTTATGGGGGAACTCCCATCCACGCTTCTCTAATAGGATCTTGATGCTGCCACGGGACCGGGAAATACTGGTGTGTCCTAACCTCCAGGAATACTATTGGGCTTGCCATCTCTGGTACATATCGGAATGGGTGATTCGCGAGAGGGAAAAACATTGATTTCACTTAGATCGTGCAGTATCCTATAGACCCTTATGGGACTTGGCTTGGCTTCCGCGCAGGGCTCAACCTCGCAGTGCATATATAGCTACCCCCACAAACACTGTCCTGGAGATCTGGGATAAGCAGCAATACCCCGGGACCTGACTACATTCCCCTCCTCAATACGCCTATAGCTCGTAACCCTATGTTTCATCCTGCCATGCATTTCTTGCATGGACAGATGGTGAATGCTGAGTCTTCAGGACCTTTTTCTGGGCGATAAGTTCTTTACATTTGATCAGTGCAGACAGGCTTTTCACCTCACGTATGGAGCACAAATGCAATATTACCAGATACGTCACTGGCTCAGCTCCCACACCCTCACCCAAGTGGCCACCAGACAACTTACTGCTTTCGAATACCTGGTTTGCAAATTTGAGGGCTTAAACGGTTTGATTTCTCACAGATATTCTGTACTACAGCATTCCCAGAGCCCCATACCCCATGGATATGCAACACGGTGGGCTTCAGATTTGGAAAAGGATATACCACCGAAAGGTTGGGACCGACTATGGCGGAATATCCCGAAAATATATCAGAGTATGCTGCAACGCGAACCAGCATACAAGATAATGACAAAATGGTACTGTACCCCGACTCGCTTGCACCTAATGATTCCAAATATCCCCCTGACGTGCTGGAGGTGCCAGGGAGATAGAGGAGACTTTATTCATATATAGTGGTCATGCCCGACCCTCACAATGTTCTGGAAGGAGGTCCTCAGTCACATCAGGGAGATAGTGGGATTTCCTATTCTCTCTGCACCAATAGTTACTCTACTAGGTATTAGCGCTTCCGGCGCTCCCTGCTAGCCGGTACCTGTTTGCTGTGCTGTGCTCTTGCGCTCAGTAATATTTTAAATTGTGCTTTTAATTGTGACATCCTTTTTAAATACTCTTTGCATACTCACCTCTGTTACCGCGCTGATTCCGGGCCTGTGCTCGTTTCTTCCCCTGCCCCGCCCCGGTCCGACACGGCAGCCAGTGCCGCTTGAGCGGAGGGCGGGACAGGAAGAGCCAGTGACCCCACCCACACTCTCGCGCTGTTAGCGCTCTAGCTTTCACTTGAGGCAGGGCATTTAAGCCTTCTCGTCGCCCAAGCGCGTAGCGGTTGCGCGCAGGGGGCGCCTTAGTCGCGCCTGAGACGAGCCAGAGAGGAGCCCGTCTGTGCCCGTCCGTGACCGAACGGGGCCAGGGGCCATGACCCCTACATCTGTTGCCTCCACTTGTAGAGTAGCGGATAGACTGAGTTACTCCTCTAAAGACCTACGTAATCTGTGGCATCTGCCACCGAAAGGCTGCGCACAGGGCCCTGGGCCATGTCCCGGGGGCCCATTTTCCTGCAAACATTGCCATTTCCAGTCACTTTTTGGTCCTCCCTTTGCTGACATTCCTACTCCTGTGGACCTTAACCCTCTGCCCCCCAGGGGTAATAGCATACTATGCAATGTCAGATCTCTCCCCAAGCACCATTCAGAAGTTTGGGACCTAATACATTCAAACCGCCCCGACTACTGTTTCTGTACCGAGACCTGGCTTAAACCCCATTTAGTCCCTGCTATCACCTTGGGGGTCCCTTCGGGGTATAAGATTCTTAGGCTTGACCGCCCTGTTAAAACTGGCGGCGGGGTTGCGGTAATCTACAAGGATACTTTCACTGTCACTCTTCTTGATCAATGCTGCACTGATGACATTGAGATACTGGTTTTTAAAATTGGTTGCTCGCCCCTATCTCAGTGGAAGGGAGCATTAGTGTACCGTCCTCCGGGCCCCTACACTGAGGCTTCGTCTATCCTCCTGGAGACTCGAGCCCCTCATATTAGAGCTGGAACTAACTTTGTCCTCCTAGGGGACTTCAATGTCCACAGCGAACTATCGGACAATGCTGATACTCACAATTTGTTGACTGATCTATCTGCCCTAGGCTTCAAACAGTACAACCAGGGTCCGACTCATCAGGCCGGGCACACCCTCGATTTAATCCTATCGAACTCCCATTTCTTGACCTGTCACCCCCCTTTACAGGTGGATTGGACTGATCATTTTATAATCCACTTCCTCCTACCCACGCTCTCGGAGGAACGCCCTAACCCTGTCCCTCTGCCGCTTTGGCGCAGACAGTGGCACAAGGTGTCCGTTGACTCCTTTAGCAATGCCTTTATTCCCCCTGATTTCCTTCCCTCAGACTCCCCTAACCTGGCCTTGTCCAAATTCAACAATGCTTTGAGCACAGCGGTCAATATGATCGCCCCCCTAAGACGCTGTAACCAGCGGTCGGACCGTAAACAAGAACTGTGGTACTCAGACCTACTACGCACGGAGAAAAGAGCTTGCAGAAAGCTGGAGAAAGCCTGGAGACTCTCGCGCAGCACGGTTGATAGAGACAGGTATAGCTCAGCAATGAGACTCTATCATAAAAACATCAGAGCTGCCCGTAAGTCCCATATTATCTCCCAACTCTCTGGGGCCGGTAACGACCCCAAAATGTTGTACCAGGTGCTCTGCACATTTACCAAGCCCGTCGCTTGCGACAGTGCAGAAGTGATAACCCAAAAACTGTGCGACGACACGGCCGGTTTTTTTCTGTGATAAAATAGATGCCATTTACCAAAAAATCTCCCAATCTAACACATCCGTGGATGAGAATGTCCCTTCTTCCAGTTCCCAGCCTGGAACAGCCTGTGCTGCCCCAGCCTCACTATCATCCATACCTGAGATCTCTTTAGACCAGGTTAACTCTCTGATTGGGACCATTAAGTCAGGCAGCCCTGTAGACCTTATACCTGCCCGGGTCATGCACCTCATTGGGAGTGTCCTTAGCCCCTGCATTCGGACGGTGATTAACCGTTCCCTATCTGAGGGACTGGTCCCTCGGAGATGGAAGGAGGCCATAGTCAAACCTATCAGGAAGAACACCGCCATCCCTTGGTCAGACATGACCAACCTGAGGCCAATCTCCCTCTTGCCATTCATCGGCAAATTGACTGAGAAGCATGTCAATCACCACCTCTCCACCTTTATTGAGCAGACATGCAGCTTAGACCATTCTCAGTCTGGGTTCAGGCCCAGGCATGGTACTGAGACCGCCCTCCTCTCCGTTACGGATACCATACGCATGTCCCTTGATAGAGGGTTGTCTGTGGTGTTGGTGCTGCTGGACTTGTCCGCAGCATTCAACACCATATCCCATGCCACTCTCCTTACCAGATTAAGGGAGATAGGCATCGATAAATCTGCCCTGGCATGGTTTACCAGCTTTCTTTCAGAGCGGACTCAGACAGTGAATATGGGCTCCTTCAGTTCCTCCTCGGCTAACATCATCAGAGGAGTCCCACAGGGCTCATGTCTTAGCCCTACGTTGTTCAACGTATATGTCTCCTCTCTGGCCGACATGATAAGGTCCTTTGGGTTCATGCCTATCTCCTACGCTGACGACACGCAGCTGCTGTTTACTTTCAAGACCTTTACGCCTGAGATTAGACAAACTTTCTCTAACGGCATGACTGCAATCGCCAGCTGGATGGCCAAAAACTTTCTACAGTGCAATGTGGGAAAGTCTGAGGTCATGTTATTCGGAGAGGCGAGAATCCTGTGGACCCCAGACTGGTGGCCTCCGAGCTTGGGACAGGCCCCGCCCCCCAAACAAGTAGTAAAGAACCTGGGGGTGCGTCTAGACCATGACCTTACCCTTTTTCACCACGCCAGCACCACTGCAGGGTCCTGCTTCCACATTATCGGCCTCCTTCGGAAGGTGTTCCCCCTTCTACCTGACGATACCCGGAAGACCCTGGTCCAGGCCCTCGTTTTGAGCCGCCTGGACTATTGTAATGGTCTTCTCCTAGCAGCCAATGAGGGAGTGCTTAATAAACTACAGGTGGTGCAGAATACCGCAGCACGGCTGGTGACCAATACCCCTCCCAGAACACCGTCCCTCCCCCTCCTTAAAGCTCTTCATTGGCTTCCTATCCGGAAACGGATAGAATTCAAGATCAGCTGTGTAATACATAAAAGCTTACACAATTTGGGACCACACTACTTCACAGACAAGTTTGTCTACCACCGTCCTTCCCGCATCCTTAGGTCCTCCAACCAACAGCTGCTCCAAGTTCCTAGACATTATAAGACCAGACAGGGAGGCCGAGCCCTATCCATCATGGGTCCTCGTCTATGGAACAACCTCCCCCTCTCCCTCAGAGAATGCCAGAGTCACTCAGTTTTCAGGAAACGTCTAAAGACTGTACTATTCTAGGAGGAGCTCTTTGACCTGTCCATCTCACAGCACCGCGCGGAGATACACCTTCGGGTGTGATGCCGGCGCGTAACAAGCCTATAAATAAATAAATAAATAAATAAGCCTTTAACACTAAGTGTGATGACACACACGGACTGGCGCTTCATTCTACATCAGGCGCGGTTCATCCATTGGGGCATGGGGGCATAGCCCCCCTGCCCGAAGCCGCCGGCAGTTCCCACGGCGTTTTTGAGTTAAGACTGTGACAATCATGTCAATGAATTAACATGACGTCAGACCGCCCTGCCCCTTCAGAGTCTGAAGGGGTGGGCGGTCTGGCGTCATGTTGATTGATTGACATGATTGTACAGGCGGAAACACAAGTGCGCATGAGTGGGGACGGAGGGTGAATTTTTACCTGTGCCCACTCATGCGCACCTGTGTTTTTGCGACGTTGCGCATGCCCATTAGGAGCCCTAATGGGCGTGCTGCGGGCGAGAAGGTACCTGTGCCCCTGGCGCCAGGATTGGCCAGGGGCGCTGTTAGCTTGTGACGTGTGGGAAGCAGAGCCCAGAGGTGGCGCGGACCGGGACCAGCCGCAAGGTAAGAGTGTGTGTTTTTCTTTTCTTTTAAAGTGTTTTGTGCAAGCGTGCGTGTATGCATGAATGTTTGGTGGAGAGTGTTGCGAATGGATGTGTTTGTGTGTATGCGTCAGATGATCTGATGTGTGACCTGTAACTGGGCGGTGCGCCGTGCTTTAGTGTACACTGCATATGGGTTCTAAGTGCCCCCAGGGCCTTAAGGATCTGAATGCCATCAGGAAACGTGGGCCCGTCTCAAGTGCAGCAGTATGAGGGTTCAGGGGTGCACAAGATGTGTGCGTGAATAAGCATAGCACGCTTGTATGCTTGTGTGTGTGCAGAGTGAGGCGGGTGAATGATTGTGAGAAAGAACTAGTGAAAGGAAAGTCGGCATAGAGAAGATCTCAAGTCTGAGGGAAAAGAGCAAGAGAGAGAGAGAGATGGGGAAGAGACTAACGGGCAGGGGTGAGGGAGCCAGAGAAAAACAGAGAGAATGAGAGAGATACAGAAGAGAGAGAGAGTACAGGGCACGAGAGAGGTAGACAGACTGGAAAAGTTAGGGATAAAGAGAGAAAGATAGGGAGATACATTGTAGAGGGCACGAGAGGGAGGGAGGAAATAGATAGGGGCAGAGAGAGAATGTAGAGAGCAAGAGAGGCCACCAAAGAGAGAGAGAGGCTCTGCCTTGTTAAATAAGACTGGCACTAGGCTGTTGGCACATTGTTCAGAAGCTGCCCTGAAGGATTGCTGTTCCACAATGATGACGCATCCAAGCAATCCAAGTGAAAGGCACTTTCTCCACGTGGTGTTTAAAAATAATATGGGCCCCATATGTTTTGCTAACAAGGTGGTTAAACCGGGCTGAGAACACTATCAGTTAAAGCATGATTTTTATAGTGCTCCACTGGTTTTAAGGCGCTAGAATTGGGCCACATAGCAACCTTATAGAAGACCCACTGTCCCACTAACATAACAGTGTGCACTGCACAAAAAAGCATTCCCAATTCTTCCTACATCAAAAGTAGGCACAGGCTATACCGTGTAAGCAGATATGTACGTCATCATATGAAATATCTTTATTGATGTCAGAACTATGCTTTCACAATTGCCTTATTAGCCTTTCTGCTTGCTCAAATATGCTTTAAAATCCACCATTTGCTCAAGCTTTTTTTTTTTTTTTGCAGGGGGATAATCCCCTCACACCCCATTATGACAGTCAAGCTTGCTCGCTAAAGGTCACTGATCCCGAACTTTTACGCCTCGCCATTTTCAAATGTCACCAGCCGCCCCTGTTCTACATTTATAGGGGCGGCTAGGCAGTCCATTGCCTTATATTGGAAGAAACCAAAACCTTCCCCGATAGCCACTTGGTTCCTCCGTTTGTAGAATGTTCTAGCACTTGAATTACTTACTGCTCACATTAACCACACAGATGCCAAATTCACTCGGATGTGGCAGCCCCTTATACACTATTTTACCATGACTAGACACTCCAGACTGGTTCCACCCCACCAACGCGCTAAACAAGTGTGTGAGGATTCTCTCGAACCATACTCCAGGGGCCGGAAACCAGAGTCCCTGGAAAGGTCCACTTAGGCCGGAGAACTTCCTCTCTTCCTTCCCGACGACTTTGACATTCTCATTGAGATTATACCCACTCAGCGCATCCTCTCTTTTCTCCCTTTTTCCTTAAGAGAGATTTTCTTTTTTCTTTTTTTCTTCTCCAAGTTCTATATGCATGACACTGATGACAGTTCCTTGCTGCCTTCATAGTTTAAAGGGCCCCACAATAAGAGGTCAACATGTCTATTACTTATTGTCCCACATAGCTAGACACTAAAGTTTCCATCGATTTACCAACAGTAGAAACCCATTTATCGCTTGAGATATTGTGGGCCTCTTCCCAGTGTGTTTTGCCTCTCGCTGGAATGTGCACCCTCCCAAGATACCTTGTGGTAGGGGGGTATTGGACTTGGCCCTTTTTTGCAGGGTCATCCCTGAACTTTTTGCCTTCCTCCTGTATTTTGTCTGACCTGTTTTTGTTGGTTTTAAGACTCTGGGCACTTTACCACTGCTGATCAGTGCTAAAGTGCATATGCTCTCCCTATTGTATATTGATTTATGGATTAGTGAGTCTATGATTGGCTGGTTTGGTTTACTTGTTAGACCCTAGTATAGTGCACTGTGTGTGCCCAGGGCTTGTAAATCAAATGCTGCTGGTGGGCTTACAGCACTGGTTGTGCCATTCACAGAAGCTGCCTGTAAAGTGTGTCTCGGGTCTGCCATTGCAGAGCCTGTGTGCAGTCTGGTATTGCCATGTTGACTGGGCAAGTGCACCCACTTGCCAGTCACTAAACCTTCCCTTTTCTGCATATTAGTCAGCCCATGGTAGGCCCAAGGGCAGGGTGTATTGTAAGTAAAAGGTAGGACATGCCCTGTTGTGTGTGGCATGTCCTAATGGTGAAATACAGCCATTTACGTTGTTCACTATTGCAAAGCTACCTGTTCCCCATATGCCAGAAGGGGCAGTTTGATTATTACATTTTATAATCCTAACTGACTCAGGGAACTAGGTAGAAATTCGAGTTTAGTATGCCTGAACGATAAAATGCATCTTTTAGTAAAGTTGGTTTTAACATTCTGTGTTTGAAAATACCACTTTTAGAATGTAGGAATTTTCTTGCCTAACTATCCAAGCCTGCCTCTGCTAGGTTGTGTATTCCTTGTCTGGAGTTTGAGTGACAGGGGCTGGGGGATTCCAGGAGACAGGGTGAGTCAGCACAGGGCTGAATAGGAAGATCTGCATGTAGATGGGTGGGAGGAGTTGCACCTGGGACCTGAATAGGTCTGTGCCTTCCCTCCACAATGCTGGCTCCACTTCCTGTGGTGCTTCTGATGTCCCTGCCCTGCACTGTGAAAGGAAAGAAGGAGTCATGTAAACAGAGTGCTCCAGGACTGATCAGAACTGGTTTGGGTTAGGCAAAGGCCTCTCTGTCTTCAGAGAACAAAGAGAAACTGTGTATAAAAAGGGGACCCAGAACCCAGAACTTTAGATCGCTTTTAGGAAACAAGAAGAAACCTTTGCTGAGGAGAGGAACCAGAGAGACTGAGGAGAGTCTATCCCTGGGTGATGGGTATTGGCCTGCAGTGTTTACCTGAATGTCAGAGAGGAGAAAGGACTTTTGTGCTACTTTCATTAACTTGTAAAGGATCTCCAAAGGCTTGAGAGAGAGCTTGCCACCTGACCGAAGTCTCAAGGCTATTAGACTTCACTAACTTCTGGGTACCGCTTCTGGGAACGCTGTTCCAGTAGCCACTGAGGAAGGGAGCTGCCACCGACTCCGATGACCAGCTCTGTGTCCCGACGGCACTGCCCAAAACCAAGTCCACATCTTGCACCGCAACCCTCGTCTCAATGACGACGACGTCCGACGCTGCCACTACCGAGCCGCTGCTTGCACCGTGACCTGTGGGCACCGCACTTCGCACCGCCTCGCTTCACCGAACTGAACTGGTCTGACCGACGCTGCCGATGCTGCTGACTTCGATTCCCGAGACCGCATCATGTCTGGCGCCCAGCTCGTAAGTTTCACGATGCACCGCCTCGTTCCACAACACATCTGGGCTGACCGACGCCAGCTCCCGCCAACCGGCTCTGTCGCTGCAATGCAACCTGCCAGCACTACATCAAGCACCCTGTCGCCCTGCCTGCACGGCTTGATCTCAAAGACGCCATCCTGATGACATCACCAAGCTGCTGCCTGCACCGCATCGAGAAGACACCGCGCCCTGCACTGGTTCCATCGTGCAACGCAACCGCGACAGTTGCCACATCCGGCTTGCACGCCCGTGCCTGCCGCAACGAGTAAAGGTAATGTTGCTGAGTCTGTTCATGCTGGTGCTGACCCGTATCGACGCGGTCAGCTGGAATTTCTAGACTCATACGAACTTTGATTTTCAAGAATTCCTACAAAGAGCATTATTTGTGATACAGTATTGTGGATTTTTGTGGTTTATCGTCTTGTAATAAGTCTATATAAAAATATTATTTTTAATATACAATCTGTGTGGTGTCCATCTGTAGTGTTGTCATTGGGTTACTGTAAGTGTGTTCACAAATGCTTTACACAAGGCCTGTCCCTTTCTACCCAACCAAAGCTCTGAGACTGATTCAGTGATGTATTAGATGGGATTGATTCTACCGTGTATGCCTTTGTCACAATGGCAAAGTATGTATTGTGTATAATGACCCTCCATTGCTGTTCTTCTTACAGGGAACATGGGTCCTCCCTGTTTGTTTGATCTTTGTGGTTTGTTATATAATCAATAAACAGAGTATGAAAATAAAAAAATAAGTGTCAGAGCTCTGGCATTGGAGTACCGGGTTTTTATGGACCCGGCGGTGCCAGGGAACACACCTGAAAACTCCTAAGTCCTTGCTGTTTCAGACTACAGAAACACAGAGTCTTCTAGGTGAAGTCAAAGATCGTATTTATTGGCTGCAACCAGTAAAAGGTATCCTAGAAGTACAACAGCATGCATGTTCTCAGGAGACTGCTCGAATTTACAAAACCAGCCTTCTCTTTTTATACAAAATAATAAGCTTCAGGCAAACATTCCTTATTTTACAGTTGATCATATACATATTTCTACTACAAAGGAAAAGCAGAGACATGATGACAAGCCCACATTTTAGTTTGTCCAGTCTATGATAAATTACCTGGCAAAGCCTAGAACTACCATCAGATATCGACGGACCCCCAATAAAAACGGGCACCTCCTCCTCGAAAAGCAGGTCATAAAGAAGAAACAGGGACAGGTGTGTGTAAGATTAGGCATGGTTCCTGTGCGATGAGGGGTTTTATGACATGTTGCGCCTTGATACTAATCTCACTCGGCCACTGGGAAAGGAACTGCCCGAACAGGTTTGGCTCCGGGCAGTGGAGTCAGTTTGCCCAGGTCACAGAGGAGTCAACAAAAGGTGTACGTGTCCTTTAGGTTGAATTCGGCCTTAGTCATTTTGACTATGTGAGGGCAATCACAAAATGGCTGCTGCTCACAAAATGGAACCCGAGGGTTCAAGACGAAAAAATAGATTTAAGGGTGATTTCGTCACTCGAACGTGACGAGAATACTTATGAATGGTGTTTAAACCATTACCGGTCTGCTAGTACCAAAATCGTCATGATACGAGAATGTTTTATGACACGAGTCCAGTGGTTCAGTACCACGGACACTCAAGTCCAGAATTTTCAGTACCACAGCATTGAGGTCTGGTTTGCAAGCCAGAAACCATCATAGGCAATTTGCTGTTTCTATGTGTGTTGCACAAGGCAGTACACATTAAAACAGCAAAAACTAGGAGAAATAATGCACTTCTCCTCGTTTCGCCTGTTTTCGACCAAGTTTTCCCTGGTCTTAATGTTGGCGTTGCCATCCTATTTACTCTGCCCTTGTAAATATAGGGCAGCTTCAAAATCTTTGAGTGTTGAGTTGGAACACTCACCACAACACCCATTGCCCTACCCTTTAACGCTTAATACAGGGTGAAAGGGTGCCCATTTACAATTACATGCCTTGTAAATAAGTTAAGGCCCCTATCGCCATCACAACGTCACTGGAAAGGATTTTGTGGCGGCAATAGGGGCTTGTAAATATGCTTCAGAGTGTGTCACTTTAAAAAGCAAATGTCCAATTTTCTCCATGGTGGGAAGCGGCCAAAGTAGGAGTTAAGTGTCAGCAGAATTTAGAATGAGCACACAGCAACCAAAAGTAAGAATATTAAAAGCTGTAAGAAGGTCAACCTTAAAAATAAACCAAATTAGACCTAACACTGTAACAGGGTTGGAAATGAGACCCAGGCCTTTCAGAAAAACCAAAGGACCACAGGTGCAGAGAAACAAAAGGGACTGGATACTAATACTGAAAAGGGACTCAGGATACTAATACTGTTCGGAACCAGTAAAAGATTAAGGGGATCCCAACCATGTGAGATATTACCGACTCCCATAACTAAAGATAGATCTATTAATAAGACAGCAATAGGCCTCATTAAAATTTGTTACACTAGCTATATGAATAGAATACACTGCCTCTATCATAAGTACAATCACCCACAAGCACAGAGAGAAGGCCAGGTGACCAGCATGTGCAGCTTGGGGTCCAGTCAGACCCCAAGCAGTGAGATAAAATGCAACAGCTATCAAGAGGTTTGAAGACCCACTGGCCAACTGAGATATGCCCAGTGGAGACAACCAAAACATATATCAACTCCATGCAGGTTTGGAAGCAGATATCAAGATCCAACACCAAAAAGCCCAATATACAGGGATAAGGTTCATAATATACCACATTTAATCATTGGGTCAAGGTTTGTACATGGGCATCCTGTACAATGGATCCCTCCCCTGTGGTCAAACCACAGCCATGGACAACATCTTCACTAATGCTCTAAGAGGCCAAGCAATGGATGAATGAATATGTGCTGTACTGCCTTTGTGAATACCAACAAATGTGTATGTTTGAATCACTGGGGGAAAATATGTGGACATTGTCCTGCAGGTACCAATTCTTGCAAATTACTCCCCAAAAGGTTATAGTCTCTATTAGAACATGGGAATGTTGGGAGCTCCATTGAAAACAATGGAGTGCTCCGGGCTTATAATGGCTGGTATGAGCCTGGAGCTCTAACATTCCAATGTTTCTTTGTTCACAGCTCTGGCTGTGAACAACGGCTTCAGGGAGCCTGAGGGGATTCCAATCCCCTCCTTCTCCCATAAGGCTATGTTTTTTTGTTAGAACATTCTGCGCTCTAGTGGCAGAATGTTCTAAAAGCCTTATAGCCCTTCGTAGCTGGGCTATACCGGCTATTAAAGTCCCTCTCCCTTGTTAAAGGTTCTCGCATTCGGCTTGGGCCTTTAACGCTGGAGGGGGCCTTTAATAGCCGGTATAACCCTCTACAGCGGGCAATAAGGCTATATTATTTTCACTGCAATTACTGAGATCCGCGTGGGACAGGTAAATAACATGGATTGAGTTGGGTTGCTCACATTGAGGCCCATAGTCTTTCACAATTATTTCTACCGAAATCTGACTAGGTGTGGAATTTTATGCACAGTGGGATTCAATATGAGAGCCCCAGTAATTCTCTCCTGTGGATAACTAATATCAGGGGCACAAGGTACCCCAGTATGCCAAGTACTGCACAATTACAAGTAAAACTTTCAATGGTTCACCTTGGAAATGACAAATTAAATTTTTCTAATTGGTCATTCTGATCCAGGTTCAAGAGGTAAGTTTTGTTTTCACTCGGTATTTCAACCAGAAACTCCACCTGTTTTTAGCAGCATCGCAGTGGACTTCGAATAACCATAGATTTAAGGAGATGATCAGGTACTGAACTGTATACTCATTGGACCCAATTTGCTAAGGTAGATCTCCATGGGGAGAACTGCAATGGAGTAGTATAGTGTTTACTCTGTGAATGTGTCTTCGCTCTGCTAGCAAACAAAAATTAAATTAAATATTGTAATTGGTTGGCATATTTGTCATGACCCCCTCATGACCATATAAAGAGGCGGTAGTGGGGACATGTACCCCTCATATACAACTGTAATGTTACTGCAGGAACCACTACAATCATGTTTTAAGTGTAATTCCACTTACCAGATGAAGAAATCTTCCGATAATGGATAGAACTACAAATACCAAAGAATATGGAAAATCCAACAAAATGCACACACTTATCCCCCCAAAAATGATTTTCAATGTGAAACACTCGTTTAGATCTGCCTTTTTCCCTGTGTGCTGTGTGAGATTGAGGGGGCCTAGGCTTGCACCAACTCTTTAATGTTGAAAATGGATATGGAAGCCACTGCTCTCATTAATAGACAGGTTGGTAATTCTCTAGTTGAGCATTGTAGGGGACTACTTCTTGCAGACACACTCAGCAGCGCAAAGAAAGCAACCATTTACCTTGAGGTCACTGAAAGGTTGAACGCTTTGGAGGGTGTGTGCATAATGGGAGATGAAAAAAATGACAAATGAGAGGAAGTATGGGAAGGATACGTTTGTCAAGATAGAGATGGAAAGGGCTCTAATGGTTGTAAGACATGATTCATTCCTCCATCTCCCTTTGCGACACAAAAATTGTATCCACCATACATCCTCCCCTACTGTATGATTTGTCTGTTCCATTGAATCCCGTCCTCAGGCTAGATATGATCCTTCTGACTCCAACTTCATGTCTCCTTGTCCACAAACAGCAAACATTGCTGCCTTCATACATTGGTGCACATGCTGATGCCACACAGCCTCACAACTTACACATGTACAATCAAGGCAAGACCGAAATATGTTGTCAAATTCAACCTTACTGTCCTACAGTCCCCGTGTGTGTTACGTTGCAAGAAGCAGCATGCCCTTCTATCAATGGCACACCTGATATATGTACCACTTTTGTTGTCCTAGCTCACCACTGACCTAGGTGTGTCCATTCTGCACGTGCTGAGACATTGTTCTACCCATATTAGACAAGTGACAGTTGAAGCATCTCATAAACATACATTCAAGTCATGTAAATGCCAACTTTGGACATCATTATTTGCCAACATTTTAGCCACTGGTCGCAACCTCTAGTCCTGTAGCTCTGCGTGCACCACCCTAAGTGAATATCCATGTCAACCACTAATTATCTATGCATGTCTTCGTCTCCACATATTTGACAACAGTAAAGCTGTAATTTCCCTCAAATGAGCCTTGTTAGCACTTTTTAAGCAATAGATGTTATGTGTGAACAGGTATAACCGATATACATCTTTGCCATCAGTACTCAACATATGTTCTTGACTTTGTCAACATCGGTTGCAGGGATCCCAGGATTGTACTAACACATATATGCGCAATAATATTTTGATCTTTTTGTGGATAGCATCTTTCGAACATGAGGGGTGAATGCATAAGGTACCTCTGGTTTGCCATATCTATCACATCTTAATCAAGAGCTATATATACTAAGTTATTTAGTTGTCACAAACCCTATGACTTAGTAAATTACACGCTTTGTGACTGGCCTGGCCTGGTAGTTCGGGCTGGACTCTTCCAATTGGGCGCAGGGTCAAGACTGATTTGCATATGGCTGGGTTCAAACTGGAATGGCATGGTGAGCAAAAAACGATGGATTTAGGCCCATTCCTTTGCACTGGGGTGAATGTTTGACATTGTTCTGCATTCTGTCCATCAATTGTTCTTTTTGCATGCTGAAGCACTTAATCATAAATATAAAACACTTTAGTGAGTCGAGAAACTCTTTCTAACTTATGAAATGGGAATCTAAGATTCACATTAAATTACACTATGGAAGGGACGGGTAAGAGGAGTTCCTTTTAAATTGTGAGTTGTTTTGTTATGCATCGATGGATTGAGACTGTAATTCAGTGTGCAAAGCTTGATATGTTACCAGCTTCCAAGATGGGTTGGCGACTTTTTCTCAAAGGGGCAGAGGTCCCATTTGGACCCCGTCTCCTTAGGCAATTGGGGTGGTATCTTAGGGGGGAGTAGAGACTATTGAAACAGAAAACATGTTTTTTTAAAGCAGACATGTGTCCTTTTAAAGAACTCGGACTGCTTTACAAAATATTTTCCCTTTAGAATGCAATCAAAGGAATCTTGGGTTGCTGTTCCTTGCAAGCCACCATTACTGTCACTGTAGTCATGTAGTCAATTGTGGGGAGTCGCATATTGTGACCTGCCTAATATATATAAATTAAACAGGTCATCCTGCAACCCCCCAACAATTCCTTACTTTATGACTCAACCTATCACTACATTAGTTGGGTCACAATTTAAAACATTGGGCGTAAAATGTTGGTTTGGAATTCGCAACCCCTTTCTGTGACCAGTTTGAGGCCTGATTCACAAAGGTAAATTTACACTTTTGTGTAAGTTTATGATTTTTTTTCAATTCACAATGGAATTTTATGTGTATGAACTTAATGTCTGAAAAGTATCTATTTGCATGGAGGAGACTACACACGTAAAATGATAGGTAGCTGTAAAGATATTACTTAGTAATTCCTTAGTGAATTGCAAAAAATCGTGAACTTACATAAAGGAGCTCATTACGATGTCAGTGGGAAAGCCTCAGACTGACACCATCTCAGACTCGAAGCGATCGACAGGTGCTCTGGGATCCAACCGCTGGATTACAATGCGACCGAACACTGTTCAGTCAGATTCCAATAGTTCCCCATGGGAGCTTGTGTTACAGCCGTAAAGCGTCCATAACACAAGCTCCTACGGGGGAATGGGGGTGTGTGTTTAAAACCCTGCACCCTGTCACAGGCACCCCATGGTGCCTGCCACACCATGGTGCCTTCCACACAGTGCAGGGTTTTAGAGGGGGTACCCTAGGTAACCTCTCGGCCAACAACCATGGGCAGCTGTGGCAAGGGGGCCCTGCCTGGAGCCCCTCAAAGTCACCATCTAACAGCCTTTCCGTGTTGTGAAGGCCGGCATGGAAAGGCTGTCGAATCCATCATTGTAATCCCGAAGACGGAGACGTCGTCCATAGGGGATGGTCAGAACCGAGTTGGAATGACCGGTCAGTGTACGTTCCGACCACGAACATCGCAATTGGGCGGCCGGACCGTAAACCGACTGGCCCCGCCCCCACCCCACATCACCGCCCGGCAGCATTCCCACCACTGACCGCTACTTCTTGTGGGGGATGAGCCTGATTATGATACATAGCCTTCCTTCCCTGAGTGAAGGATAGAATGCAATGCTGAGAGAAATCCTTTTCCCCCTGCAGGCCAACATGTTGAAGTCCTTCTGCACTGCAGAGGATGAGGAGATTGTTGGCCCCAAGCAATATACCACGTTCTACGCCATCACAATCCTTGTCAGAATTCACCCTTGCCAGGTAATCTTCCAGACTGTAAATCCGCAAGCACAAGAACTAAGGCTGCAGATGTCAGTCCCAGCCATGCAGAGCTCACCTTTGCCCACCAAATTCCCTGCTGGTACATCAAGTGAGTCGTCCTTTCACCCTCCTACCGAGGTCCACCTCCTGTTTTCCCTTCATCATCTCACACAGAAGGTCACTACACCCATGCACATTCTCTATACAGTTCCTGACTTTGGAAAGAGGTGCTTTTTGGGAGGATGAGTTACTTGACCAGCAGGATTGATATCCATGACATGGAGGGCCATGCGCATCTTCTTCAGCAAACACAGATTTTGGGAAACCTAGTGAAAAGGCTTCAGCATCACATCTGGATGCATGGAAAATATATAAGGGCTATTGCATGCTCCTAGCATCAACAACCACATTCAGTTAAATGGAGGACATCTCTATTTCTGGATCGAGAAGGACGTAAGGCAGCATGATGAGGTCATGCAGCCCAGATATGCCTTGTGCTGACAGGCGATCTCCTCATTTCCAGGACTTAACTATGCACTTGGTAGCCCACAACTACTGAGGAGGCACTAAACTACCAGCCCTCAATACAAAACCTGTTCATAAAAATTGTAAATTGATACTTGTATAGCGCACTACTCAACCGCAAGGGTCTCAAGGCGCTTGTACGAATACCGCTGTGGAACCCATCCTGGCTTTCACTGTGAGGCGTCCACTCCTGGGCACCCCCAAGGTGTTGGCCAGGCATCCTTAGCGTTGTGGGGGCCGTTGTGGAGATTAAGCAAGCTATTGCCCAGAGTTGCAGAGTGGGACTCCATGATTGGAATAGGCACCGAGGCGAGAATTATCAGGTCCGTGGAATTTTTGAGCTCAAGACCCGCCGAGGCGGGGAATTGAACCCTGGTCCCGGGCTAGACCTCTGCATCAAGGTCTGCCGCTCTAACCATTGAGGGTACAAAAGGGGATGGCAATGGACGGAGCATCTGAACCAATCGAACACTCACTCCCAGTCAAAAGATCTGGGTTTAATCCATCACCGTTCTTTAGCCCACTCTGCAACCCCAGTTCAGACATGACTATATGCAAATCAGTCTGACCCTGTGCCTCATGGGAACAGTCCAGTCCGAACTGCCAAGCCATGCCTTCCCTGGACCAGAAACAAGCTTCCGAGGACCAGTTTCTGGCATTCCAGCCGTCTTCAGCCCGGCTTGTTTAAATCCAGTGGCAAAGTGAGCAAGGGACTCACGTTTGAGCATACCCTGCCACACTTATGGTGGCCAAAAGCGGTAAAAAGGGGGTGGTAATGGACGGAGCATCTGAACCAATCAAACACTCACACCCAGTCAAAAGATCTGGGTTTAATCCATCACCGTTCTTTAGCCCACTCTGCCACACTTCTCTATAGTAGGATCCACTATTCATGATCCTACTATAAACCATGTGTTGATTTTCAACAGACAACAAGTATCAGGGATTGGACAGCATCCTGCACTCCAAGAACAATTTACGATTCAATCGCTGCTCCATTTTCACATTATACAGCTGCATGTGGGCTAACGTATGCTGTGCCTGTAAATGTGTAATGATACTTATTCCACACTTGCTAATCAACACATTCTGCAATTACATTTGATGCAGTGTGGCTTCTCATGCATATCTGAGCATGTTACAATTGGCACAGACCTATCTTGGTTATGTGTAAAGGAAAGTCATATTCTGAACATTACATACACACACTCTTCTTCAACAAGCATGGAGAGAGTGTGGCTTAACGGCAGCCGACTTTGAAGCTGGGGAACCAGGCTCCTGTCTGGTGGGAGGCTCAAACATCCTGTGATTCTGGGCAAATAACTTAATCTCCACGTGACTAACAAAGATGGTGTGTCCATCTGTAATGTAACTGGTGCTCATGTAAAGTGCTCTGATACCTTCGGGTCGAGTTCGTGCTATATAAAAAAAAAAGCAGAAAAAAAGCATGCTCACACTAAATGCACACAAAGAAACATAGTTAAGTAGGACGGCATAAATCAAAGTATTTGTTTAAACAATAAAACATTGGGCAGGCAAGGGCTTTGGGGGCATGAATAGGTGGACGGGGTTGTGAAAGGAATGCTTGAAAATAAAGACTAAACGACTCAAATAGTTCCTATGGGGCCTGATCAGGATGCAATCGGACTTATGTCACCGACGGGCTGTAGGTGGCGGTCCCATTGTCATCGTAATCAGGCCCTTAGTTCAGGGAGGGAAGGAGAGGGTGGAGATTTTACTTGATAGAGGTTGGCAAAAGAAGATACATATAAACCAACGAAGAAAATTCATACGACAAAGTGCAAAGGGGAAACTGTGTCAAGGTAAACCTTAAATTAATATCCTGATTAAAATCCAAAACAAAGAAAGTTAAAAGAAGACCAGCACAAAGATAAAATCGATCCTCCAATCACGATATGGTCTCAGTTCCACTGTCCTGTGTTGGTAGCACATGTTCCTGCCCATCTGCCTGGTCAGATGTCAGAGTGACATTAGCCATCTCCTCTTGTGCAGGCATGTCCACAGACAGGTAAGGAACACCTTCTTATTGCCAGGTTACACTATGCACGGTGAAGGAACAGTGGCTAATACTCTGATGAGCTACAAATAACTGGGAATGGCATGGTTATAGTTTAAGAGGGCAACAAGATCGCCAACTCCCATGGATGGACAGGCTGGGAATCATGAAGATTCCTGACCCACATGATGGCTAGCTGCTCAGTGTCAAACTGGTTGACGACCACATGGAGAGCTGACAAACACAAACACGTGAAGGGAAGGGGTACATACCATGGCACAGAGATGGTCTTCGTGGTGTTTGGAGAGGTGGAGTCTAGCCCTGATGTAGAAGGAGCCTACTCTTAGCACAGCACTTGCCTGGAAGACTGCCAGCATCCCTCTCCTCCCTGCCAATATTGTCAAGGGTGGCCACTTCCTCTGCTGCTGAAGCATCCATCTCCGTTTTGTGTGTGGCATGTCTCTATCTGGATAGGCACACTCTGCCACTCAAAGGTGCTATTCTCCTCCTCCTCCTCTCCAGTGGTTATTAGTCAGTACCTGCCCTGTAGCTGAAGTCGTCTTTCTCTTTTGCTCAGAGTCCTGCCCTTCCTGTATGTTTGCAGACTGCCTGCTGCAAATTAGGAGAAATTGAGAGCAAGCTTGTAGAAGTTAATTTGTTCATTTCTTAATCTTCATCACAGATTAATATTTACTTTTGCATTTCTGGAACTCTGAACTGAAATCCATGATCGCCATGATTAATCCCATGTACCATGCAAAGGTGGATGTATGACAGGCTCCATTCTATAGCTGGTCAACAGGGCCAACGAAAACAGCTATTCAGTGGTCGAAGTGGGGGAAAAAAAGAAGGGGAACTGTGGGTGGAGAATCAGGGGGCGGGAATAACCGAAGATTGAATCAGTGGGCGGAGTCAGGGGCGTGGCTAGAAATAGCAAAACATACCAGTTTTTAGTACGTTTAGCATTTCACTGACCAGTTACAGCTTATAACGTTATTTAATTAAAACAACGGATAAACATGTTTGAGGTTTAATTCAGGAAAAAGCAAACAGTCATAGGGAATACAGGTTTATGTAAAGCGTGTGAAATATAAGCAGGAACAACATGTTACCTTAATGCTTTTACTCAATGTTCAGAAATCCATGATTATTTTTTGTCTCAAACATTGAGGTCATGAATACAGGGCTCCTCCTGTACACATGTGTTAAGCAGGGCTCAGAAGAGAAAGGGATTCTTCAGGAGAATCTAGACTCACGGAAACCCACAAAGGCTCCTTCATATTCATGTCGCCAGCTAGCTGCTCAATCATAATGTAGCAAAAAGAACAACTGAATGCAGAACAATATCATACATTCACCCCAGTACAGGGATCTGGGCCTAAATCCATTGTTTCTTTGCTCACCATGCCATTCCAGTTTGGACCCAGCCATATGCAAATCAGTCTAGATTCTGCTCCCAATGGGAACAGTCCTGTCCCCTCCCTTCTCCTGCCCCCGTCACCACTCCTGCCCCGTCACCTCTCCTGCCCCCGTCACTTCTCCTGCCCCCGTCACTTCTCCTGCCCCCGTCACTTCTCCCGCCCACGTCTCTTCTCCTGCCCCGTCACTTTTCCTGTCCCATCACTTCTCCTGTCCCCTTCAATTCTCCTGTCCCGTCACTTCTCCTGTCCCGTCACTTTTCCTGTCCCGTCACTTCTCCTGTCCCGTCACTTCTCCTGTCCCGTCACTTCTCCTGTCCTGTCACTTCTCCTGTCCCATCACTTCTCCTTCTCCTGTCCCGTCACTTCTCCTGTCCCCTCACTTCTCCTGTCCCGTCACTTCTACTTCTCCTGTCCCGTCACTTTCCTGTCCTGTCACTTCTCCTGTCCCGCCACTTCTCCTTCTCCTGGTCCCTTCACTTCTCCTTCTCCTGTCCCGTCACTTCTCCTTCTCCTGTCCCGTCACTTCTCCTTCTCCTGTCCCGTCACTTCTCCTGTCCCTTCACTTCTTCTGTCCCTTCACTTCTCCTGTCCCCGTCACTTCTCCTGTCCCGTCACTTCTCCTGCCACCGTCACTTCTCCTGTCCCGTCACTTCTCCTGTCACTTCTCCTGTCCCGTCACTTCTCCTGTCACTTCTCCTGTCCTGTTACTTCTCCTTCTCCTGTCCCATCACTTTTCCTTCTCCTGTCCCTTCACTTTTACTGTCCCTTCACTTCTCCTGTCCCTTCACTTCTCCTGTCCCTTCACTTCTGCCCTGTTCACTGCTCCTGCCCCGTCACTTCTCCTTCTCCTGTCCCCGTTCTGGTGTCATTATCGCACGTTCTCTGTTTCCTTTTTTAATTTACAACATTTCTGTTTTAACTGCTTTGTCTATCCTCTTATTTTAATATGTAACGTTCATCCCAGTGTATGTACATTGCAACGATTTTAATTAATTGCGCAATAAAACTTTACTTACTTACTGTCCCCGTCACTTCTCCTTCTCCTGTCCCTTCACTTCACTTCTCCTTCTCCTGTCCCTTCACTTCATTTCTCCTTCTCCTGTCCCTTCACTTCACTTCTCCTTCTCCTGTCCCGTCACTTCTCCTGTCCCTGTCACTTCTTCGAGTGGAGGATGGGCACATTTACTTATTTTGCTTGGTGTGCATCAGAGGTTTACTGCAAAATGGGGTGCATTCTAATTTTCTGACTACTCCCTTGGTTGGATGGAGCAGTGAAGGCCGCTCTTTTAGGGAGTGCAAAGGACACTCATCACATGCTGCTTGCCATTATAAGTGTAGTTCAAAGTTCGGGGCATTTTGATTTTCTGGCTTCTCCCCTGAGCAGAGCCTCACACCGTAAAGGCCACAGGATCGCAGAGGAGGGCTTAAGATCACATTGTCCTCCAGTCAAAGGGGCCTGGCAGTTTAAAGGAAAACCCCGTTCTGTTTATCGACCTGTATTTCGAACAATCCCCAACAATAGGCATCCCACGATGTTCCCTTGTTCAATTACGTCTGCTGGGTGTTGAGACTAATGTAATATTCGCCGGATTTCCCCTTTAATACATCACGTACCGAGCAGCAAAACACACTTATAAAAACACAGCTTAGAGCACTAAGCAAAATATATATTCCATAAGAAGCATTAGAAGAAGCAAGCACCTTCGGGCACGCCTTTGACAGCCACAAGTGTTTTTACAAGTATACTGTCTATAAAAATAGCTTGATCGAATGTAATGCTTTTACTCGCCTCCTCCGCCTCGTCGACGTCAGGGTTGTGTTTTCCAGACAGCATATTACACTGCCCACAGCGCACCTCTCACGCCCCAGCGGGATTGTTTTAAAGCTTTGATTACACATTTGTGGACCCATCTCGTATATTTTTTGCACAACGAGCCATGGCCTGCACCCAGATACCAGAGACACCTCATGCAGATCTCGCTGGCATATGCTAAAGGCAGGTAGCGGGCAGGCGCATTGTCATTCCAAAGGAGATAATCAACCTCAATCGGAATGACAATGGCCCTGCCCGTAGTCTGTGAGAGCTCAGGGAGGGGCTGCTGCAGCCTCCGGAGTTCAACAGAGAAGTGCGAGCAGCCCCAGGAAGCTGAAAAAAAGTTATCGTTTTTAGTAGGACTATTCTCTCCATCCCGGGATGCTTTTTTCAAAGAAAGAAGTAGGGGAACGGGCTGAAATTATTTTTAGAAGTAGGGGCACGCCGTGCCCACCGATCCCCCTCCACTTCTACCGCTGCAGCTATTGAGCATTCTACTTTTCCCCTTACATGATTAGCAGTTGCATAGATTACCAGTGCAGATAAGAGCAGTGGGCGGAGCGGGGTGGGGGGTTAGTCGACAGTCAACGGAATAAGGAAAATAACATTTTAACAAAGAAATCCACTTACCTTGAATTTGCTGCATCGCCAACTCGGGGATGCGGCGAGCACAAGGTAAGCGGTGTTATTTATTATTTATTTTATTTTCCCTATTCCGTCATCTGTCAACTTCCCCCCTGCCCTGCCCCCCGCCGCACTCCACTGCTTTTACCTTCACGGACGGTGACTGTACCCTACTAAGATATAGCTCAAAGAAGAGTTGGCTCTGCTTAGTCAAGCCACGTCATTCATACAAACCCTTCTGGTGCTTGCACACGCAAAAGTAGGCCTCCTTCAGAGACTTAAATAACACTACAGATGTGTTTGGCATGTCTGGCTGGTTGCACGATATATCACAAGGTACAACTTGAAGCAGTCGTGCTGGAACAATTTTCAGAGTGGGGGTGCTGCCATCAATTGTACATGACTGAAGTCATAGGGGGTTGTGAAAAATCCAAGCGTCACGCGAGGATAAAGTGCAGAAAATGAGACATCGAGCAGGAGAGTGGTAATAGTGTAGTACATAGCTCATAGCGCATTGAGGAGCACACTGTTGCAAATATATTAAAGTTTTGTGTGGTGGTGCACTGCCATTTAAAGATAGCACATTTTCATTGAAATGACCACTACATGTGCACAGAGACGCAGTTCAGAGAAAAAACAATTTAGCACACAAACAATAATGTGTGGAGATCATGTCTACCACAATGAAGAATTACAACACAAATGTGCCTGCTGTGCTTTTCTAATGGCTGACACATTTAGAAATAATTGTACAGTTCATTTACAGATAGTTAAATACTGTGTTTTAGGACACAATTGGCATTCTACAGCCTTTCCGTACGAATTCTCTATACCCCGGAAAGATTGTCAGATAGTTCACTTTACAAACTCCTCTCACTTTTTGGTAAGTGAAAAACAAATGGACAATAAACACCAATGTGATGTTAGACGAATAAGCAGCAGTTTTTCAAAATACATGATTCCCATTTTTTAAATGATCTTATTGTTCACCCTCCTTTCCGAACCCACTTACTTGCATTTGGACCCTCATGCAAGCCTCCTACTACGAGATTGGAGCAAACATCTGCACATCCTATATACTACCAGAACTTACTACTCAGAGGCTTCACTTCTACATGCATAACAAACAAGTTACAATGCAATGCATAGATTGTGCTGCTCAGCCATACTGGGAGCTGTCCAGGTGCTGATCCTTTTGCCAAAGAGTGAGATTCCCCCCAGTTGTAGGGACCCAGCCAGTCACTGAGCCCTGTGCAATCTCAGCGGCTATCACGGAAACAGGGGACTTCACGGGTGTTGACCCTTACAGTCTGTGCAGATGTGAGGGAGTGCTCACTGGTACTGGGAGCTGTCTGGCGGTGATCCTATAGAAGCAGCTGCTACAGTGCTTGAGTCTCACACACAGTGGACAACTCACTGATATGTTACATATTTTGTATCCGCAAAATAGCTTGGGAAAAGGGAAACTTGCATTGCAGACAGCTGTAAAATCACGAAAGAAGGGTTCTGAGGGTGAACATCCAAGTTTCAAATTTTTTGGGGACTTAAAAAAAGGAAACTCTCCAAGCATGGGATCACGTACAGTGTACATAATGCCACTCACTGGCATTGGGAGGAGTCCAGGTGCTGAACCAACGAAATTGTGCGTATGTTTGTGTATTCTGCCCGTTGATATTGAAAACTGTTCAGGTGTTGTACGATATGAACAGTGTAGGGCATCTGCTAATATTGGGAGCTGTCCAGAGACTGGATCATATACACATAATTTGGCGCTAACTAATATATGGTGGAGCTATTCTTCTATTTAACCAAGTATCCTGATACAATCCAGGTAATTCCTTTTGGAGCTAAAAACTCAATGTTGCAGCAGAAGCAAGGTTACAAGAGTCCCTGTATTTCTAAGCACTTAGGTCCTCCTTAATGAGAAATGACGCATCGCTGCGTGAAAGCAGCGATGCGTCACTTCTCAGTGCGCACTCCTTGCGTCATATTTAATGTATGACGCATCATGTCCTAGGCACGCATCTATGACGCATCTTGTTCTAGGCACGTCTGCCCGTTTTTTCGCGCTCTCCTTCCTGTCTGCCCGCCTTCCCTCCCCGCTCCCCGCTTCCCGCCACCACCGCTGACCACGCCCCTTTTTCCTCCGCTCCCGCCTCCCAGCTGCCCCGCCCACCCGCGCACTTGGCCTTAAATGGCGACCGTGCGACGCAGGTGAGTGTGACCCACTTGTGGGACACCCCCGCGCCGCACGGCCACCAGCTGCTGCGTGTGCCACTCCGCTTTGCCCTCTGCCTCGCTGCCTGCCTCGTGGCCGGCTGACGCCGCTGCCGTCTGTTTTGCTTGTTTTGTCTAAACTATTGTGCTTGTATTTTTCCCTGCCTCGTGGCCGGCTGACGCCGCTGCCGTCTGTTTTGCTGGTTTTGTCTAAACTATTGTGCTTGTATTTTTCCCTGCCTCGTGGCCGGCTAACGCCGCTGCCGTCTGTCCTGCTCTAGTATATCATTTTATGCCTGTTCACTTCCTGTATTAGCGTCCTGTTCTTGCACCTGTGCCTCTTGTTCTAGGCACGTCTGCCCGTTTTTTCGCGCTCTCCTTCCTGTCTGCCCGCCTTCCCTCCCCGCTTCCCGCCACCACCGCTGACCACGCCCCTTTTTCCTCCGCTCCCGCCTCCCAGCTGCCCCGCCCACCCGCGCACTTCGCCTTAAATGGCGACCGTGCGAACGCGCAGCGGTCACGCGCAGCGGGCGCGCCGAAGGCGCGCCAAAGGTAAGCCCGTCTGCGCCCCTCCGCGACCGGATCGCGACCAGCGCCAGGACCCCTGGCCCCCGAAGACCCCGACCGACCCGCCTGACGTACTCCGCCGCCACCCTCATCGCTCTCAACTCCGGCCGACTCCCAGAATGCCATCAAGCCACACCACGACACACCCACGGACCTTTCAGCTGCCACACCTGCAAGTTCTCCTGCACCCGGACCTGCCTCGCACCAGCACCCGCCAAGTCGAACTCCAGCAGCACCCACCTCAAGTGCATCCTGCTCAACACCCGCTCCGTCCACAGACACGCCATCGAACTCTGGAACCTCCTAGACGCCACAGCCCCTGACGTCGCCTTCCTCACGGAGACCTGGATGAACGCCTCTTCAGCCCCCGACATCGCCATCGCTATCCCGGAGGGCTACAAGATCGTCCGGAGGGACCGCAACGCCAACCAGATGGGAGGAGGCATCGCCATCATCCACAGGAACACCATCCGTCTCACGACCAGCACCGACAACACCCTGACCAGCGCCGAACACCTGCATTTCCAGATCCACACCAACCCGAACACCACCCTCAGAGGCACCCTGATCTACCGTCCCCTGGACCACGCACGCAATTCAGCGAGGACATCGCCGACTTCGTCAGCCCGCATGCCCTCCCCTCCGCTGACTACATCCTCCTGGGGGACCTGAACTTCCACCTGGAGAACAACAACGACCACAACACCAGCACCCTGCTCGACAACCTCGCCAACCTGGGACTCAAGCAACTGGTGTCCACCCCCACCCACCTCGCCGGACACACACTCGACGCCGTCTTCACATCCAGCACAGAAATCGACTTCAGCCACGCCACAGAGCTTCAATGGACGGACCACAGCTGCGTCCACTTCACCTTCAAGAGAACGACGACCCACCACCACCAGCAACAGGCCGCCCGCAGAAGCTGGAACAAGATCACAGCAGACCAGCTCGTCACCTCCCTGAGCCAACACCCTCCTGCCAGCTCAGCAAACCCCAGCCAGGCCGCCGATAACATCACTAAGTGGATCACCAGCTGCGCGGACGAACTCGCCCCGCTGAGGACCCCGCCCAGCAGACCCGGCAGCAAGAAGGCCCCATGGTTCACCGACGAACTCAAGAGCTCCAAGAAGAACTGCCGAGCCCTCGAGAAAGTCTGGAAAAGGGACCCGACACCGGACAACAGGACCTCCTACAAACTGGCCACCCGGAAACACCACCAGCTGATCCGAGCCGCCAAGAAAACAGCATTCAAGGACCGGTTGGACAACAACGCACACAACAGCAAGGAACTCTTCAACATCGTGAAAGAGCTCTCCAACCCCAGCGCAGGAAGCAACGACATCACCCCATCGCAAGACCTCTGCAACTCCCTCGCCTCATACTTCCACAACAAGATCACGGACATACACAGCAGTTTCAACAACCAACCAACGCACACCACGACCGACCAGCCACCCCCCCCACCACCACCCTCCACGCCTGGACCCCGATCAGCACAGAAGACACCATCCGCACGATGAACTCCATCCACTCCGGATCACCAACCGACCCCTGCCCTCACCACGTCTTCAACAAGGCCGACGCTGTCATCGCACCCCACCTGCGAGACATCATCAACACATCCTTCGACACCGCCATCTTCCCCGAAAGCTGGAAACACGCCGAACTCAGCGCTCTACTCAAGAAACCAACAGCAGACCCCGCCGACCTCAAGAACTACCGCCCCATCTCGCTTCTCCCGTTTCCAGCCAAAGTCATCGAGAAGACCGTCAACAAGCAGATGGCCGCCTTCCTCGAGACGAACGGATCCCTCGACCCCTCACAGTCTGGCTTCAGAGCCAAACACAGCACCGAGACCGCCCTCATCGCCGCCACCGATGACATCCGAGCCCTAATGGACAATGGAGAAACAGCGGCCCTCATCCTCCTAGACCTCTCCGCGGCATTCGACACGGTCTGCCACCGCACCCTAATACGGCGCCTCAGCAACATCGGAATTCAGGACAAGGCGCTGGAATGGATCATCTCCTTCCTCGACGGAAGAACACAGCGAGTCCGCCTACCACCGTACAAATCAGAGGCCTCCGAAGTCATCTGCGGCGTCCCCCAAGGATCATCACTGAGCCCCACCCTCTTCAACGTCTACATGAGCCCCCTCGCGGCCATCGTACGCAAACACCACCTCAGCATCATCTCCTACGCCGACGACACCCAGCTGATCCTCTCCCTGACCAACAACCCCGCCGCCGCCAGAGCCAACCTGCACGAAGGGATGAAAGAGGTAGCCGAGTGGATGACGACCAGCCGCCTGAAACTGAACTCGGACAAGACGGAGGTCCTCATCCTGGGCTCTTCACCCTCCGCCTGGGACGACTCCTGGTGGCCTCCCGCCCTGGGCACCGCACCCAAACCGACAGACCATGCACGAAACCTGGGCGTCGTCCTGGACTCCTCCCTCTCCATGACCAGGCAAGTCAACAGCGTCTCCTCGGCGTGCTTCAACATCCTACGCATGCTACGGAAGATCTTCTGGTGGATCCCCACAGAGACCAGGAAGACCGTCACCCAGGCCCTCGTCACCAGCCGACTGGACTACGGCAACGCCCTCTACGCCGGGACCACCGCCAAGCTCCAGAAGAAACTCCAGCGGATCCAAAACGCCTCGGCCAGACTCGTCCTCGACATCCCACGATCCAGCCACATCTCCGGTCATCTGAGAGACCTTCACTGGCTCCCCATCAACAAGAGAATCACCTTCCGCCTCCTCACCCACGCACACAAAGCCCTACACGACCAAGGCCCGAGCTACCTCAACAGCCGAGTCAACTTCTACGCTCCCAAACGCCACCTCCGATCAGCCAACCACGCCCTCGCCGCCGTCCCCCGCATCCGAAGAGCGACTACAGGAGGAAGGTCCTTCTCCTACCTGGCCGCCAAGACCTGGAACTCCCTCCCGTCCGACCTGCGCCTGACCCAAGACCACCTCTCCTTCAGGAAGAAGCTGAAGACCTGGCTGTTCGAGCAGTAGCGGCACCCCCCCTCCCCAGCGCCTTGAGACCCTACGGGTATGTAGCGCGCTTTATAAGTGTCACTGATTGATTGATTGATTGATTGATGTCGCAAGGAGTTACAGATACGTCAGTATTTCTGACGTATCTGTAAATGCAAAAGTGACGCATTGCTGGAGTGTGTCACAAAAGTGACGCAACTCCAGCAATGCATCCTTTCACATGGGGCAAGCCCCATGTGAAAGAGCCTGCGTCAGTCTTACGCCTGCTGTGAGGCAGGCGCAAGATTTTGACGCAATGGCGTCCTAGAAGTGATGCAGTGAAATCTCATAGATTTCACTGCGTCACTTCTACGAGGCTTTTTGCGGGGGAACGCCCCCCCTGCATACATTATACCTGAAGCAGGTATAATGTAGCACAGGGGTTTACAAAGTGATACATTTGCTTAGATGCGTCACTTTGTAAATAGTGCGCAACAGGAGGCTTGTTTTACGACGCCGATGCGTCACAAAAAGTGACGCATCGGAAGCGCAAAACTGACGCAAGGCCTCATAAATGAGGCCCTTAAACTTTACCAAACGAGATTAAAACTGGAAATATGGGTGTGTGGCTTGAGCGCCTGCAAGATGGCCGCCAGACCCTGAAGCTCCTGATCCCCCAGCTTCTCTAATGAGGATTTCTACTGCCTGTTAAATGTGTGTGTGGCAGAGAAGGTAAGGAGGGGCAGCAAATGCTTGAGGGAGCAACATGGTTTACTTTTCTATGATCTTTGACGTTAGTGCCTTTTCACATTATGTTCTCCCTTTTAACTCCACGCCTCCCACTCGGCTACCATTTTGAATACAAATTCTCAGTAAACGCATGCAGTGTGTGAAATGCCATTAAAAGCTGTACATCCACTTTAAACCATTCCTGCTCCAGAAAGGCTGTTTTTGCTTCAATTGGGCCTCTATTGAGGAACTTCCTCTTTAAGGAGGCAGCAGTTCCTTTTTATACATTATTGCAGGTCCTTTCATATATTTCTGTTGGATTATAATTGCAGTCCCAGTAATAACAATATAATCCTGAGAAGGTTGTTCTCATCTTGTAGCATTTTTAACCTTAGATGGGAAGGTTTTTAGCTTAGGATGAGAAGGTATACGCTTAAAAAGCAAAGTAGCAGAAGTCTACTTCACAGTAAAATTACTCTCTAGTACATTACACCGTGGTTCTCTTGTGCCAATAAAATCCACAACACTTATGATGGATATCCCAGCAAAATCCATACCTAAACCTTCCACCTCTCCTGCTTTGACTATAAATCCCAGCAGCGGCCGTCACAGGTAAGCGCGGTGAGTCGGCGTGGCTAAGTCGTCAGATGACTGAATAGGTATAATTGAGTGAATAAATAAAACCTATTCCGACATCTGTCAACCCCGCCTCCCCAGAAACGCCGCCCCACCCGCAGCCCCACCATGGTTACCTCTGACGGCTGCTGCTGATTAATCCATGCAAAGACAGTTCATGTGAAGAAAACAAATGTCAGGGAAAAAACTCAGGCCCTTATTTACAATATTTTGGCGTCGGTCAGTGCCCCTAGCCTTCCTGCTTTAGTGCACTATTTCAAATGAAAAGGGGAGGAATGTACCATATCTATGAGATACAGCACGTTCCTGTCCTCTTTCACAGTGCTGGTGGAGAAATGGCTGGCATGCGCCAACGCAGGACCCTTGTATCATGGTGCAAGGGTCTCTGCATTGAAATCAGGTTGCTGTTGTGGGAGAAAGGATGCCTTTCTTCACAAAAACAACCCATACGCGACCCTGGGTAGGCAAGGGCTCTTGACGTATTCCCAGGTGTGCAGCATGTTGTAAATCTGAGAATGTGTCAAATGGTATGTGTGTTACATGGGAACACCCACTGTAACCCGCATGGCAAGCCTGCCAAGTGCCGTGTGAGGGAATGCAGCAACTTGCGATGTGCTGCCTCACACCATATCTACGAGGCCATGAAAAACCACGCAGCATGGCTTTACGGGACCTTATAGATATGGGTAAGCGCAGTGCAGCACTGGAACATCACAACTGTGATGTTCTGGTGATGCTCTGGGCTTGTAAGTAAGCCCCTGTTTCTCCATTTAAATCACCACCCATGTTTACCTTGGAAGATCTTATGGAGGTAATTTAGAAATTAGAACCTTGTGTGGTAAAAACCAATCTTACCCTAGAACAGATTGAAGAGATATAGTGCCGTCTGAAGTGGCAGAAGTTAGACGCTGCATTCGTAGCATACAAGATGGTATCACCAGGGTCGACTTCATGACAAAATAAATTACTCTTTTGAAATAAATAAACTGAGGAATTGGAAAATTTAAACAGGCGGAATACCCTAAGCATATATAGTAATCCTAAAGGGGTGAAAGGTTCTGATATAACTGTTTTTCTTCAATCTGCTATTTCAAAAGTGTCGGTCCCTTAGACTCACCTTCTTTTAGCATATAAAGAGCATCAGGATTATTGCTTTTCACTGACTTTTTATTCTTCTCCTCTACAGGTTTCTTCTTCACTTGGCAGCTGAAATGAGCAGATGTTCCCATCATGTTGCTGCATCATGTTTTCTTTCCTTAGTCAAGTGTTTGTCTTCTAGCTTTCTCATGGTTGGTGTTTCCAGTTTGTTTCTTGTGCATTTCTTTTCTTGTTACCTTCATTGAATGTTAATCCTCAAGTAAATGCATTATTGTTATATTGGGGATTCATGGATCCTTGACAGCTTTTGCTTTATTGTCTCACCACTTCCTGTATCCAATGCTATTTTCTCTATATGCTGTTGTCATTATTATGGTTGGGGTCGCTTTGACCTTTTACCATTCTGTTTTTTCTATCTTCAGGAGGACAATTTGGTCTTCAACAACTCTATTTTCTTCCCGTTTCTCTTTCTCTTCTCTTCTCCTCTTATCTTTCTCTTTTCTTCCATATGCCTTATGTTTTCAATATGGTACCTGTTTTCTATCATCCAATATTATTTCCTGCCAAACTTACTGTTCTTATTTTTATTGTCTAATTTATTAATTACCCAGAAAATGTACTTATAGCTGTTCATTCCCTTCGAATAATTTCTTGGAATGTTAAGGGTCTTCGCAACATAGTTAAAAAGCAAAGGGGCATTTTTGCAAGACCCTATCCCCACAGGAACATCACTTTTAACAATGTTCCTTTGGCGATAGGTGCTTCTCCTTATTTACAAAATGGTTTTAAGCCACTTAACGTGGCTTAACACCGCCTTCTAAATAAGGCACCCTTTCACGTTATAGTTAGCGTGAAAGGGGTGGGCAATGGATGTTGTGGTGGGCGTTTCTCCACAATACCCAATGATTTTGATGCTGCCCCCTATTTACATAGGTGGCGTAAATAGGAGGCGGGACCAAAATTGAGACCAAGGACAACCTGGTCTTAACATGGTGAAATGAGGAGAAAGGGTTTATTTCCCCTTGTTTTTGTTGCAGCGCACATAGAAACAGCAAATTGCCATGAATGATTGTTTATGTGCAGGAAGGTGTCCCTTCCTGCACATAAACAGTCATTACAAAAATGACGATTTGAAACTTGTATGTGTGCTGCATTGTGCAGCACACATAGAAGTTGCAAATCATCATTCTGGATTGTTTATGTGGAGGAAAGGACACCTTCCTGCACATAAACAATCATTACCTCATGCAGGCACCCTTCTACTATGGTGCTAGGCAGCTGAAATTAGTGACAGTGCAGGGAGAAACGCAGGGGTGCACCGTAATATTATAAATATGGAGCTTCCCTGTATTTCTAAAGTGACGTAGCGTGGTGGCAACAATTTTGGAGCTAACCCACGCTCCATCACTTGCTTGTAAATCTGTCCCAAAGCGTTATTACTTACTTATCTAGATTTAAATGCCAAAGCTCTCTTTTTGCAAGAGACCAATCTAACTGATAAAGATCTAAATGCAATAAAGAGACATTAGGTTTGTCACTCCTTTGGTTCCCTTGCAAAAATAACAAAAATTGGATTAATATTTGACTTCACAAATCTTTATTGGTGAAAGTGGCACACCAAGAACTGGATGATGGAGGTTGATCCCCTTTGATCTATATTAAACTTAACAATATATCATTGAGGATTTTTAATGTCTAAGACCCTTTTGGGGATGATTTGAGCTTCTGGAACAATGTTTATATAAAGTTAATGTCTTGTTCTAATACTAATCTGATGATGTGAGGTGGCTGAAAACCTATTATGGATCCATTTCTGAAGGAAAACTCTACTTCATGCTACACACCTACTAAGATGCAAAAAAGGTTTAAAGATTTGATTTCTTCTCAAGGATTAGTTGACACATGGCATATTTATATTCCTGAAGTTTTTGATGATACTTTTTGCGCACATGCCCAACAGTTTGGAGGGAGGATTGATTACATTTTTTGAATCCCAAATTGTAAGGTTCTCCGGGTAAATCCTAAAATAGACAATATTCTTATGTCAGACCATGCTCTTGTTATTATAGATTTTGACTGTGTCCTCGAAACACCAAGATTTCATAGATGACATTAGAACAATTCACTATTGGCAGATAAATGTTTTGTTAATAAATTTGTATGTTTTGCCAATTAATGTTTCTCACTTAATGACACACAAGATATTTTCTATGATATGGAACGCTTTTAATGCACCTGTTAGAGGTTTTATAATTAATTACGTGGCGATCAAGAAGAAGACAGCTATCGCAGTCCCAGTTGGATATAAAGCCTACTGTCAGGATAGGCCAAAACAAAGAGGAGGTGGACTGGCCATAATAACCAGAGAATCCTACCCTGTCAGAATAACCCCCATCCCATCCAACTCGTGTGAAGCCTTGCAATTTGCTATTAATTTTTCTCCCCAGTTTAATTTTAAGGGGATTTTGATATATCGACCCCCTGGATCCAAAACGGCGTTTCTATCTAGTATTAATTCCATGATGGAATCTGTAGCTACAGAAAGTGCTTTTACAATTCTAGGTGATCTAAACTTTCACCTAGATCTTACCCACTTAACTGACTCTGCCACTCTTATATCTGATCTACAAACCTTAGGATTGAAACAACGTGTCATGTCTCCCACCCATCAAGCGGGCCACATTTTGGACCCTATTTTCTCAAACCTTGAAGGCATGCAAATAACAAACATCCTGCCTATGCCCTGGACGGACCACTACGTCGTTTTTGCAAAAATAATCACGCATAATCAGTGCAGTAACAGACCAGTTCCCGTGCCCAAACAGTCTTTTAAAGATTGGAAAAATTTGAATCACGACCAATTAAAACTAACACTTGAACTTACCCGTCCTACACTGTCCCCGGAGCCTAATTCTGCTCTTCAGCAGTTTTATACCTGGGTAGGCCAGGCCACGAATCAATCAGCCCCCACTAAAGAACGGTCCAGTAATAGATCTAAACCAACTGCCCCTTGGTATAATGACAAATTAAGGGCACAAAAACAAATAAATCGCAATAAGGAACGTCAATGGAGAAAGAATTACGATATCGACAGTAAAAACGCCTACAAAGAAGCATTGGCGCTTTATAAAGCCATGATAACAAAAGCAAAGAAGGACTACTATAGCGACCAAATTGAGAACGCTAAAAACTCCAGTAGGCAACTGTTTCAAATTACCAAGGTACTGTCAGGTAACTCCCCTGATCTCACTCCCCCTCCTTCGCAATCATTATGTGATGCTCTTGCCTCGTTTTTCTACACCAAAGTAGATGATATTTACCAGGCTTTCGCTTCTAATCCACCCTCGCGCACAGGCAGTCTCCCTATCCCGCCCCCCGCAAACACATTCACCAGCTTTCAACCAGTTACCCCAGATCACATAAAAGCCATACTGTCCTCCATCAAATCAGGATCACCCCTCGATCCCTGCCCAATATCAGTACTCCGGCCGGTTATGGAGGATATCATTCCAGTAATCACCCAGGTCTGCAACACCATTCTTCTATCGGGCAATTATCCAGACCCCCTCAAAAATACCTTACTAAAACCCTTGTTGAAAAAACCCTCCCTTGACAAAAGTGTATTAAAAAATTATCGTCCCATTGCAAGCCTCCCTTTTATGGCGAAAGTGCTTGAAAAAGCAATGAATTCCCAGATTTCCGAGTTTATAGAAAAACATCAGCTCTTAGATAACACCCAGTTCGGATTTAGGAAATTCCATGGGACAGAGACAGCCCTGATTAAAGCGGCCGACGATATCAGGGTAATCAGGGACCAGGGGGGCACAGCCATTCTGGTCTTGTTAGACCTATCCGCAGCCTTCGACACGGTCGACCACACCATCTTGGTCGACCGGGTCGAGGGTCTTGGAATCTGTCACACTGCCAAAAATCTAATCGCGTCCTTTCTCGCCAAAAGAACGCAGGCAGTCATCCTAGGACCCTTTCAATCGGCCCAACTCTCAGCCCCATGTGGTGTCCCCCAAGGCTCATCCCTGAGTCCGACACTTTTTAATATCTATGTGTCGGACCTTGCTAAAACCATCAAAGCACATGGGATGAGCCTAACCTCTTATGCCGACGATACCCAACTAGTGTTGGCAATCAAAGGGGACGGAGATCAAGTGGCCGAACAATTCAAGAAAGGACTCCTAGATATAGGAGATTGGATGTCAACCAACTGTTTAAAGTTGAACTCTGACAAAACAGAGGTACTTATTTTTGGAACCCTTCTGCCTGCATGGCCTTCGAGTTGGTGGCCTGACACCTTTGGTATGCCTCCTACCCCCGCTACCAAAGTCAGAAACCTTGGCATCATCTTCGATGACGCCCTAAATTTTATGGACCATGCCAATAAAACGGTGTCTTCGGCACATTTAAAGCTTAAGATGATCAGGAAAATACACCCTTTTCTACCTGAATCAGCCATTAAGACACTGGTCACATCTCTTGTTTTGTCCTCCCTGGACTACTGTAATGGTCTCTTCCTAAATGCCCAAGCCAGAGTCATTACCAAATTGCAGACCATTCAAAACGCCGCTGCACGCTTGCTTGCTGGCAAAACCAAATTTGAATCCATCTCCAATAGCATTAAAGACCTTCACTGGCTCACTGTGCAGAAAAGAATCCAATTTAAAGCTTTATGCATTGTGTTCAAGGCACTTAACAACCAAGGCCCCCAGTTTCTAAGAGACCAACTTCAATTGCACAAACCTTCCAGAGCCTTAAGGTCAGCCACCCTAAACCAATTAGTTACCCCACGTACCAAAACTGTCACCTGGGGCGATCGCCGCTTTGTGGTGGCCGCCCCCAGGCTTTGGAATACTCTGCCTCTTAACATCAAGCGAAGTCCCACCCTCCTTCAATTCCGTAAGCTTTTGAAAACCTGGCTGTTCACTCAATAGTCAATTAGCTCAGAGGCATTTACAAATTTACAAATAATTGGTTTACAGCGCCAAGACGCCCACGGGTATAAGCAGCGCTTTAGAAATGTTAAAAATAAATAAATAAATAAATAGTTGCAACTTCCTTCATTCTAAAATCATATAAAGATCGTAAACACAGATATTTGTCCTCGGCCTATCTGACACAAGCTAAATTAGATTATAATTGAAACTTCACTCTTTGTGTATGAGGCACATTACATAAAATTACAGCAAAAAATGATGGTGGGTGTAATAAGGCTGGACAAATGTTGGCTAATTACTTAAAAATAAGGAAAGACAATGTATCTCTGATGAGAACTGTCAAAAATGATATAAATATTCAGAGGTTTTAGGCTTTTTTATGGATTGTTATCAACAATTGTATACACCTAAAAGATCACTATCAGATAGTGAACTGGAATACTTTTTTGTCACTCTACCCAAGTATCCCCAGCAACAGGTTGATCTCTCCCCTATAGAAAAAGATATTACTATCCAGGATATTTATGCTGTCCTCAAAGGGTTATCTTATGATAAAGTACCCAGCCCTGGTGGAGTTATAGTTGAGTTTTATTGCTGTTTTTCAAAACATGTAGCACCAAAACTCTTTTTTTCTGTTATCCTTTGTTTCCACTATATCTAGTGCTCGAGGTACCTTTCTTCAAGTCATGTTGTGTTTGATCCCCAAAATAGACTGTGATCTGTCTGGTGGAAAAATGTATTGACCCATTTCCCTTATTAACAGTAATTGTAAACGTTTTGCTAAATGTTTCCTCCTTAGAATTTATTAATGTATTCCTCATTTAATAGGAAATGAACAGTCAGGGTTTGTCAAAAGCTGATACGTCACATATAATTCCAGAACGTTCCAAAATGTTATACATGCTGCTTCACAGAGTTTGTTACATATTGCAGCAATTACACTGGATGCTGAAAAAGCCTTTGACCAAGTAAACTGGCACTTTTTGAGAAAGCAGTGTAATGGCATGGATGGGGTCCAATATTTTAAAATATGTCAAATCAATTTGCTTTATTCTGCACTTAAAATGTATGTGTTGGTCAATTTTCTCCATTCTGACTGTTTTGATTTACAAAGGGGCTAAAAACAGGGTTGCCCTCTTAACCCACAACTATTTATTTTGCCCTAGAAACATTCTTGGAGCTAATTCACAGAGCACATGGCTATGTAGGTTCTAAGCATTGAGACATTGAGGTTATTTTTTCCTCATATGCAGACATTATATTCTTATTTATATCAAATCCTAAAACCACCATTCTGATTTTTCTTTTGTAACTGAATGACTATTCTAGAGTAGCAGGATACACATTGAATATTGCTAAAGATGAAGCCATAACATTAAATACTTTGTTTTTAAAGATATGTTTGTAAATTCCTGCTTTTTCTGGAAGTCTACATGTATTAGAGGTCTGGGTGTTACATACTCTACTTATATGAGTGAAACCATTCCCATTATTTTTCAGAAATCAAACAAAGCCTCTTTTCCCCTACCACATGTTGGTCTCATCTTTTTTTCTGGTAGGGAAAATTGGCCATTATTCAATGTGTATTGATTTTTCCCATAAATATTCCTAAATGTATTTATATGTCCACTGACCCCATTCTAAGAATTTTTTTACATTATGGTAAAATGCTACACATTTCTTAACTCCCCTGATTTTATTAGTTATCACTCAGCCTTCACCCTCAACCAAGTATGGACCTTACTCTCTCCAGACTCTGGCATTATTTCCACAGTTTATAAGCTTATATAACTTACCTCTATTTCTCCTTCTTATTTTAGAGATTTTGTATATTTTACACAAACACCCTGCTTCTTTCCTTATAAAACATTCCATGTTCCTAGCCAAAACTTTTATCTTTCATCCTAACTCTCCTTTGTATAATTTTAGTCGTTCTCCTATTTGGTGTAGTAAAAACAATAAAATCAACAATCAGGTCATTTTTGGCAAGATTGAAGTCACAAAGTTATTAGGTATATTGATCCACTCATTCTTCATAATCAAAATATGTCCTTTCACACATTTCAACACATTCTTAACATTCTCACTTCTTCAAAATATAGATTTGACCAGTTGATTGGCTCCTATACAGCAGTCTTCCTTATCACATCTTTGCAGTCCTCTAAAATGACTGATCCCTCCTTTACTGTTCATTATTTTTGGACCAAACAGGAATCATCTCAACTATACAAGGTTTTATTTTGCTCAGTTGTCACCTGAGAAAAAGACAAAGTATATTTACAATGGGAAAATTAATTCTGTCAATGCTTTCAGATATCCTTGTGGAATAGAATTTGGTCTAAATACCTTGGGCCTCATTTAAGAGGCCTTGCGTCAGTTTTGCGCTTCTGCTGCGTCAATTTTTTTGACGCATCCGTGGCGTAAAACATGCCTCCTGTTGCGCACTATTTACAAAGAGACGCATCTAAGCAGATGTGTCACTTTGTAACCCCTGCGCTACATAATACCTGGGTCAGGTATAATGTATGCAGGGTGGGCTATCCCCCGCAAAAAGCCTTGTAGAAGTGACGCAGTGAAATCTATGAGATTTCACTGCTTCACTTCTAGGAGGCCGTCGCGTCAAAAACTTGCGCCTGCCTCACAGCAGGCGTAAGACTGACACAGGCCCTTTCACATGGAGCTTGCCCCATGTGAAAGGACACATTTCTGGAGAAGCGTCACTTTTGTGACAGACTCCAGCAATGAGTCACTTTTGCGCTTACAGATACGTCAGAAATACTGACGTATCTGTAACTCCTTGCGACATGATGCGTCATACTTTAAATATGTATATATTGTATAAATAGGTATGTCGCAAGGAGTGCGCACAGAGAAGTGACGCATCAATGCTTTCAAGCAGCGATGCGTCATTTCTCAAAAATTAGGCCCCTTGTACTTCCTGGTCAGCTAGCACCACTCAAACGTTATTTTTCTTTTATAAAAGGTTATATCTACCCCTTCCTATCTTTATATAATGAAACTTTCTCCTGATAGTAATTGCTGGTCCTGTAAAGCAGTGAAAAGTGATGGGTTACATATGTTTTTTGAATTTCTGTGAGTTAATCCTTTTTGGTTACAGGTTTAGGATAAGATTGTTTCTATATGTTCTGGTCAACTAGCATTCAATAAAGTTTATATTTTTCTAGGAGGATCCTAAAATGCTTGGAGTATTGAAACCATGACTAGAAATATTGTAGAACTTCTTATAGCCATTGCAAAGCAGATAACTTTAAACTGGAAATATAGCATTCAGATTACTTTCACAAGATGGTAGAATTTACTTTGACATAATCACAGACTTGACAGAGTAAGCTCATCTTCATCTTCCATCCAGAACAAGAATCACTATTTTTTCTGCTCAGTAAAGTCATCGGCCATCTTTGTAATTCTAGAAATCAAGTTTTATTCATCTTCGTATCGTTTCAATTCTCCACTAGGATCGTTTATCAGTATTGTTTCCGCCACACATTAGTCTTTCTTCTAACCTAACCCTGTATCTTATGTCTATCATTGATATCGCCTCATGTTGTCATTAGACATAGAACAGTCCTTTCTTTATTCTATTTGATTTTACTTTACAAGTCCTTCTTCTATTTTAATCACTGTGACCTAGCACGAACAAGTCCTTCCTCGATTTCCATTCCCAGTATTCGGGTCCAATCATCTACCACTATATAAAGTGGCTGCTTCCTATCACACGGTTGCTTGCATTCTAGCATACCGGTGTGCGGTCTTTTGGCGGTCGAGTACTGCTACAAGTCCTTTTCTACCAGGAGCGTCACTATTTTCATCAAACCTCACGGGTGAGTCTGTTCAATATGAAAGTTTAGAAGTCATGCTTAGTCTAGCTCGGTTCTTTATATATACTCATGTTACACCAAATGCGCTATTTCACAGCACAGTTACATCTATATGCTTATCTTCTTCCTCAATCATATGTGTAATATCTTCCCGCTAATAATTATGTTAGTTTCGGCCGACTAATTATGCTTAGCTAAACATTATATAGAGATATGGAAATTCCCGCTAATAATTATGTTTGTTTCGGCCGACTAATTATGCTTAGCTAAACAGTATATAGAGATATGGAAACTCTCTCTTTTTTATAAATGCAAGATATTTCACAGCATAACTACATCGATATGCTTATCCTCTTCCCCATTCAAATGTGAAAGATATTCCTGTTAATAAGTATGTTTGATTTGGCGGTTTAATTCTGCTAAGCTAAACACAATATAGTGTAGTGTAGTTCCTAGTTTCCCACTAGGCCCTGCGCATTGGAATAACATAAACAGTAGTATCGACGTGGAACTGCGGATATTCCAGGCCTCCACTGACTATGCTAAACTTAATTGGGTTGTGTTACCAACTAGCTCAGAGGTCACTGGAAACTTTCTTCTCTGCATAGGAAGTGATCAGCTTCCCTGGCACAGACAAGAAGGGATTCAGCTTTCCAACAACCGTGCAACATGACAACTTTGCTCCTCAGATCAAGAGTTAATCTCTAGGGTCGTGTGAAACAATAGACATGTATTTCACTCAGTCAGTCTAGTGCAGTTTACTTTCACGAGATGTAGAGAATAGAGAGACGGGCGTTTGTCAGTAAAGGGTTAACATTTATTGAACAGTCTTTCTTCTCGTACAAGAGAAATGTATTGCCACAATTGCAAGACTTGTTATGATAAAAAGTACGTACAGTAAGATAAGGATTGCGAAATAGAACTGTAAAAGCATTGATATGGTTTCTTAGCCATACAATGGTTTAAAAGTAATAAAACATATATACAGTCATATATACATTAGGCTAAAATACTCAACTGGTGCTTCTAACTAAGCCTACCCCAGTGTGCCTGACCTAAGCCTAACACGTGGAAGGGGGAGTAAGGAAGTAGCTTTAAGTTAAGTTGGTTTTGCCAAGGTTTGTTTCAAGAATTCTCATCTAAGGGTTTAGTCAACACCATACCTCTGAATAGAATGATGGAGGATTGGTATCTCCTTCAGGGGTCACTCTCGATATCCCCGTCACCCGCAAGGGTAGACCGGAAACGCCGGAGCTGGATTTCTCTGCACGAGAAAGGCAGCGGCTCTTCTTCAGCGCGTCGAGGAAGGAGGGGGGACAGCGTCCGCGGGCAGCTGGAATCTGCTGGATGTCTTCGCAGAGGGACGGTTGTTCAGCTCCTAAGCGTACTGCACCATCGTTCGCGCTTTAGCAGCGATAATGGTATCAGCAGCTTCACCACCAAGGGACAGCAGGCTGCAGCAACAGGATGCTAGAGTCACCAACATGGGGTCGTGCAGACAGCTAACAACAGGCAACGAGCAACGAGCTATTGCTTAAGGCAACGTTGGTAATATTTATACCTGACAGGTGCCGGGTTTGACGCAAGTTTGCTGGACATAAGACGTCAATTAAAGATGTCACTAGAAAGTGATAGTTATCAGTTGCTCATTAGAGTTCCATTACTAATCAAAACACAGCAAGCGGGGATTTCCAGGTTTGCTGAGTTTTTATCTTGTTGAAGAACTCGGAGTGTTAATCTAGGAATATCAGATAGTGGTTCCTGCCCTGTCATTGCACTAATTGGTCGCAAAGGAAGTGGCAGAGAGCTATGCTGGAATGTGGCTCTGTTCGTGTGAGGCCAGAGATGACATTTCTGAAAATCGCACTTGAACGGTTATGGCAATATAAGGAATAAATGGATTTATAGCCGAATAGGGGCATAAGGTCACAGTATCGATCAGGAACCTAGATAAACACATAACACCCACTCCACGTATTCATGTCCATCAAAATTACTAAAACTAAAGCAATTAGATGCATGTGTAACATTGCCCACCCCAAAATACATAAATGCATTCGAAATAGGCGTACTTGTAATACATGAAATTTAGGTACTGTACGTTTTTTGAAGCATAGTAATCATTCAAAAAATTATTGCATATGAAAATAATGAACGATTATGCAAAAAGAATTACACATGAAGTATCTCTGACAGAAGAAAGGCGAGATAAATCATCACATATAAATGCATTGTAATAACATGTGTGCTAGAGGCTGGTGTAACTTTGTTATGTCTCTAGATGTGATTAGAAATAGAAGTGTGAAGCTTCTGTTCTCTAAGAATAGTTTTTACGTTAATCAAAGAATTGTTCGTGCCAAAAAAAAGTTGAATATTAAAAATGTCCAATTCAAAAGAATTAATGCTTGAACAGGGAAATAGAGTTCCAACACTTTCTGCAGTTTTTGTTGATCAAAACTGAAGGCCGAATTCAGAGTTCATGGGAACGCTGTGAGTCGGAAAGCTTCTTAAAAGTAATTGTTTCTGTACGGGTGAGAACATCGTATCAGACAGGCTCTCAAAGAATTGGTCTACAAATTCAGGTGACAGTTCAACCAAATTAGATAGCGCTGTAACTTGGCAGGTGTGAGAATGATTGCTGTCATCGTATTCAGGAGCAGCAATGCTCACAGAAGGCCGTACCTGGGTGATGTTGCTTTTGTCACTTGCTCCACTGTTACCACCTAGTCGTAGTACAGGAGTCTCAACGAATGCTGTCATCAGGATTGGTAGCCGCTGGGGACAACACAATGCGTGAGCCGTTATTGGACTGAGCAAAGTATCGACGTCCATTGGTACTGCTGATGGAAGTGAAAGACAGATGTCCAACACTCATTCATCGCCGCATAGCATACATCTTAGTACCGGTAAGATACAGTTCTGCCATATAGGTCTGAATGAAAGGAACCAGGTCATGTTTAGATCTCTCAGCCTGGCCAATCCAAGGACGTTAGTTATCCTGTCCCGATAGCGCATTGCTAGGATTGTCTCTTCCATTCCCATGGGAGCTATGTCTGAGTTTCGGCTTGCCATAACGAAGCAGGAGGGTCAAAAATAAAATCCCTGCGACGAGTCCCAAAAATAATGGTATGCCGCCAAAAACAGAGTGTACAAAATTAGGAACGATTCCCAAAATTGCCTGGAAGGGTGTTAGAAGTCCCGTAAAGACTGTCTTAAATATGCCTGGGATGCTTGTTGCACTAGACATGTTAAGGAGTTGGCTCAACATTTCTACGAAATGCACGGGGCAATATGTTGATAAAAGGTCATGAACTTCAGTAGCTGTCCTTGCAACTAGAAGATCATACGTCTCTTTTGATGAAGTTATAGGCACTGTTGTCTGTAAAAGTACAGATTTCATTTTGCTTAATGTATCAATTCGTATAGAATAGAGATTCAGACGAGGCCAGATGGGAGTCACTGTGTCTGCAGGCTCACTCGGAAACAATGCTTGCACACAGCATTTGACCATGGATGTTACTTTCACTAGATAACTTTTCCCTGGCACGAGGCCACAACATCTGTGATCCGTTCTAAGAATGTAACTCCCGTTCGAAAGTTGCATAAAGAAGGGCTCTATCTGAGTTGCAGGTGTGACTAGCTGGTGGCATGAAAGGTTGTTAGAATTTCCATCACATGCGCCGTGTAAATTAATACCCTGACACAAAAGTATACCGCTTAGTGAATGTTTACAGTTCTCACCACTAAGAAATACATTTTTGTCGCTGTCACTATAGCAAGAATGAGTGTATGGTAATTTCCATTCAGATTTTACATATCCTTTACCCAATTGTTCATATTGGCCAGCAGGTATGTACTCAAGGCACTTTTTAAATCGGAAAGTTGTTATCGGAATCGTGATAATTCCGTGTATTATCCATTCAATGACAGGACTCTCTGACATTGTCAATGGTAATCTCTCGAGTTTTTCGATGCTCAGGATTGTATAGTCTGCTCCTTTCTGTGCCAAACTGATCTGTTTATCAGTAAGGTTAAAACTGGAAAATAATGACGTTGTGTTGATTAAACGTCAAGGCACATAGCCTGAACGAAGATTTTGCAGCGTCCAGCCTAATTCTATAATAGAACGTAATTGAGACTGGCCATGTTGTAACATTAGCAAATCTCTGTCTATCACATCAAAGGCAGAGGATACAATATTGTCCAACGAATATATTCTGGAAGACAGAGTCATTAACCCATTGTCTACTACAGAAAGTGATTTTTCCAAATGAATACAATCAATTTCTCGTATTTTCTCAGCAGTTTCAATTTGCTTTACTTTCCAAGCCTCGTTGTAAGCAGCATAGATGCTGGTCGCTATGAAACGCTTTTGACGCTGTTTGCGTGGTCCAAGAATGAAATCGCGCAAATCAGCACCATCTTTTAGTAAAGACAAGTGTTGCTTAATTTCAGCCAGTGTGGATGATGTTAGCCATTCAAGGCAGAGCTTCCCTACACTGTATGTTGTTATAATCCCTGGATGTTGTCTCTGGGAGTATCTCGAGTCTTATCTGGTCATTTTTAACCCCTGTGTTTTATTCAGGAATCTATCTTGACAGTTGTTTGTGTCTGTAGGCCAGATTAACCACTTTTTCCAATCAGGATGTGTTCTGTTGAAATGTAAAATTTGTGACACGTCTAACTCAATATCTGTGGTTGCATTCTCAGGTATTGGCTTTGGTATAGACGGTGTTTTAAGGTCTTTGTTCTTAGCTATGCCAAGACAAGATGTTTGGTGTATTGTGTCATTTAAAAACAACATTTGTTCTGGTATCATGCAGGTTCTAAATAGTGCTTCAATGCCTTGCACCTGCCAATCTTTTGTACCCCAAATTGTTTTCGTTTCAATATTATTTTTCCAATAATCAAAACCAAATGTCATCATTTTGTCATAAAATGCTTCTGAATATATCAATTTAGAATTTGTCAGCATTGTTTTCAATCCTGTTTTATCTAACAGTTTGTAATAAAACTTTTTTCTGCATTGCTGGTGTTAAACCCTGAGAAGTATTTGAATTTCTCAACAAATGCTTTAGAACTGCTTTTAGGTGGTGTAGCACAATGTTCCCATTGATTATACATAAAAACATTTCTAGGCTGTGCAGATTTATGCAAGTAATGATCCCCATAGTGGGTGTAACAGAATAACTGCTCATAACTAGATGAACCTTGTAAATAATCATGATCTGTGAATCTAGCTGACATTACTAAATCAGACATCATGTCATTAATACTGTTAAAATCCCAATCATCAGAAAATGTACTAGGTGTCACAAAGTCACTTAAGGAAACCTTTAGTTGATGAGGATACTTCAGGATTTCGACCGGACCATATATCTCATAGTCTGTTTTCTCCCATACTACCCCACCAGGTATTGGAATTGCTGTGACATTTACTGCTGACAGTTCTCTTTTCTTCACGTGGGATGATCTGTGTGGTTTCAGGACTAGGTTGATGTTCTGACTTGCTGTGTCCATTGTAATATATTTTCCTTCAATGAATTTTCCCAAACACAGTACCATGATGAGCCAAAGCAGGAGGAAAAATACACCTAGACCGAACCAGAATTCTAGCCAAGGGGAAACAAGGTAGATTTCTTTTAGTTGATGAAAGAGTTCTGTTGCTTTTTCTTTAAAAGTCTTTTTTGTTTCTGGCATCACTTCGGGGTCGTTTTGATCTTCAGAGAAGTTGTCGAAGTTGATGAAATAACCAGAGGCAGTTCTGTCAATTGATGGGATTGTTCTTTCAAGAGGCACGAGTTCCATGTCATTATTGCATAGTCCTTCATTGTGCACTGCAGGCTGATCGAATGTGATGAGTCTTTCAGTTTGAACCTCTTGGATTGTTGCAAGTTTGGGTATTCTGTTGTTTCTTGGGAGTCCACTGGGCCTACTGTTGATTATAGGCCACATGCTTGTGGTTTTACCAGATCGATAGACACGACTCTGTTCTCCTTTTTACCAGCAAGGGGCGGTAGCACAACTGATCTTGTTCCGGTGACTGCCAAGACAGGTACTGCTTTTCTGTAAGAAGGCCCAAATTCCTTCTTTAACCGCGATCTTTTCTCTGACTAGATCCCCAATCTTTGGAATCCAGACAGGCCTTGCTGGGGCTGCTGCTGGTGGTGCCTCGTCAGTGGTATTTGGTTGTTGTTCTTGTTTCGTTCAGTTCCTGTAAAACAGCCAAACGATCCTTTATATCAAAGTGCGTTGTTTCTTCTTGTACCACTGACATCTGACTATCGAGGTCCTGAATACGCATTCTAATTCCGAACAATAGTTCGTATGGGCTGAAACCTTTTAGAGAATTTCTTGGCATGTTATTGAGACTAGTTTGGACACTTATTAAATGTTTGACCCACCCAGCGCCTGAACCTAATACCTTCGCTGTTATAGATTGCTTTATGTCCCGGTTTTTTCTTTCTACCACACTATTCCCTTCGGGGTGCGACGGACAAGAATACCGCAACCCAATTCCCATGCTGGCCATGGCCTCCTTATAGGCTCAAGAGCTGAAAGCAGGACCCTGGTCAGAATGGAACGTGGTAATTGCGTATGTGCCGATAAAGACTCGCAAATCTTTTATAACCGTTCTAGCGTCAGCCGAGCGCTGGGGGCCTCATTTTTTTAAGTGCTTTTCGTCTTAATGGTGTACACTGGGACGCGCTTCTCTTCTTTGATTGCGCAGATAGACCGCCTTATGCTGTCTAGAAGGGATCCTGAAACTACACTGGCCTGTTCATTACTGCGATCTCTGTTGCAGTTTTCACAATTTTGAGCAAAACATTGAATATCTATACTCATTCCTGGCCACCAGTACTCTGATTGTAATTCTTTCAGAGAAGCCTTAATTGTTTGGTGTCTCAGACCCAACCCCATGTGTGCTTCCAGTAAGAGGAAGCCCCTCCTGCTCCTGTTTGGAATTACTCTGTCCCCCACTCCAGGGATTCGAGCAAAAGGAACGGAGTTTGCATCGATTACGTATGCATAATTGAGTGGATAGTTCACGGGTAGTGCTGCACAGTCGCCTTTTACGGTTGTTTTTACTGCCAGCATGGTTTCCCCCGTCTATGTATTTATCTGTACGCTTTTTTGTGGCTACGGAAGCCGGGTTCGTAGCTTCCGCTGTGGCTGTATTAGCCAATGAATTCCCTGCAACGTGAACGCCATCACGTCGAAGACTCTGTGCGTGAATCACGTGAGTCTTTTGTAGTTCTTTACTTAAAAGAGCTACCTCGTTCCAGAGCATTTTATGCTTTATTGTGGCACCTGTGTCATCTTTGTAGTCGTTTTCGATCCAACTCTGCAGTTTGTTATTGTAAGAGTTGACGCAAAAATGAGAATCGCACACTATAAGTGTCGGGAATTCACGTTCTGCATTTTCGAGCGCCATCTTTAAAGATCTGATTTCAGTTCTCTGAACCGAACAGTTTCTTACAGATTCAGTTTTTGTTACTTTCGGTCTGAATTTACCGCACAGCCAAAGACCTTTAATGATCGCACATGCTGCATCGTAGGATTTTCTCTCTACGTTGAAATGCTGTACAAAGCTATCTGTATAGATTATACAGGCGTATTGTGGGAGAGGCAGGATTTCGATTGGCAGAGGATATTATTCTTCATATTCTAAATCATTCAGTTCTTCGAATTGCGGGGCGAAATAGTATTTCACATCTTCCGCTCCCAGAGAATCTATACACTGTATCCATTTCGGATCCAGTGACACTGTAGGCAGGTTTACTGGGCTGAATAGCGCCTCGAAGGCGGATTCCGCTGTAAGGATATTAATCCATTTGCCGTGTGCTAGATCTCGTTCATTTGCTAATGCGATTTGCACTGCTTTCACAGTTCTTTCTGTGTGACTGAATGCTTTTTCTGTTTGTGTGTACAAGTGAGATTTAATTGAAATTGGTACCTTTTCTCCCTCATTAGAGGTTAGGTATGTAAATCCGCATCTTCCTGGGATGACTCGGATTACAAGATCGCGTGTGTTGTCACGTGTATCTAATTTAGTTTTTGCTAACATGTCTGTTTGCAATGATCTCAAAATTTCTGTGTGTTTTTGAGTCCAATTGATTTGTTTAAAATCAGGTTTAATTAGTTCGTAGAGAGGTTTAACCCTCTCTGCGTAATTTAGAATGTAAGTTCTTCCGAAATTCAGAAAACCTAGTATGGATTGTAAATTCTTCAGCGTTTTTGGAGCTTGGAGTACAGCGCACTTCTCTAAGAAGTTGTCCGCTAGGCTTTTCCCTTCACTTGATAATTCGTACCCTAAAAATAGTACTGTCAGATGGGCAATTCGGGACTTTTTAAAGTTGAATTTGTAACCCTCTGCTGCGAACCCAAGTATAATGGTGTTCACTCTTTTCAAGTGAGTATCCAAGTCGTCGTCTGTGAGATAGATATCATCTACGTAAGATAATGCCTCATCATCATAGATTTGTAGTAACTCTGTTACCCTAGCTGAGAATAGTCCTGGGCTGTTCTTGAACCCCTGTGGGAGTCGACAGAATTTTTTCTGCGACCCAAATGCAGAGAAAGCGGTCAAATATCTGCTTTCCGGTGCAATGTTTTGACAAAAGAAACCATTAGATATGTCTAATGTCGTTTTATATTTTTTCCTAACTATGTTATTCATTAGGGCTGCACTATGCGAGTTTTGTACTGCAAAGGTTTTGCAACATGTATTAAGATGTCTGTAGTCCAAAACTAGACGATATGAATTGTCTGGCTTGGAGACAGGAAACAAAGGATTGTTCATTTGAGAGGTGCATGTTTCAATCACCCCCTGGTACTCAAGTTGATCTAAGATCTCCCTGACCTGTTTTTTAGCTTCTTGCTTAATGGGATACTGCCGTTGGGCAGTTGGTTCACTTTTTAATTGGATTTTGTGAGGAGGTGAATCCTCATCCCATCCTACATGATTTTTATACAATGCAGGTGCCTGGGCTACTGCCCATTTCCTTGCATATGTATATTTTTTATGAATCGGAATGTGATTCGAGAAGGCAGGCATAATCACTTCTTCGCCACGAGGGCACTCCCTGACAAACTCCGGGGGCCAATCTTTTTCAGCTAACAGAATATCATAGCCTTTTGAGAGCTTATCCCAAAATAGACCCTTAATTTTCCTAGTCTTATCACCCTCTATACGCAATGTTATTTCGTATATTTTATGGGGCTCGCTAAGTCTGGCGTCGGCAGTTTCAACCTGAATGTATTCATTCGTGTCCACTGTCTCCAGATGACTCATCAAGATCTTGCGCGCTATACTGATTTCTGCTCCACTGTCCAACATTGTCAATGCCCACTCCCCGTTTTTCAACTGTGTCCTCAGTATTCTTGGCATGGTTGATTACTCTAATACTGGCTACCTTCTTTTTCTGAAATTGAGATTTTTTATTTTGAGCAGGTTCCTTGTCTTTGGACTTGGTGTGCTCTCCTGGGTCTGCCCGTCCTCTTCTTTCCGATTTCTGTGGAAGAGATCGAGAGGGACGTGTATCAATACTTTGATATCTATCAGGTTTTTTCAGATTATCCCTATTTCTAAGGTTATATCTTTTCTCAGAGGGCTCCCTCTGGGGAGACTGGCGTTCTCGAGTCGGAGTTCTTTCCCTCCGTCGAGGAGACCTTCCTCTGGACTGGAAAACTTTTTCCTTGGGAGTGGATTGTTTATTTCCATCCCAGCTCTTTTTAGGAGTGTTTAAATTATTTTTAATAAATAATTTTTCTGGATTTTCGAGCAGTTGGGGCTTTACTGGTTTCCCACCCAAGATGTCTCTACCTAATTCTTCATAGCATTTTTCTATGATTTTTGCAAGCTCAACAGGATCTTTTATATCTGTTTCCTTCAACTTCTGGCGAATCGCCACAGATGCTGCTTCTCCTCTTATATTGGCTAATAATATAGCCGAGACCTGCTTGAAGTCTTTCAGTAATTTCATACCTAGATTTAAAGCGGGCTCTGGACCGAATTAATTTTGAATCTGTTTTAGCACTTCTGGTATTACCGCCATAGACGGAACACCGTGTGTTTTTGTGAAAATGGAAGCAAAGACTGTACCCCAAGTGTCACAGTCCTCCACGTGTGGTGCGATTCCCATAGGAAGGCAGATGGTCAAGATTCTGTGTTTCTCTATAGGGGTAGTATCAGGAAATACTGCCTCTATTTGAGTGATTTTCTGTGCTAACCAGAAAGGAATTTGTTCCCGTTTTACGGGTGTTTTACCAAGACATGACTGTAGGTTCTGTGGTGTAATTTTATTTGTGTTCCCCTGATGAGGGGTCAGCTGTGGTGTATTAACAGCTGGCTGGACTGTTGCAGTCCGCATCACATATTGGACTAATTGCCTATGTATTTTAATTAATGTGTTTAGCTGTACTAACAGCTCTTCTCTTGACATTCTTACAATGTCAGGATGTGGCCGAGATACCCGCCACCCCCTCTCAACACAATCCCCAAGAATTGGGAAACCGGAAACAGTTTTTGAACTTTTGGAAGGCGGGAAGGGAGTCACCCTTCCCGGCCGTATTTATTAAAATATGAAACAAAAGAAAACATTAAAATAACAGTTTCATATAATGTACAATTTCATTTCCACATTACGATGTTGGCTAACCTTAACAGATCTCTAATACAAAGGTTCTCCTAGCCGAACTAACATCCTACAAAACATTTGACTTGAAATTGTACATCCTAACGTTAAGGGCCAACGGCAAGGTCGTAACCGGTGTCAGATCCCTAAACCAGAAATACCCCCCTCACTTGTCTGAGGGGCGACCGCACAGAGGCGTACCTCAAGTGCATTTACCAATTTCCCTTTGTACTTGACGGGGGCCCAAATACACTCGACGCCATTTAACGGTCGTTCGAGGACTCGTGTGAGGTGTCTAAAAGGTAGCGTAAACCCCCTCCCGCACCCCACACAACTTACCCATCTGCCGTCGCAGATGTCCTGGCCCCGGGAAATTCCCCAGGAGGGGCCGTAGCCCCTCCTATCCAGGAAGGGGCCTTGACCACCTTTCCTTTCCTTCCGGCGGCCTCTCCTTAGACAGGACCGCCTCCCCGTTGAGGGGCCAATTGGCCACCTCCCCCGCGCGCTCCCATCCGTAATGGGTGACGCCCCCTCATAGGGATCTTCCAATTACTGCTCACCGATCATGACCTTACCGCCCGACCAAAATAAATACGACAGTTCTACCTAAGTTACTAAGATCTATAAAGCAAAACAACATTGATTATCAAGCGTAAATACTGATCAATCCTTGTTCAAAATTACTTTATTAGCAAAACATACTGAAAATAATCAATCTTTATTGCATCGTTAAGAACTTTCACGACAATCATCACAACCTGTAAGAAAGCAGAGAAAACCCAAGATACTATATCAACTGTATTTACAACGAATCGCTGTCCTCAGGGGCTGGTGGGTGGGTCAAAATTGCTCTTCGTTCCGTCTCGAGCTCACGTGCAGCGGGGAGGTGCAGCTTCAGAGCACAGGAACAAGAGGATGCTTTGTTGGCTTCCGCTCCTTTTATCCGTCTTCAGGGTGGGCGTGAACCCGCCCCCGCCTGCCTCCAAGGGCGTGGCCGGCCGTGTTGGTGTCTAGGCCAGCCCACTCTAGGGCGGGAAAAAGGCGCGCCCCGGCTACGCCGCTTCGGGCATACCAGCCGAGACTCGCCTCCCGCCCAAGATGGCTTCCCGGGGAGATCGTGGTACTCGACCATACGTTCGGGGGGACCGATTGGTCGCCCCTTTCCATATGGCCGAGATACCCGCCACCCCCTCTCAACACAATCCCCAAGAATTGGGAAACCGGAAACAGTTTTTGAACTTTTGGAAGGCGGGAAGGGAGTCACCCTTCCCGGCCGTATTTATTAAAATATGAAACAAAAGAAAACATTAAAATAACAGTTTCATATAATGTACAATTTCATTTCCACATTACGATGTTGGCTAACCTTAACAGATCTCTAATAGAAAGGTTCTCCTAGCCGAACTAACATCCTACAAAACATTTGACTTGAAATTGTACATCCTAACGTTAAGGGCCAACGGCAAGGTCGTAACCGGTGTCAGATCCCTAAACCAGAAATACCCCCCTCACTTGTGAGAGGGGCGACCGCACAGAGGCGTACCTCAAGTGCATTTACCAATTTCCCTTTGTACTTGACGGGGGCCCAAATACACTCGACGCCATTTAACGGTCGTTCGAGGACTCGTGTGAGGTGTCTAAAAGGTAGCGTAAACCCCCTCCCGTACCCCACACAACTTACCCATCTGCCGTCGCAGATGTCCTGGCCCCGGGAAATTCCCCAGGAGGGGCCGTAGCCCCTCCTATCCAGGAAGGGGCCTTGACCACCTTTCCTTTCCTTCCGGCGGCCTCTCCTTAGACAGGACCGCCTCCCCGTTGAGGGGCCAATTGGCCACCTCCCCCGCGCGCTCCCATCCGTAATGGGTGACGCCCCCTCATAGGGATCTTCCAATTACTGCTCACCGATCATGACCTTACCGCCACAGGCCGGATAGTTGACCGGCTATCCGGACCCCCCACAAAACACTCCTACCTAAAGGTCATGCTGTAAACTCCTTAACCATGCTATGAAGTCTCCTATGAGTAATTCGTTCCCCACCCGGGACAAATGAACACCGTCCCCCAAATACATACTGTCCCCTTTAATACAACCATGCGAAACAGAATGCAGTGTACTTGAACGAAACAATCTACTCATTTTATTATTGATTTTCCTTACTGAATGATTCAGCGCAGAAACAGAAATAGCCCCCCGCCACACTTTCCGTGGGATCATATGGGACCATGCAATTGTGCACCCTGGAACTCTTCTCGCCAACCAACTTACCGTGGAAAGCATCGCCTCAAGAAGAAGTCGTCTACCAGTGGTCACCAAATCATTGCCCCCAAGATGTACTATGACTACAGACGGCGGTGACCTTGTCCGCCCTAACAAACCCTCGAAAAATGATCGAAACTGGTCAATACAGAGCCCGCCCTTTCCGTAGAAGGACACACTGTACCCGTATTCCCCAGCCACGTGAATCATGTCACCTGCTTTGAATACGTCCGCGGCACGCCTCACGTATGAGTGGCCCACGACCCACACCTCCTTTTTCACAGCCGGTAATGTCTGACCGCTGGCCCCCCGGTGTCGGGTCGACTGGACAGTCCGCCCCGCCTCGTAGGCTTGCGCAACTGAAAACCAAACAAAGACAAGAAGCGTGAGTACATCGTTACAACTTCAGAACATGTGCAACCGTACATACCTCTTATAACAGTTCGAGGACCAACGCCCCACATGTTTTATTTGTTCCACATTCAGACCCCTGGCTGTAGCTTCCGTAGCAGCCCCTATCCGAAAGGAATGGGTCCCAAAGTCGCCGGGGTTCAAGCCCGCGGCAGAAATCGACATCGCAAGCACCCGCTGAAACTGAAACCTCGTCAATGGGGTGGCGTCAGCGTGTCTTAACAAGGTCCCCCCCCCATGCTGCCACCCTCTGCGCTAAATATGCTTCTACGCACCCAACAGGGCACATGGCAGACCTGGGGATCCTCTGGATGATTACGCAGTCCCCGATTGCATCCTGATCGGATTTGGACTTTACAAACGAGACCGTCATCGTCTCCTCCCTGACCTGAATGTGTTCCCGGCACAGTCCTCCCATCGTATCCTGCTTGTTCTTTGCCACTAATTCGCTTACCCGCATAGCCCCATGGAATGCTAATGCAAATGCGGCTCGGAACAACACTGCTTCGTACTGGGATGAACATGTTACCGGTAGCACGGATAATAACAGGGCCAACCTATCCAAACCTATCGGGTGCCTATCGTCTACTCTGCGACCCTCAAGGCGTTGCCACCCACGTAGCGCTTTCTGCACAACGAAAGACGCTGTCGGGTCCTGGATCCCATGAGCCCTTGCCATGAAGGAAATGGCGGCCCGATGCTTCTGGGCCGTAGCTACTGACTTGCCTGCGTGACGTAAAGAGAGCAGGAATCTTACTACAGACTCTTCCAGACCCCAAAGCTCCCTCCCGGCAGTACCCAAAAAGGCCCAATAGGAACGGAACGCCCCTTCATATGCCTTCCTCGTCCTGGGTGCTAAACTCTCTCCCACGAGGTCTTGTAGTTCGGGGCACCGAGAGACCAGAGAGCTTCGGGAAAGGGTGCCGCCACCGGGTCCGCTGTGGGCAGAAAACCCCAGAAGGCCTGCATACGGAAACGAGAGAGCGCATCAGCCGCTTGGTTCATCACCCCCGGCACGTGTCACGCCCTAAACAGTACATTTAGTTGCATGCACAACAACACAATTTCCTTGAGTAGTCTCAGAATCAATTTGCAACGTGCTGCCTGACTATTGATACACTCAACCACGGTCATGTTATCAGACCAGAAAACCACAGAGTGACCCCTAAACCCTTCTGGCCATGTTTTCAAGGCCACCAGAATAGGGAACAGTTCGAGAAAAGCAATGTTACTCGTCAACCCGCACTCATGCCACCATGACGGCCATTTTTGAGCCGACCATTGTGTACCCAATATGGCGCCAAAACCCACACTCCCCGCCGAGTCTGTCCATAGCCCCAACTCCTCAGAAGACACTGCTGGTTTATTCCAGACAATTCGACCATTGAAATCGGCCAGGAATGCAATCCAAATGCGCATGTCCTGGCGAACCTCCGCCGAGAGTCTCGTACGATGATGTCCTTCCTTCAAGCCGACCATGGACTGTGCAATCGAGCGGGAAAAGGGGCGTGCCATCGGCATTACTCTTAGGGCAAAATTCAACTGACCTACCACCTGTTGCAATTGATGTAAGTTCACTTTCGTTGCATGCATACATGTCTCCAGGGATAACCTGAATTTTAACACCTTTTCTTTAGGTAAACGAAAACAACCTTCCACTGAGTCGAGCTCGATCCCCAGAAACTCGATTAAGGTCGAGGGACCAACCGTCTTACCTGGCGCCAATGGCACACCAAATTGATTCATTAGGACACAAAATTCATGTAAGGCCTGTCCACACTCAGAATCCCCGGCTGCCCCCAGAAACAGAAAGTCATCGAGATAGTGCATAACATGTTGAAAACCTGTCTTCCTCATGAATACCCACTGCAGAAAACAACTGAATTTCTCGAAATAGGCACATGAAATCGAGCATCCCATTGGCATACATTTATCCATGTAATAGCGACCCTGAAACTGAAAACCAAGGAGACGCTGATCGTCTGGGTGTACCGGGAGCAACCAGAACGCTGACTCGATGTCCGATTTGGCCATCAGCGTCCCGGGCCCCAGGCGATTCAACATGGCAACGGCCTCATCGAAAGATGCGTACCGCACCGAACATACTTCCGGGTCTATCGCGTCATTCACGGAAAGACCATGTGGGGCTGACAAATTGTGTATCAGCCGAAACTCACCCGGGTCCTTCTTGGGGACCACCCCCAGAGGAGAACACACAAAATTAGCAACTGGTGGCAAATCGAATGGACCAGCGACACGACCTCGAGTCACCTCTTTCCCAATCTTTACCTGCGCCACCGCCGTGTGCTGTAAGACCGACATTTGATTCTTACAGTCCGGTACCCCCTGAAAATCCCCCACTGGGATGCGGAAACCATATGAAAACCCGTTCCGCAACACCCCAGCGGAAGCATGATCTGGGTATTCGCTGAGCCAAGGAATCATTGCCATGGTATCAATCGGGGTCGGTAAAGGCGCCCCTCGGACTATATTAGACCTGTTTGGCGCCTCCCTTACCACCGTTATCACCCGTTTTGGCTCTGCACATGGACTCAGAATGGGATGGCTGCCCGCACCCCCCACACTCATGTCTGAATTTGCATGACCCCTGGGGCCTGGTACATTTGCCCCTGTTAAAATTCCAACAGATCCCCCTTTTACCTGTGTTGCCACTCGGCTTCGTGTGGAACTCGTTACCTGTACCCGTCCGAAAGGGCGTCCCAGAGTTTTGGCGGGAGGATTCCCCCCCCGTTACTCCCTACTAATGGCACCCTCAACATCCCTGTACTCTCCATTTTTTGACAAGACACAGAGTCGTAACAATCCCAGGACAACAACGGGTCGTGTTCTTTAGCTTTTCTAAACAGATTATCATAGCAGAACCACTGATTGCCCCCATATGCCACAGAATACTCCATAATACGTGACTGATAAATGGGTAACTCGGTCAACAACTCAGGTCTGCGCTCCCCCATGATGGAAGTAAAAATTCCCCACGCTCTGCCCCAAGTACCAATGGTCTCGTCGACCTTAAAGGCGGCCATTTTAGCACGCCAAACACTCGGATGCATGAGCTCCTTTTGACTCTTTACATGCTCGATCTCATAATGGTCGGTAAGCAATGAAAACATGTTTACATATTTATCCGCCCAAATCAATTCCTTGACTTCTAGTGGGACGTGCTGGGCAATCTTCTCCTTTCGAGAAGGTGCAGACTCCCCCCCCGCAATCGGCAATGGCCGCTTACCTGAAGTAGACCCCACGCTTGTCGCCGCACTTGGGCCTGCTGTACTCCCAACCGCTGGGACCTGCGGGGGAACAGGAGATGGAGTCTTCGCAGCCTCCCTAGATTCCCGCAGTTGCCTCATCACTGCCCGGGCGTCGTCAGCCGTGGCGCCCTCGCTATCGTTTCCCAACCACGCTGCCAATTGCGCCGCTAACTCGGGGGGCATATCCTCCCTGTTCGCAGGGGTGACCACCACAGGGATTCGGTTCCCCTCCTTTGGCGCCGGGGTTGGCTCCTCTCGTGGCGCTTCGGGAACCGGGGTCTCCCCCCCAAGTGCTCCCCTTCTGGGCCTCTTGCTCTTTCCACCGGGAATTGTTCCCTGTAAAGGCCGTTTCGGTCCTCCCTCCCCGTCCTTAGCCTCAACCTTTCTCTTTAGATCGGCTATCTCCTTCATGAGTATGCGGAGCATCTCCTCGGTACCGACCCGCTTTCCGACCTTCTTGGGCATTCTTAGACGGGATACCTGTAAGACAAAAAGAGGGATTACAACGCTCAAAATTGCTCTTCGTTCCGTCTCGAGCTCACGTGCAGCGGGGAGGTGCAGCTTCAGAGCACAGGAACAAGAGGATGCTTTGTTGGCTTCCACTCCTTTTATCCGTCTTCAGGGTGGGCGTGAACCCGCCCCCGCCTGCCTCCAAGGGCGTGGCCGGCCGTGTTGGTGTCTAGGCCAGCCCACTCTAGGGCGGGAAAAAGACGCGCCCCGGCTACGCCGCTTCGGGCATACCAGCCGAGACTCGCCTCCCGCCCAAGATGGCTTCCCGGGGGGATCGTGGTACTCGACCATACGTTCGGGGGGACCGATTGGTCGCCCCTTTCCAGGATGTGGTGTGTAGCTGGCTAGAACCGGCCACGTGGCTCCTGGTCTACCTAGTGGACCGAGCCTGGTAATGTGATCATTGTGTTTTAGGGCGCCATTAAACCAGAGCAGGTGCTCTTGAAATTTAAGTGGAATTTCAATCTCCTCGAAAGGAGCGTACTCTTCCGGAGGTTTCTCTATTTTGTAATAGTGAAACTCTTTTGTTATAGCGTTTACCGCTGGGAAGTTTATCCATGAATAGAATACCTCTGTCTGCCGATACTCGTGAGCCTCTATCGCGAAAATTACTGTACCACCTTGAGGTGTCAGTCCGTTTTCTATAAGTTTTAAAGTTATAGATCTTCTTAAGTGGACCGGGATGGTATTTGCATCCGGGTCTGCTTCTAGGAGACTCGAGTCTTCCTCTATTAGTTGGGCTGCAAGTCTAACTGCTTCCCTTTCTTCTTCACTGTCTGTCATTTTTTTATAAATGCAGGCTTTGCAGAGTAGGTCTCCAAGGAGACAAAGATTAGGTGCACAATATTGTGGAACACTGTATCCTTCAACGTTGAATAAACCAGAGCTTTACATAGGAATCTCTTCCTACTAAGTTCGGGCAGATTTTAACCTTTCACCCACTCCAGACGTCTATTGGAGTATTTACGGGAGAAAGGGGTCTGTGTGAAATATGCACGACTGAGTTACTCTACTGTCTTGCATTAGTTTATCGCCTTACCAAACGTTTGGGCGCCATGTAGTGTAGTTCCTAGTTTCCCACTAACATAAACAATAACATAAACAGTAGTATCGACGTGGAACTGCGGATATTCCAGGCCTCCACTGACTATGCTAAACTTAATTGGGTTGTGTTACCAACTAGCTCAGAGGTCACTGGAAACTTTCTTCTCTTCATAGGAAGTGATCAGCTTCCCTGGCACAGACAAGAAGGGATTCAGCTTTCCAACAACCGTGCAACATGACAACTTTGCTCCTCAGATCAAGAGTCAATCTCTAGCGTCGTGTGAAACAATAGACATGTATTTCACTCAGTCAGTCTAGTGCAGTTTACTTTCACGAGATGTAGAGAATAGAGAGACGGGCATTTGTCAGTAAAGGGTTAACATTTATTGAACAGTCTTTCTTCTCGTACAAGAGAAATGTATTGCCACAATTGCAAGACTTGTTATGATAAAAAGTACGTACAGTAAGATAAGGATTGCGAAATAGAACTGTAAAAGCATTGATATGGTTTCTTAGCCATACAATGGTTTAAATGTAATAAAACATATATACAGTCATATATACATTAGGCTAAAATACTCAACTGGTGCTTCTAACTAAGCCTACCCCAGTGTGCCTGACCTAAGCCTACCACGTGGAAGGGGGAGCAAGGAAGTAGCTTTAAGTTAAGTTGGTTTTGCCAAGGTTTGTTTCAAGAATTCTCGTCTAAGGGTTTAGTCAACACCATACCTCTGAATAGAATGATGGAGGATTGGTATCTCCTTCAGGGGTCACTCTCGATATCCCAGTCACCCGCAAGGGTAGACCGGAAACGCCGGAGCTGGATTTCTCTGCACGAGAAAGGCAGCGGCTCTTCTTCAGCGCGTCGAGGAAGGAGGGGTGACAGCGTCCGCGGGCAGCTGGAATCTGCTGGATGTCTTCGCAGAGGGACGGCTGTTCAGCTCCTAAGCGTACTGCACCATCGTTCGCGCTTTAGCAGCGATAATGGTATCAGCAGCTTCACCACCAAGGGACAGCAGGCTGCAGCGACAGGGTGCTAGAGTCACCAACACGGGGTCGTGCAGACAGCTAACAACAGGCAACGAGCAACGAGCTATTGCTTAAGGCAACGTTGGCAATATTTATACCTGACAGGTGCCGGGTTTGACGCAAGTTTGCTGGACATAAGACGTCAATTAAAGATGTCACTAGGAAGTGATAGTTATCAGTTGCTCATTAGAGTTCCATTACTAATCAAAACACAGCAAGCGGGGATTTCCAGGTTTGCTGAGTTTTTATCTTGTTGAAGAACTCGGAGTGTTAATCTAGGAATATCAGATAGTGGTTCCTGCCCTGTCATTGCACTAATTGGTCGCAAAGGAAGTGGCAGAGAGCTATGCTGGAATGTGGCTCTGTTCGTGTGAGGCCAGAGATGACATTTCTGAAAATCGCACTTGAACGGTTATGCCAATATAAGGAATAAATGGATTTATAGCCGAATAGGGGCATAAGGTCACAGTATCGATCAGGAACCTAGATAAACACATAACAATAGTAAGTAAGTAACTTTAGCTTTATTCGATTTTTAGGTATAAAATCATAAAAGCACATTACAAAATATATACACAATTACATTTCAAATCATATCACAGTAAATAACATTATAACATAAAATCTTTAAGAAATGGCAGGAACTAAATCAGTAGTGTATGAAGTCAGAGTCTCGGTATTAAAAGCCCCTCACCCCGGAGCCGTTTTGGCCCAACCAAAAGTTAGTCTTCTTGATGATCTTGTATGGGGGTGAAGTGATTCTCTGGGATAAAAATCAGATAGTCCCCAGGTGTGTATAGGTCCATCTCCTATCTGTGGTTTCCAGGACTGGAGGTAAGGGACAACGTTGCTGTTTATGAACTTTATCAGCACCAGATCACCGGATCTCTCTTTTCGGAGCAGACCTAACCATCCCACCCTTCTAACACATTGTATTCTGCCGTCGATGTCAGGGGGTAGGGGTCTTTTCTTTGTTAGCCAGTATAGTGCCTTATTTCTCAGCTCCTGTTCGCTTTCAGTTTTTCTCTTTGTGAGTTCAGGCACCCCAGAAAGAACACCCACGAACGGGGCAGCCTCCGGTGGTAAATGGATGTGATTTGTTTTTCTTTGCATGTTCCTTATCTTTTGGAGTGGCCCTTTAGGCGGTGTGGTTACTTTGTTCAGCCCCGTTTTAAAGGAACAGCTGTGTGTTGTTTTTATGTTGGTGGGAACTTTCTCACTGGATTGAGTTGTCATGCCTGGTGTTGCCCGTCGAAGTTGGAGAACACTACTTTGTGGAGTAGTTAAAGGCTTTACAATATCACATAAAGGCTGTAATTGGTTGGGGTCTGCCATGTTTTTTAGGAATAGCGAGTTTGACTTTGTTGTTTTCTCTATTGCCGTGATCCTATCCCCAAGCTCGTTCATTCTTTCTATTAAAGGGTGTATTGCGGCGTGAAAGATAGTTTGAATCTGGGCCAAGAGTGCTGGCAAAATTGAGGGTGCAAGCGGTGTATTCTCCTTAGGTTGGGTGCCTGTATGTTTGTCCGCTAATCGATTTCTTTCACCGGAGAGGTCCTGGAAAAACATTATAGGGTTCGTGTTACCTCTTTCAGGTGGGCAGAGGGAAGTACCCAAAAGGTTTCGATAGGGTGGAGATGATGAACTGGGATGGGGGCTTGTATTGACTGTAGGACAAAAGGAGGCATTAGTGTGCTCTGATGTTGACTTGACGGCCGCATACTTGGATTTGCATAAACTATTAAGTTCCTCCAAGAATGATAGATTTGGTGATGCGGCGGCAGACTGAGGGGGAGTGATGTCACTATAGGAACGGTCGGTAGATATTCGATCTCGTGTTATTCTATCAGGTAGTTGGGCAGTAGACGGTGTAGTCTTGATTAAATAGTGAACCATCGTCCCCTTGGCCAGGTTCCTAGTCACAGTAGGAATAATCGGGGCCCCCTTAGATGACATGTTGTGAGAAGCAGCAGGCACCTACAGGGTCTAGGAGTAACTTGGCATAGGATGTCTTACCTCTTTGCAATGCACGACCAGGGGGGGTGGCCCGTCCCGGCCTCCTCTGGCCTATGATGGCCTTAGATGGTCCCGCCCTTGTCCCGGGCTTCTCCCGCGCGTGACTCGCGGGGCGAGTGGTCGCTTCCCCCTTTGTTCCGCCTCCGGTCGCGCTGGTGACGCGTGAGCAGGGCGCCACCCCCGAGGCTGCTGGGGAGTGTGGTTTTGTGAGTCTCCCGGCGCTCCCTGTGGGTCTCAAGTCTTTAGCCGTTCCCCTCACGGCGTTTGGTGCAGCGCAGGAGCCGATGCCCCCAGCGCTGTGTGGGCTGTGCAGGTAAGGTCCCCCAAGGGGCGAGTGGTTGCTTCCCCCTTTGTTCCGCCTCCGGTCGCGCTGGTGACGCGTGAGCAGGGCGCCACACAATATAGAGATACAGCAACTCTCATCTTTATATACATTATTCTCAGGCAATGCTATGACCAGATCATCCTCCATAGTATCTTCCGCTCCTGAGACATCCTTTCTACTTTATCTTTAGGTACATTTCCAACGTGTTGTTTAAGTAAAATTGAATTTCTTTTGATTTCCCTGCACAAATATGTTTACTACTTAATTTTATTTCGCTATTCATCCCTTAGGTAGATACAAAATATTCGCGCTAACAATTATACATCATTATTGCTCGCCTCCGGATATTTTATCAATTTGTGGAGGTAATATTAGACATCATAATTAATCGCGCTATAGATGCAATACATTGCATCATTATATACTAAACCCTCTTATCTTACATCCCTAGATAAAATACTCACTTCCTTCACTATTGCTCTCATCACCTTACCATCTATTCACTGGAAGTTATCCTCGTGGAGGTAACTATATATTGATAATGCACTCTTTCACTTATATGGAGAGTCAATTATACATGTAAACTATATCTGGTCCATGATATCTTATTTTATTTTAGGTTCTACAAATGTCAACAAAAATAACGATCGGAATCTAAGCTGCCTCCACTATACTGTTATACCACCTCCTTTTCTCTGATGTCATAACATCATATGACAAGTTATAGGACTACATCGTTCCACATTTCAAGGTAATTTTATTATGCTTCTTAATTTTATTGCTGTATGACCCTATCCATGTTCATAGTTCATAGTCATCTATACACCAACAGGGTTAACGGTGATAATACTACCTACCAGTCTGCTATGTTTACACCTATAGCTGACTTATTATGCAGCTCATCCTATGTACAGTTTAAATCCTCCTTCATTTACAGGATCCAATATTTCTCAAGCTATCTTAATCCTGTAATAATACGTATTATGACCATTTTCATTATCGTTGTTAATTATATCACACCTCCAGATCTTAAGAAGCTGCTTTTACCGACTGACCTTTTATATCCACGCCACACCTAACTGTGAGTCCTGGACTCTTTGAAACTCTGTAAGTACATCTTCATATATTTATATCATCTTTGTTTAACCTAAGTTTCCCCCCCTTTTTATATAAATTCTGGGAACCTCGGTCATTGCTATGCTATCATTTAGTTTAACAACATTGTTCTCTCTCTTAACTATGCAGCAATACTTTAAACTACAGGTCATATAGGATATTATCTAAAACCATAGCTTTCTCTGCTTTGCCTATTCCCACCTTTTCTAATAAAGTCTATCCTACCCCCATAAAAGTATACTCCACATTATACAGGTGGCTTATTTTTGAAAACTATATGGTTAATATATGTATCGCTTTAAGAAAGTAACCTGTACACTTGACTTATCAATATTTTGTCTGTTATGAAATGCAATTTATGAATTGAAGTTCAAGATTAATATACTCAAATAATGTCTATCATTTTGATGTCAATTAAAACAATTTTATGACGACCAACAGGTAAAGCTTTACCATCTACATGATCTGAAATGTAGAATCAAATAATGTTTATCAATTAATGTCAACTAAAAAAGATTTAAGGTAATCAACAGGTAAAGGGCTAACCATCAACATGCTCTGAAGTGTATAAACATGTTAATAATGTCATGGATAAAATTTGCCTCACAACAGGTAAAGCTTAACCATCTATATGATATGAAATGTATAATCAAATAATGTCTATCGACTAATGTAAACTAAAAGAGATCTAAGGTAATCAGCAGGTAATAGGGCTAACTATTAACATGCTCTAAAGTGTATAAACATGTCAATACTGAAATGTATAAAATTTGCCGTGTATATAAGAAATGTTACATCCCTTTAAAACCACTATACCTTGAAGTAATACAATTGTAAATGAAAAGAATCTCTACCACTATGATGACACATCTATACTGCCCTCAATGATTTGCTATTACTGTAAATAACATGTATGTCTGCCCTAAGTCCACTGTATATAATAAGGTTGTCGCCATTAAAAAACTGTAAGAAATGTAAATACTTTGTATATATGTTTTCTTTTATATATTGTACATAATATGTCTGTGTTTGTAATTCTCATCCATATATCTTTTTATTGCTTATAGAACAATAGACGGTCACCTGAAGAAGGCTCAAGAGCCGAAACGCGCGTAGTGGTGTCTACCGCTTTGCCTTCATCACTGTATATATGTTTCATGTCTATTGATTTTGTATTTTCTATTCTGTATTTTTTAATTCAAGACTATATAAAATTTAAACACATAATCACTTATAAAAACTATATATATAAAAAATAGTAGAAAACAAAAGAAAAATAGTCAACAACAATAAACAATAAAGCTCTATCAGAAATTATTTTGCTCATTGGTTTCTGTACACAAGTGGACTTTAATATACTGTTTCAGTCTAGGTTTTTATTTACAAAAAAACGCAAATTGTACTATCTAATCAATGTCTGTCACTTTGCTATAGACCTTTCCTAACTCAGTAGAACTTACTTTGCCATAATCACAGACTTGACAGAGTAAGCTCATCTTCATCTTCCATCCAGAACATGATTAAGAGGGACTTGTTGTGGGGGCCTCTAACGTCCTTCTTGTCTAGACATGCTTGAGGATCATCTCCTGTAAGCAGAGTGTTCGATCCCCCTTAATGCTCAACAATTTATATATCGGTTAGATCTGCTAGTTTCACCTTTCCTATTGTTCTGATATATATTTTTATTATTGATTATGTAAGGCTTCTTCCTTCCATCTCTTCCTATCTTTTCCTTCTTTTCCTTTCTAGCTACAAAATCACACAACATGCATTGTACTTCTCTCTTCAGTAACTCTAATATAATACTAAGTTGTGTAACTTTTGTACTAAAACATAGTGTATAATCAATTGCATTGGAGTTGTACTCTTTTTCTGGTTAGATTAATAAAGCATTTTCAAATTACAAACTGGAAATATACTAAAAAATGAACCGAAATTGAGGAAAAGGTGAGAAAACAATGTAGTAATATTGTTTTCACTATTTCAAGAAGGTGCTGTTTGTGTAGGACAAAAAAAAGGAAAGAAGCTAGGCTGGAGAATCCTAACGTATCCGAATGTATGTCCTTCTTCATCATAGAGCAAGCTGCTTGTTAGGATGGCGCTGCAATGCCCTTTAGGCCCCACAATAGGGCTCTTTATCGGAGATCTCTTTGCTTTTCCAGGCATTCTCCAGCTTGGCTTTTTTCCCTGCACATATGTAAAATAAAAGTAAGTGAGTTATGCAAAAGGTTTTTAGGGCCTGATTATGAATTTGGTGGTCCGGGAGCAGGCTGCCACCCCAGCGCCCCACTCCAGGACCACAAAACCCTTAAACAGACCGCCCACTAGGTCTGGCAGGCCTTCCTTTGTCGTTCCCACGACTGTGCTCCTTAACAAGAAACCGTAATGGGAATGCCAAAGCCCGTTCCTGCACGGCATGGACTGGTGCAGTCCATGGTGTGCAGGAATTAAGGTGCAAACACACAGGGATGCACAACATGTGCCCCCCTGAATGCACCCCATGGCCCCGAGAAACCGTGGGGCTCTGTAGGGCCCCTTTTGTTTCTCTCCACCACAGTTTTCATGACGGGCTCACCACCATGAAAACTGTGGCAGCAAGTAATCACTTAATATGCTTGGCAGTGCTGCAGCAGCATCGCCAAACATATATCGGCCTCAAGCCTGCCGTATCACCACCAGGGATCTCTGATCCTTGGCAATCCCATGGCAGTCGGACTACCAACTAGTATTAGGGCAGTTGGACCGCCGGTACGGCGGTGCCCGCACCACCATCATGGCTATGGAGGTCCATCAGACTGCCATAGTTATAATTAGTCCCTTAATCTTTTATGAAAAACTTGGAGCTTCGATGTTAGGCTACATTAGGTGGGGGTGTTCCATAGATGCACCCCAGCATCAACATAGCCTACTGTTCCCCCTCACCTGCCTCTAACACACTGACTTAGAAGAAAAAAATGAAATTCTACTTTTCCAAGTGTTTTTTTTTATAAGAGTAAATGTCCTGCAGGGTTGTGACACTTCTTTATGCATAAAACACAAAAGGTGTGATCCTCAGGCAGGTGGAGCGAAATAACCACATTGAATTTTGCTGTCCCTGATTCAGAATTGGTAGCTTTTTCCTTATCTGGTTTTTCCAATGAAGAAGAACCATACCAGATTTGTCCAACTGATCATTCCGGATGGAAAAATCATGTGTTTTTGGCCACCACAGAACCAGCCTCGTTCAACATTTTATATTTTAAGAGAGAACGCACACAATGCTCACACCAGCTAGAAAAATTTCCCTTCCACCCCTACTTCTTCCTCCTCCCACCCACCTCCATGGCCCTTACTCTACCCACCGGCCCACTCATACATTTACCACCTTCACAAAGTAGGTCATAAATGTATTCACTAAAATCCCGTTGTGGAGAAGAAGCCACCCTTACCTCCCTGGGGCGACGTCCGAGCCGGGTGTCCCTGATCTCCACGACGGGCAGCAGAAGGAGTAGGTGAACCGCGTGCAGCGGAGCTGTGTTGGAACCGACAACAACCGCCGAGCCCGAAGAACCGGAAGCAATCCCCCTTGACCCTGGAAGTGAGGCACCATTGGAGGAACCGGAAACGACCGCCTCCGAACCCGGAAGCGCTTTCCCGGAAACCAGCCTGGAACAGAGAAAAGCCGTCTGGAAGGAAGGAGAGGCGTTCAAAGCAGAGGACTCGTGGCAGGAGACAGTGGCAGGCGTAGAACCACTGACAGCAAGCTGAGCGGAGCAGAAGAACAGAGACGAGGACGAGGAGGAGGACGTCTGGAAGGAAGACTGGTGGTGTCCTCAGGAGGGGGCTGGAGAGCGGCTGCAACTCGCAGGAGAGTTGTGGCGGGGCACGTGAGTGCACTCTATCCTTTCTCCGTGTTCCCCCTGTATTTAGCTGTAAAATACTGTATAGAGACCCTCACGAGCACCAAGCACTGTATATTGAAGTCTATCACTGGCACTGTATAAAAGACCCGAGCACCGTTGCCTGTCACACACAACACCCTCTTCCCATTCCCTCTCTTGCTTGCCTTTTCCCATCCTACCCTACCGGCCCTTCTTCACGTTCGGTTTCTGATCCCTTCACTCCCCGGTGTAGGTGGAAGTACTCAGCAGTCCTTTGCTGTACTGGACTAACCGCCCTGTATTCTCTCTCCCTTGTATACATCTGAGGAGTACCAGTGCCCTTTCTTCACGAAGACGACATCGACCCAGCAGAAGACGACCCCGCCGCGCCAGACCCTCATCCCAGCTACCCCAGCCATGCACTTCCAACCGGGACTCATCCATCAAACACTGATCCTAAAGACTTTGTGCCCTGAACTTTCAATAAAAGCCGCTGACCATAGCACACTATATCCGGCCTCCCCGCCTGTTATTCCGGTCCGCCCAACCCCCTGCTCCACAGTTGGTGTCAGAAGTGGGATCTTCCAGAAGCATGGAGGCCGCAGTCCAACAGCTGGAGGAGAGCCAGGAGCAGCTCAGGAGAATGATGGAACGATTCCTCAAGACGGCCGAAGACGATCGTGGACAGCTGCATGATGTCCTGAAGGGCCAGGGCACCGTGCAGGATCAAGCCCTCGAGAAACTTACCAACGTCATGGGGCAACAAAGACCGGTTACCTCCCTACCCTCCGTGGTCTTACAGAAATATGTGTCGGGTGAAGACCCCGATTACTTCTTCACAAATTTCGAGCGCCTAGCCCAGGCTGCTGCATGGCCTGCCGACCGATGGGGCCACAACCTTGGTCCTCTGTTGACGGGTGAGCTGCAGGCAGCCTACCAGCAGGCCAACATCCAGGGACAAACCCCTTACAACTACAAAAAAGCCTGCATCCTGGAGCGTCTGGGATTGATGACGAGACATACAGGGTTCGTCTGCGTCAGGCACGGGAAGGACCCCAGGAAACGCCTCGAGCTCTCTCGTTCTGTATACTGGACTAATTGATGGTTGAAGCCTGCCACAGCCACCAAAGAAGACATCCTGTCAAAAATATACCTGGTGAAAATCAAATGTGTATGGCCTGGTAATAGACACTACCAGGACACCAGTACGCGCTACTCAAATTCAATTTATCATTAGTACATTCTTTTAATTTTTGTAAAATTTTGGATAAATTTTATATTCTTTATGCATGTGATATGCAGATTGTAAATCTGTTTCTCAACAAAAAAATTGAAATGTAAATGAGATGATATATTGTTTATTGCTTGCAAAAATTAAAAGAATGTACTAATGATAAATTGAATTTGAGTAGTGCGTACTGGTGTCCTGGTAGTGTCTATTACCAGGCCATACACATTTGATTTTCACATAGTTTGCAGGCTACATACCAGTACAGCACACGTACCGGATAAACATTTTAAGGTTTCTTTAAATTGAGTGCAGCACCCCCCTGAATTCAAAAATATACCTGGAGCAGTACCTAGCGTCCCTACATCTGGCCACCCAGAAATGGGTGCGACAACACGCCCGCCTGACTCTCGACAGTGCAGTGGAAATCGCCAGCGCCTACAGCAGAGCCCAGGATTCCCAGCGAACCAGAGATGAACATCCTCCTCGCATACCACATGGCAGTCATCCCCGGGCCCAAAGGCCCCCTCCCGTGGCCAAGAAACCTGAACCTGTTCCCTTGTTGCCCTACCCTGTTATGCCTCGGCCCACCCCACCTGGTCCTCAATGTTATCATTGCGGTGGGTACGGACATATAGCTCGTATATGCCCACAAAAGGAAGAACCCATGGACATAGGACTGGCCAGGAACTATGTTTGTCTCACCGCTGAAGTTACCCCTCCGCCTTTTCGATGTCCAGTACGGATTGATGGACACCGAATGATGGCACTTGCCGACACAGGGTATCGACATAGCGTTCTACGACCACAGGAAATGCCACATCCTGTCGGACCAGTGACAGGTACTGTGGCCATCAAATGTGTCCACGGCGATACCAAGAGCTATCCGAGGACCAGAGTGTGTGTGCAACACACCACAGACGAAGGAAGCCTGTTAACGGTTGGTTTGGTACCCAATCTCCCAGAACAAGCCATCCTGGGAAGTGACTACAGTAGTCTCCCCCACCTCCTTCAGGACACTACAGACTCCCTGAAGAAATGGTGGGCGGAAGCCCCTTTTCCCCATGTTTCTCCGTCTTTGGACTCTCCGTCCAAACCAATCAAATCTAAAAACCAAAAGAAGAAAGAAAAAAGGGACTTTACCATTGCATACACCGCTCAGGTGGACACCCATCCGTGGGAAACCAATAGGGAATTCCGCGCGACCCAACAAGAAGACCCTGTGTTGCAAGAAGCCTGGGACCGTACCCTGGACAATGAGGACCCACTACAAGTAGGTCCCTACTTCTTCCGAAAGAATGGACTCCTGTATAGGAAAGGGGGACCCCAGCAATCCCCCCAGTTGGTTATCCCTGGATTGTTTCTGGCCCACAGGCACTTACTAGGAGGGCATTTCAGCGACGAACAAATGGGACAAACGATCCTAGAGAAGTTTTATTGGCCTGGCGTACACGGGCAAATAAAACGGTATTGCCGAGAATGCCTGGTCTGCCAGAGAAACAGCCGGTATTGTCCCCCGAGGGTTCCTCTCCAACCCCTCCCTCTTATTGATGTCCCTTTTACCAGAGTGGGGATGGACCATATAGGACTCCTGCTACCCTCTAGGAGTGGGTGTAGGTATGCTCTTGTGTTGGAGGACTATGCCACCCGTTTTCCGGAAGCAGTCCCCTTGCGCCAACCCACCACCCAAAACATAGCCAAGGCCCTCATCTCCATCTTCTCTAGAGTGGGTTTTCCCCGCGAGATCTTGACCGATCAAGGGACGCCTTTTGTCTCCTCCCTCATGCGCCAAGTATGTTCCCATCTGGGTATCAAACAAATAGGAACTTCGGTTTACCACCCCCAGACTGACGGGTTGGTGGAACGCTATAACGCTACCTTAAAAACCACCCTTAAGAAACTCTTGGGCCTGGAGAGCAAAAGGTGGGAGGAGATGCTTCCCCTTGCTCTTTTCGCCATCCGGTGTAAGGTTCAGAGCAGTACTGGATACTCACCGTATGAGTTGTTGTATGGGCAAGCACCCAGGACCCTGTTAGACATGGCTCGCGAGGCCTCGGAAACTGAACCGGACCGAACCCGGCCTCTACCTGAATATGTAGACAATCTCCGGACCCACTTAGGACAAATAAGGGAGATCGTGAGACAGAACATGGTGGGCGGCCAGGTCACGCAGAAACATCAGTATGACAAAGGAACCAAGGCCCAATCTTTTAACCCTGGGGATCTTGTGTTGTTACTCTTGCCATCTTCTGACCATAAGCTACTAGGGCAGTGGCAGGGCCAGTTCCCCGTCCTACGACAAGTGACTCCTGTCACGTACGAAGTCGAGACAGACTCCACCCGAGGGATCACCCAAATCTACCATGTGAACCTCCTAAAAAAGTGGGAGGGGCCCGTCCTGTCCTGTCCGGTATGCAAACCCTTCCTTTTGAAGGTTGCCTGGACTCAGACCTTCCTGAACGAAACAAACAAGATCTCAGAAGGTCCTTATCCTCTATGGAAACAGTGTTTTCGTCCCTACCGGGACACACCACCGTAGTGGAACACTTCATCCACACGGAACCGGGAAAAACAGTGAGACAAAGGCCCTACCGTATCCCTGAATTACGCAGAGCCATCATTAAAGAAGAGACGAACCAGATGCGTAGGATGGGCATCATAGAACCCTCCAGCAGCAGCTGGAACTTGCCCATCGTTCTAGTTCCTAAGCCCGATGGCTCTACTAGATTCTGTATCGATTTCAGAGAGGTGAATAAGATCTCTGCTTTTGACTTCTATCCCCTACCCCGCGTAGATGAGATGGTGGAGCGCATAGGAAAAGCCAGGTATATAAGCACCCTTGACCTGTGCAAGGATTATTGGCAGATCCCCCTAAAAAAAGAAGACAAACCAAAGACTGCGTTCTCAACCCCTGAGGGCTTGTTCCAGTTCAAGGTAATGCCCTTCGGGCTTCACGGAGCTCCGGATACGTTTCAGAGGGCTATGAACCTCGTGTTGCAACCCCATTCAAGATATGCCGGGGCATACCTAGACGACATCTTCATATATAGTGACAGTTGAGAACAATATCTACACCATTTGCAATCCATAGTAAACTCCCTTGGGAATCATGGCTTCACCATCAACCCCGCCAAGACCACATTAGCGGCACAAAGCGTGAAATACCTGTTTATGTGTTTACTGTTTGCAACAAAGATAGGAACGTGAATAAAGTTTATTGTCCTGGTTGCACAGTAACTTGTATGTTAAGTGTTTTATGTTGTACGTTTTTGTCACATATAAGTTGTGTTCACTGCACCATTCACTGTCTTTTTACTTTGGGTCTGAGACACGTTTACGTTAATGCTTGAAGGCACCAATGATGAGAACAGGGCCATCCTGGTGAGTACCAACCAGGGGTCCTATTGGTGGTGCGCCCGTGAGGTGCCTTCTCGCTATTCACACATTTTTTGTCTTTCAAAGTAATTGTTAGTCTTGTGCTGTCTTAAATGTATAGAGCAGAGAGGTTGTTTTTTTAAAGAGGCAATAGACTGAGACATAGGGATTATATCTACATTACTGAGATCCCCTGGAGTGATTGTTTCTTTTCCATTGATGTCTACAGACCAACAGTTAAATATTGCCATACGAACTAGGATTTGTTTTGCTTGATAACTATCAGAATTACCTGTCCCATATTTTTCACTGGAACTGCTTTGGAAGAATGATTTTGCCATCAAATGTTTGACACTGCAGTCTGTGTAATCTGACAAACTTTGCTAAGGGGAGAAGATGCGAGCAAAGTTAGAAAACATTTCCCAGGACCGCTTTGGAATTGAATTTTGAGTCTTCAAAATGTTTTGAAACTCTATGAAGTTGGTAAAGTAAACAAAATAGCGGGTGAAAAATGTCCCAATGTGACAAGAAATAAAATACTGTAGTCATGGAAGCTTCCACTGGATATAGGATTATATGAAGGAAATTGTTACCCTAGAGCAACCTACTGGTGGGTTATGAGCCGATTTTTGGTGAGTCACCAAATTCCACGCAATAAATAAAAATGCCTTTAAAATCTGTATTTATTGTGTCACATTTGCTGAGCTTTAAAGCCAGTGGTCAAGTGTCAGGCTGTCTTCTGCTTCTTATCTTTTAACACAGAGAATGGAGTTTAGGAACTCCTCTCACTTTTCAGTCAGAGAAAAAAAATGTAGTGCATTATGTGACAATCCTCCTGGGGTACATGAAGTTGAAAAGGAAAGCTGGAGGATGTCAATTTTATCTAACATACAAGAAAATTAAAATACCTGTAAGTGGTCTGTACACATTCACGGCTAAGGAAAGCAAAATGAAGATTTTATTTTGTAATTCTGAAGTGTTATAGAGGCAAAGATTTTAGTAGGACCAGGACAAATCAAGACACTTTACTTGATAATGCACAAATATTACACATTCATTGAAACATGGTTTCCACACAGCGTTTGTGTCCAGCACAGTTTTATGTTTAAAATTGTGTCTGTGCAAATTATTGACCATTTCTATGGAAAATGTGCTGTCTGCCAATGACAATGTGCTGCTCCACAATGCTTAATTACATTATATAATCGCCTGCCTCATGTCCATTAAAGCTAGGTGGGTTGTGAAAGCTTGGCATACTAAAAGGTGGGTTGTGGTTCTAAAAAGTTTGGGAAGTTCTAGGCTAGAGCACTGTTGCATATTCATAGTACTTCCTGCAAAGAGTACAGCATGTCATTCTGGTTGAATTATGTCTAATCCACTTTAAACAACCCCGCCTCCCAAAAAAAACATCCCCTAAGCCCAGGGGTGAACACCAGAGAGTTAGTTCTCTCTGCATCGCTTCATCGGTCACTGCTAGGGGGAGCCCACCTAGGTAAACCCATGGGAGAGTATTGCTAACCCATTTCAGAACGAGATCCTCCTATCAGGAATTAAAATGCCAAATTTGCTTCCACCTAAACGGACTTACTTGACACAATCTTAATGAGTTACACATGAGTTGTCAATCTGTATTAAGGCTCTCAAACATTAAGCCAGGCCTGCAGGCAAGCAGTCAGCATCTTAATTAAAAAAGGATCTTGAAAAATATTGCTTACGAACGCTGTGAGAGTTACCTCCTTCTTTTCTAGGTTATTTGCATTCTTTTAGTTTTCACTTCAAAATAAATTACAGATGCAATTGTGCATTAACGACTTACCTTCTAAATCCCTTCACAAAGCAGCACAAGCATTTTTTCTGCAGGTTGCAGTAATTTTGTCCTCTCCCACGCAACACTCCACAGCATGATTCCTGGAGGTACGAGTGGTGGGACGGTGGAGCCGGGTGGGTTGATTTCGACGGACGATGACGATGGAGCAATCATTATTTATTTATTTGTCCTCCTCCTTGTCCGTCAAAATCCCCCTCACCCGGCCCCACAACCCCACCTATCTTACCTGCTCCGGCTGAGGCTGATTCTATTTGCATCCGCTGGTTGCTGCAGCATGCTGCTGCAGGTCCACCTGCATTATGATGTGTTTACAATTTTTAGTGCACACACTATGAAATTTCACATTTATGGATGCAGTTAAGCAAGAGAAGTTTGGTCATTTCTAGCATAGGTACGCAGCCAATAATTATAATTCTGTTGGTGTCAGAGCACCAGGCCCTTCTCATAATTATGTGCCTGTACTCATCAGAAGAATTGCACTACTAAAGGACAGTATCAACATTTCTTAAAGGATATTTAATGACTAATTACTAGAATCTGACCCCATTTGTAGCATTTTGTTCTCCTTTTGATAATCAAAACCTGCTACTAAGTTTAATTAAAAAATTTGAACAAAGCAAAAAAACACAGATATTCCTAACCTCTACATGCATCCTGTTAGACATTAAAGCACAAGAAGACATCCATAATTTTAAAACAACACATGATGTGTTTGTAATTGATGTGTCTTTCGTGAAACATGAGTTCATAGAAAGTGTATCAGGCCCCTATCTCCTACAGCCAACATACCACATTACATCCAGGGACCCAGGACCTCTCAGCTCAACTTATTGTATGTTTCTTGTCATATTCTAGTAAACCTAGCAAACGACAGCTGCAGGGATCATGTACAATTCAATTTATGGGTCAATTATTCAACACACTTTCTTAGCAATGTATGTTAAGACAGTGGCTTGGTCTCCTTCTCAAACCTAGCAACCACATGTGACTCTCCCCCTTTCCCTATTTTTTTTTCTAATGTTTTTTATTTCTTTTTCCAGTTTATTGCTTCTACTCTTTTTGTTCTTGTGTTTTTGCACTGCAAGACTTAATATTTTCAACCTAATATCCGCTTTGTATGCATCCCATGCCATTTGTCTAGAGGTGCCTTCCTTATTTATTAAGGAGAATTGTTCTGACTCTTTTCTAAGAGCCTCTATACTTTGTGGATCCATAAGTACGGTGCGATCTACTGTTCATCTCGAGGGAGATGGGGCAAACCCTAATTGAATTTGTAACAATACTGCGCAGTGATCTGATAGGTGCGCAGGTAAGGGCTCCACCTTCTGTGTATTCTTGATCATGTTCTTATTGATCAAAAAGAAACCTATTCTGGAGGAATGACCCTGTTTCTTATTTTGTAAAGTTTAGTGGGAGGCCCTATCTCTCTTTACTTTCCAGATGTCAGTTAGCTCCAAGTCCTTAATATAATGTCTGATGCATTCCCTCATTATAGGCAAATTAGCGGTCTTCTTAATTGGGAGTCTGTGCTCTCTGGGGTTTATAATTGTATTAAAATTCCACCCATGATTATGGGAGCTGCGACATCTAGTAGCATTGAATAATCTGTCTGTAGTGGTACAGGGTCATCTGTATTAGTGCCATAGTACCCCACTATTGTGTACAGTTTATTGCAACTCTTTTTTTACTATGGCTCATCTCCCTTTCGTGTCTGTGTCTACTGCTTCTACTCTTGCTTTGAGTGATTCCTTGAAGAGGAGAGCCACCCCCTTGTTAAGGCAGTTTTGATTTGTACCTGCATATGTGTCTATCCATCTGTGATTTTTAGTGATATGAACCCATTCCTTCTTTAAGAGATGTGTTTACAGCAACATTATTATTTCGCTATCCGCTATTTCTAAGTATTCCATCATTTTCTGCCTATGGTTCTTGATTCTGAGGCCGTTGACATTCCATTAGAGGATACTAACTGTTATTGATTTTTTTCCGGCGCTGGCCCAACATTTCCTGCCACTCCCTAGATCTCCATCTCCTCGTTTTGCACTACTAGCACTTCCCCCTCCCTCTTATTTCCCAATCCCAATTTCGTTTGTGAACTACATCCTCCACTGACTCCCCTTACCCCTCCTGTGGGAAGCCTACCTTTTATCTCCTCTGGGCGGTGTGTCCCGCCCTTTCGAGATCTTTGCTCTCCAGGCTTTAACTGTGGTTGCTTTGTTGTGATCGTATTTGCTCAATGGAGCACTCCACTTCTTTAGGATCCTTTATATTTTACATTTTGTTTTTCCACATAATTTTTAAAGATGCAGGGAAGCGCATCTGGGCAGTTGCTCCAAGGGACCTTAACTGTTGCATCTACTGACGTAGCCCCCATTGCATGTCTTGCGTCGCCTTGGAGATGTCTGATTGAATTCTGAATAGCCAGTCATCCTTTTTGTAAGTGCCAGCCTTGAGGGCTTCATTCAGGATTGTCTCCTTGGGGACATACGTTTTGAAATTTATCAAGATTTTTCTCAGGTTCTTCCTGGGCTTCCCTTTTCTGAATGGATCTCTATGTATCCTTTCTATATTCTCTGATAAGGCAACTGATTTTAGCCAAGGGAAGCTATCTTCTTGTAGCGTGATTGTAAATGTTTTAATGTCATACCCCTCCAAGCCTTCCAGTACATTCAAGAGTATTTTTTATTAAAACATACTTTATTCGTTTTCCAATAACTTCCATTACAAAATATTATCACATTTCCATGATTCCATTGTTACACACCTTATTTGTAGTTATAACATCACTTGTCTGCAGTGTATAGTATACATTACACAATCTGTATATCTCGCATCAGGTAACCATGTACTTGACATCATCCAATTTCTCCATCTATTTATCCTACAGCTAAACTCCTGACTAACGTAAACTAACTACAACCCAATCCCCCTCCCACCAGTGTTCTAACATTCTGTTCCAAACTGAATTGTTTTTACTGTCCTATGTTGTTAGCATGAGTCTGTCGGCTATTATGATCATGTCCCCTTACCGGACAGCTACATAGCGTGTTCTCGTACGCCGTGGCACTTAGATGGTCTAATATGTGCTCAGGGTACGTGGTTATACCTTTAAAGGTTTCCAACATTACTTCCCATTCCATAGATATCAGTTTCTTACGCAAACCCCTTCCCTTTCCCGGCAGATAGCTGCACTTTCTCGCCCCCCCAACATAACATTTCACTGTGCCAGGTGTTTACTGCAGGTGGTCCTGCCGACTTCCATCTCATAATGATGGGCCTTTTGCCAGAATAACCACAAGGTCAAGGAAACAGAGTATGGACTTCATGGGAGGTCGATAGCTTCTGGAGACCCAACAGGCACTCCAACAGCGAGTCTTCGATACTCAGGCCTGTAGTCGTTTCTACGTACTGGCCGACCTCTCCCCAGAACCCCCTCAGGCGCGGACATGCCCATAACATGTGAACCAAATCTGCTTCCATCAACTGGCACCTAGGGTAGTGGTGTTGCATATTTGGGTACATCTGCTGAAGGCGGCGTGGTGTAAGATAAGCCCTATGTAATATCATGCATTGTATAAATTTAAACTTTGCATTCCTGGACACCTTCTTGGGTGTTCCAGTATGTCCACCCATTCCCTGTCTGGTACCTCTCATCCTGCATCCTCCACCCATTTGACTCGCAAGGCATCCAGAGATACCGCAACATGTGACCGTATTTCCACATATAACCATTTGATGAGATGACTTCCCCGTTCCATGTAGCACAATGATTTGACTAATTTGTACATTTCGGGCTCTCTCTCTGGGGGCCCAGTGTTTTTTCACATAGTGCAGGATAAACACATGTAGCATGTATAGATGATTTGGTATCCCGTTCTACCATACAAAATTCTCATGGTCTATTAAGATCTCGGTGTTAAAAGGTGCCCAACTGTGTCCACACCCTCATCCGACCATGCCCTAATCCTGTGTCTCGTGAACCTCCTGGTGGGTAGTGGTATCCCCAGCAGTGTTATGTTATTTGCGTAGTGGGGGCATGGGGACGTATATTGTAATGCTTGCCTCCAGCACTACAATACCGTCCGCAGTAGAGGTGATACATCTAGGGGAATTTTAGACTTTGGCAGAAGCAGAGTGTGTAGTGTTCCTTGATCAATGTTTAGTGGTGTATATCCGATCTCCTGTGCGTTCAACAGTCCAGTAGGACAGCCGCTGCAACTGACATGAATATTAATATGCTCGAAGGTCTGGTACCCCATGCGTGTGTCAGACTGTAATTTTTTTAGACTCACCCTTCTTCTGCCTGCCCTCCAGACGAGGTCCGAAATTGCAGTATCCAGCGTATGAAAAAGGGCCGGAGGTATTATGATCAGCAGATAAGTGAAGCAATATAGGATTTGGGGGAGGACCACCATCGTTGACACTGCCATGCGACCCATCGTCGAAAGTGAGAGCGAGGTCCAGAAAGCGATGTTCGAGCACAATCCCTGTATTGCCCTGTTGAGATTACCCTCCAACATATCCACGTGAGATAGGTATATGTGGATGCTTAAGTATTTGAAAACTGTTTGCGCCACTGGCAGTCGATACAGACCAAAGTCAATCATTTCTGGGCGTGCGTGGTTTTGAAAAAAAAAGACATTGGATTTCAAATTGTTTATAGCAAGGCCAGGTATGTATTCCAATGATGCAAATATTCTAGGTATAGTGTCTAATTTGCCCAGGACGTCTTGCACATAGACAATTATATCAACTGCATATGCAGATATCAAATATATTGAGTTGTCCGATGGTATCCCAAAGTGATAAGCTCCCTGTCGCAGCCGGAGTGCCAGAGGTTCCAGTGCTAACACAAACAACAGTGAGGATAGGAGACATCCCTGGCGTGTGCCTTTGTATATTGGGTACTCGCTCAACATATGCCCACCTGTCCGAACTCTGGCTGTGGGGGCTTCATATAATAGACGTAACCAGCATATGTATCCCCGGGGTGACCAGAACCTCGCAACAGCCTGAAACATATATTCCCATGAGAATGTGTCAAATGCTTCTCGAAGATCGAGTGCTATGCAGCCATCATTCGCTAAGTGGTCTGGATTGGTTGTCATTATGTGGTGGAGTCTTCTGATATTTAGAGGCATGCTGCATGCAGGTATGAATGCACATTGATCTATGTGTATCAATTTCTGTGAATAGGGGAGGAGCCTGTTAGCCAGTATTTTACTTAATATTTTTTGTTCAGTTGCCAGAAGTGAGAGCAGGTAGTACACTGTGATATCTATAACGTCCCTCCCTAGTTTGGGAAGTGTGACTACTAGAGCTTGCTTGGTAGTGTGAGAGAGGCAGCCTAGTTCCTGTGAGGTTCTGTACAAGGCTTCTAATTGTGGAATTAAAGTTTCAGAATAAGTATTGAAGAACTCTATTGGTAGACCATTCAGTCCCGGTGTCTTATAACGTGGGAGTCCATTGATGGCGGCCTTTATTTCAGCTCTCGTAATAGGGCCTGCTAGATGTCTCGTGCTCCTTCAGGGATCTGGGGATAAGGAAGGTCCCCCCAAAAAGTATCTATTTATTGTCTATTGGGGCCGGCTTGTTGTATAGAGCGGTATAGTATATGCAGAAAGAATCATTTATACCCTGATGAGTATACACCATATTTCCTCTAGGCATGGCAATTTTACTGATCATAGTGGACGGGGGTCCTCCCCTCACCAAAAGGGTCCCTGATTTATCTGCATCTGTAGGCGTTAATTGGTTGAAGGCTCTGTAATCAATTACTTTGAGGGTCTCCAGCAGCTTAGCATGCTTAATGCGCGCCTCTTGTAGAAAAGCATGTTTTTCTGGATCGCTCGTTGCTTCCTGCTCCAACCCACCCATTGTCATCCTCTAATGATTTCAAATTTTTATGTACTTCCTGTCTCGCACCCACTATGGCACTAATCGCAGGTCCCTGAAATACTGGCTTGAGCGCATCCCATTCTACTAATATTGAGGACGCAGTATTGCTGTTCTCAGAAAAGTAGTTCCCAATTGCAGTAGATAGGGTAGAGCGAAACACAGCGTCTTCAAATAATTGTGGCCATAACCTCCATGTGGGGACTGGGGTGGGGACTCTACCCCAGGTAATGTGGATTTCTAATGGGTTATGGTCTGAAAAAGTTTTCCCTAAGTACGAGGCATTTGACACTTGTGTGGCTATGGAAAGAGTGTAGAGAATTCAATCAATTCTTGTATATAATTGGTGGACTGGAGAGTAGAAGGAATACCCCTTGTCCATTAAATTTTTCAGGTGCCACACATCGCCCAGCCGTTGACCCAACTGCAAAGAGCCTCGGCCTGCTTAATAGACCCTGCGCCATGGAGGGGAGGGTGCATTTGATCTAGTTCAATATTCATTACTGCTTTACAGTCACCGCCTATAATCCATGGGAATGCCTCCCACCCTGCTAAGATTGTATTTAGGCCCATGAAGTATTTATTTTGGTCGAAATTTGGAGCGTATATATTCCCTAATACAACATGTCTGCCATTTAGTGTCCCATGAAGGAAAATATATCTGCCCTGCGCGTCAAACCGTCTCCCTATTTCCACAAACTGGACCCCCATTGAACTTGGAATACAAGGCCCAGCCAGTGAACTATGCCAGGCTAAACCATGAAATACAACAAGAAACATTTTGCTGCATTGAACTAGTACGTACGCAGTTGGGGGTTCGTTGCTTTCGCCAGACACAGTACGGTATCTATCTATAGTGGCTCAAGGGAGCCCTGTATTGGCTTAAAAAACATTACATTGTCATCTTAATTATTGACAAAGGATATACATGTCAATAAGAGTGTGTGGCATCATCGCTACTGTTCTTAAATCACATGTGGAGGCAGGGCAGTACCTTCCAGCGGGTCATCAGCAGTCTGGGTTGTCACGGTAGGGAACAAGGCGAGACTGCCCTCCTAGTCAGAACATGCAATACTTCCTTCCGAAGTATAATAGTCCATACGCAGGGAAGTTTCTCTGAATTTGGTCACTGTAGCCAGGGCTTCATCTTTGCTTTTCAGCACCTGTTCATGGGTGGGGCTACGGGCCGATTTGGAGTTGGAGGTTGTTAGAAATGGGATTTCTGGTTGGCTAGGGCTTGTGCCTAAGCCAGGCAGAAACCACCCTGCTCACTCCCTTGGTAGCTTTGCACGAGCAGCCAGGGTTATCCTAGAGGTAATGTGTAAAGCGTTTGAGCAACACACACAAAAACAGCAGCAACACACTTGGCACATTACAAAAGATACTCCACACAAGGTTATATAAAAAATAGCCTTTGTATTATCCAGAACACATTAAAATCATAATCACACATATACACAGCCACAGCCCATGTAGGGCGTGCCACCGGGCAGTGACGTGAGGTGGGGGAGAGCAGGGTGGGGGTTGTAAGATGTGGGAAACGGACGATTTCAGGTAAGTAACGAAAAGAAACAAAAATTGTTGCGCGTTCTGCATCGCATTTGCCAGGACTTCTAAAACAACAGAATGCCCCCAATTGAAATTAGCACTGGAACTCACAGTGCCAAGGGAGCCCTGTTCACTGGGACCCTCCTTGTGCCATCACTTGGCACCAACAATCTCCAAAGCTCCAGCCCCAGTCACCGGGACTCTTTTGTGGACATCAGAATGGAGCCTGCGAGGCTCCGGTCCCCTTCTGGACTCTTCCTCTCCTTCTTGGGCTGGGGAGAGGACCCCATCCTCTTCTCGACGACCCGCGAGGCTCCCACTGGCATACTGGGGCCCCCCTCTTTTACAGACAATGTCGGCCGGATGGCTGCGTCACTCTGCTTCTCCTCCAGCCGGCCGTCAGCTACTAGATATTGGCTGCGGGAGGCTCCGCCCTCATCCAGGCACTGCCACGTGGCTTCCGAGTCGGGCCATGGCGGTGATCTCTAGCAGATCTTGGCGGCTCCTCCGGGTGGTGGCAATGCGCGGTAAAGTACCGCTCTAAATAAATACAAATGCGGGGTAGCCTCCCGCCACAAGCACAAATGCGGGGTAGGCTCCCACTATTGAATCAGCATCGATGTGGGGTGGGCTCCTGGTCGGAGGGGCACACCCCAATCGGGTGGGCTCCCGTTCTTCACTCAAAACGAGGGGTAGGCTCCCGCGTAAAAGCTACCAATGCGGGGTGGGCTCCCGCCTCTATTTAGCAGTGGCAGTGCGGGGTGGGCTCCCGCTCTGCTGCAGAATCACCCACAATGCGGGGGGGGTATCTCCACATCGGGATCCCCTCCAGAGTCATTGCAGCCCAGTGCTGCAAATTAAAACAAGAATGCTCCTCTCGTCCTTGATCAAAGAAATAAAGATGCAGCGCTAACGAGGCGCTGGGAGTCCACAGGTCAAGGGGAAAACGCTGGACCCAGGCAGGCCAGCTCACAGGGCCCTCCAGCAGGGAGGCTGTCCCTCATGGCAGGTCCTCCTTGGAGCCCATCAGCAACAAGTCAGCAAGAAGCACAAGAGCACAACATTTTCATGGAGTCACAGCCCCAATATTTATACACCCTTTTTCTTTTGTCTTCCCTTGGCACAGGGCTTGAGGGAATGAGCCTGAACTGGTTCTGTTTTTTTCTTTGGAGCACTCTGTTCATAGGGCGTCTCTTTCTCATTGTCAGGTGGGGGTTAGGTCATCAGACCACCACAGGGGGGCAGAGCCAGCATTCACCCAGGCAGGTACAGACCTATTCAGGGTCAGGAAACGACTCCTCCCACTACTCCAAATGCAGATCCGCTATTCAGCTTAGCGCCTATTCACCCTGCTCGCCCTGAAGCCACACAAACCTCACCAGACCCTGTTACTCCAAAGCCAGACATGCAATCCAGATCAAGCAGGCAGACACATAGCACACAGAAATGCCAACTTGTAGAAGTGGTATTTATAAAATAGTGATAATAAATGTAGGCACACCTTTGTGGAGCATTTATTATTACTATTCCAACCATACCAAACTTGACCACGCTGCTCCTCTCATATCAGGAATTACCACTGAAACACCTATCAGGGAATCCTCAATGCATTCCTATGAGAGGACAGCCTCACAGCAGTGAGAAAGCAAATTGGCTGTTTGTCACTACTAGGACATGTCACACACTTAAGGTACATGTCCTACCTTTCACCTACAATGCACCCTGCCCATAGGGCTAGCTAGGGCCTACCTTCAGGGTGACTGACATGCAGTAAAAGGGGGGGCACAGACGTGACACACACTTTAGCTGCCATGTCACAGCAGCAGTAAAACTGCATGCACAGGCCTTGCAATGGCTGAGGCCTGAGACAGGTTTGAAAGGCACTTTAGTGGGTGGCTCAATCCGCGCTGCAAGCCCACCAGTAGCATTTAGTTTACCGGCCTGGGTATCTGAGATACAACTTTACAAGGGACTGACAGGTAAATTAAATATGCTGAACAGGTGTAGACCAATCTTACCATGTTTACCACAGAGAGCACATGCACTTTACACTGGAACGCAGTGCTAAGGTGCCCAGAGTCCTAGAACCAACAACACCATGTCAGAAAAAAGGCTAGGAGGGATGACCCCGCAAAAAGGGCCAAGTCCAAGAGAGGTCTTTACATTATGATGCGAACGTCGTCCTTGCGTTCGAGTGGATTGCTTGGTTGACTTCGATGGAAAGTTTTGGACAGTAAGGCTGGATCCATGACCTCTATCCACTCCTCTATATCTTCCAGGCTTTCAAAAAAATATGTTTTCTGGTCATGTATACATTTTAATTGGGTAGGAAATAACAGTGCAACCGTGAAGTTCATATTCTGCAGTTTCTTTTTCACTGGCTGAAATGAGGATCGTCTACGCTTAACCATGAGGGTGTAGTCTGGGGTATAATGGCACTTGACAGTTTTCTTAGCGGATCTGGGGCCACTCTCTTGCCTTTTGAAGCAGTACATCCCGGTCTCTATTATTCAGAATTCTGACTATCAACAGCCTCGGTGGGGTGCCCACTTTAGGTCTCCCAGTAGGTATTCTATGGGCCCGTTCTACACAAATGTTTGACAGCCCTTCAGGAGCTACATGCTCTCAGAACCACTGTTCCATGAATGTGGTGGCACCAGATCCTTCACTGCGCTCCAGAAGACCTATGACACGTATGATGTTCCGCCTAGCTTTGCCTTCTGCATCCTCAACTCTATCTAGAAGACCTGTTACTTGTTGCTGCAATGTGTGTATTTGTGATGCGTGTTCCTTGTACTGCGGTATGATTTCTGCCAGAGTTTCACTATTAGCCTACACCTTTGAAGCTAGCTTAGTATGATCAGCCTTAAGCAATGTGAAGCCAGTGGTGAGCGAGTCAATCAGTTGCTCTATAGCCCTTCAGGATTCTTTGACTTCCTGCAATATTAGATTCAGCTTGTCTGGAGTCGCCGTCTCTTCAGTAGGCAGTATACATGAGAGTGAGGGGAGAAACCTAGGGTGTTCTTGCTCTTCTTTGTACTGTGAGCTAGGGGCTGAAGCCTCCTGCAGCTTCCCTTTTGGACACCTCATATCTCTGGATGCATATCCCACCAGATCCGCTATTGGCGAAGGAGTAGTACTGCTGTTGCTATTCTAGATTGGAGTTGTGCCAGAAGTGTCTGAATCGTCGTTTGCGGTGCAGGGACCCGGATTATCTTTGGTCTGGATTTGAAGCCCTTAATTCGCAGTCCAAATTACAGTTCTATTCGGATTTCTACCAGCGGTGGAGGTCGGGCCTGGCTCCCACTCTAGGCTCCCTTACATGAATTTGCATGCTATTGCATTGTTCCAGGCCTTAGTGCTCTAGTCGCAACGTATTGGAAATTTTCTGAATGGCTATTGCAACGACTCAGTGTCCTCATCAGTTCCCAGAGTGCGACCCCTGGTATCGCACTCCATGTCCAGGTGGTGAGGGAGTCTTCATGGATCTGCCAGCGTTACTTGTCGGGGCTGGTGGGTAGATAACGGGATGCTGTTTAGGGATCAACAGCAATGGCGTTGTACAGCAGGACTTCACAGAGCCCCAATCTACTCACTGCTGGGTTGTTTCCATTATTCACTCTTGCAGGTCCCAGATTCATCGGCATCATGGGGCAGTGAAGCCAGTGTCAAGATGAGTGGTAGTAACCCACAAGCAGGCAGTGTTTCCCACAGTCACACCTCCCAGCACCTCCACAATGCTCTACCGGATTCTGGTCCCGTCTGTCGGGGTCGCAACAGTCACGACTGTTGTGGGGGCGGGTGTAGAGGGGAAGTGTTCAGCAGCTGGGGTCACAGCAAGGAGGCAGGCAGCATCTCCCTAGTAAAGTGTCACCATTGCGTCCCTCCTGTTCTGGTGAGATTGGTGCCCAGCGACGCACCAGGGTGGAGATATAGGCCCGGACTGGCAATCCGTTCTTCCTCCGATGCTCCCGGTATAATGCCACCCGCAGCCTCTCCTATAATCAATGTCCCGCTGGGCGCTCAGGGCATTCTCCGGATTGGCCCCTGTGCACAGGAGGGGGAGGGTGAAGAGGGGCAGAGAACCGTACCTCCACTTTGGTGTTCACCAGTGCAGGCCCCCCTCCTAGGACCCCTGGTGCTCATTGCAATCGGTTTCCAACACTGGGAGCTCAGGTCCGCAACTCTCACCGTAGGATGTAATCTCTGCCACCCAGGGAGTGGTAAAGACAGCCAGTGGGCACCTGCTCCAGGCACCTTTCGCCATGGAGTCACAGCAGCCTCATCACGATCTGCATCCTGCTCAGCATCGTCACTGGCTCCGCCTCGCTGATCAATGGTGTCTGCCTCGCTTTCTGGGAATGATGACCTCCATTCACTCCAACACCAACGAGCTCCCAAAATGTTTACGGGACGGCCTCATGTGTTCCGCTACACTGGACTGCCCTGCAAGGCTCGATAGGGCACATCATGCATCAATAGCAAAGGATTATTGTGTCTCGGCTATGGAGCTCCCTCAGTCTACGTCTGCCATGTTCAGCCATTCCCCACGCCTCCCCTACATTCAAGAGTCTTATGTTGCTTCTTCTTGCTTGATTTTCAAGGGACTTTAATTTATCCCGGAGGTCTCCTTCGCTTGATTTTAATGACTTAATTTATTTTTGATTTGCCTCTACTTCTTTACTCAAGGCTTTTACTGAGATTTCTACTGTGGTTACTTGCTCCACTAGTGCATTTATTTTGGTGTCCAGCGCATCACAGGTCTCTTCTATTTTTGGCTGGTCCTTTTCAGAGGTGGTGAAATGTGCCCTCATTTCCGATACCAGGGCTTTTCTGTACTGCTTTGCATACCTTGAGCAATTTTCTCTTCTTGCTGAAGGCTGAAAAAGTTTGGCATTTGTTTCTCAACATTTACCTCCTCCACAGTCTCTTCTATCATGAGGACCTGGTACCTGTTACTGTCCATGTCTCCTACGTTTCCCTCCCCTTTGCCTGCAAATTTTAGGCTTTCCTTCTGTTGAGGACCCACTGAACCAAGAGTGCCCTGTTTTTCCTGAACTTTAAAAAAGGACCTCAAGGATGGGGTTATTTTTATCTTGGCCTCTGCTCTTTCTAATTTTCTTTGCCGTGTCCTGGACAGGGGGGGGGGGGGGTTGAACTAGGGTGTGTGCTTATGTTTTTTTCCTGGTGATCACTGGAGCAATGTTATTGCCCTCGTTTAAGAAGTCCTGTGAGGCATTGGTTACCAGATGCCTATTCCGGAGGCAATAGTTATTCCCCTTGTTTGGGAGCTGTATTCACTCACTTGCTTTAGGGCGGCAGGTTGGGCTGTGTTCCAGGCTTTCCCCCCTCGACTTTCTCTAAGGATTCCCAATGTGACCCTGCCCTGGGGAGGTTGTACAGAAACTCTACACCCCACAAAAGGACTTACCCTCTTCATGCGACCATCCTGCTGTGACTCTATTGTCATGTCGTCCTCCTTGCTGCCTCTTTGAATCTCTGGTGGAGATGGAGTTTCCCTATACTGGGTGGTAGCAGTCGAAGTCTTTCCCTGGAAGGGAATCCTCACAGCGGTTTTACGGTTGTTACTGCGAGCTACTGTCACTTCTGCCCACACATCTAGTGGGCCGTTCAATCAATGCCAGGTCTTGCAAATGCCTTCCGTAACCTGCTCACAGCCGCTGCTCTTTTCATTGATCTTGCTCCCGGTAAGCGCCCCTGCCTGTGCCTCATTTCATCTTTATTTAATGCCTTTGTGTAGTGAAAGAGTACTCCAATAATTTGGTATTTATCTTCTTTATTCCTCAAGATATGCAGTACAGATAAAAAGGTGCTGCCAGCTTGTAAAAGAACTTCAGACTGACCAGCACTCCAAACTCAAGCACAGTGACATACACACATTCTATGCATGACATAAAACAATTCTAACAATACTAAAAAGGCACATTTATATAAATAGCATTATAAGCATTACTACACATCCTCCTCCTAAAATAATAAAAAAAACAATAAAAGAATTATTTACAGACAAAATCATTAAAACATTTTGGAGTAACAACACTTCTACCACTTCTGGTAAGAACAAGAGGTTGCAAACTCTCAGAGACAGAAGGATTGTGATCATATTGAATTTGAGAAGAGGATGGCAATGGACAAGGCTCTTTACCAGCGTTCTGAGGTTCTTCAACCAAAGACTCAGATCCAGGCAAAGAAGTTGAAGGCTGACAAACAATGTTGTCTCTGTCAGAATGATCTGTGCTGGAATCCGAAGACACAACTAGAGTCAACCACCAAAAGTCACCAACATCACACACATCCCCATTCTTTTTTTTACAAGGATCAGACACTCTGGCAAAAGCAATCTTACTCATGTGATGAATGGAACCATCATCTAACAAGACGGTATTACGCATTACTTTAGTAATGGTCTTGGGATCAGAAAATCTAGGTTGTAACTTCCCAATTTTCTTGGAAGATTTAACTCTAACCAATTGACCAACTTCAACGCGAGTATCTTTAGTACCATGTTTTCTATCATAATACAATTTGCTTTTATCCTGAGACTTGCAAATATTCTCTGTGACCTTGTCAGAATTCCAAGCATACTCTTTGCTTCTCCCCATCCACACAGGATTTAATTTGGAATACGGAAATCTGCCTCTCATTAAACCAAATGGACTTTCACCACACGTTTCATGAATAGTGATTCTATAAGACCATAACATTTTGTCAAGTTCGCCATACCAATTTTTTCTGTTCTTGTTGGCTAATTGCAAGGTTCCTTTAATAACTCTGTTGACCCTTTCTACAACAGAATTGCCTTGGGGATGATAAACAGCAGAAAATCTTTGCTTGATACCAGATGATTCCATAAAGACCCTCATGGTATCAGATTTGAACTGAACGCCGTTGTCAGTTAGAATAGAAGCAGGAAGACCTTCTCTGATAAAACACTCATCCAAAAATGATATAACAGTTTCAGTGTTGACTCTGTTAACTACTTTCAATTCGATCCATCTGGAGAATAGATCTACTAAGACTAAGATGAACTTGATAGAATCATCTTGCCACACAATAGGTCCCATAATATCTAATGCTAATTCCTCCCAGGGTAATTTGGGACACCCAAGTGAGGACATTGGGGGATTAAGCGTTTTTTGACTTTTGTCAGAACACTCACATTGCACACAGTCTCGAACAGACCTTTCGATCTCCAAGTCAATGCCTGGCCACCAGTACAAGGCTTTTATAATCCTTTTTGTTCTGGATATTCCAGGATGTCCCTCATGGCCCAAAGAGATAATCTTTTGGCGTACTCCTAACGGTGGTATGAGTTTGTCACCACGACATAAGAAATCACCGTCAAGACTGAGCTCATCTTTGACCTCCCAGAATGGCTTCAATTGACTGTCAGTTTTAGTTAAGACAACCCAACCTTGGTTGACTTTTATTTTAACTGTTTCAAGAACATCATCCTTGCCAGAAGCTGAATTCCACTCATCCTTTGATAAGCCATGAGGATCAGAAAAAATTCCAGCAACACAACAATCATTCCAAGAGTTCAAATCAATTTCCTTCATTGGTAAGGGTAATCTACTTAAGAAGTCAGCGACCACATTCTTTGCACCAGGTACATATTGAATAGTGTAAATGAAATCTTGGAGTCTCATGGATAAACGAGCAATCCTGGCTGAAGCTCTGGACAAACCTTCCGTAGTGAGGAGCTTGGTCAGAGGTTTATGGTCTGACCGTAAAATAAACTGTTTACCCCAAATAAATTTACGAAAATGCTCCATTGCCCATACCACAGCAAGCGTCTCACGCTCGATCACAGAGTACTTTTCCTCACAAGGTGACAAGGATCGTGAAGCGAAGGCTATGACAACTTCATCACCTTGTTGAGAAATCTGTGAGAGAACACTCCCCAAACCAACTCCACTAGCGTCAGTGGTCAAATAAGTTTTAGCGCACGGGTCAAAACCTTGTAGCATAGGCGCATTCACTATGGCATATTTGATTTCTTTAAATGCAGCACTACATTTCTCATCCCAAACAAAAGGTGATTTGTTCTTCATGAGAACACGCATGTGAAATGTTTTCTGTGAAAACTGATTAACAAATTTAGAGTAAAATTCAGCTAAACCAAGAAATGATCTGAGTTCATCCTTGGACTTAGGTTCAGGTGAATTCACTATTGCTTCAACTAATTTTGTTTTAGGTCTTATACCTTCATCACACATTTCATGACCTAAGTACGTAACAGAGCTCTTTGAAAATTTGCACTTGCTGAGCTCCCCAACCAAACCATTATCAGCTAAAACCTTAAGAACTTTTCTCAGGAGATTGTCATGGTGATCTTTATCCTTTCCCATAATTAAAATATCATCCTGGAAAAAGATTACCCCTTTGATGTTTCCAAAAAGGTTGGTCATTAGCCTCTGAAATACTGCCGCAGCAGAGGCTAAGCCAAACGGCATTCTTTTAAATCGAAAACATCCAAATGGAGCAGCAAATGATGTAAGATGTCTACTTTCTGGATCAAGAACAACCTGATGATAAGCTGCTGATAGGTCCAAAGTGGAAAAAACGTTTGCATCTTTGGTTAAGGACAACATTTCATCAATGCGTGGAAGTGGATATTGATCAACCAAAATTTGACTGTTCAAATATCTCAAATCCACACATAAACGGGCCTTGCCATTGGCCTTGCGTGCGACGACCAATGGCGAAACCCATTCAGCTGCTTCAACCGTCTCAATAATATTAGCATTTAACAATTTATCCAGTTCGGATTTAACCTCATCCCTAATGATGAGAGGAATATTCCTGGCTTTGTGAATTTTAGAAATAGCATTGTCTTTAAGTCTGATTTGATGTGTAAAACCTTTCAGCTTACCAATAGTGCCAGTAAATACAGAAGGAAACTCATCAATCACCCATTTCTTGGTGTCTTCACTTATACAAGAGACCAAAACTTGTTCCTTACTGTTGGGATCTAAAATTATGTGTAAACTTTTTTGATCCCTCCAACCTAACACTGAAGGACCATCCTTCGAAACATACAGCTTGCAAGTGGCATGCATACCTTTAAACTTGAAAATTAATAGTCTAAACCCTAAAATCTCAATTGTGTTGTCGGTATAACTAACAGGTGAGATATCAGAAGGTTCCAACCAACTTCCAATTTGGTTAACAAATTTCTGATCCCAAACATTCTTGTTCACAATAGTATAGGGTGATCCAGAATCTGCAGCAAGTTGCGTCATGACTCCACCTAATGAGACTTGGCATAAGGGTTTACTAGAGTCAATATCAGAAATGTTCAATACTACTTTTTTCTTAACTACATTTTGCACAAGTAAGACTTCTTCATCAGAAGATGAGGTAACTTCCTGTGCTACCTCTTGAATGCAAGCAATCTTACCTTTTGAATTTTTAAAGACTTTTCTTTTACAGACCTTAGCAAAATGCCCCATAACCCCACAGTTCAGACATTTAGTGTTCCTAGCAGGACACTTAGGATAATGAGCAAGGTGAGAATGACTACCACATCTATAACACACAGGTTCAGAAGTTTTCTTATAGTCAAAGTTTTCTTTTTTAAAATTAGTAGACCTGAAATCTTTGTTACTTCTAGTAAAAGATTTCCCTTCAGAAATTTTGTTTACTATTTCAGTTTCCTTTTTTTCACTGGAAAGAGAAGCCTTTGCGCAACGTTCTGAAAGTTCAGCTTTTTTTACCATGGCGATAATTTCTTTCAAAGTTCCATCACCTTCAACCCATAACTTATTCTGAATGGTTTTAGTTTTAGTGTACATGACAACTTGATCTCGAATAAGATCATCATGAAGTTGAGCAAATTTGCACTTAACAGCTAATTTCCTAAGTGCGGAAACGTAATCCTCAACTGATTCGGATTTCTCTTGCTTACGTTGAAAGAAAGAATGTCTGGTGACAGCAATGCACACACAAGGAGAGAAATAATCATCGATATCCAAAAGTGCTGAATTGAAAACATCAATATCACCAGCAGATCTATCAGTCTTGTCCAATTGATTGTAGATTCTCAATCCTTCAGGGCCAAGACCTAATAATAAAATCCTTTTTTTTCTTTCAGGAGTGAAAGGTCCACTAACATCCTCAAGATTTGCAACATAGTTCAAGAAATATTCCTTCCAATCTAACCAAGCAACAGGAGGATCACCAGGAACAACTAAAAATTCTCTTGGAGCATTTAAGTTTAAGCCATGTACAGGCTTTTCACCAGAAGAAGTGGCACTGTTAGTGTCAGGCATAATGACACAAGCAAAGTACAATAATTATAAAGATATATCTGTTTTATCTTATTGAGGAGAAAAAAATATTATTGCAGGCAGCACCTTACTTTGAATTTTGAAATTGTAAGTAAATAATATGGATAATAGTTTATAAATACCAGAAACGCCAATTGCCAGTGTCCAGGTTCAATTTGAAGTAAAACGCGATGAAAATGAAAAAAAAATCGGCATAAAACCAATCCAAAATGGCCGCCGGCGTGACCTTACGTGGGGTCGTACCCACAATTCAGTGCGCCGGTACCCACAATTCAATGCGCAGTAGCAGTGACGAGCAGTGCACTGACGCGCGATGACAAAGAAGGATTCTGGAAATATGCCGCGACGTTCAAACTCGCTGAAGCAGGAGCCAAGACGCTGTAGCGGTTTGTCAAACGGTGGCGTTTGAAAGATGCAGTCTCAGAAACTGGTAGAGATTTAAACAAGCTTCTTCATTTTTTTTAAAATAATACACGAAAGTCTCACCGCATTAAAGGCAGTTGTTTTGAAATGAAACGAAGGGTTTTCTTTAAAATGACGAGTTTTTTTTTTAAAACGAAGAGTTTCTTGAGTCCTGAAAGGCAATTGTAGCGTTGAATGAAGCAGGATCTCTGGTTCTTTAAAAGATTACTGGTTTCCCTCGTCGCCAAATTTGTAGTGAAAGAGTACTCCAATAATTTGGTATTTATCTTCTTTATTCCTCAAGATATGCAGTACAGATAAAAAGGTGCTGCCAGCTTGTAAAAGAACTTCAGACTGACCAGCACTCCAAACTCAAGCACAGTGACATACACACATTCTATGCATGACATAAAACAATTCTAACAATACTAAAAAGGCACATTTATATAAATAGCATTATAAGCATTACTACACTTTGGAAGTACTTCTTTTTAGTTTTCATTTAGCTTCATGACGTATACATTGAGATTTTTCCTCTAGAGAGCTCCGAGCTCCGGACCGGGCACTTCGGCCAGCCGCCATCTTCCCCTCAATTGACACCCTGGAGGCTATAGTAAAATGTAAGTGGGAAGCAAGCAAATTGCCCCACTATGAGTATGGGGTGGGGTGTGGTAAGATGCTTGTCTAAAAACCAAAAACAGACCAAACGCAGAAAAAAACAAATAGCATCCAGGTAGAGAACCAACTTGTAACCAGTCCAGTCCAGAAGACTCCGTGATTGAGAAAGCCTTTGTAAATTTCTTCAAAAACCTTTACACGGAGGACACTCTATCAACTATGGACAAAATCACTAGTTACTAGATAATCCTCCCATCCCTATCACAGGAACAAAGAGAGGATCTTAATGGAGAAATCACAAAGAAGGAGGTGGCCGAAACAATCAGGAGCCTAAAAAAGGGGAAAGCTGCAGGCCCAACGCACTTCCTAAGAAGATGTATTCAGCTTTAATGGAGGTTTTGGTTCCCCTTTAACAGAGTTGCTAAATGATATCTTTCTAGCAAGAAGAGATCTCCCAGATTCATGGAATGAAACGATTATTAGTATACTCCTGAAACCTGGGAAAAACCCAGGGAAATGCGAATCGTTCAGGCCAATTTCACTTCCGAATAGTGATTATAAAATCTACACACAAGTCCTGGCTAGAAGGTTGGGTCAGGTAGCAAGCCACTTAATAAATATAGACCAGAAAGGCTTCATTGGAGGGATAGAAATTCAAGAGCTGACACATGAACTAATCGGGGCGATTGATGTAGCAACAAATGAGAATCTCTCCCTCTCAATTATTACCTTTGATGCAGCTAAAGCATTTGATAGAGTCAGTTGGCCATTTTTATATTCTGTACTAGGAAAATACAATCTAGGGGAAACATTCCAAGGAGCCATCAAAACAATATACAGGAATCCAACAACTAGGGTCCCGGTTAACGGCAATCTTACTGAGAAGATAACATTCAAGAGAAGAACGAACTAGGCAGGGTTGTCGCCTCTCTCCTCTGCTCTTCATTTATATATCGAACCAGTAGCGAGTGAGTTTAGAAGTAACAATGAGGTTGCCCCTTTTAACTATAGAGGGTGGGAGGAAACAGTGGCCCTGTATGTGGATGGCCTAATGTTATTTACCAACAACCTGATAGGGGCATTTCCGGCAATAGAGAGAACGCTTGATCAATTTAGGAGGGTCTCAGGTTATAAGGTTAATCAAGCAAAATCTGGAATCATGGAGTGGGACTGTCACAGTGGTAACCCTTTTGTAAAAGGAAAAATATGATATCTGGGCGTTAAAATAGTAAATGACATACAGAAAATAGCACATAAAAGTTTTAATAAAGTACAAGGAGAAGTCAGAAAACTCCTCGAAGTCTGGGGTGGGGGCTCCAATTGACCTTCATGAGGCAGTCAAACATACTGAAGATGACAATCTTACCCAAATTCTCATTCATACTTAGCTCCATACCACTAGAATTTAAAAAGGAGTGGATAAAAAAACTACAAGGCAAACTAAGCAGTTCCATATGGGCCTCAAAGGCGACAAGGATAGCGTGGAGGAAGCTCAGAAGGAAAAAGGAGCAAAGGTGATTTGCAAGCCCTGATATATTAGAATATTGTAGAGCTTTTCAATTTAAAAATATGAGAATACTGCTAAATGAATATGAGACCTACCCCACATATTTAGAAGCAATAGTTAAAACTTAAGGTAGCCATTTTCTGTATAAGTTTGAACATCCAAAGTATGTTAAAAAAATAAAACTGAAAATTCTATGGTCAGCTTCCAGATTATGGTATCAGATAGGAAGATCCCAGAACATTTGTTACTATTGTGAATTTGCCCCTATATGGGAGTCCCCAGGAACCCCAGAATGTCTGAAGGACAAGCTAGCCATCCCGCTAAGAATGGAGGAATAGTCAAATGGGGTCAACTCTTAGAGGATAACATCTTAATAGAGTGGGACCAACTTACAGCCACAACCAACAACACTCTATCAAAGTTTAAGTATTACCAACTGCTGAGTTGGGCAAAAAGCCTTGGAGAAGACGAAACGGGAACTCGAGAAATTGATAAAAAATTTCAGGGGGGTTTGACAATAAAAAAAGAATTTTCATTCTGGTATTGGGCCTTGATATCGGCAGGCGAAGATGAGTTTATATTACCCATCACGACCTGGGAGAAAGAGCTGCCGACCTGGATATACAGAATAGATGGCAAGTATCTGTGGCTACATGTTGGTACATTGTAAAATCTGCCACATTCAGTAAAAATCACTTGTTTACCATACATAGAGCATATTGGTCGCCGGAGAAGCTGTCTAAAATAAATAAACAGAAGAAGAAAAGCTGACCAAAATGTGGAGAAAAGATGGCAGACGATGTGCATATGTTCCGGCAGTGCCCCCAGCTCAAGAAATGTTGCTGTGATGTTGGTAAAGTTCTTACAAATTTACTGGACCAGCCAATAGAGGTAAGCATAGACCTTACCATTTTTGGGGTTGGACATTATATCGAAGGGTATCCCAAATTAAGTAAAAAACAAGAAAACCTCCTCTTTTTACTAATTTTACTGGCCAGAAGGGAAATTTGTATCAAATGGATAATGGCCAACCCCCCAACGCAGTGGGAATGGCTAGTTTCTGTCTACAGGGTAAATAAGCTTGACCGTAGTGGGAGGCTAAGCAAGAGTTATAGCTTTTGGGATATTTGGGAACAAATGGAATCAAAATGTATGATAACTGCTGAACGGTCTTTGGATGTCCAATGATTATGCAATAGCAATAACCACCAGGCAAAGGGCCTGTAAGAGTAACCAAAATGGCTAGCCCCTCCATGAGAGGAAAACATTGGAAGTGGAAACAAGGGGGGCCCGGTGCCAGGAATGGAAAGGTCTCATCTTAGTCATTCGATGACAAAAGGGGCTGATATAAGTTAGAACAGTGAAACCAGGGATCTCCCATACCTCCTACTTATTACACAATGAGGACAATAAAAAAATTAATTAAAAAAATATAGTGGATTGGATACCAACATCTGTCAATTTTTTTATAAAAGATGTCAGCTGTGAGTGACGCCAACAGAGCAACAGGAATCTGGACAATGATACAGCCGACATATACCTCTACTCTTGGGTCACCTAGGATCAACAGGACTATCATTCCCAATTCGAGGTATGTAAGATAGTCTACTGGCACATGATGAAGGAGGCTATGCTGTACTACATAATATTGATTAAAAGAGCACGGTGCCCACTCTAAAGATTACGCTGAAAGGAGAAGGAGAGAAATAGAATAGTAGTTGCAACCATCTGTCATATCAAAAGTTCACTTCTTCCTTTTCCATTCTTTTCTTTTCTTTTCTTTTCTTTTCTTTTCTTTTCTTTTCTTTTCTTTTCATTTCCAGTCTTTTCCACTCTTTCCCTATCCTTTACCTTTCATTCAATCCCTCTCCTCTTTCCTTGGTGTCCTTCTACTTCCTTAACAGTGTGATGCATTTCTTGTGCTTGTGATGATGTGTGTGTCACGAGCTGTTCACTAGCTGACCAATATAAATAAAGAAAGGACAGGGGGGCCACTCGGCCCCCACGCACGTATGGCGGGGCACCGGCCTCCCCTACCCCTGTACCCTCGGTGGTGAGGCGTGCCCCTTCGCCGATTGGTGCCGGCTCCCGGTTTTGACCCGGAAGCAATCGGATTGCTTCCGGGTCGAAGGGGAGGAGCCAGGGGGGCGGACCAGTGGGAAATGGTCTGCCCCCAAGCCCACATGGTGGTTTAAAAGGCCGGGAGATCGCTGGAGGCACCCTCTTGCCCCCACACTCTCCAAGGAGCTGATTAATCTTTGTTTTGTTTTACATTTTATTGCAGGTTCCTTGAAATTTTGCTCATCGCACCGTCGGGATATTGCTGCCGCCTAGGAGAATCACTCCTGCATCCTGGTCCACCGTGGAGCAGCGAACCCGCCGGGCAACGTTAGCGGGTAGAGCGGAGCAAGCGGAGGGCACGGCAAGCATCGGCATGTGCTCGGAAAGAAGCACCTTTCACCGCACGCTTGTTGCAGTTCTTGTTGCAATTCAGGCAGCTTAATAAGTAAGGCGGCGGGAGCTGGTGAGGGGCCTTTTTTTGTTGGCGGCATCAGCAGAGGTGATTAACACATAGTAAGCTAGCAAAGCTAGAGGAAATACCTATATAGCTCAATAGGAACGTGCATCGTTGGCCATTCTTTGAAGTTTAAACGGCTGATTAAACGAGGCTGATGGAAAGGGGGCCGAAGAGATGCTGTTTTCTGGGTTAATGCGAAGCAGGGTCGGGCCTGGTTAGTATGTGGATGGGAGACCACATAGGAGTTTGAGGAATCACACAGCAACACAGGCCTGGTAATTTTGTTGGAGGTCAACGCTGGCTGTGTGAATGTTTAATAAATACAGGGATTTTTAGTTGAACAATACAGGTGCATGACAATACTCCTCAGACAGGTTTTTTTGGGGCTGAGCGAATTACCGTCTTCACTATAGGGGCTTGTGTTCAACCTCATGATCACAGGTGCAAATGCCAGTGGGTCCTGTTAATGTAAAAGGGATCTGTTAATAAGAGCAGGGTGAGGTGGTGGTATTGTAATTTTGCGCTGGCCCTGTAGCATTGTTGTGCAAGAAAAGCGGGCTGGGATTCAGCTACGAGGTTGCAATTTTCTTTCAGGAGTGACAGTACTGTGTGCTAACTTTCCTTTCATCGTAGGCCATCATACGGGGGCACTGGGGATTGAGCTGACGGAGAGTGGCGCGGTGGACAACGCTATCCGAAGACACAGGCAGGCCTGCATTTCACTGCTTCTGTCCGGCCGCCGGGCTAGAGTGCGCTCGCCCAAACACCAGGCTAGCTGGTGTGTCACGGTCACAGTTGCGTGGTGCTTACGGCCAGCCTGTGTGCCTTCATCTCATAGGTGTGGCATTAAGTGTAGTTTACCTGTCACAAAGAAAAGGAGAAGGTCTAGTGGGCGTGGCGCTAAGCGTTCCCACATGGAGCTTATGCTGCAGGGCATGATGCGCAAGATGTCAGCTATGGACAAGAGACTGAGGAAAGTGGACCAGTTGGGTAAAAATGTGTCGAAGCTCAGACAGAGGTTTGATGATCAGGCAGGGCCATCGGGGAGACCCAAGGGAGTTATGGTGTCCCCGCAGCCCAGGGGAGAATTTGATGCTTTTCTGAGGCAGGTTGGGGCCAAGAGGGGTAATGGTCGGGTCCCCAAGGTACATGTAGTAGGGGGGGTCACCTGGGATGGTCCCTGACAGAGTGCACACACCATCGGTAGCACCCATACCTACTCCACTAACCCCAATATGTTTGCCGGTGACACCGGGTCCGGCCACACCACCGCCAGCCCCAAACATAGCGCCCTTGGTGGTCCCTGCTGTAATTCCAATGGTACCAGTGGTGAACTCGGCACCTACCCCGGTACGCGACCTGGGATCACCCACCCCAGTTATTGCACCTCCTGGGGTTGGTCAGGAGCCCCCTGAGCTGGCAGCACAGATAGCAGCAGTACTATCCTGGTTGGGGATTGGGGGGATGCTACCTTCCTCGGTGGGCGCCAAGGAGGCTGGGGAAGATCCCTCTCCAGAGGCACAGAAAATGGGAAAATGGTAGCAAAGATCATGGGGCCAGGGTTGGGGGGGTGCCAAGTGCACCTATTTCTCCTCAAGCAACCTGTTCGGGCAGCGACGCTGGAAAAGACAAGAGTGTTGAACCAACGCGGATCGCTGAAAGTGGTAAGGAGGTGGGATTGCTGGTACTAGGGGAAGGTACGATACCCTCCAGGAGGGAAAACCTGGCCCAGCATGTTACACAAGGAGTGAAGGAGTTGATTTGGGCCGGAAAATATGTTAATATGTTTTCATTGCTAGTTGACAACAGGGAAATGGAGTATGCTAAGACGCAGAAGGACTGGATGTTGCCTAGTGAATGGCGGGCCCAATTGGCAAAATTCAGGGTAGAGGAGACACTGAGTAATTGGATTAGAGCCTTTTCTGTGTTTATGGTGATCACTGCCGAGCGTTTCCCAAATTTGCAGGCAGAGATGGCATGTTACCAGAGTAGTTACAACTTTCAGTGACAAGTATGGAGGGGATTGGTGGAAGGAGTATGACATGACCTTTAGAAAAGCAAAAGAGTTTGACCAATCATTATCCTGGGATAGGGTGGATTCTATTTCATAGTATGGCCAGTTTACGGGCAGGCAACCAGTTATTGCGGGCCGAAGCTGGAACAAAGGCTATCCCTCCAAACCCCAGCAACTCTTTCGGCCAGGACAAGGGGGTGTCGCAGCTGGTAAGGCAAGGGGCAGTGGGGAGCGGAAAGGGGTGTGTTGGGATTTTAACAAACATACATGCACCAGGGCAGCTGGCACTTGTAAGTTCAAGCATGCGTGTTACATATGTGGTCACCCATCCCACCCAGAAACAACATGCGGCTCAAAAGGTAACGCCTCCGGAAACAGGGGAAGAAAGAAACAGGACTAGGGGGGGAGGCTGGCGGGTTGCTAATTCACCCATTGACGTTCTGGCTATGACTCCTTGGCTGAACAGGTACCCAGACCATGCCTCTGCGAGGATGCTGCAGGAAGGTTTCTCACATGGCTTCAGGATCCCAGCAGTGGGATATACCAGGACGCCAGAATGTAGGAATCAACTGTAAGTTAGGCACAACCCAGTTGTGGTGGCTACAAAAATTGATAAAGAGCTGCACCTGGGTAGGATAGCGGGTCCTTTTACTGACATCCCTGTACCTATTTTTGTTTGCTAACTCCTCAGAGTGGTCCCAAAGAAAGAGAAGGGCGAGTACAGACTCATCCACAACCTCTCAGCACCTAGGGCTGCATGATTAAATGACGGTATCAGCAAAGACATTTGTAGTGTTAAGTATGCGTTGTTTGACCAGGCAGTGGATATGTTGAGGATTCTTGGGCCTGGGGCCCTGATGGCCAAGTTAGACATTGAATCTGCTTTTCAGCTGCTGCCAGTGCATCCCCTAGATCAGCATCTGCTAGGTTTTCATTTCAAGGGAAATTCTATATGGATATGTGTATCCCCATGGGTTGCTCTGTTTCATGCGCCTACTTTGAGACATTCAGTTACTTTCTGGAATGGGTTTTGAGGCCAACAACAGGACACCATCATGTCATGCATTACCTGGATGACTTTTTTTTTCTGGGCGCAGTGGGCTCACAGGAGTGTGCGTGTTCATTGCAGGAATTTTGCGTGCTCATGCGGGCTTTTGGGGTCCCGCTAGCCCCTGGAAAAACGGTAGGGCCAGCAACATCCTTGGAATTTTTAGGCATAGAATTGGACTCAGTGGAGGGTTGTTTCAGATTACCCAAAGAAAAAAACAGGAAATTCAGAGCAGCTCTACAACAATGTTTGGTTAACGAGAAAGTGACTCTACAGCAGCTACAACAGACTGTGGGTCAGCTGAATTTCGCACTAAGAGTAATATCCATGGCATGCCCCTTCTCCTGCTCAATCTCGCACGCAATGACGGGCCTGCGGGAAAAACACCATCGCACTAGATTGTCGGCCGAGGATCGCCAGGACATAAGTATATGAATGGCATTCCTGGAGGATTTCAATGGCAGAGTAGTGTGGTGCGGTCCCCCCACTACGTCGGATGGACTGATGCTGTGGGCAGTGTGATGTTTGGCCCCATACTTGGAAACAAGTGTGTGGCTCAACAGTGGCCGGCTTGGTGGAAAGAAAGCAGCTTGACAGCTAACATCAGCTTTTTGGAGCTATTTCCGATATGGGTTGCCTTAACAGTTTGGCCTCACCATTTGTGTAATCAATCTGTGATCTTCTGGTCTGATAACATAACCGTAGTTGAATGTATCAATCAGCAGGCGGCGCTGTGTAAGTTTATACTCCGCCTCCTGAAGGAGATTTTGCTGATGTGTATGAAATTGAATGTACAGTTTAGGGCCAAACATGTCCCAGGGGTTTTGAATAACGTAGTTGATGCACTCTCTTGCTTTAAGATGCAGGTATTCAGGGAGCATCTACCATCCGCAGAGGCAACACCGGCACACTTCCCAACAACACTCTGGCAAATTGGTGCCCCCAGCTACAGAATCTTGTGGCAGCTAGCCTAGCGCCCAGGACTAGGACGGCTTATGCAGAGGCGTTTATGTCTTATTGCTCCTTTTTGGGTCAGGACTAGGAGGAGAAGTGGTATCAGGAGGGGAATTTTACCCAGTACATGGACACATTACATAAAGAAGGGCGCTCAGCAGTGACAGCTAGCAGACGCAGGGCGGCCGTTTCTTTCTTTGCTCAGCTAAAAGGGGCCAAAGATCCCATAAACAGTTTCATAGTGCTAAAGGCACTGAGGGGGTGGCGGCACCTGCAAGCAACTACCACTGACTCCAGACAACCAATAGGTTTAGAGCAGCTTGCATCATTATTGGATGCCTTGTCTGACACCTGTAGCTCCTTTTATGGGGCAATACGGGTAAGCGAATTGGTGGCTAGCAGCAAGCTGGACATGCTAGGTGGTCTCCAGCTTGAACACACAAAGATAGTGGACGATACGCTGTTGATTGCCATACTTAAATCAAAAACAGATCAGGAGGCCCAGGGGATAGTTTGGTACTCCACTGGGCTCGGACTAATCCTTGCTGCCCAGTGTTCCATGTAGAGTCCTTTATCAAGCGACGAGCAGGCGCAGCAGAGGGAGCATTGTTAATGCATGCAGACGGTACACCATTGACCAGGTTTCAGTTCCAAAGAGTGTTGGCAATGGCAATTAGCAAGGCGGTTTTAAATCCTAAGGATTTTGGAACGCATTCATTCAGAATAGGAGTGGCCACTGAAGCAACAGCGAGAGGGTTGCATGCCAACAGAGTAAAGAGGATTGGGAGATGGTCTTCCAACTGTTATAAACGTTATGTGCGGCTGCACATGTTGTGAGGTAACAAGTAAGTTACGCTGACGCCTGTAGTGTGGTTTGTTTGTATTTCAGTTTCTCAGGCCTGTCACGCAGGATGGAAACTATTACCGGGTCATCAACAGCAAGCATCCTCATCACGGCGGACTCAAGAACCCAGGAAGGAAACATAAGTAGTATGGGTGGTTGGTCACTCGTACGTTAAGCGCGCTAAACCTGTTTTCTTTTCAGGCGACTTTAGACAGAGGGTGGAACAGGGAGGTTTCAAGGTTTCCTTTCATGGTAGGGGGGTCTTTGACTCAGCCAGTTTAGGGGGTTCTTTACAGAATTGCTCGACAGACACACCCCACCACCCTCAGTGGTTATCTTACACGTGGGTGGCAACGATTTGGTAAAACTGGGCAGGAGGGTCCTGATGGAAGAGATAATCTCTGTAGTTAGCTGGCTAGCAAAAATACGCCCAGGCTGCACCATAGTGTGGTCTCAGATGATTTCTAGGCTGCAATGGAGGGGGGACCCTGTCAGCGCGTTGAATCACTCGGTAAAGAGGATCAACAACAAGATAGAGCAGTTATTTTGATCACCTCAATTGCAGAACATTCCACATGGGTGCCTCTGGGGGGAATATTTCAACTTACAAGATGGGGTCCACCTGACTAGGGCAGGCAAATTACTGACAGAGAATATTTTGGAATGGCTGGGAGGTTTTTCTAGGTAGGCATGACCTTTCCGGATAGGAGGTTTGGGGGGGGCAGATTGTTGGTCAACTATGCTGGCCATGATAAGGTCATGAACAGTGAGCAGTCAATTTAGGTTATTAGGGGGCGTCACCATTCTCGAATGGGGTCACCCAGGGGGAGGGGCCAATGGTCTCTCCTAGAACTCCAGGGGCGGGATATCTGCTTTGTTGGATGGGTGCGTGGAAGGGGGAGTCACGCTTTCTTTGGGCTGGTTAGCCACCCCACACGTACACTATGACGTCATTAAACAGCGCATAGTGAAAGGGCCCCCCCTTTTGATTAATGGAGTTCATGGAGCGTCGGGGGTAATCAGGAAGGGGGGAAGTACTCTCCGGTAAACAGGCCATCTGCGCATATGCACTCATACGTGAGGGCGTAGCTGGGTAATAAGGATCTGACACCGGTTAGCGACCTTGCCTTAGGCCCAAAAGCTAGGATATGCAAAATTCATATGTAGGATGTTAGATTTGGTTAGGAAACACCCTGTACTAGACATTTGTTAAGGTTAGCCCTTTCATACCTGTCTACATTGCTTGTAAATCTAATGTCAGAATTTTGCATAACAATGATTGTGTAAATATTGTTTATTTCAACATTTTTTAATTTGTTTTCATGTTTTAATAAATACGGCCGGTGGGTTGTGAGACCCCCTGCCTTCCAAAGAAAACTCCTCCGTTGTCTAATTACTTTAGGGGTGGATGATGGTGGTGCACAAGACAGGGAGGGGGTGGTCGGTATTCCCAGACCATATGATGATAGCAGATGTAGGGGGACCAGAGACAGTTGGAGTCATACTGGAAGCCAGATGGTGTGTTCAATAAACTACTCTCTTACATCTACCTTCAAGTTTCAGTGTTGTGTGTTTCAACATCACACTGGCGACGGGATACATATTTTCATGATCTGAGAGTAGAACATCTCATCGGACTGGGTGAGATTGTCCGTTTGGGAGAGCGTCATATGCTGAAGTACAACTTTGTTTTTACCCACAAGAAGAGGAGATTGTAAGGTTGTGAGAGGAAGGAGCGGCATAGGAGTGGAACGCTCGCCACCTACCTCGTTATTCATGGATGTAAGATGTGTGGAGGTGGGATATATTAAGCACTGGTCAATGCTTGTGGTCTGGTTTCTATAAACAGAGGCAAGCCTTGCCAGGATTCAATGGGGGTGGGAGTTTTTATTGCAATACAGTGGCATAGCAAGGGGGCCGGGGGCTGTCCACCCCGGGCGGCACAAGTTTTGGGGCATCTGCCTCACCCCCGCTAAGGAGCCCCACTGGGGCTCCTTAATTGGCCAATGACCCCACATTGCAGCTGCCCATTGACAAAACGGGGCAGCTGTGAAGATTTGCAGGTTCTGGCACTCACAGTGCCTGTGGGGCCCTACTCAGGGATTTGTGGCTTACAAATGATACTGTCCCCCTTCATGAGGCATGAGGGCGCGACCGCCACCAAAGAGGACACGGCCTCTAACCATAGCCCTCACTACACGGGCAATCCTAAGGGACAGGAAGAACGGGCACAAGTAGGCAGGGGCCCAGTCTGGGGCTCCTCGAGCAAAAATCACGCCAACGGTGGAGCAGCTTGCCCTCTTGCGAGTCCGCTCAGCTGCTGTGCCCCAAAGCAGGGAGTACGGCCAGGAGGTGGGGGGCGGCACCAGCAATGTGCCCCTTTGCACTCCCCACCCCTTCACAAACAAGCCCCACTCACTGGGCTCTCCTGTGCTGCCGGTCTCATCTCTATTCGCCCTCCAGCAGGGAGGCAGTCCCTGGTCGCGGTTCCTCCTGGCGCCCAGCAGCAGAAGCACGCCCCCCTCAAGTCAGGAACCAGAGAACATTTTTCATGGGGTCACAAACCCTTTTTATACACGTTTTCCTTTGTCGCCTAGCACAGGGTTAAGGGAAAACCAAATGCAACTGGTTTTGGACCCATCCTGACTCTTGGAGCCAGGCACACCACCAGCCCTTGTCACTCACAAGCCAGACAGGCAATTCACATTCACTGCACACAGGCATGCCAACTTCTAGAAGTGGCACTTCTACACTAGCCGCTTGCTCCAGTAACACCTCGGGTGTTTATCCTGACTAATGTTTATTTCTCTGCACAGACTGCGATGGCATACCCTTATCCAAACCTTATGGGACATTGCACTAACATGGAATAGGTAAGAGCCAACTACCCAAACAACCTTCAGTCAGCATAGTGTGGTCTGAGGTCTTGCCATCAATGGTTAAACATATATGTAATTTTACCCCAAATACTTTCATGAGCCCCAGACAGCCTTTTCTACACTATTACGCTCTCACTTTACCTACTATGCATCGCTCTTAGAGTTATGTGTTGCATTATTCCTCGTTAATTGTTCTATGATACCAGTACAGACTTACAAAATCAATTGAGATATACCTATGTGTTTGTTCGTCTGTCACAACTTTACTATACTATCCCACACTTGTCACCCAGTAATTGCATGACTGAGTGAGATGAGTAGTTGGCTGCACTGTGAGCTTACGGTCGACCAATGGGGGACCTTCACTCCACACAAGATAATGCCCCATGATTAGGTTTCTTTGCGTTGACTGTATGTTTTCTCTTCTTGTTCCCTTGTCGTTCTAGATGAAATCATTCTAAAACTCCAATGAGTGGCTCTCCAACATTTTACTAGGCCACTACACTGTACTAGCACTCACTTCACTCTCTTTCTGGTCCTGAAGAAGCACATAGGATCTCCTCCTGAGACCACCACACTGCGTGAAACATGTTGACCCTCTTTATGCACTAAACAGACATTACACTTGTCTAGCTACTGAGGGCATTGCAGGGCTGGTCCGGCGAGTAGCACCACCCAATGATGAAGCATGACATCCTTTGGGGTGTGTGAGGGTACTTATGTGTGTGGCAAAATCAGATGAACTTGAATCCTGTGCTTATGCATCTATCTGACTTTTTCTGTTAGCAGATCTAGACACATCACACAAAACAAACACAGACACCTAAAACAAGGCAGACCTATTGGCTTTACCAGTGCTTGATAACTATGATTTTTTTAATTTTAATTCAACATCTCACAAATCAGTAACAATTCCCATTCTTCCCTCCACATTTCTGTCCTCTGCTGTCTGCGCTACTCATAACAATGACAGATGTCAGAGGACATTACATCACATGCACATACAGAGGTAATGAATCATGCATGGGTAAATCACCATATAGGAAGTGTTCCATAAGATAATGAGGACTACAAGACATGTCATACATTCCAGTAGACATTACATTTTAAGAGTGATTGATCAGGAGAAGTAGCTACTCAAGATTTAAAATAACACACTGTAATTGGGGTTGGCTTTACTAATTAGAATGTTTTTCAAACCAAACACTTCCTTTTTAGCAACCGTAGGATGATGCAAGACAGGGGAAAACTATACGTCAGTTCATAGCTCACTGTGCTACATTACGATCTTAAGACAATAACAAATGAATCTGTGACAAAAGTTGAAACCCACTGAGGTATCTATAAAAAAAAACTATTCTGTGGTCTACATGGTACACATTTTTCAGCAGTCACTTTAACCCTCTGAGCTATTTTATGGTGAATCTAAACAGGGACTAAACAAAACTTTCTCTCTCTCCAGCAGGTAAATTAATCACAAGAGTTACAAGTCATTATTTTTTGTTTTGTTTCTTAACACATTCCTGTTTTTTTTTATTTTTTTGTTTTGGATCAATTTCATAGTATTCAGTTTATTGACCTAAGAAAGATGAAACGCTAAATTACCCATGTAAAGATTTTTTATCACATTAGCAAGTAGGAAGTGGATACTAAGCACGTCATCCAACCATGTTACTTATTACTATGTGCTCAAGGAAAGGAAACCTTGGTAATGGCTCATATGGCCTGTTCACATAAGGAAGCCAGGAATAGCTGCAATTTCTGTTTTAAGCATGTAGAATGGACATAATGTGTTATTAGTGGTTTATGATTCCCAATTGCAAAGATATTTTTAAGACATTTTGAGAATTGCAAAGAGTTTAAAATAGCTATATGACAAGCAGCAGTAAGTCTGTGGTGTCTATTAATATTGAACTTTGGAATGTTGTATCATAGATCAAACACATATTTGAAACAAAACAAATTAAAGCGCCACTTGGAAAGTAAACATGGGTCACTGATAGGAAAAAATGTAGATTTTTTTGCCAGAAAACTGGAAGGCATCATCTACCAAAAGAACACTGTGAAAAATGTGGTCTCCATGCCAGCAAATGGCTTGAAAGCATCTTACTAAGTGGAGTACCATATTGCCAAAAACAAAATGCCTTTCACAGATGAAATCCACTGTGAAAATTGGTAATTTCCTAAAGGCCCATCCCACTAGAGCTCATCTGTTAACAATTTTATGTGCAGAAATAGTAGCTGAACATGGTGGTTTGCTTTACCATGCAGAAGCCCAGTGGTTATCCAGATGGAAGATGCTGAATCGCATTTTTGAAATGAGAAAGGAAGTACGACAATTCCTTTTGGATTTGGACCCATACAAAGCAGAACCCTTGTGTAATCTTTTTGTGACTTGTGCTTTTAGCATACCTTGCAGACATCTTTGATAAATGAAATTCCTTGAATTTGTCTTTATAATGAGATGAAAGTACATCTTCACCATGCATAAGAAAGTATCTGCCTTCAAAAAGAATCTGGAGTTGTGGAGAAGACTACTAATTCAAGGTGACCTGCTTGAGGCATTCCCATGTTTAGCAGAAGCTCTTGAGGACCCCGAAAATGAACTTGAAAGTGCTGCTGAGATCATAAGAAGTTATGTGACTTCTCTTAGGGACAATTTAGAAAAGTACTCTCCTGAGTTATTTTAAAAACAAAGAACTCCACAATCATATACATCATGCAGCATCATATCTTCAGTAGCACTCAATAAACAGCATTTGCCAGGAACCTAGCGGCATTTTTTATAAGAGCCCGGCATCAATTTTGAACCATGTAAATTGGAACATGATTGATGCCGGGCCCTCAATACTATTTATGAATCCACACAAAACCACCCTGCTTGGCTTTGAGTGGCCTCATAAATCTCGAGTAAGGCAATAAAGTGTAAATTGCTGGTTTGCCTTACTCTGTGCAAGGGAGGAGTTCCATGAGGGTTGCAGGGGTTTTTGCCATGCAACACTCATGGAATTTGACATTGCCCCAGATTTACAAACCTATGTATGTGTGCTGCATTCTGCAGCACACATAGAAAGAGGAAAACGCCTCTTAGGTTTGTTTTTGTGCAGGAAGGTGTCCCTTCCTGCACAAAACTATCCACAGGCATTGGAGGCACCCTTGCATCATTGTGCAAGGGTGCCTATGTTGGTGCTAGGCTGTTGAAATGGCAGCAGCACAGGAAGAAAGGACAGGAATGCACAGTGTTTCATAAATACACTTCATTCCTACCCTTTCACTTTGGCGGAGGGCAGCACAGCAGGGTGCCTTGCTGCGCTGACCCATGCCAAAATCCAATATATGAGCCCCATAGTGTCTCAGAAAAGAAAAGGGTTCTTCATCTTTAACAGTGCAGTCATCTATTTGTAGTTGACAGGCAACCTCTATTGAAGCAAAATCTTGGAAGTTCCCTTAGGAACACATTACAAATTATGTGGTGTACTGTATACGCAAGTCGCCAAAAGTAGGTCTTGCTGAATCCTTGTCACAATTCCTTCCCTTACTGAAGTAGAACTCTTCAATAAATAATGAATTCCTATGTGGGGTTTCAATTTGTAATTCCCACTGTCATCGCCCCCCTTCTCTTCATTGCATCCAGTGACTGTAGAGACATCTTGTCCCACAACTGTTATAAGAGCAGTAATTAAAGCACACCCACCAGACACTCAGGCATCAGGAAGACAAAATGTTTGTCATTCTTGAAAAGAGATTGCCAGATCTCCGTAGTTCACCTTCCACGGGATCTCTACTCAGTCATTTCTTCAGTGTTCATCAAACAGGGTGTCTGTGTCGATATTGGTCGTGGGTGCATTTGTATCTCTTACATCTCCGCCTTAACTCTTTTTAAATTGTTAGACCTGACAGCCTTAGGGTGGTTTTCTCCCATCCTTTTACCTTACTCCTTTTTTTGGGGCTGACCTCATTTTTGCTGGCCTTTGGACTCTGTGCACTCTTCCACTGGAATTGTCACACTTGTATTTATTTATTCGTATTTATTTTATTTATTTGAGTTTTATATAGCGCTCGCTAAACCCGGAGGTATTAGAGTGCTTTACATGAGGATCAGTGTTACAGGTTACAAGTTACATTTGTTCCAAGAGCAAAAATCAAACATAGGAAAAAAGTTACGGAAATTCGTCAGGGGAGGGGGTGGGATGGGAGAAAAACAGGGAGACGGGGGGAAACTGCGAGAATGTCATAATAAAGCAGGGGAGTTGGAGAGATGAGACACCGCAGTCCGAACAAAATCCAGAAGCCATCTTGAGGTTAGGCACTGTCCAGAGAGGGCTCTGTGATTAATATTTTGGCTGAGAATAAAGTGTGTGGGTGACACCAGGCACCTCCATAGTGATGCTGCTCCATCACTTCCCGGGGTGTTTTCCTACTTCTTCAAAAGAAACAATCCTGTGCCCATCCCCAACATTAGGGACCATGTTTATCACCTGCAAAATTCAAAGCCGGCACTCAGTTCCACCGTTGGGGGTGGAGAACTCAAAGCTCCTGCTTGCCGTTGGTCAACAACTCCGAACAGCCTTGTATAAAGATTCCCACTGTGGCAGTCCGTCTCAATCCAGCCTGCTGCTTCCCTATGCGGTGGGCACCATGTTAAGGTCAGACTAGTCCTGTCTGGGCGTTATATTGAAGTCAATCAATTCCCGCCCGAGCTCCTCCGGTACAAATCTCAGTCCCCCAGGCCACCACACTTCATCTAGGAATGTTCTGCCCCCAAGGCTGTCCTCCTCACTGCAAGGGGGCGCTCATGCTGGCGGACCAAGACTCCAGACGGCCGGCCATGAGGCCCCAGGCGGGCGCCTGCAGTCATGCAGTCACCTCTTCTCCTGCTCTCTACCGCAAGACTGATTCCTTCCCCTGCTCCCCTCTGCCACTCCTGCTCATCAGTGGAGGGCCACTATCCCCCGTTACCTGTTCTCAGCCCAGGTCTCGCCAGCTGATGCAGGACGTGCCCACCTCAGCGTGTTCCGCCTCACCATCCTGCACCAGTGGGGTCTCTGGAGCGATGTGTAACGCGCGTCTTCTCCTCACTCCCGCACCTTCAGATGGCAGCCCTCTGCAAGTGCTGGACTGTGCTTTTTTCAGGCAGTCGACACGGAACCCAGTGTGTACAGCAGGATTCTTTGAAGGGGCTCACTCCATCATCAGCTATGCATCTCTGGGTGCAACACCAGGTATCAGGCGCAGCGCAGCCAGATGCAGACTCCGTTGCGACACCACAATCAGCAGGTCTTACCACTGGACCTGACGCACCACTCAGCTACTGCAGCATATATCGCCCATTTTTCCCGCAGAGCGGGACTTCTACCCGATCGTCTTGGGGGGTTCTCCAGTGGGTAGTCTAGGGCGTCGGGGCAGCTTGACTTCCAGTCAGGTCATAGGCGATTTCACAGTCTTCAGGCGCCATTTTGTGTTCTTGGCAACCAATAATAGACTTCCCGGGGCCGTTAGAGCCTCCGTTTTCAACCCTGCAGTTGGTCCGAATATTCCGATCACGGAATCATATCTTCAGTGTGATGGCCAGTAGTTGTATTGGTACTGTTATTGGGAGCACTGGCAGTGACAATGGGTGGTACAAGCTGCAGTGGCTTCATGACTATGACCCTGGCACTTATTTTTTTTTTTACAAATTAAGCATTTTGGGTTTTTTTGCAAATTAAGCACTGGTTTAGGTACTAGGGGCCAGATGTAAGACCATTTCATTTAACGCCTCGCAACTTGCGACTCATTGCGAGGCACAAATTGAGAGGCGCTAAATGAAATGTACAACAGTGTTATTACACTGTTTTGCGATTCCCAATGGGGTTTCATATTGCAAGGTTCATTAATATTAATAAGCCTCTCACAATTTGCAAGCCCATTGGGAATGCCAGCTCTACCATGGATGGCAGCTTGCTGGGCTCAGCAGACCACCATGTCTGGGACTGCTTTTTTATAAAGCAGCTTTTTTTTAATGCAGCCCGTTTTCTGTAAAGGAAAATGGGATGCATTTACAAAAAAAATTGAATCGTTTTTGTTGCATTTTTTAAGGGCAGGCAGTGATGCCTGGGACCACTGCCTGCCCTTTAAAAATGTTTTTAGAGACAGTCACAAAGTGGAAAGGGTCCCCTGTGGACCCCTTTCAAATTGCGATTGCATTACCACCCTCTTGAATAGGGTGGTAATTTGCGAGTGTTCTGCGACTGCAATTGTAGTCACAAAACATTCACACATAGCATTGTGGGCTCAATTAGGAAGGCAACGCCCCTTCCTAATTGTGACTCGCAATTCCGAAATAGCGAGTCGCATATAAATTGCGACTCACTTTTTAGGAATTGTACATGGCCAACAGTGATTTTGCATGCACAAACGGGTTTGCAAACCTGTTTGCACATGCAAAATCACATCGTACGTCTGGCCCTAGGGCTCTTCGAATTTAGCTGCAACTACGTCCATCTTGAAAATACAGGGAGAATGAGTAAGAAAGGCCTGGCATTGGTGGATGTTGCATTTCCTTTTAAATATTAGGGGTAGCTACGAACAGAAATAACATTATTTTTTAAAGTTATTATAAGATTGGCAAAAGAACAAATATTTTTTTTTATTCGTTTATAATGGATAATTTCCATATAAGCTGCAGGACTAGATCACTGAGGGAAATGTTACTTCAGGAGACCTTGAGAGCTCTGGTAATTATCCTTCCAAGAACACCGGCCAGCAATGCCTCTATTTTTTCAAAGACTACCACGAGCAGGTTCAACAAAGATGTCTTCAAGCTGAGCGTGGCACTGACATGCCACAGCAGCAGAAAGCACGTTGATGCAATATCGACCTGACCTGGACACTGGAGACATTTGTCCACTCTCATGATTCCTCGAAGCTGGGCCGTGGACCTGAATGACTCTGTTGAATGTACAGTACCTTTCTGTGTTAATGCCTTAAAACAACATGCCTTTCAGACAGGCCGTAAAAGCACAGCAATAAAGAAAATCCACATCATTACCAGCGCCAGAGGAGATCGATAGACGCTTTGTGTCTTCAGGAGTAAAAACACAGAAAGTAAAGTGGTTCGAAAATGCTTAATGCTAGCAGGCAAAATGGTTGTTTCTCGTTCATTTATGTGCGCCTTTCTAACAATTGTAATGGTGCTGCAAATAACAGTAATGCGAAAAACCGATTGTGACCTGTAATAATGAATAATAGTAGCCTATGACTCTCGCACAATAGGGAACCTGTCAGCAATATTTTCTTAACTCACGAATAAAGCGTGTTTCAATTTGTCGACATTTAAAAAAAAACTGTTTCAAGAAGCAGCTCTGAAGTTTCCCAAACCCACCTGCATCTTATTAGAACTTGTTTGTGACTAAAATTGAACACAGCCACTAATTGACGTCAGTTTATGAACTTGCTTTGGGATGAAATATCATGACACATGGCTGCAGAATAAGGAAGAATAGGGTAATATGTGTATCCGTGTAATCTCGAAGGGAAAATGCCTCTTGAGATGAGGTATTCAGGGCTAGGGGAGCAGCACCCTTTTGACAATGGTGTCATTACACATTGTCGAACATAATACCACAGGGGCATCCATTTGTTGGTATATACAATTTTTCGTATATCATAAATACGTGTATGTTTATCTAGTGCACAATGTAAGATAAGTTTCCTTTAAAGGTTTAGCCTTGAAAGGTTTCGTGTAGGTGTACCTGGGTATCATGTAGGTATCAGCAAGGAACAAAAACCATGAAGTGTTAGACCACAGTATGTTTTTTAATGTTATTCTTATTGTGATTTTCATACATAATCAAAAATTAGAGTAAACTTGTGCACTTTTTTTGACAAAATATTTTGATAGAATTGAGATTATATTAGTTTGTGCAATTGTTCAGTCTACATAAGCTGACTTCACAGTGCTATGAATGAATGAACACCAATTACCAACTTTCTTTAGCAGCTTTTCGTTTTTGTATTTGCTCAAATTTATTTTCGGTGTGCATGCATTATCTTGACAAAGAGAGATAAAGCTCTTTACAGGTAGACCTGGACTACAGGTTATAGATTCTGTCCTCCATGATTAACAAAGGAAATTGTGAAAAAAGTATTAATACAATCTCCTGACCCAGCGGAAGCGGTGTACTTTTTTTATAACCATTCACTATATCCTTATTTTATTATGTGTCATAAATGTCTCTATAACCAAGAGATTTAGGCCCATATAATCTCAATAACCACTTACATATATCAGGTCCTCCGATAGATCTTTGGTAGAGCTAATAGGGACTCAATAATAAGAGACGGATGCTATTTCCCTCATGAGCAACTATAATGAAGGAAAGCCTGTCCAACAACAGTAATCACAATATACATTATGTTCTATAATTCCCTAATAAAGACAAACTCTGAAAACTTATCAAGTTACTTTTATCTAATTAAAACAAAATACGAATGGTCAATACACAAGTACATAAGAAAATCATAAATTCTGTGTTATCTCAATTTTACAGGTAAGTTCACAATAAGGAAATACAGTTCATTGACAAATACTTCATATAATCAATAACAGCATGAGAGGAGAGAGAGAAAAACTAAGAAATAAATCATTGCAAATCAGTATGCTATTCAATATTTCATATGAACCTAGATCAGAGAATACTAAGGCACAGAATGCAAAATTCAGAAATAGCTAACCCTACGGCCGAAAAGGTATAGCTTAAGCAACATCACAAGACGATGAAGTGTAAGATAATCAGGACAGACTTGCTCAGGATTTGCAAGGATAATAGCCAGCCTGAGTAAAATAGAACAGCAGCAAAGGCTCTCTTCTCATAGACTCTCAACTACAAGGAGCCTCAGGGGAAAGAGAAGAACAAGGGTTTATACAGGCCGCCCCCCACTCAATATATCTTAAACAAACAATGGCCTGCCCTAATGCAGTATGGAATCAAAGACCCCTACTTGCTATACCTTAATCTATTCAACAGAGGGTATTGTACAACCTTCTATCTACATGTGCTAAATAAAGTCACCATTTTGAAGATAAAAAGATAAAACAGATAGTATGTGTGTGTGAACCCCATGTGCTGATCCCACACCTCACTAGACCTTTCTCAGATGGTGACGCCTTCAAAAAAAGGGGGAGGGAAGTTGGCAGCGCCTCACGGGAGCAACACCCGGGGGAGGACTTTACAGGCTGGTACTCGCCTGTGGCCTCACGTTCTTATCATCAGCAACTGCCAACCGGTAAAAAAACGGGGATATAAACAGTGCAGAAAAAGAAAAACTTGTGTGTGTTATGTGTAAGTGACCAACTGTGGTATGTCAAACTCATATACTTGAGATCTGGTCCCACCACCTTAAAAAGAGCTAGGCTACACTGGCTAGTCCAACTTTATTCCGTGTTGTGTGCCCGCTCTATTTAAAACAACCAACATGTTTCATCGCCAAGTTTCCTTTACCGGCAATTTCATCAGGGTTTTTGGGTCAGCGTGAATTCTGCACGTCTTGATTCTCCCTTTATTGTACCTGTGGTTGCACATGGGATAAAAGCGCACATACAAACATTTACTCACTGTGTCTCTCTGGGAATTCAAAGCGGCAATTGCACATGCAGCATCCTGTGTATCATTCATACATTACCAGGTGGCCTTTTGAGATTGCACCTACCAGGCCCCCGTAGAAGAATCAGGGATAGCTGGACCCTCTAACTTAGAATGGGTTCCGTGAACCGCCCTCTGGTTGGTGTCTAAAAAAATGGAAAAGCACTGTAAATATGGAGCTCACGTGCCCTCCTCAGTCACAATGCTCATGTATTACTCCTGCATATATGCCCATACCGTTGTTCTCCATGAGCCCTTATGTAGCCATGCCCGACTACTGTAGCCCAATGGGTACTCTCAGTTAATGTATCCCGTCATCCGATTTAGAACTGGTAGCGGATAGGGAAATAGCGAAATCATGTGTGCAAACATTTTCAAAAGACAACACCCCATCGTGAAGCGTGGCGCGTGTCAACAGAGAGCTATACCCGCCCTCTTGTTCAGCTCTCTCATCTGCCTGAATTCTGTTATGTTCCAGGGCCTTAGAAGCCTCCTCCAAAGCCCTTCTGATTTAAAGATTGATCTCCTCACCGGTATTACGTGTAAAAATTGTAAATTGTAAATTGATACTTGTATAGCGCACTACTCACCCGCAAGGGTCTCAAGGCGCTTGTACGAATACAGCTGTGGAACCCATCCTGGCTTTCCCTGTAAGGCGTCCACTCCTGGGCACCTCCAAGGTGGAGGCCAGGCATCCTTAGCATTGTGGGGGCCGTTGTGGAGATTAAGCAAGCTATTGCCCAGAGTTGCAGAGTGGGACTCCATGATTGGAATAGGCACCGAGGCGAGAATGATCAGGTCCGTGGAATTTTGAGCCCAAGACCCACCGAGGCGGGGAATTGAACCCTGGTCCCGGGCTAGACCTCTGCATCAGGGTCCGCTCACCCACCGATAGCAAAAGTCTCTCCGGTGTTTGTATTTTGTAGACGGGGACCCGGTCACATGATGCTAGCGTCTATAGTACCGCCCATATCACACACTAACGTGGTAGACGGACTAGACGCTTGCCGGCTGCGTGGTGACCATCTTGGAACAGGGTTATAGTTGGTAAGACGATCTGTTTACTTCATTAATCTGCACATCTATGGTTGTGGAACAATGCATTTACAGATCAAGTCATGACTTGATTTCAAGGGGTATTAAGTAGTCTGTATCTGTGTGTCTCATACAATCATATTCTAAAGTGGCCCGTTCCGCCTTCTTTTTAAAAGGACCAAGTTAATAATTTTACATAAAGGAAACATTTTTTAGGAAGAAGAATTTTTATGTGATGTAGGTTTTTACTATTGCATACATAATTTCAGAAGCACCTTCATTAAGCTGCTGCATGACCAACGTATGGCCATCTCACTTCACAACACAATTCACTGCGTAATTACAGAAGCACCTTCATTAAACTGGTGCATGACCAATGAGTAGCTAACTCACTTCACAACCCATTATGTAACCCCTTGGCTTCAGTCGGGGAATTTTTCACTGTGTGATTCCCTATATATGCATGGTATATTCACGTGGACTAGATGGCAGCTATTCTGTTCCACTCAATAACATAATTGAGACCCTGGCGGTCCGTGCCCTCTTCAAAAATCCAGCATGCCTCTTTCCTAAGGAGTCTATTCTCCATATTAAACTGGTCTCCCAACACCCTCTCAATCACGAGCCACCGCAGGTTCCTGGGTTGGTTTTTTTGTGTGGTGAAATGTTGCACCAGTTTGGTTGTCAATTTGGCTGCTTTTAGCGTGCTCAGATGTTCCTGGATCCTGATTTTGATCTTTCTTGTCGTGAGACCTATATAGTGCATCCCGCACGGGCATGTTAGACTGTAAATCACGTTTCTGGAATTACAGTTACTAAAACTGTTCAGATGCCAGGTCTTCCCATTGGATCGTGTAATCACTTTGGATTTATTAGTGAGTACACACACTGTGCAGCCCCAAAAAGGGTAGTGTCCCGGGGGGATGCCAGAATCTATCACCGGTGGTACCGGTCGTGTGTGGACCAAACGGTCCCTGAGTCTGGAAGACCTTTTGAAAGTAAATCTAGGTTGCAGCATTTGCATAGTGTTGGTACTCAGCAGATGCCAATGCTTCCTGATTATCTGGCGGATTTTCGTGGAGTGGGGGCCAAAAGTGGTGACCACCGGGATGCATTCCTTCTGTTCTCTGGTATGTCTTTCCAATAAAGCTTCCCTTGGAGTATTGAGTGCCCGCTTACGTGCTTGTTTCACTACCTTCTGTGGATAGGCCCTTGAGGTAAGTTTACTGGCTAGTTCCTCAGTTTGTTCCAAAAAGCTTCCTGTCGTCGTACAATTTCTACGGTACCTCAAAAATTGTCCCACCGGGCGGTTATCCCGTAGGGCTCTGGGATGAAAAGACCTGTAATGCAGCAAAGAATTCTTATCGGTCGGCTTCTGATGGACCGTCGTTGTAAGCTTTTTGTCGGTGGCCTGTATGTCCAGGTCTAAATATGTAGATTTATGCCGATCCACACTCCATGTGAATCTAAGACATCTGTCAAGGCTGTTTAGCCACGTCAGGAACTTATCCAGTTCACTTTCGGAACCCTTCCAAATACATAAAATGTCATCTATATATCTCTTCCAGAGGACAATGTTCCCCTGGAAGAGATTAGATGCATGGTAAATGTAGTTGGTTTCGAAGTGACCGACATAGATACAGGACAAACTGCCCCCATCGAGGTCCCTGATGTTTGAAAGTACAGCTGATCTTTGTACGCAAAGAAGTTACGTGTCAGCGCAATCTCAATGCATTGCAGTACAAATGTTGGTGCGGTGTCGTAAAACCACTCACATTCCCCCAAGGAGCGGGCTGCTGCCACTAGCGTCGCCTCTTGGGGGATGGTCATGTAAAGTGACTTGATGTCAATTGTCACTATAAATTGTTCGCCAGGATCATAAGTCACTGTCTGTAGGTGTCTAAGTATGTCTGTTGTATCCTGTACGTAAGATGGGTGCGAAACCAAATCAGAAAACAAGCAGAGAATTGGGACAGGGGTTCAAGTACTGAGTTAATACCCGAGACTATCGGCCGCCCGTGGGGGGGGGGGGCGTTGTGCTTTGTGTATTTTCAGCACGATGTAGAATGCCGGTATCCTGGGCGATGGATTGATCAGGAATTCTGCTTCTTTGCCTGTCAGCTATTTCTTTTCCCTAGCAGCCGCTACCATGGAGTGTATGATGGTCTGTAACTCCTCGGTGGGATCTCTGGTGAGTGGTTTGTAATGTCCTTTAACTCCTAGCAGTCTACTGATTTTGCTCTCATAATCCGTGGTATTCATCACCACCACCGCCCCGCCCTTATCGGCCGGTTTCATAGAAACAGCTACTGCCAAATAATTTTCTCGCTGTAAGAATTATACCCCAAATGCAAAAAAGTTCTATCCCCCTAAAGTTGCAATTTCACAGTTCCTCATGATTCCATTGGTCAGGTTTATTTATTTATTTATTTATTTATTTTTTATAGTTAAAGACCTTTATTGCATTAGCTTTCAGTTACACAGCTTTTATGGCCTACAACCCATGAGGGCCGGCAGCATAGATTGGCATTCAAATGAGATACTATGTAGTCAACACAGCCATCCGGCCGACAACCCTGGGGTCCGGCGGCATAGTATAATATATACATGCAGATGTCACTTGATAAACAGTGTGTCTGGTAAGCAGGCCTGTTTGGTTGTTTTTGAATTTTCTTAATCTGCTTGTGTTATTGTCGGTGCCCCGGTACACCTCCTGTGTCTGCATCAGTCCTGGTGTTAAAGAAACTGACAGTTGTGTGTCTGGGGTACCGTTGTAATGTTTACAGGTGTTTGATGGTATAGCTCACTGTGGTAATAAAATGAGTACATGTGATCGGCGGTGTCTAGTAGAGGTTGCCTTTTCCCATGGTCAGCATGTCTAGCAATATGTCATGTGTGGAGTCCCCCAGGAACAGTTGTGGAGGCATGAATGGCGATGCCAAAAGGCATTGCTCTGGTTCATGTGTTGAAATCCTAGAGGGTGTTTGCTTCAGTCACGTCCCACAGATCGTGTGCGGTTGGAGTTGAATTATGTCTCTGTAGTGGGACTCGCGGCAGCAGCTGTTATTTATCGTCCAGTAGTGCAGTGTTATTGCGTGGACTGTTGTAACTTATAGCAATAAGAGGCCTGGTCCGGGAACTTGACCAGTAGGGTAACAAACATGTGGACTAGAACAGTGGAAGAACTGCAGTAGGGAGAGAGAATGAAAGCACAGGTGTCGGTCAGTGGGTCGGGGGGGGTATACGTCACAACAGCGACGAGGGGAGGGTTCAGAGGATTTTATTAGGAATGCAGCAGGGCAGGCGTTTGAGAGCGTGGGGATCTTCCGGGCTGTTAGCACAGGTGTGAGGGTCGTGGGAGTCCAGCTTGCGTGTCATTGCGGGATGGCGGGGGCTTCAGTTGTGGTTTGAGAGTAGCGCTGTCCGTTGGTGGGTGAGCAGGGGGCAAGGGGGTGGGGAGATGGTTAGTGTGGTGGTGTTTCTCGGTGTCCGGTGTCGTTGTGGGGGTTTGGGGTGAGTCAGCTCAGGTTATCCCTCGCTCCAGGCAGGTCTGTTGGAAGGATTTATGGAGTTCGTCCGAGAGTTGTGCAATGGGGAATTTCCGGAGGCCAGCTGTTTCCTCTCGGAGGAGCACTGTGCTCTCCGCGCGCGCCCAGTTAGTGAAGGAAGTGTACCAGTGTCTGATATGTGGTGGGACGTTGGCTTTCCAGTGTTTGGTGAGCAAGCACTTAGCCGTAATCAGGCCCATGTCCCAGAGTCGTGCATTTACTTTATTCAGTTTTGTGCGCTTGTAGAGCCCTAAAATGCAGGCCTCCCATGTGCGCAGTATGTGTTCGTCAGTGCTTTGCGTGAGCAGCGTTGTGACCTCATCCCAGTATGATTGAATGTTGGGGCATTGCCATAGCATATGTCAGATGTCTGCTCCTGTCTGGGAGCACCGCTGACAGGCGGCATAGGTGGTGGCAAAATATCTGTTGATCTTGTTGGGTGCAAGGTAGGCTCTGTGTAAGATGGAAAATTGGATAATTTTGAAACGGGGTTCCGCAGGATATTGGTTGGTTCCGCCAGCACCATTGCCCACTCTTTGTCAGTCCAGTCCCGTCCTCTGTCGGCAGCCCATTTTTCTCTTAGTTGCACGGTGGATGGTTGTGTATGGATCAGTAGGGCCTGAGCCATTGCCCATGACGTGTAGATACTGCATGAAGTGATGCATTGGCGGCTCTTCAGCTATATCTCCCCACTTTGCAGACAATGTGTGTATGAGGGATGCATGCAGTAGGAACTGTCCGGCCGGTAAATTGGTATCTGCGGTAAGACCTGCAAAGGGTAGCAGGGCCCCATCTATCCATTGGTCTGGTTTATGAGGTCATCATCGTCTCAGTCAGTTCATCCGGTTTCTCTCTGTTAAAGTTCTTTGTTAAATATGAATGTCATCATTGCTCTTCAGAAGCAGAAAAAGAAATTGTGATAACTTCATGTCCATGCGCTCGCTTTCACATCAGCCTGCAACATTAGTGGACAAAATTATTCATAGTAAGAAATATTAAAACTGTAGGAAGGAAATCCTAGTGATATGCTAAGCACAACTAAACCATCAAATCAGTATTTTTGAAATAATGAAGGACAAAGTGCATTCTTCTGTGGCCTACGTTAGGGAAAAGAAAACTACTCTAGCAGGGTTTGAGGCGTTTATAGAAAAATCAAAACCATCATTTTTCTGAGGAATAAAATGCACGCATTAAAGGTTTTGGGAAAAGAGAGAAAAACATATAGAAATACAAATTAAAGATTCATTAACCTAATTAAATTCATAAGTATAATCTTATTTTCCCAATAATCAAACTATTAATAGGATGCTTCTTTGTGATTTAACTGCAAGTCCGCATCCAGCCCACACCCACACAATGGGGGCTCCTTACCCACAGTTCTTTGCGCCTGGGAGGCGCGACGCGCGCCAGGGAGGCGCGACGCTCGCCAGGAGGCGCTTAAAGGGTGGCCAGCCAACAAGCACGCAGTGGGACTTCAACACCCACAGTTCTTCATGCCAGGGAGGCGCTGACACTTGTCTCCAGTGCCAGAAGGCACTTAAATGGCGGCCGGGACTCCTGCAGCATGGGAGCCCGTGTTTCTTTGTGATTTACCTGCAAGCCCGCATCCAGCCCACACGCACGCACGCACGCAGTGGGTACTCCAACACCCAAAGTTCTTCGTGCCAAGGAAGTGCTGACGTTTGTCTCCAGCGCCAGGAGGCATTTAAAGGGCATCCGGGACTCCAGCAGCACGGGAGCCTGTGTTTCTTTGTGATTTACCTGCAAACCCACATCCAGCCCGCACACACACACACACAGTGGGGACTCCAACACTCACAGTTCTTCGTGCCAGGGAGGCGCTGACGTTTATCTCCAGCGCCAGGAGGCGCTTAAAGGGTGGCCGGACTCCCGGTGTGTGGGACCCCGTGTTTCTTTGTGATTTACCTGCAAGCCCGCATCCAGCCCGCACACACGCAGTGAGGACTCCAACAACCACAGTTCTTTGCGCTAGGCAGGCGCCAACGCTTCTCTCCAGCACCAGGAGGCGCTTACAGAGCGGCCGGGACTCCCGCAGCATGGGACAAGCACGCGGGCGTGCTTGTCTGCACCCGTCCGCAACTGGAAGAGACCGGGCAGGGCCTACACTCTTGGTTGCGTCCCATTGCTGGCTTTTAGCATTTACTGTCCATGGCCACCCAGACAATCAGGACTTATGGCATCTGAGGAGGTAGGATTGGCTATTCTTGCTGCACAGTGTTCCATTTTGGACATATTAATCCTCACAAAGAATCCTGGTGGGGACTGTGGTGGGAGTGCTGGACTAATTTTACGAGCAGCATTTACATCCGGGGTTACATATTTGTTAATCTTGCACGTATTCTACTGTGACACTGTATTGGCTCCACAATAGTTTTAAGTTATGGGGAGGCGGAAGTTACAAACAGCCTCTGCAGGGGCTAAGGCTAGCTCTAATGCTACTATCACGACTATGGACTCTTTTTTGCTGAGGGCGGCAGCTGTAATTGATAAAGAGATCAAGCTAGTGAATAGGCGCCTTTCAAGGTTGCCATATAACAGCTTGTACCCAACTTCTGTCCGCCCTAGTGTATCCTTGGCGGAGGCTGTCATTGAACGCTTGAGTTTATCCATCTGTTCTGGGTCATGTGACAGCTCTCAGGCCAACGTTGGGTTACCTTATTTGCTGGAAGCCCCTCTCAACGCTATGCACAGGCCTCTTTCTCCAGTTATCATAATAGAAAATAAGGAGAGATGCGATTCTCACTCATTACAAGGGAAAGCTGGTAATTTATTAATAAACACACGGATATACATCTAGCACCAAGTAGTGAGAGTACTCAACTGCCCACAAAGGGGATTCTTAGTAACCCTGGGAGAAGCACTATGCTACGCTCGTGGAGTTTGCGAAGTTTGTGCAACTTCGCACTACGCGAGCTGCACGTAGCACAGTGCGTACACGCGTAGTGCAGCGCTAATTTTTTGCTTGTTCGCGGTCCTGAACGTCACGTTCGCGACCACGAACAAGCAAAATGACAACCCGGCGAGATTCTCAATGCGGGAAGGTAAGGTTTCTTATTGTGAGTGGTTGCGCATGCTCGTGACAGCTCTCAATGAGAAACTACCAGTTTGCGTTGAGAAAGCTGCCGCTCGAGTAATAATCTACTCGAGCAGCAGAAAACTACAGCTCGCACTGTGCAAGATGCCGTTTTCAATGATTGCACAGTGCCGGATGCTTGTCCGCTCTGTGCAATCATTGAAAACGCATCTTGCACAGTGCGAACATGCTACTACGCAGCTCGTGTAATGCTACGTGAAGTTCCCGTAGCTTCGCGTAGCGCTACTTAGCAAACTACGCCCACCCCTAATTCTTAGGCCTGGTGTGGGCACAAAAAGGAAACTTCAAGCTGTTGGGGGAAAAGAAAAGAAACCTAAATCAAACTCTGTTACTAAGCCCATGGCATCTGTGCCGGCTGCTTTGAATATAGATACCTCAGTGGCATTAGAAGCTTTCCAAGCAATAATTGATTGAGAAATGTTTAGCAGTGCATAATCATTCTGATCAACTCGCATCCCCAGGTGGGCTAAGGGATAATTTGGGACTCAGTACTGTAACTGATTTAAGTTTACCAAAATATCCACCAATTAGCTACAGGGAACAGCTGTGTACCCAGTGCCAGAGGAATCACTTAGCTTCGGGTGAGGCAGACACAGAGAGTGAAAGCCAGGTAACTAGTAGGGTTCTGCCTGCACACCAGCATGGGCTGGAAGATCCCCAAATAACCGGTGGTTGGCAGCAGGGTCTGCAGGGGTACTCAGTGATGGAATCACAGCGCTTATCAGTTATTCATCTTCCACCGGAATCTACGCCTTATGTAGTGATCCCGGGGAACGTGCCGCCGCTCCCAGTGGGTATCAAAGAGGATTTTAGCAAGCTAAAAAATAAACTGGTTATCTAATATTACCACCGTGGGTTTAAGGGCGGAACAAAATATTATCATGATGCGCCGAGTTAGCTGAATAGGCAGCTCACGTAAAACTGGTGGGGGTGATTGTGTTATTGTGAATTTTAACAGGTCATATCTCCTGAAAGAATTCTGTCCAGGGAATTATATTCCCCCCCCCCCCCAAATTTTGGGTCTGCAGTACAGGTTCTACTGTTAGGCTTCTTTTATAAAGCAGATACATAAAGGTACACTTCAGGGACTAGCAATATAGATGCCCCCTGAGATAGGTGGACCTCCTAGCTAGTAAATATGGCTCGCCCTTCGACCCCTGCCCCCCAATGTTTCTACAAGCTATAGTGGACACTGTGAACCCTTTTATTAACGGCATCATTAATTCCTCACTTTTCTCTGCTGAGATTCCCAGGGAATGGAAACTCGCCGCTGTAAAACCCCTACAGAAAAAACCTCTAGCAGACCCGACAAGGCTTTTGAATCTCCGTCCCATTTCATTACTTCCAGTACGATTTAAACTGATGGAAGCATTCATAAATAAGCAACTCACCAAGTTTCTGGAGGATAATGATATCCTGCACACTAATCAGTCAGGGTTCAGGGCCCAGCACTCGACGGAATCTGCCCTCCTGTTCACTGTGGAGACCTTGCGGGCTGCCATAGACCAGGGGAAGAAAGCCGTCCCGATTTTACTCGATCTATCCGCGGCTTTCGATACGGTCTCGCACTCCATATTGCTAGACCACCTGGTAACATCGGGGATAGCAGGAGTGGTGCTGGAGTGGCTGAAAGATTTTCTCAATCAAAGGCGGCAAGTCACCGTTCTAGGAGAGTTTTGCTCTGAAGAGAAAGCCTTGGAGACAGGGGTGCCGCAGGGCTCTAGTTTGAGCCCTGTACTTTTCAACCTGTATATGGTCCCCCTGATCGAACTAATCTCATCCTTCCAGATTCGCACAATTTCGTATGCTGATGATACTCAGCTAATCCTAGTGCTGGATAGCGAGGTACCTGGAGCAGAAAAAAATCGTAAAAACTGCCTCGCAGCCACCTTCGATTGGATGAGGAACAATCACCTCAAGTGTAACTCGGGAAAACCGAAATTCTGCCATTTGGACAGCAAAACTTGTTTTCACCTAAACAATGTTGGCCGGAGGATGCAGAATTCCCTCCTAACACCATTGTTACTGCCCGTAATCTGGGCATTAAGTTCAATGACTCCCTGTCATTTAAATAACGGGCGGCACCTGTTTTAATATCATCAGAGGTCTCAGGAAATTCTTTGACCTTCTTCCATTGGCAGCAAGGCAAACGGTGGCGGTGGCACATATATCATCTAGGTTGGATTACTGTAACAGCCTGTATGCGGGTGCGAATAAATCGGTTCTACACAGGCTGTAGATGGTCCAACATGCAGCCGCCCGTTTAGTCCTTGGCTGGCCGAGGAAGTTGTCAGCCTTGGCTGTGCTTAACGGCCTTCATTGGTTGCCAATACACAAGCGCATCCTGTTTAAAATATTGGTCATCACATTCAGGGTCTTCCATCTGCGAGGACCCAAATACCTCTCGAATGGTTTCAGACGGTATCTGCCATCACGGAATCCTATGTCCTCAAATATGAATCTATTGACGATCCCTAAATTCAAGCTTGTCACCAAGGGAGGAAAATCCCTTGCAGTGATTGGATCTAGGGCGTGGAACCAGCTCCCATTTCATCTCCGGCAAATTCCCACGGAGAGCCCGTTTAGGAAATCTCTGAAAATTTGGATTTACAATCTTACGGACACCGCCTGTAAAGCTTTAGTATAAGTGTGCAGGCCTTCTGATTTTCGAGCAGTCTGCCGGCCAAGTCCATCTGGCTACGGTCCACAGCGTCAAGATGCTCCTTGGAGTGATAGCCGCGCTATAGAAATGTGCCCTTACATTGCATTACATAAAAGAACAATGGCTCCTACCAGCAGCATGCAGTCTAAACCAGTCAGTTCAGCACCACCTTGCCCTTCCCCTAGAGTTATCAAATAGATATTCTACACTATCAAGGTTGGAGGAGTGCGATTGACTGCATAATGACTGCATAATCCTGTCGAGTCCGCTGTACCGTCAAAGTCCCAGCAGAAGGCTCCAATTGTGCAAAGTGTGGTGGTCCCTCCTGTATATATAACAATAACGTTCTGTCATGAACATTGCAGGCATGGCAGATAAGTTTCAAGATCCCATTTGGGTGCAGTTTGTTAAGCAATTCTCCGTGATCTGTTTCCAAGAGACTTGGTTGGTAGACTGCAATTTATTCCTGAAGGGATTCAAGGCCTTCTTTGTCCCAGCTTTCCCGTCAGCATGTGGCAGAGCCAAGGGTGGTCTGGTCATTTATATATCTTGGGCAGTGGACTGCCGGATTCAGATCCTTCCATCTTCAAGTCTCCAGGCTCTGGTATTAAAGAAGGGAACGGTAAACACTCAAAATATCGAGTAAAAAATATCGAATGGACATACTATTGAGTTTAAAATATAGAATGGACAAAATATCGAATGGACAGAATATAGACATCAAAAATATAGTTTTTAAGGTAAGTAATGTAATATCGAATGTTAAAAATATAGAAAGTTAAAATATCAAAGTATATAATATAGGTTGTTAAAATTATCGAATTTTTAATAATATCACATTTTTATAGTGTTTTTTAATATTATTATATGTGTGAAAAGTGTGTATTTATGTTATAATTTATTTTAATTAATTAATTAATTTTTTAAAATTTTTGCGTAATTTAATTCTGGAGCGGGTTGTGGGTTTATAGGGGAATAGGGTGGGAAGTAATTTAATTATAATTAAGTAAATATGTAAATTTATTTATTGGTATTCATGTTTAATTAATAGTTAATTAATGTATATTTGGTAATTAATACAATTTTAATTGGCAATTATTTTAATGAATTGATTAATTGCTAATTATGTAAATTTTACTAATTTATTTTCTGTAGCGGGTTGTGGGTTTATAGGGGAATTGGGTGGGAAGTAATTCATTTATAATTAAATAAATATGTAAAATTATTTATTGGTATTTATTTAGAATTAATTGTTAATTAATTTTCTATGGGTAGTTAATTAAATTTTAATTGCCAATTCATTTTGTTTAATTGATTAATTGCTAATTAAGTTAATTTTAATAATTTATTTTCTGTAGCGGGTTGTGGGTTAATAGGGGAATAGGGTGGGAAGTAATGTATTTATAATTATTTAAATAAATAAATGTATTTAATTGTATTTAATTTGAATTAATTGTTAATTAATTTTTAATTGTTAATTAATTAATTGTTAATTTGTAATTAATTTGTATTATTAGGTAACTAATTGTAATAATTATTTTAAATTTGTAATTTTAATTGATTAATTATTATATTATATTAAATTGGTAATTACTTTTAATAATTTTTTTATAGATATTAATTTACTTTTTTTAAAAATAATATATGAAGTATTTACTTTCCCTACTGTTGCACTCTCTGGAGTGGTAATAGTAATTTTTACCCCTACGCTATCCAACGCTTTCCCTACTGTTGAACTCTTTGGAGTGGGAATAGTCATTTTAACCTCTACGCTAGCCAATGCTTTCACTACTGTTGCACTCTTTAGAGTGGGAATAGCAATTTTAACCCCTACGCTATCCAACGCTTTCCCTACTGTTGCACTCTTTGGAGTGGGAATAGTAATTTTTACCCCTACGCTATCCAACACTTTCCCTACTGTTGCACTCCCTGGGGTGGGAATAGTAATTTTTACCCCTACGCTATCCAACGCTTTCCCTACTGTTGCACCCACTGGAGTGGGAATAGTAATTTTTACCTCTACGCTATCCAACGCTTTCCCTACTGTGCACTTACTGGAATGGGAATAGTAATTTTTACCCCTACGCTATCCAAAGCATTCCCTACTGTTGCACCCACTGGAGTGGGAATAGTAATTTTTACCCCTACGCTATCCAACGCTTTCCCTACTGTTGCACTCTTTGGTGTGGGAATAGTAATTGTAACCCCTACGTTATCCAACACTTTCCCTACTGTTGCACTCTTTGGAATGGGAATAGTAATTTTTACCCCTACACTATCCAACGCTTTCCCTACTGTTGCACTCTTTGGAGTGGGAATAGTAATTGTAACCCTTACGCTATCCAACGCTTTCCCTGCTGTTGCACTCTTTGGAGTGGGAATAGTAATTTTTACCCTTACGCTATACAACGCTTTCCCTACTGTTGCACTCTTTGGAATTGGAATAGTAATTTTTACCCCTACGCTATCCAACGCTTTCCCTACTGTTGCACCCACTGGAGTTGGAATAGTAATTTTTACCCCTACGCTATCCTACGCTTTCCCTACTGTTGCACTCACTGGAGTGAAAATAGGAATTTTAAGCCCTACGCTATCCAACGCTTTCCGTACTGTTGCACTCTATGGAGTGGGAATAGTAATTGTAACCCCTATGCTATCCAACGCTTTCCCTACTGTTGCACTCTTTGGAGTGGGAATAGTAATTTTTAACCCCTACGCTATACAACGCTTTCCCTACTGTTGCACTCTTTGGAGTTGGAATAGTAATTTTTACCCCTACGCTATCCAACGCTTTCCCTACTGTTGCACTCTTTGGAGTGGGAATAGTAATTTTTACCCCTACGCTATCCAACGCTTTACCTACTGTTGAACTCTTTGGAGTCGGAATAGTAATTTTTACCCCTACGCTATCCAACGCTTTCCCTACTGTTGCACCCACTGGAGTGGGAATAGTAATTTTTACCCCTACGCTATCCAACGCTTTCCCTACTGTTGCACTCTTTGGAGTGGGAATAGTAATTGTAACCCCTACGCTATCCAACGCTTTCCCTACTATTGCACTCTTTGGAGTGGGAATAGTAATTTCTACCCCTACGCTATACAACGCTTTCCCTACTGTTGCACTCTTTGGAGTTGGAATAGTAATTTTTACCCTTACGCTATCCAACGCTTTCCCTACTGTTGCACTCTTTGGAGTGGGAATAGTAATTTCTACCCCTACGCTATCCAACGCTTTACCTACTGTTGAACTCTTTGGAGACGGAATAGTAATTTTTACTGCTACGCTATCCAATGCTTTCCCTACTGTTGCACTCATTGGAGTGGGAATAGTAATTTTAACACTCTTGCTATGCAACGGTAATAATATTGTATATTTGTTAATAATATTATGTTATTATATATGTTTTAACAAATAAAATTTTATTATTTTTTTATAACTTAAATTAATTATTTAATAATTTTAAGGCTATTTAAGTATTTTTAAGTATATTTTAGGTATTTATTTTTAATATCTTTTTAATTTTACATTAATTTTAATAAATTCGATATTTTTACAAAGTACATATTTTTAAACGATATTTTTGATTCAATATTTTTGTACTTACCTGTTTGTAGATAGGACTTCGATATTTTGGTAGTCGATATTTTGGAGTTGATATTTTAAATGCTTATTTTTTTGTAGTCGATATTATGTCAGTGATCCGAGGGGAACTATTAGTATGGGCCTGATTAACTTTTACAACGTGACTACGAGTACACAGGGGGAATGTAAAATCACTCTGCTGGGTACCTACATATGGCAGTCTTGTGGTTTTATATCACATAACCTAATGGTGCTGGGTGATTTTAACATCCACCCTTGTGGAGATCCGAGGCATATAAGTATGGCTGATTTGGGCTGCCCCCGAATGTGGGGGTTTCATTTTGAGCACCTTAATCAGGGGGAATTATTGAATAACATACTCAATGAATTAAATCTGATGTCACTAATGTCTCTTTCTTCTCCACATAGTAAAGCCCTTGTTCCCTCTTTTAAAGGGAGAGGTAGCGGTTCTTTTATAAACTACATTTTAATTTCATCTACCCTCCAATCTTTATTGTGTGGGTTTACTATACTGGAAAGTGTTTACAGTGACCACAATCAGCTTTGTGTGCAATTGAGTGGCCCACTTTTATTTAAAAACTCTAGGGTGGTGATACCGGGCACGCTGAGACCAATGGACGGTAGGCGCCGTCATAAATGGTCGCAGGTCTTCCCCGTTGCCTTTTATGGTGAAGTAAGATATTCTTGTGCTGCCGAATTAGCACTCTGTATCTCACTAGTTACTTCTTCGAGGGATGTCCTTTGCGCCTTTAATGTGATCACCATTAAGGTTGGGGAACTCTCAAGTGCTCGGGCACATAAGGCATTCACTCCAACTCCCAGATGGTTTGATTCATCTTGTTCTCAGGCAGCGTGGAAGCTGAGGGAGGCTTTGAATGTTACTCTGAGAAATCAACTACTGATACGCGCTTGCCGTATTGAATACAAACAGTCACTGGCCTTGAAGGGTGCCTTGAAAGAGGAAGCATGGAGGAAGTTGTTAGAGACGAGCTCGGGACAGGAACAGTTCAAGCTTCAGGAGTATTGTCAATAGACTGCTTTTTGAGCATGATGAAGGCGGTGATTTGGGTTCCCACATCACTGAGGAAGATTGGGTGTACCATTTTAAATTTATGTTTAAGGCCCCTACGGAGCAAGCTCACCAGATAGACAGGGTCATCGATACCCCCGCCGTGGTTTTTGAGCAGAAAGATGTTGAGGCAGGAATTGCCAAGATGACTTGTAATAAAGCAACAGGCCCGGACCGCATCCCACTGGACCTTTTTAAATCGGATACTCTCTTTTGGGCACCGTTTCTTGTGGCTGTGCTTAATCAGCAGCCAGGGACAGTTGTCCGGAGTCCTGAGCCACTTCAACTATTGTGCCAGTGTTTAAAAAGGGGGACCGTAACAGTACCTTTTTGCTATAGGCCGATCTCTCTTCTTGACTCAGTCTTAAAGGTTCTGGGTGGGGTATTATTAGAAAGATTATCTTCCTGGGCAGAGGAGAGCAAGATAATTTCTGATATTCAATATGGATTTCGTCCAGTGTGGTCAACTTTGGCCCAATGCCTCAATCTTTACATGATCCTTGGTAAGTACACGATTGCTCGCCCATGTATGATCTATTTGGCCTTCATGGACCTTTCATCCACGTTTGATTGTGTCAACCAGGTCAAACTGTGGCAGTCCATGAGGGCCCTATGGGTGGAGAGCAATATCAACAACTTCCAAGAGGATCTGCACAGGGCCACTAAGGCCATTGTTAGATTATCTCAGGATCTTCGTGTCTACAGGTATTTTGACATCGGGAGGGGGTACATCAAGGCTGTATTTTGGCCCCTTTTTTGTTCAACCTCTATATAAATGGTCTGGATAGAGTTTTAGCAGACACAGGGGCATATTTTCCGTATATAAGGCAATGGGGGCTTCCTTTCCTAATATATGCGGATGATGCTGTTCTTATAGCCAGAACTGCTAGGGGTCTCCAATCCCTGCTTGCCGCCTGCTTAAAATTCATCAGGGCTTGAGATTTAGCAAATAATAATGCTAAATCCTATATATTGCAGGTAGGGATATACCCCAAGAAAACGTTTCTCTTCACAGTAGGTCCCGAGAAGGTTCTTCTGACACATGTCTTTTCATACTTGGGCGTTTTACTGGATGACCATTTGAACTGGGGGCCTATTATTGAGAAGAAAAAGGGGTAGCTGGCGAAGGTAAACGCTGGTATTTTCAACTTTCCTGCAAAGATAGGCAAGTGACCAAATGCAGCCATGTTGAAAGTCTATCAGGCTAAAAGTGTAGCTACAGCTTGCAATGGCAGAGAAATTTGGGGGCATATTGCCACAGATGCCTTGCAGGTGGTTGAGAACACTTTTCTGAAGCACTTGTTGTGCGCTCCAAGTGCTTTATCGAATTTGGTGGCTCATGAGGAATTGGGCATGCCTTATCTATGTGATACCCTGGCTTTGCGCCCCCTAGTGTTCTGGCTCAAGTGTTGGCTGAATAAGGATTTAGTCCTCAGCCAGCAGATGATAAATGAATGCATGAGCCTTGACAAAATGTCCCGTATACCATGGCTAAAATATATTAAATGTTGTTTTGATGAGTTGGGGCACCCTGAACCTTTCTCAAATCCTGATTCTATTGTACAAAAGGATGTGGAGTTTGTTAAGAAAGCAAATCTAGTGTCCGCAAATTCCTGATGCTAAAAACAAACCCATCCACTGAGCCTTATCTCCTGGGGTCGCCGTCTACATACAAGCGGTTTTTATTGTCTAGTTCCGCCTGGATCTTTTTCATCTGTTACTCGCCGTTCCAAAAGGGTGTAGTAGAGATAAGGTGTTAGCACCCTGTGGGTGCGACAGAGCATCTCCACAGGATCTGCTACACTTCATGTTTTTTGTGTAAATATTATGAGGTACCCCGGAGATATTTTTTATTTCCCTTATTAAAGAAGGTGAATTTTAAAAAGATCCGCCCAGCGCTTCTGTACTTGCAATTGCTGAAGGCTGATTTTATCTTTTTCATTGTGGGTTGTCTGAAATCTACGGTGAGAGCCATGGCCTGTTTGGGCAATTAGCAACCCTTCTTGTTAGAGTGTGTATTCCGTTTTATTGTTTAGTATGTGAGGTAGTCCAACGGGCCGCTTTTTTGTCTTTTATTGATATGAATTGTATTTTGTATGTAATTCTATTGTATCATGTTTTAAATGAAATTTGGATGTGAAAGGTTTATGGTTTTCTGCATGCAGGTGAAACGATTCAAGTTTTTTTAATTTGGTTTGTTTTTCTCCTGTTATGAAGAATGGATAAACATTTCATGAAACATTTTCTGGAAGCGTTTCTATTAATTCTATTTTATATATCTATGTGTAAGATTTTAAATGCATATTTTTAGTCTATCTCCCATAACATGTGAGACCACTTCATAGAATGTTTAATGCAGTCAGCATGTAAAAACATTACAGTCTCTATTTTACTAAACATGTTTTTTTTTCTTGCACAGGTACGTAAATGTTAAAAGTAATCCAATAATGAACTAATTCACTTGGGATAAATACAGAAAAAGCTAAAACATAGCCTCAAGGTAAAATATAGAGTCAAAACTAATGCAATCTCAAAGATAAAATACAGCAACATTTATTAAAGAAGTAAATAATAAAAACAATTCATATTTTACCTATACATCACAAAATTCTCTAGACATAATAGTTTAAAACTAAAAAATACAATTAATAACACAATCTATTGTGACCTGCACAATGCTAAAGACAGACAGAAGTTGTAAAACAAAAAAATTGTTGAATACAAGTGGTACATTCAAAGCTGTTTTATAGTCACACCAATGTTTCATCACAAACAATTTCTATATAAACATGGGAGGAAAAGGCTTGAATTGTACAGAAGATAAGCGTTGACGCGTTTCGGTGGTTCTAGGCGAAAATGGGGTCCACCTTTGTCAAGACTATTGTTGAATGTCTGTTGTGTTTAGGGGTCTGAACAGCTACCCTACAATAAATATGCATACAATTATTCACACATTCATGTTAAAAGCTTTACAGTATTCATGTTATTATTAATACAATCTAATTATGCAAAACTTACAAAAGAGTCATACCAAGATCATATCATGATGCTTACTTGGGTGGGGTATATTAACACACATTTAGATATCACATTTCTCCCTTACACTTCCTATTCCAAAGATGTTACTTGGAAGGGGATGGTGTGTCTACATGGACAGAATATCGCTATCACTATGTCCAATTGTTGAGGAACAAATAGTCTAGATATCACATTTCTCCCTTACACTTCCTGTTCCAAAGATGTTACATGGAAGGGGATGGTGTGTCTGAATGGACAGAATATCGCTATCACTATGTCCAATTGTTGAGGACCTTATAGTCTAGGATACTGAGAGCTTGATATGCTGAAAGTCCTCATGTATTCTTAATTACTTGTGAGATACCGTCCTGCTCTCTGCGCTATCAGAATGAGTGGAAATTTCTAAGTTTGTATGGCGGTATCTACTAGTTAGATTAACACACTATCACTATTCATAGATGTTTGACCTGTTGTTTTAAAAATTAAAAATTAGGTCTAAGAGAGATCCCCGTTGGATTGTGTGGCGGTTCTATCCTCCTGGGTACTACCTACTAAGATGTAGATTGATGGTGCTTAGTCTTACCTATTCCGGATGATCATGGAAAATAATCGATAAATGAAGAAACTAGATCTCCGCCGCATCTGTGGGGTCTCTTACAATGTAGTGCTGGCGGATGCCGTTTAGTAAAAGATGTTATTCAATGCGTCTGCGAAAACAAGGGAATCTTTAAGCTTTATGTTCTATCTGGTTTCATTATACTGGTTTGTTAAAAGAACCAATTTTTATAAACAAAACAATTTTTATAAAACCTTAGGAAGCCTCAACTGTTCTTGGTTATAACTAATGGCATGTCTAAGGGGTAGCTCGAAGAGAGTTGATGAAGACATACCTGATATGCATTGGATATATTAGCTGTATCGCTGGTGGGTATTATAGGAAAGTGCGATGCCCTTTAATTCCTAGTACGTTTGGGTCTAGTTCAGTCTAAATGAAAAAAAGAGCCATAACGTCGTCAAAAAGGCTTATTTATCTAATCTGACTGAGTATATTTACTAGACCTATGAGGACCTACCTCCAGGAACAGGAGCTCACTCTCACCGAATGTAGGTAGAGAAGAATTTGTAAACGGGTTTTCTTACATTAAAACCTGGAGGCTGATGGGGCTTGCGGAACCTAAATGGAAAGGTCAGACCCTTCGTGAGTAGTATATTTAAACTTGCGGCCTTAATGCTAGCATAAGCAAGGTAGACGGATTTGCGTACCTGTTAATACAGTGATCCGTGGTGCCCTCAGGCGGAGTACTGTTGTTGTAGTGGATTCAGCCGCCACGATAAAGAGGGGAACAAAGGCCTGGTAAAATGAAAAATAGGAGTAGTTTGGATGAAGACCCTTGTTGTAAGGAGTGTGGAGACGAATCCTAAAAACCTGCTGGGGAATATAAAGGCTGATGGAATCTTACCTCCTCATACGGATAAATCAAGCTGCTTCTGGGGTTCTAAGAAGAATGCTGCCAGAGCCGGTTTCCGCCCGTGCTAAAGTATGAGAGGCTGTGAAATGATTGGTCCAGACTGCCTTGTGAATGGGCCAATCCTCTTCTCCTTGTTCGAGGTTCAACAGTTTGCTTAAAGTGCCTTCTATAAGTGCGATCTGATTGGCTGTGCTTATGCAAATGGTTGTCCTGCCTCTACATGGTTACGTGGTTGCCTTTATGGTCCTCCTTTAGCGCCTTCTAATTGGCTTTACTGAAAAAATGATTGTACCGCCTCTAACTAGTTGTGTAGTTGCCATTACGGTCCTCCGTTCGATCGTGGGTAGAATCGGTCTCGATTCCAAAGTGGAACGGGTGCTGGTTAAAGGGGACAACCTAATATAATATAGGTCCGCCTTCTCTGTTTCGCAATGGGTTTCCGCTCCCGAGATTTAGGGGCGTACGGAATCATGCCTTACAGCGTAATGCAACCATATTACTGTTGTTATGGCAAAATGCTGAGATGACGAGTAAATAAGTTGGCAAAAAAAAGGGTTTTTAAGCGTTGTGAAGCTGCGTGAATATTATCTTGAGACTCATCCAAATAAATAGTCTTGATGCCGAAATGGGTAACTAAAGCTCATCCCCTATGTTACAAAGGATAGAAGGGGAAGGAGTTACAGCTTTACTTTATAAGTACTGGGGGTAAAAGGTCAGAATTTTTTTTTGGATGAGTCTCAAGATAATATTCACGCAGCTTCACAACGCTTAAAAACCCTTTTTTTGCCAACCTATTTACTCGTCATCTCAGCATTTTGCCATAACAACAGTAATATGGTTGCATTACGCTGTAAGGCATGATTCCGTACGCCCCTAAATCTCGGGAGCGAAAACCCATTGCGAAACAGAGAAGGCGGACCTATATTATATTAGGTTGTCCCCTTTAACCAGCACCCTTTCCACTTTGGAATCGAGACCGATTCTACCCACGATCGAACAGAGGACCGTAACGGCAACTACACAACTAGTTAGAGGCGGTACAATCATTTTTTCAGTAAAGCCAATTAGAAGGCACTAAAGGAGGACCATAATGGCAACCACGTAAACATGTAGAGGCGGGACAACCATTTGCATAAGCGCAGCCAATCAGATCGCACTTATAGAAGGCGCTTTATGCAAATTGCTCAACCTCGAACGAGGAGTAGAGGATTAGCCCATTCACAAGGCAGTCTGGACCAATCATTTCACAGCCTCTCATACTTTAGCACGGGCTGAAACCGGCTCTGGCAGCATTTTCTTAGAACCCCCAGAAGCAGCGTGATTTATCCGTATGAGGAGGTAAGATTCCATCAGCCTTTATATTCCCGAGCAGGTTTTTAGGATTCGTCTCCTCACTCCTTACAACAAGGGTCTTAATCCAAACTACCCCTATTTTTCATTTTACCAGGCCTTTGTTCCCCTCTTTATCATGGCGGCTGAATCCACCACAACAACAGTACTCCGCCTGAGGGCATCAGGGATCACTGTTTTAACAGGTACGCAAATCCATCTACCTTGGTTATTCTAGCATTAAGGCCGGCAAGTTTAAATATACTACTCACGAAGGGTCTGACCGTTCCATTTAGGTTCCACAAGCCCCATCAGCCTCCATGTTTTAATGTAAGAAACCCCGTTTACAAATTCTTCTCTACCTACATTCGGTGAGAGTGAGCTCCTGTTCCTAGAGGTAGGTCCTCATAGGTCTAGTAAATATACTCAGTCAGATTAGATAAATAAGCCTTTTTGACGATGTTATGGCTCTTTTTTTCATTTAGACTGAACTAGACCCAAACGTACTAGGAATTAAAGGGCATCGCACTTTCCTATAATACCCACCAGCGATACATCTAATATATCCAATGCATAGCAGGTATGTCTTCATTTACTCTCTTCGAGCTACCGCTTAGACATGCCATTAGTTATAACCAAGAACAGTTGAGGCTTCCTAAGGTTTTATAAAAATTATTTTCTTTATAAAAATTGGTTCTTTTAACAAACTAGTATAATGAAACCAGATAGAGCATAAAGCTTAAAGATTCCCTTGTTTTCGCAGACGCATTGAATAACATCTTTTACTAAACGGCATCTGCCAGCACTACATTGTAAGAGACCCCACAGATGCAGCGGAGATCTAGTTTCTTCATTTATCGATTATTTTCCATGATCATCCGGAATAGGTAAGACTAAGCACCATCAATCTACATCTTAGTAGGTAGTACCCAGGAGGATAGAACGGCCACACAATCCAACGGGGATCTCTCTTAGACCTAATTTTTAATTTTTAAAACAACAGGTCAAACATCTATGAATAGTGATAGTGTGTTAATCTAACTAGTAGATACCGCCATACAAACTTAGAAATTTCCACTCATTCTGATAGCGGAGAGAGCAGGACTGTAACTCACAAGTAATTAAGAATACATGAGGACTTTCAGCATATCAAGCTCTCAGTATCCTAGACTATAAGGTCCTCAACAATTGGACATAGTGATAGCGATATTCTGTTCATTCAGACACACCATCCCCTTCCATGTAACATCTTTGGAACAGGAAGTGTAAGGGAGAAATGTGATATCTAGACTATTTGGTCCTCAACAATTGGACATAGTGATAGCGATATTCTGTCCATGTAGACACACCATCCCCTTCCAAGTAACATCTTTGGAATAGGAAGTGTAAGGGAGGAATGTGATATCTAAATGTGTGTTAATATACCCCCCAAGTAAGCATCATGATATGTTCTTGGTATGACTCTTTTGTAAGTTTTGCATAATTAGATTGTATTATTGATAACATGAATACTGTAAAGCTTTTAACATGAATGTGTGAATAATTGTGTGCATATTTATTGTAGGGTAGCTGTTCAGACCCCTAAACACGACAGACATTCAACAATAGTCTTGACAAAGGTGGACCCCATTTTCACCTAGAACCACCGAAACGCGTCGATGCTTATCTTCTGTACAATTCAAGCCTATTCCTCCCATGTTTATATAGAAATTGTTTCAATGAAACATGGGTGTGACTATAAAACAGCTTTGAATGTACCAATTGTATTCAACAATTTTTATGTTTTACAACTTCTGTCTGTCTTTAGCATTGTGCAGGTCAATAGATTGTGTTATTAATTGTATTTTTTTTTAAAACTATTATGTCTAGAGAATTTTGTGATGTATAGGTAAAATATGAATTGTTTTTATTATTTACTTCTTTAATAAATTTTGCTCTATTTTATCTTTGAGATTGCATTAGTTTTGACTCTATATTTTACCTTGAGGCTATGTTTTAGCTTTTTCTGTATTTATCTCAAGGGAATTAGTTCATTATTGGGTTGAAAACCCCATTTCCCTTGATCGTTCCAAGGGGTTCCTCTCTTTCTTTTGAAACAATGTTAAAAGTAACTCCATTAATCCCTCTTTAGTTAATAACACAGTTATGAGCAGATTTGATCAAGCAAGACCTTTTTCGCAAAAAACATGCTTCATCACTTCCATCAACTAGAGTGCTGTCAGTAACATTAGCAATCAGACTGCAAAGAGTGTTGTGGCATTTAGGCACAACGCACACACCAACAGCTATTTCTACCTGCAGTCCTGCTTTGACTTAATTCCGATGCGAGCAGGCAGCAGTCAGAATTGCAAACCTACAATTGTAGGTTAAAAAGTTGGAATTAGCTAAGGAGTAGAGGATTAGCGAATAGAGGATTGCTAAACTCTCTTTTTAATATGTATGAAGGTGGTGATATTGACGCTAAAGGCCAAATTATGATTCTGGTGGTCCAAGGACCACCGCTGCACCGGTGGTCCGACCGCCCTATTAAATGTTTGGTGGTCGGACCACCATTGCATTGTGTGAACCACCGTTCCCTGGTTTTGGCGTTGTGGTCAGCGCCTCAGTAATATGCTTGTGGTGCTGCTGCGGCACCGCCATGCATATTACGAATTTCTGGACTGCAAGTGGTGTAATGGCGGTCTTTCCTTCAAGAAAAGGCTGGCGGTCCTAAAACAAAGGGGGCCCTATGGGCCACTGTTGTCCATGTGCAGGTGATGCATGGGGGAGGCAACAAGTGCCTTCCTGTGTGCATGCACCCCAGTTCCTGCACGGCATGGACTTTACAGTCCATGCTGTGCAGGAACTTTTTTGCCATTCCCATTGCAGTGCCCATTTTCAGAGGCACTGCTGTGAGGCTACCACAAAAAGCCAGCCAGATATTAACAAACTTGTAATCTGGCAGGCGATGGGTCCACGGATTAGGCAGTGCAGGAGTGGGCTGCCGGCGTGGCTGTCTTCTACCGCACTGGCAAACTCATAACCAGTCCCTAAGTTAGATTCTGCAAACTTCAGAAGAGCTGGTTCAGTCCCAGTTCATCTGAAATCAGTGTGCATGACATTTTTTCTCACAAGACATTTCTGCAGCCAACATGTCAATCCATCGGCCTATTTCTCAGTTGTCTCATTTATCAAAAGTACTTGGTAATGAAGTATTTCACCAGCTCTCTGACGTTGCGGAAACCACTCACATTTTACTGCCAGCGCTGGTATGGTCCTTCCATGAGCATAGTGCGTAGGTTACAATTGTGCGAGTTCTGGATAATTTATGATGCATTTTGATTAAATATTATATTATGATAGCAATCCAGCTGCCCTGATTCTTTTAGATCTCTCTGCAACTTTCAACATGAAGAGGCATTCTATTATTTTGTCCACGCTTGCTGATTTAGAGATTACAGATATTTCAATTTTCTCTGTAGCAGATATTTTGGATTTCATTGCCACCTTAGTAATCTTCTATGACACCTTGTACTTATGGTGTCCCTCAGGGATCCATTTTGTCACATTACCCTGATTCACCTGATTCAATCTTTTTAGTTTTTTCTCTTTCTCTACATGGGTAACACCTAAATCACTGTCAAGTGTTAGTCGGGTTAGACTCAACTGTGTGCCTTTCTATCCAAATTCCATCTTTTGATGAGTGATAATCAATTAAAACCTAACCTAAGAAGACAGAGAATCTCTGCTGCATTACACCATCTGTGTTCTGGGAATTACCTTTTTGGTCTCCTTTTCTGGACTCTGTACTTACACCTTGGTGTACAGATTGACTCATCCTTGCCCCTAACAAATCAGACTTCTTCAATGATGAAATCATATTTCACATGCACACACTTTCAGCTGCACATATTAAAGTGCAAAAAACACAGTTGATGGACAGAATGCAGAACAATGTCTTACATTCACCCCAGTACAAAGATCTGGGCCTAAATCCATCGCTTTTTTGCACTCCACACCACCCTAGGTCAGACAATGGCTATATGCAAATCAGCCTTGACCCTGTGCCTCATGGGAACAGTCCAGCCCGAACTACCAAGCCATGTCTTTCCTAGACCGGAATCAAGCATCCAAGGACTGGTTTCTGGCTATCAGCCTTCTTCAGCCTGAATAGCTTGACTCTAGTGGTGTGGAGAGCCTGGGACTCACGTCTGAGTATACCCAGCACACTCGGGGTGAAAATTGCAAAAAAAACTGTTGATGGACAGAATGCAGAACAATGTCTTACATTCACCCCAGTACAAAGATCTGGGCCTAAATCCATCGTTTTTTTGCACTCCACACCACCCTAGGTCAGACAATGGCTATATGCAAATCAGCCTTGACCGGGTGCCTCATGGGATTTGTCCAGCCCGAACTAACAAGCCATGTCTTTCCTAGACCGGAATCAAGCATCCAAGGACCGGTTTCTGGCTATCAGCCTTCTTCAGCCAGAATAGCTTGACTCCAGTGGTGTGGAGAGCCTGGGACTCTCATCTACATTCTGTCCGTCAACTGTGTTTTTTTTCAATTTTCACCCCGAGTGTGCTGGGTATACTCAAACGTCAGTCCCAGGCTCTCCACACCACTGGAGTCAAGCTATCCAGGCTGATGAAGGCTGATAGCCAGAAACCGGTCCTTGGATGCCTGATTCCGGTCTGGGAAAGACATGGCTTGGTAGTTCGGACTGGACTGTTCCCATGAGGCACAGGGTCAGAGCTGATTTGCATATAGCCAGTGTCTAACCCAGGATGGTGTGGAGTGCAAAAAAACGATGGATTTAGGCCCAGATCCTTGTACTGGGGTGAATGTATGACATTGTTCTACATTCTGTCCATCAACTGTGTTTTTTTTAATTTTCACCCCGAGTGTGCTGTGTATACTCAGACGTGAGTCCCAGGCTCTCCACACCACTGGAGTCAAGCTATCCAGGTTGATGAAGGCTGATAGCCAGAAACCGGTCCTTGGATGCTTGATTCCGGTCTGGGAAAGACATGGCTTGGTAGTTCGGACTGGACTGTTCCCATGAGGCACAGGGTCAGAGCTGATTTGCATATAGCCAGTGTCTAACCCAGGGTGGTGTGGAGTGCAAAAAAACAATGGATTTAGGCCCAGATCCTTGTACTGGGGTGAATGTATGACATTGTTCTACATTCTGTCCATCAACTGTGTTTTTTTCAATTTTCACCTCAAGTGTGCTGGTTATACTCAGACGTGAGTCCCAGGCTCTCCACACCACTGGAGTCAAGCTATCCAGGCTGATGAAGGCTGATAGCCAGAAACCGGTCCTTGGATGCTTGATTCCGGTCTGGGAAAGACATGGCTTGGTAGTTCGGACTGGACTGTTCCCATGAGGCACAGGGTCAGAGCTGATTTGCATATAGCCTGTGTCTAACCCAGGGTGGTGTGGAGTGCAAAAAACGATGGATTTAGGTCCAGATTCTTGTACTGGGGTGAATGCATGACATTGTTCTACATTCTGTCCATCAACTGTGTTTTTTTCAATTTTCACCCTGAGTGTGCTGGGTATACTCAGACGTGAGTCCCAGGCTCTCCACACCACTGGAGTCAAGCTATCCAGGCTGATGAAGGCTAATAGCCAGAAACCGGTCCTTGGATGCCTAATTCCAGTCTGGGAAAGACATGGCTTGGTAGTTCGGACTGGACTGTTCCCATGAGGCACAGGGTCAGAGCTGATTTGCATATAGCCAGTGTCTAACCCAGGGTGGTGTGGACTGCAAAAAAACGATGGATTTAAGCCCAGATCCTTGTACTGGGGTGAATGTATGACATTGTTCTACATTCTGTCCATCAACTGTGTTTTTTTCAATTTTTACCTCGAGTGTGCTGGGTATACTCAGAGGTGAGTCCCAGGCTCTCCACACCACTGGAGTCAAGCTATCCAGGCTGATGAAGGCTGATAGCCAGAAACCGGTCCTTGGATGCTTGATTCCGGTCTGGGAAAGACATGGCTTGGTAGTTCGGACTGGACTGTTCCCATGAGGCACACGGTCAGAGCTGATTTGCATATAGCCAGTGTCTAACCCAGGGTGGTGTGGAGTGCAAAAAAACAATGGATTTAGGCCCAGATCCTTGTACTGGGGTGAATGTATGACATTGTTCTACATTCTGTCCATCAACTGTGTTTTTTTCAATTTTCACCCCGAGTGTGCGGGGTATACTCAGACGTGAGTCCCTGGCTCTCCACACCACTGGAGTCAAGATATCCAGGCTGATGAAGGCTGATAGCCAGAAACTGGTCCTTGGATGCTTGATTCCGGTCTGGGAAAGACATGGCTTGGTAGTTCGGACTGGACTGTTCCCATGAGGCACAGGGTCAGAGCTGATTTGCATATAGCCAGTGTCTAACCCAGGGCGGTGTTGAGTGCAAAAAAACGATGGATTTAGGCCCAGATCCTTGTACTGGGGTGAATGTATGACATCGTTCTACATTCTGTCCATCAGCAGTGTTTTTTTTCAATTTTGCACATATTAAAGTGGCACTTCCATCTTTTTTCTCTGCCAGACAAGATGTAAATCCTGAACGAGTTCAAATCTGCACGCCTGCACTATTGCAACATTATCTATCATGACCTTCCAGCCTATTTGATCCAGAAGTTGCAACTTGTCTAAAGCTAGGCACTTGGTTTTCAACTGAGAGGCTATGTTTCACCAGCATTAGCTGCTTTGCTTTGAGTGCCTGAGAAGAAGCTGATTCTACTCAAATCCATGTTCCAGGTCCCCCAGGCAGTCATCACCTCAGTCCAGTACATCTGCTGCATAGATTTTATAGGTACATACTCCCTTGCTGAGATCTAAGAATACGTTCCTCTCTTAATTGAGCATAAATTCCACCTAAAGACCGTAGGTGGTAGAACGTTCCCATCTGTGGCCATCTTTAGATGTAATTCTTTAACACTGTACTTACGCCACAAATCAGATTGGTGGAAACTTCATAACGTTTTGAAGATGTGTTTGTTTCCAGTTTTATAATAAATGATTTACAGTTCTCTTTACTTGGTCATTTTATTTTGGTTTCACTCTGTTATGGTGATTATAGACACTTAGGCTTAGATTTAAATAGGCTATGCACCATTGCAAGGTCGCAAGGCGATGCAAAGTGATATACAAAGTTGCATATTGGAATTTGTCTTCCAATACACAAAGTGTTTTGCACTGGAATTGTGCAGTTTTCTCAGCCCCAAAAGCACTTTGTACTGCTCTCCATCACTCTGCATCATGTGGGACATTACTGGGATGATACTTGAGTGAATCAGCACAAAAACCCATACGCTACGACTCAATTCAATTCAAGCAGACTTTATTCGATTGCTTTTACAGACAATCATAAAAGTACATAAAAACAATTCATTCATTACACATTAATAAAAACGAAAGAAATATTATATATAGTACACTGTAAGATTTAATGTTAAAAAATGTTTTCACCAAAGCAATGGTACTAGTCTCACAGATTACAGCATAATAGAATTCATGTGGCTAAATACTTTTTTTGTAAAACATTCCTATCCTCCAGACTCTATGTACATCATCCAAGAACTGTAACACAAGAAGTGCTGGCCGACATTGTCTCAACCCCAGTTCCTTTAAGATTGGCACAATCCAAGCTTTCCTTTAGTTCCTGTAAAGTCTACAGAAAAGAAGGACATGTATATTGGATTTTTCAAAGTGATTATCACAAGGACACAGTCCTAATACTTGAGACCAGTCATTCATTTTTGGAAAGCTCACGAGCCTGTGGAAAATACAGCACCTAAATCTAGTTAATAAAAACCTATCGTAGCCACCAGGTACAACTATTAAATAAAGATTGGATACTAAAAAAAGATAAAATCAGTTGATTATGCTGGACAGTAGGCAGAGGCGTAGCTAGAGCTTGTGGAGCCCTGGGCTATCCCTCAGATTGCTGCCCCCCGGGGGGGGGGGAGCTGGGTAAAAGGATGGTGAGCACTTGAGAGGTCAGAGAGACATGCAGTATTGCCGCTAATAGTTCCCTCGATCATGCAAGTTACATGCACATACATGACACGGTCCAAGGCTGCACAGTTGAATACACCGGTGACCATCAGTCCAAAGGAGAAAACACAGACTGCATGATCTATCTGGGGACTCAGAAAAATCGCACGCCAATAGTGGCAAGTCTAACATGTGTCCCCTCCAGCTGAAATGTGGGGAGAACTATCCACCCTCTTGGGAGATCTCATCACTAAGGCGGATAATCTGGACAGACCATCAGCATTGGCATGTTCTGTACCAGGGCGGTGTTCCACGATGAAGTCCATCCCCTGTAGGGAAATGGACCACCTCAACAGCTTTGGATTCTCACCCCTAATCTGAATCAACCATCTGAGGGGCCGGTGGTCTGTCTGAACCTGGAAGTGAGTCGCAAACATGTATGGTCCCAACTTCTTCAGTGCCCTGACCACAGCAAATGCCTCACGCTCAAACGCACTCCACCTCTGTTGCTGTGGAAGCAACCTCCTACTAATGAAGGCTACAGGTTGGTCTAGGCCCTCCTCATTCATCCGTGAAAGCACAGCCCCCACACCATGCTCTGAAGCATCTGTCTGCACAATGAATTATCTTGAGAAGTTGGGCACCTGAAGCACGGGTGCCGTGCACGTCAGATTTCAGGGCATTAAAAGCGTTCTGGTAGGTGTTAGTCCAGTTCCCATTCTTGGGCTGCTTCCTGGAAGTCAGCTCTGTCAAGGGTGCAACAATGCTGCCATACCTCTTGACAAACCTCCTGTAATACCCTGTGAGTTCTAAAAAGGCTCTCACCTCTGTCTGGGTCTTGAGGGTTCCCAAGCCAGAATGGTATACATTTTGGGCTGTAGGGGCGCCACCTGGCTGCTCCCCACCTGGTGTCCCAAATGCAGATCATACAATATATAGGTGACATTCTCCTTTCTAGCGAAAATATGCAGTCACATACAGAACGTCTGCACCAACTTCTACAGGCTATTCAGAAGGGATGTTTGAAGGTGAACCCCAAAAAGGCACAGATTGCGCAGACACAGGTAACATTCTAGGTCAAAGCAGACTAGGGATGATACAACCTAAGTCCCTTCCACATAACATGCACACATTACAGAGCCTTTTAGGAGTTATGGGATTCTCCAGATCCTTCACCTCAATTTTTGCTGAGATTGCAGCCCCCTTGTACGATTTGCTAAGATACAGAGACTGGAACTGGACAGTGAAAACATTGCTGGAAGCACTTGTTAAAGCCCCTTCATAGGAAAGTCTAGACATCACATTGCCATTCTCTATTTTGCTGATGTCACAGACAATTTAATTGCATACATTCTGTCCAGATGTATTGAAACAAACACATCCCTGTAGCTTTTGCCTCTCAGTTGATGGAAATGGTTGAAGTGAAATACTCTTTGTGAAAAAACAGTTTTGCATGTGTACTGGGTGATCTAGGACTAGCCTATTGTGAAATTATATACAGGACTCAGAGCTGTATGTTAAAGCACAAACCATTAGGTTTTTTCATGAAGCCCTCACCCACCAACCTAGTTGGTTGCACGCTTCATCATCGGACCCACCCAGTGACACCACGTGTGTCCCGGGTGTGCTACAACGCCTGATTACAGCAGAGCAGGCATGTAACTGAGTGTGCAGTGTGGTGATGTGAATAGTGAAAGTTAAAAAGCTATACAGTGGTCCCAGTACCCGAGGGTTAATTATACTTTATTAACTGGGCCTCTGTTAGCATTTAAAAAGGCTGGTGAATGTGAAAGGAGTATGTATTAGGACATCCTACATCCATTTGTTTTCTACATGTTTCAGCCAGGCCTTTGAATTTAAAACTGGCTTTCCTTAGGACCGTGAAATAGTGAAAGTGCAAAAAAAAATGTACGTGACTGTATTGTTTAGGATATGTGAAGCATTCTCTAAGGTGCTATACGTGTGCGTGGTGGAATCCCTCACCAAGCAAACCTGGACATACAACATGTATGACAAGACAAACATACAGAAAGAGAGTCTTAGCATGTTGGCTTATGTCACAAGCGAAAATTAACAAATTCCAAAAAGATCTAAAGAAATTCAGCTACTCCAAGATGTACCCTTACGTAGATGACGACTATGAACCCCCCAACAAAACAGACGGAGCCAGTGATACATCGGGAGACAATAGCTCTTTCTCCAGCGACTACAGCTCCGGCTCCAACAAACGCGGCAGAGGACACCGAGCACAACGATGACCTCAAACCTGGCAGGGACCACAGCAGGTAGAAACAAAACAACTTTAGAGGAACAGATGAATCTACTGGGACATTTTCAGATTTATGGCAGATAAGTGATGCCTTAACTTGTTTGCTTATACAAGAAAACGTAAAAATCAGGGCACACAAGAAAATAGGCACCTTTACAATAGGTAATGCGTGTGCTGACTGATCAGCTAGCAAAGGCGGCATACCTCTAAAATGCCCCTATATTCATAGAACAGCAATGTAAACATGTGACACCTGTGACACGTGCCCAGGCAGCATCAGACCAGACGATACATGACAGCTTTCAACATCTCCGGACTGCACAAAACAAAACGATTCAGTCCTGGGACCCATGTTAGACCAATTTGCCGCTACGCAAGAGCTAAAACAAATATCTGGGTTTGGGTCTTGCTTTTTGGCACATGGAATAATATGGTGAAAAAATGATTCCTTTGTACTTTATATAAGGAAGACGCTGCTATCATGATGTCCAACGGGGAGGGAAAGATGTGCAAAATGTCGTACCCAGCATAGAATACAAAACATTTTATTAAATGTGGATTAATTACTTGCCTTTTTGAAGCCCTCAATAGATTCCAGTGGTGCCTGCAGCAGCATTGTGAACGCCAGCGCCATCATTTAATTTGCAACACCACCAGCAAAACGGTGAGCACGGAGGCGCGCACCTTCCTAAAAACTCCCGGCCCGCTCCAGAAGCCGGATGTGACGTCCGCAGCAGTATCGACCATGCGCTTCTTGCACTTTAAAAACTGGGGCCACGTGCACGGCACTGTTGGGCCGTTGCGGCAGCCTTTATAATTTATTTGGGGACACTGACTTAGTGAGTGTCTCAAAATGAATTATAAATGGCCGCCGAAAAGGGCCACCCAGTGATGCGCGGCCGCCACCCGCTAAATAGTGCCACCTGGGGCGGTCCGCCCCCAACACCCCCCCAGCTATGCTGCTGTGACCAATCACTGCAGGGGCTGTTTGAGCTCCAATGGCGGTCTTCTCCCTAATTTTCCTGAAACATTAGCAAGGGCCATTGTTGATCTTGCAAATGCAACTTGCAACTTTTTTTGCCATTATAGCCTGTGTCCATGAAAAAGTATTCCCAAATATGCAAATCTTTTTGAGTGCCCTATTTTCTGTCCTTCCACAAACATATCCCTACACTTATGGCTCCCACGACCGCACCTCATTATATATGTTTTTGAGATGTTCACCTTAAGATCCAAATGACCCATAAACTTGGTAAAACTGTCTAAAACCCTTTGTAAACCTAATTGGGTGTGGGACATTAAAACTGCATCATCTGCATGAAGGAGTGCTGGAATTGGGCTTCAAGCTATTTGTGGGACGTCTTGGTTATCGTTAAGCAATGCCTCACTTAAGCCAATAATATAAAGATTAAAAAGAAAGGGGGCCCAGACACATCCTTGCCTGATCCCCCTCCTATTTGGAAATGAGGCTGTGCAGTCTCCACTCAGGCCAAATCGGACTCACGCCTTGGTGTCGCTATATAGGCGTCTAAGAAAGTGGATAATTTGTATGTGTACCCCTATCGACTCAAGGATAGCCTACAGCTCTCCATTTCTCAGGGAGTTGAAAGCGGCAGTAAGATCTACAAAAGCTAAAAACAATCTGCCTTTCTTCACTCATGTTATTTCCCAACTAAAATAGCTCAATTTAAGCTCTGCTCGACTGTCCCGAGGCCCTCACAGAAAACATGTTGGATGTTGAACAGAACTTTATTTTCCTCTGCCCAGTCATGTAAACGTTCCAAAATTATGTGTCCCGCCACTTTAGTCAAGGAATCTAATAATGAAATGGGCCTGTAGTACCTTGGTTTCTGACGGTCCCTCTGTTTAAAAATTGGGACGATTGTAGAATCAACCCAAGTTGTTAAAAAAGGGGCAAGGCGGCTGGCGTTAATACCTGGGTAATAATTTGCCTCCATAATTCCGTGTTAGATTTAAAAATATCTACGGGCACCCCATCTGGTCCAGGATCCTACATACCCAGACTTACAGAAAGTGCACATTTCACAACCTCCAGTGTGAACCAGAGGTCAAATTAATGGACCTAAGGAATGGTGGGAATTTCCCAGTGAGCGTTTTCTATATGTGTGTCAGAATTTCCCTCATTATTGTATACACCGGATAAGTAGTCGATCCACTGTTTTTCAGATAGGGGGACTTCTTTTGACAGACCTTACCCGGAATTCAGAATAGGTGCTTTTACCACCTTCCAGAAGGCCGAGCTGTCTTCCGTTTAGAGGCCTCATGCAGGGATCCCCAGGCTTCATTTCTTATTGTCATTTTTCTTTCCCTAAGGGCTACTCTATATTCCCCTCTTGCCTTTCTTATCTCTTCTTCTTTCAGGGTCTTATGTAAATCCTTTTTTAAGTTATAGTAGGCCCGCCTACTTTTAGTTTCAAACCATCCACAGGATTTTCTTTTATTCTGCAGTGAGACATATAGTGACTGCTTTATGGCCTCTGATATTAACTGAAAGGAGGAGAGGATACTTGCTCAGGTAGCTACCTTGCTCAGACAGGTATCAAAGGCTGGTCTACACTTGTCAATCACTTGTTTGGTGATCACTACAGGCTCCACCAGCGCAGGCTATAGCCATTTATCTTATTGATAGAAATGTCTGATATAACCTGGCCAACTTTATCATGAATTGGTAACTTAGTAGATGGTATTAAGACTGAAACGCATAGTGGAAAGTGATTACTCAATGTCCAATCTACTAAGATAGCCAAACCAGGCTTGCATAAAACAACTAAAACAAGAGCAAATAGTTTCAATTCTGAAAACAACCCACTCTTTGCATGTGTACTAGCATCACACAATCCAATGTGTGGGATCCTTTTGAGTTTGTCTAGTCAAAATAATTTTTAGTGGAAGGGTATGCTTCCAGTATACATCCTATGCAAGAGGGCACAAACTCACCTCTGTACCATGGTGCGAAGCTATGAGATGCACAAGGTAGCCTAAGTAGATCTCTAGTGCATTTCACAGCAGTAGCAGACCAATATTAGGGTTACATTCTGGAATATGAAGTTCAAAAACTCAAGTTACCAGAATATCAAAGCCAAAATATCAAGGGTCGAAATCTTGAGAAGGTAAGTGCACATAAATTGTTCTAGATTCACTATTTTTTAACTCCACATCTATGTATGTGAAGACATATATAGTCAAGGTACATATATACAGAGTTAGGCTTAGTGAACCTATACATACGGACCTGTTAATATTTTATCTTTGATAATTTGGCTGCAATATTATGGTAACTTGAGATGTCCCACTTGATGTTCTGTGCCTACACCCAACCGTAGTAGATATGTCTCTGCACTATGTTTCCCCCCTTTTTTTGCAAATTTCGTTGCTGTGCTGTGTTACACGAAAAATTCATAAATCTGCCCCTTAGTGAGACCAAAGGCAAGATGCATGTGAGCAATTTAGTTTGGCACCCACATATTACTTTGCATAAAAGCAAATTCCCTGAGAAAATGTCCTTGTTTTGAATAGGTGGCTTTGCCTACCTATGCAAGCACTGATCACATGAAAAGTGGTGAATAATGGCTGTGATGGATTATATATTGCCAAATGGTTTTCAAAATGCAATCGCACATTAAAACATGCATATCACAGTGTAATACTAATGTAGAAAAGGAATAATAGGTGTAACAATTTTTAAATGAATTTTGCAATTTGTTTGTTTAATTTCATGTACTTTGTGCTCATCTCTTTTCTTTTCTGCTGAATAGTTGCACTAACAGTTAGCTCAAAGCTTGAGTGAGAGATCAGAATTGTCGCTACCTTGCTGTGAGTATGTACTAAATTTGATAACACCTGTTCAATTAGTCAAAACGAGCCTACATGTTTGGAATTGTTTTTTGTTAGGACTGAGAGGAGTAAGGCAAGGACATTTGATTCCAAACCAGGAATTCTTCCATTCAAAGAATGCTGGCTTAGAGATGATGCTTTATGCACTCAACAGGAGGAAATACCTAAAGGCTATTGAACAGTATTCAAAACGTCTCGGAAAAATGCAGAAATAGAGTGTAAGTTGTTACTTGTATGTTGCTGAGCTAACTAGACTTTGTCCTGCTAATCTTCCAGCCACCCCTACACAGCAGTGCTTACCCACACAATGTCCTGGATTCTATTTTGGACTCACCATCCAAATCTAAGCATTTTGGAAGTTTTTATTCTGGTTCGACAAAGAAGAACTGATTTATATATCATTGCTCATCACTAGGCTGTCCTGTTTTCAGTTTCTATTTTTGGTAAATTCTGGTGGGGTTTTTTCAGTATTTTCAATATTTCAAAAACAGTTGTTATCAGTGGTTACACATTTTCACGCCACTAAAAACAACAGAAAAAGTGTTTTTCCGGTGTTTATGGAACGTTTTGCTTTTATCATTGCTTGCTTTCTGCACTGAAAGAACATGGTATATAGACAGTGTACGTATAGTGTATATGACGTCCAAAGAGATTTTTGCAAATTAATCTTATTGCAGTAAACCATACAATACTTCTTCAGTGATCTTTGGTCATGTGCGCTCGTGCTTTCCTTCCCATGTAAACTTCTGTGAAAAGGCCCTCTCAGCATTCAAAGCCCCTTGGGCTGAGGACCATCAGCTAAGGGACACAGTTGGGATGACTCTTTCTTTGATGCCACATAAAGCACAAAATGATAAATATTTTTGTTTTAGTTCCTGGGCATAAGAAAACAGTGCACCAGAATGGACTAAAAAGTCAATAGCATCCCTCATTAACTCTGAAGATTGTAAAGATGCTTTTTCAGCATACCATCTAACAAGTGGCAAGGATCTCCTACAGGGAATCACTTCAGCTTGAGTATCAATTTTGACAGGTAATCACACAAATTGTTTATATACGTAGCTGAATCACTACAAATACAAACAATATCACTCCAATCTTTGTTGAACTTGGAAAGAACCTTTTTTGCAGAGCATAACAAGTGGCACTGCGTTCCATGCTTTCCAAAAGTCTAGTGTCACGTTTTCACCACTATCCCAGATGCTTGGTAATATATATACTTGTCACTATACCTTGCCTTTAATGTTTAAAGCCTGAGGTGTTGGGAATTCACCTACTATCAATACTGACCCACTAGAAACTATGGTCTGATGTAATAAGGGTTTTTACCCATTCTCTGTGGGTAAATGTGATGACACATATTAGGAAAGATTTTTATGAAACTAGCCATTTTACCTATTAGTGAAAGAATCAAATGCAGCCAAAATATCAAATGTGAGTTTGATATATCCTGATTCTCTACAGTTCATAAAATAATTAAACTAAACCTAAAACATGAAACTAAACCCTGCATCTTTAGACCAAATGCTATAAAACTGAAAAAAGTAAAAGGAAGAAGAAACAATATTTTAGTGGCATCCCTAAAGAAAAAAACTCAGGCAGAATAATGTTAGCCAGACTTTCTTACTGCTAGCTTGTATAACAAAGTTACATTTTATTGACCCCTTCAGTAAGAACAAAATGACTCTTTCACTTTCTTTTCCCTTTCTTTGAATGGCATTTAGTTTGTTGTTGTGCAGGTGTTTTTTCAGTGTTTATATGTTTTAACCCGTGAGGGCTATTTTTCTTTCAGTGGAGTTTTATCAGTTATTATAGGTTTAAACTTAAAACCCCACAGCCTACTCATCACTAACCTTGACTTTCAAGAGCAAGTTCCTGGAGCCTACATCTAACTGCTCATATTCCTATTCCAATTACATCTTCGAATTGACTGATCTCAGCTACACAAATCTCATCATATAGAGTGATCATCACATTGTGACCCGAATGTGAAAAGCGGGTTCAAGTGATATCACATAATCAATTTAGAAACTATCTAGAAAACCAAGGGGTCTCACTACTCACAACACATCTGAGATGCATCATTTCAGACCAAAGAACTCTGCAGAATCATCTCTAAATTTGGAGATCGAGACTAAACTGCCCAAATCACTTTCAAGGTCTCTGCAACTCATTTGTGGCTCATTAAATAAAAGCAAAATGAATATTATGGAGTCTCAGCTCGCTACCTTTGCCGCAAAACTCTGCTTGTTCAAAGAACTCCTGCATTTCACAGAAATCCTCAGAACAGACACAGTTGCTCTCACCAGTTCAGACACCAAACGTATTTGATGATGACGGGCAGGTCAGACAAACAGGTGGCATATTTATGCAGAAGTCACGCAGCGCAGCAAGTCACCTCGCTGTGATGCGCTGAGTGACAGGGAAAGGGCAGAAATGCACCATGTTTAACACAATGTGGCATATTTCTGCCTTTTCCTAGCGCTGGCACACAATGTACTGCATACTGTCAAGCACCAATGGAGGCACCCTTGCACCATGGTGCAAGGGTGCCTGCGTTGCAATCCATGATTGTTTTTGTGCAGGAATGGACACATTTCTTCACAAAAACAATCCCCAGAGGCATGTTCCCCTGTATGATGCAGAATGCAGCACACATAGAAAGAGAAAAAATCATGAAAAAAGAAAGGTATTTCTCCTCATTACGCCTTCCCTGGGAAAGCATAGCATTTTGACACATTCCTTGCTTTTTGCCAAGCCAAATGGATGGAAAAAGCTGGAGGACTTAGATGCATGTACCTGTGACAATTTCTCTACTCAGGATTCTCTGCATTTTGTTTTATTTTGTGAATATTTTTTGCATTTCCGTAATCGTTTTATAATACCGATTTTAAAAGGCAAAGGTTTTACTCATGCAAAACCGGCTTTTATTTATTTGCAAATGTTGAATAATATCGTGAACATTTTTAATATAGCTAGTTTTTTAACCGCAGCTGTCAGGATTAAGAAGAAAGGAAGTGCTGCTAATAATGTGCATCTGGTGTCAGGACTTGTATGAAATTTTCTCATTTTATTCTGTATATTAATAATTTATTTATGTAATTTTTGATAAATCGTGATGATTATGTTTATTTATTAATATTACATTTTTTTGTAATGTATTATTATAGTATACTTTTATGGTTTTAATTAACCAAATAAAGTGAATTTGACTGACTGACTTACACATTCCTAGGCCTACTAGTAGTGGTAAGTCTGGGACTGCATCAAAATCCATGTGTTATGGGTGGGAACACACACACTATACCCACGGAACGACTTGCCAGTGCGGAGTAATGTCAATCAGCGGTTTCCCCTGCCTTTAGATACTCTGGATTTATCAAGCCACTGAAATCCACACAAGGTGGCCAGTATGGGTTGATAAGTACCACTTTTGTGTTGCATTGTGAATGCACCCCATTGCGTTGTGCAAAAGCGATGCAACCCGTACATAAATATTGCCTTAAGTATTTAATCAAGCACCACTGTAACGCTGGGTACTGGAAAAAGCAAAAAGAGGGCTAAGAAGCAGTATTAAGTAAAGGGCAGCTGTAAGGTGTAAAATGCGGACTGCCACTACATTTGACATCACTAAATCAGCTCCACTTCATTGACATTACAGCATCAGAATACTATATCAACACTGCTGCAATAACACAGACATCAACTCATCAATATCCAACTTCATTAGCATAAAATGACATGGTTACCATTTCATTGACTCAAATAATATAGCTTTATTTAAAAGTTAGCATGAACTTTAGTCCTAAATGTATGATTAGAGTTAAAGGTAGAGTTTGGATTATTGGTAAAGTTAGAGTTTCGGTTAAGGATGGGGTTAGCAATGGTATTATGTATCAGGCTAGGGATAGGATAGGGTAAATGGGAAGTTTAAAAGTAGCATAGGAGGCAGTGTTAGGGTTAGCAGTAGCTTTAAATTCAGAATTAAAGATTGAGGTTAAGACAAAGTGCAACAGACTGTTGGTTGGATTAGGTTGGATTCATGCTAGATTAAAGGTCACGATCGAAGTTAGAGTTGGGCTCAGGTTATGGTTATTGTCACAGTTACGGTTATGTATATTGTTAGGATTATCATTAAGGTAAAACCCTGGTTATGGTTATGATGAGAATTAAAGTAATCGTTTAGTCAGACTATTAAGGAAGGGATATGTTATGGTGTGTTTTGCTCTTTATATGATTCAGTGATGGTAATGTAGTGAGAACATTGTAATGAGACAATTCATTTGTAGTTTGAGACAGTAACCTACAACCAATTTCAAGTTTCACTGTGCACAGGGTTCTAGAAAGGTGCTATTCCCCTGAAATCTATTAAGGCACTGATGTTGGAAATGGTTGTAAGAAAAGGGGTGTTATTTCGAGGGACTTAATTCCCCAACTAATAGTGCACGATGAGGCATGTTTGCAGAGTGGCAGAGCCTTTCTCACCAGAACCTCTCAGCCATCCCGTAGTGTAGGACTTACTGAAGGTAACAGGAGGCAGGAGGAGGAGGTAGTTGGCCCACCAGGATGTCCTTGGGGGACAACAACTCGTCCTGTTACCTCCAGATAGTCTCACACAGAGCAATTGCTCAAAAGTCCTCGGAGGTCACATCTCCTTTCTCCACCACTCCACAAACGAACCTCATGGTCCACTAATTGTTGGTGGATGAAATCCTGTTGGCTCCAGAGGGTCCCTGGGGGCCAATTACCCCTCCTGTAACCTCCAGTAAGTCCAACACAGCTGGATTGCTAGGAGGATGTTGGAGGTCATGCCCCCTTTCTACACCATTCTGCAAACACTCCTCCTGCTGCACTACTGGTTGGAGGAAGAAGTCCACTTTATCCCTGAGACCCTCAGGAGGCAAGGGGACTTCATCCCTTCAACCAGCTGCGTGCCAGGAGGTGCATTTGCAGAATCGTGGAGAAAGGGGCTATGGCTTCCAAAGACCTCTCAGTGATTTGCTGTGTGGGATTAACTGGAGGCAACAGGAGGGCTTGTTAGCCACCACAGGCCCTCAGGAGCCAAGAGGACTTCATCCCCCAACTAGTAGTTCACCAGGAGGTGTGTTTGCAGTGAGCTTCTGTGTATTTCTTTTTTCTCTTCTTTTTTTTTTTACCTCTTTCCTGGGCTGATTTTGGCCCTTAGGATGCCATCTCTGGGGTCAGGTCTTTTTAGAATGGAAAGGGGGAGCATGGCCCCATTGTCTTGAAGGATCCCATCCTCTGGGGCCAGGCTTTTTGTATAAAAAATAATAGTTATGAAGGAAGGGGGCCACGTGCCCCCCCTTCCCTGGGCTGATTTTGGCCCTGGGGACCCCATTCCCCAGGGCCTGTCACAACACTGGGTGCCCTGGTCCCACCCGGGACACCCAGGTTCTCACATTGGGGACTTCGGGTGGAGCCTGAAGGCCCCTGTGGTCCCTCCTGGCTCCCCATGTCATGCAGGAGCTGGCATTGCTTTTGGACAGAGGGTGATGCTAAACATGCATCTCCCTCTGTTCAAAACCAATTCCACTCCTCTTCTAGTAAGCAAGAAAATGTTTATGATCTTGCTTACGAAAAGCAAAGCAGAGTTTGCTATGGCTTGGAGGGAGTGGTAAAGCTCCTGCCAAGCCATAGCAAACAGCTATGTCCCAGGGGAGGGCCCCCTGCATCAGTTTATATATGTTTGCCACAGGCAGGTGGCAGTCCCCGGGTTGCACGGGGTACCGCATGGTCACCCCATGCATTATATTAAAAACTGCCCTGGGATTTTGCTCAGCCGGGGGCTTAATGAATAAGATGTAAAGGAGCCCATAAATCTTTTTTTTTTTAATGTTTGCCCTAGATCTGGGGGTCCACCTTTAAATTTGCAAAAAAATTCAATACAATTTTTTTTAAATCCCAGGCAGGGAACCACTGGCGGTCATCAGCATGTAGATATAGTTAGAACCTAGTTTCCTAGGGAAAAGCTTTTTTTGTGCCAAACCCTTTGGTGCCGTTTGACAAATATTCACGAAGTTTTAAAAACTAGTAGGCACCTGAGTTCAGCTACTGTTTGGGAAGATTTTTTGTGATTCGTAAAACAGGGCTGATAAATGGGGGGGTGCCTCCCAAAAATGTCTCCATGCAATTTTCCGTAGGGATTATGAACAGGACTACATCCCAAACCACTGAACGGAATAACACTAAATTTGCCGGAAAGCTAGCTCTTGGTCCAGAAAGAGCCCTTTTTTGTTATTTGGTGTAAATCCCTTCAGTGGTTTTAAAGTTATTAAAACAAAAACAAATTTGTATATCTAGGGACATACCTCGTTTACAGATCGTTCACGGCGTTCCACAAATCCACATGCCAACAGCAATCTGATGATTGGCTACGAGCAACCTGACTGGAATGTTGCGGCTGCCATATCATGTATCAGGCATGGCCTGGGGTCCACAGCATGAAAGTGCATAGTGATTGAAGGGATCAGGGTAGAGGTACCTGACCCCATGGGTGTGTTAGACGGGTCACAGAGGGACTTATGTAGGTCAAGAAATTACCATGTGCAGGGATTTGATGATCTGGATCGGCGCTCAGGCGCTGTGAAGTTGCGGCAGATCTGCAAAACCTGCCGCAATTACAAAAAAAACCAAAAAACATACTCACAGACCCACACAGGTAACCACAAACTAACTCATAGAACTACACAGGTTCTCCCAGAACCACACAACCACTCACCGACTTGCTCACAAAACTATAGTGTTACTTGCATACCCACTCACAGACCCACACAGTCACTCACACAGCCACTCATAGACCCACAGGGCCCCTCACTAACCCACACCCAGACCTATAGCACCACTCACAGACCCACACAGACACTTACACACTCATTTAAAGACTCACACAGCTACTCACACACCCACTCACAGACCCACTCAGTCATCTACACACCCACTCAGGGACCCATGCAGACACTCATAGACCCTCTCACAGACCCATACATACACTCACACACACACACACACAAACTCACAGACCCATAGTGCCACTCATAAACACCCATTCACAGACCCACTCATACAGCCATTCACATACCCATGCAAACACTGAAACAACTAGTGACCCATACATGGCCATACAGACACAAAGACCCACAAAATCAGTAGTACATCCACTCACAGACTCATTGCCACACAGAAGCCTTCTGTATTAAATGTGCTATTGTTTTAAATTAATGATTTTCTTTGGGAACTGACTCACTGTTCCTTCTTGAATTGCAAAGTGCTTCTTTATATTGAATGTGTACTTTTAATTTTTGGATTCCCAACTGACCTGCAGACCCGAGTAAGAAATTTAAAAAACATAGGATTTAAAAAGAAAATGAACTAGTGGTTGGGAAATGGGTTGGCTTTGAAAAAAGCATTTGTGTTTATAGCGTGTAAATGACAACTTCACATAAAACAGGATGCAGTCTTTCAAGTTGTTGAGGAACACCCTGTTTCCTTTCTCTATTAAATGAACTTCATAATTTCTATATTTACTATTCATTTCAAAGTGTAACTTATTGTTTTATATAGAGCCAATGTTGTGGTCTCGGAGGAATACAGAAATAGTTTTATTGACATGTTTCCTGAAATTGTCTATCTGTGGACAGAATTAGTTTGACCACTTCTACGTAAGCCTTGGTCAAATGTTAGAGAACACCAAGGCAGTGTGTGGGAAAACTGCCATTATTTTACTAAAGGTTTACTTTCTTAGGACTTCTACCCCAGCAACAGTAATTGTGCCTAGGTCATTGCTACCACAGTGCATAATCATGAAGTCTGGAGGTTCGCAATTCACAATGCTTTCAACCAAGGGCAGCAATTGTTGCCACTTGAACCCTCTCTGGCCAAGCCAAGTAATGTTTACCTTAGGTAAACCCAAGTCTGTGTCAATGCCACTCTTTCTAGTACTCTCTCCGGCCCAAAACACAAAACTATGGCCCGCCATTCACAATCTAACCATTTTGGAGGCAAACTAGAGTAGCGGAGTAGCACGTAGAAGAAGGTGCAGTTCAATGAGACAGTTTTAAAACTGAAAGACTGTTAAAATGGAACTTAAATTAAAAAAGAAAATATTTGATTGGGCAGTGTTAATATGCAGGTAGCTAAAATTAGGTGATGATTTTGAGAAACAAGTATTTTTGTCTGTGATTGACTTTGGGAAAATAAAAATAATTATGCTGTTTGGGATACACTTATAATTTTATACACTCAACTACACCTGCTACAGTTCAATTTGAAGGTAGTATGGTGCTCACAGAGAGGGTTGTGAATTTTTGATGTAGTGGTAGCAGGGAGTGTTCTGAACATGGATACTAAGAAAAGGAGCTGAAAGACTGTGGGAGGAAAGGAACAAAAAAAGAAGAATTTTTATGTAAAAAGGAGAGTGGTATGGAAATATTGCTTATTAGAGAGTGGTTGGTTGAAATTCAGTACTTTTTGCAAAGTAAGCTATAAATGCCATGCTTTAACAGCAGATTGTTAAGTAGTTGTATGGGCTCCCATGTGGATTTTTGAATCTGCCGCAATGTTATATGGAGGATCATGCTGAGCGCTGCAACATATTCACGAATCCGCCCACAGCCACTTCTAAATTCAGCTTCTTAAAAGGAGTCTTACAAAGGGTTAAAAACAGTGACCATTCCGAAGTGATATAACAAAAGTAAAATAAGAAAGGAAGGTTGGAATTTGATTACACTGAACACTGTTACACTGAACGCAGAGTAGGAAGGTTGCCATTAATAGTTCCTTTGTACTGAGAGTGGTATACCATTCCTCTACTTCTGACTACAGATTTTCACTGAGAAGAGATTATAAGTGATACTGAAAATAATATTGGAGAGCAGCAAAGACATTTCACAGCTATGTTAGTCGGGGTGCCCTTTGAAAAGGTATATGTTTATAAAACAATATGAGTGTATATAAGGTGTAATAAAACATGGCAGTTATACAGTTAGAGGGAAAATAAAAGGGACTGTTGATGATGATATTAACAAAAAATATTATGAGCAGCAAAGGGGGAATAAAAATGTCTGAATAGAAAATATAGTTATGTTATTAAGTGCAATGAATGAATGCATTTGGAAGTATGTGGGTGTTTGTTTACACTATATAATTTGATAGTATATAATTTGCACCCACACACACACAGTGTGACAGGCGCTCATACACTCAGTTACTGTGCTAACAAGGCACTTATGTATGCACCATTGATATAGCTAGATAGAAACGGAAACAGTGAGAGGGATTTCAATAAAACCATTTACACACCCATTTATTCACCTATACATCACCTTATAAACTCATTCTCACAGGCATGCAGGCACTGTCGTATCCTGTCAGACACATATATAACGTTTTATTTACACATTTCTCACTACGTTAGAGAGAGATGAACACAGCCATGCACCCAGTTATATATTTAGTCATGCCCTACACAACTACTCATATAACTGTTTACAGTACCATAGAGTCACTCACACACCCAGTCAGACAGCGACAGAGGAACTTACACATTCACTCACACACCCATATATAACTTATGTATCTAACAGTAATAGAGGCAGTTTCACACAAAGTTACATACCCCAGTACTCACTAACACAGCCAGTAAGCAATGTATACAGCTATTAACATACACATTTACAGACCAATAGAGTTCCTAAGAGAGCCAGTCATGTACTGATTAGTTACTTAACCATCCAGTCACACACCCATAGAGAGACTGATATACTCACACGGATATGTACTCAAGTACTGACTCTCCTATTCATCCTATCTAGACAAGTAGTCCTGTAAACATGTCTCAGGCCTGCTACTGCAGAACTTGTGTGTGCAGGTTTACTGCCAGGTCGACTTGTCTTTTCAACCCCCTTGAAAAGATTTAAACTCCCTTTTTTCTACATATAAGTCACCAACAAGGTAGGTTGTAGGTAGGCCATAGCGCTGAAGGCTTAGAAGGTAAGACCTGTACTTTAGAATTTCAGTGAGTTACACGGGAACTTACAGATCCATATTTCCAGTTATGCATCCAGTTTTCCAGCCAATATGCGACTCACATACCTACTTACAAAAGCATAGAGCCACTCACACACCAAGTTAGACAGTGACAGAGGCACTTACACATTTACTCACACATCCACACAGCACTTATGTATCCAGCAGTAACAGAGCCAGATGGACACAAAGCTACATACCCCAATGCTCACTAACACAGCCATTGAACATTCCATATTGCTATTTACATGCACATTTACAGCCCCGTAGAGTTACTAAGAGAGACAGTCATATAGCGAAATAGGGCCTTATATATAAGGCCTTACGCTGACATTATGTCACTTTTTTTGGGACCCTGCTGTGGCATAAACATTGCACCACAGTGTGCCATATCTACAAAGTGATGCATCTAGGCAGATGCATCAATTTGTAAACCCCCTGCGCTACATTATACCTGCATCAGGTATAATGTATGCAGGGTGGGCGATACCACATTAAAAAAAGCTTGTAAAAGTGGGGCAGTGAAATCTATGAAAATTCAATACGCCACTTTTACAAGTTCACTGCGTCAAATCCTTACGCTTGCTTTACAGCAGGTGTAAGGACTAACACGCACTTTTACAAGGGACTCACCTGTATGTAATGCCCACATTGCTGGAGTTGCATCTGTTTTGTGACACACTATAGCCATGAGTCATTACTGCGCCACCAGATTCCTCAGGATTCCTGACGTATCTGGTCAATCCTTGTGACATGGAGTGGTGTACTCTAAATACGGCGCATCCAAGGTGTCTCAAGGAGGGCGCAACGAAAGGTGTTACATCACTTTTTTTAGCCAGCGATGCAACACTTTTCATAAATGAGGCCCATAGTTAGTTACACAACCTGTGATACAGCCACAGAGGAACTGATACACTCACTCAGATATGAACTCAAATACTGACACAGCCAAGTCACTCATTCATATACTAAATCTTACATGTATTTATACAACTAAAGTGATAGACTTACACTGCCTGTTACACACTGACATAACTACTTATGTACCTACTTAATTGCTCACAGTCTGTTATTTAATAGTATGTAATGTCAAGCAAAATGTGCTTTTCAGATAGCTGCTTGCATTTACAAAGGAAGATTTAAAGTGCCAAAAAACAGAAACAAGAAAAAAGAGAGGAAAGATACCTAGGTGCTTAAAACTGGCATGGAAAAGACACATATTGCAGAGAATGTGCTTAAAAAAGGAGCTGCTGGTAATAGAACTAAAACATTTCTTAAAATAGTATGTGGAAAAATACAAAATGTTCAAAAACATGGTATTAAAAAGCAATGTTTAGAATCAGCTCAGAAAGGAGAAGGAGTAAGTAAATTTGAAAATAAGAAACTGTATAAGAAAAAAAATGCTTCAACAAATAGATAGAAACAATTTCAAGAAATACGAGTGAGAGTGAGTAGGGAAATACAGAATTTGGTACAGACATGAAGCAGTATAAGAGGAGGAGGAAAACTGAAGGAAAAACAACATGTTGACAGTATATTTGAAAAAGTGTTTGTTGTGAAACAGAAACTATTTAATTTGATATTGAAGAGAATGAGAAAACTGGACAAAACAGTGTCGTCTAAGAAGAGAAAAAGACAGAAAAAAAGTCTTATTATTGAAAGTAATTTTTGGAAACTTTTTAGAGGAGGATGGAAGCATACATGTAGTACTGAGCCTTTCTTTAATGAGGAAAGTAGCATACAAGAGAACACGTTAGGTTATACAGTTGAAACACCTGGTCGATGCTAAGAAATCAAAAATGGTACTTCAATTGCAAAAGAGGAGGTGATTCCTAGAAATGTTGAAGAAGTATCGTTGAAGAGGTACAAGGAAGGTGTAGACATTGTAGAGTTGTGTATTTACTTTAAATTTTTTTACGTAATATTGAAACTGTGGGTGTAGAGAGAGAGAGAGAGAGATAGATGAACTGCTCACTATTCTATTGAATGGTGTTCCCACAAAAAACAAAAAGAGCTGGTAAGAACTAGTGGATGTGAATAAGTTGAAGGAAGCTACTTTTGACTTATAACAAAATAATGTGTATTACAACGATATACATATTCTCACAGATGGAAGTTGCATAGCGGAGGAAATGTTAGCTTCAAGTGGACAGATTAAAAAGTGGAAAGAACTAAATCTGAAGAAACATGGGCACTACAGTATCCATTCACTGCATTCAAAAGATGCAATGGGGGATACCACTGAACTGTACCAGATTAAACAATCTAAAGGAGCTCAAATAAGTGTGTGGTTTAGAGCTTTGCTGTTTTCCATAACTATTTCCAAATGCAGTAGACAGCCCAGTGCAAATACCAGCAGCCGAGTATAGGTCAACCAGATTATATTCAGAGGACCCTAGATTTCATCAGAGTATTCCATATGTATCCCATCGGTTATTTGAAAGTGATTTGTCTGGGCTATCATACACTGTTATCCATATTTTTAAAACAGGAATTAGTCCACAAAATATGTCTGCAAACGACTTTGTTGACAACAATGTTAGAAAGGATGAGAAGTTGAAATACAATTTTATAAATTTGATGGAATACCAACATGGCACCAATGAATATTGGTATTGTCATCATGGTGAACTATAAGGTATGTCACGAAATTTAGATGCACCAACTTGGTCTTTGACTCTCAGTTGTGTGTACGCATGGGATGACTAACATGTCGTTTTGAGTGAAGCAAATTTTAACATTAAGGCTTCAATTTGGAGAATACAGTAGAACTTTGCTGTTGGATCCTGAATATATTTGTAGGTATTTTAACCACATATTTCAAGCCATGTTCTACTTTACCTAAAATAAAATAAAATCCACCTCTTGGAGAAGTTACTCATTACTTTTGGTGTAAAGAGTACGAAACAAGAGGTGCTCCTCCTATTCATATGCTGTTGCGGATAAAAGATGCACCAAAATGTGGAACAAACACAGGTGAGTCTGTACTTTCTTTCATATGACAGTATGCTACACATGCTATCCCAAAAGGCAATGACAAAAAAAGGACAAAAACAGCAAGTTCTCCATTTTCAATCACATAGATGTGAGAATTATTGTCGACTGAAGCACAGAGCAAAAGGAAACTTTTACTCTAAATGTTGTTCTGGATTTCCATGACTTGTTATTTCAAGTCTAAATAAAAATAGAAAACTGAGTTGCCAGACTACTGAAAGAGGAGAGTTTTTCTATTTGGCACTACTGCAGCTATTTAAGCCTTGGTGTTCTGAATCAGAATTTCTAGGTGAGTTTGACTTTTTCAATGCTGCAAAGGATAGCACTGAGTGTTCAGTATTTCTAACTATTTGAAAATGTTACATGATAAAAATGGACAGGAAGAAACAATTTCAGCTGAAAAGCGGCCAAAGTTCAGGTCCTCTAAGTCAAGATCCTCTTGGACAGCTAATTGAAAATAAAGCTGCCATTGCAATGAATGAGGTGGAGCCTGCAATGGAACAAGCAAGACAGGAAACTATTGATTTGTAAGAGTTAGTTGAACAACTAAATGATGAGCAAAAATAAATATATATTTAGAGGTTAAAGACAGAGTTTAAATGGATTCCTCAATGACAAAAAAAGACTGTGAATCAACATCATTTAAGCCTGTAGTGTTGTATGTCAGTGGTCAAGCTGGCACTGGTAAAAGCTTATTAATACAAGTTCTCTCAGAAGACTACTGGATCTGGTCCCGTTACTGACCTCTTATGAGAAGGTGAAATTTGTAAAAACATTGCCTGATCTCTGGTTTGTTTTAACATGTTTTCCAATTGACTTCAATGGTGCATTTTTGCGCACAAAAGTGATATCTTTTCTGAACTTTAAAAAATCATAGCTCCAAAAGTTCTTACTGTAAATCAAAGTTTTTTGTCTTAAAAATTACATAAAAATGAGTACTATTTCATAAATTGGACTCTGTTTTATTCTTGAGTGTGAGTCTCATTTATTGCCTCTGTGAGTACAACAACTGCATAGTAGTACCCGCTGATAAGCCTAACTGCCCGCCACACTACCACAAAAAGAGCATTAGAATTATCTGCTTTTGCCTCTTCGTACCAATCGGGGATCCCTGGGCTCTCTGCACAGTGTACGTCAATTTAGTACAATATATGCACAGCCAGCTTCCTACAGACACATATACAACCACTCATTCACCCACTCACACATGGATACACAAAGTCACTCAGCCACTCACATAATAAATGCTAGAAATTTGGCAGCTATAGTTATACTTATAGTTATCCTAACATTAAGAAACTATAACTGGTGGCGTAAAGTTATCTAACAGGACAAGTTATAGTTTCTTCAGATAAGTATAGCTATAGGTATACCTATAATTGTTGACATTCTATGGTTTTGTGTGGGTAAAACATGAACCAAACTATAATGTCCCCCTAACCTTTGTTTTTTAGTGAATTTATATGTTTTTCACCAAAAAGTAATATATAATAACCATACTTTATTGCAACCACCACAGTGCATGGCCTGTGGGCATGTGCGGCGGTGGTGAGTAGCAGGATAGAGGTATCCTGACCCCTTAGGACACATGGAAGGGTCCCTGAGGAACCCCTGATTGGTAGAAAATGTAATCAAGGCTACGCAAGTACCCTTAAGATGTGTAGTCCTGAATTACACTTATCAAAAATACAAAGGTACATCTTATACAGTATGCCATCTGACTCAGAGAGTGAAACTGACTGTTCTTCCTGCAAACACGCTAATTCAAATTCTTATCAGGCTGAATTAAGATGTGCCTGACAGATACAAGAGCTATAAGGATTGCGCATTTGAATCTATTTTGCCTATCTGCTGGAACACTGAGATTGAGCTGCACTTTTGTTTATCCAGCGAATCCAACACACTTCCTGTTGTCTCATATGGGACAAAGCTTCCTGTTCGCTTTACATGCAACTGCATGCTACCCTACCCATTTCTGTTCTCTGAGTGTTTATGTTCATGTGGGGCTGTTCATAGTGGTGTTTCCTGTAGGAAGCTGGCTCTCTATATAGTGTACTAAAATGAAGTGCACTGTGCAGAGAGATTTGTGAGTCCCTTATTGGTTTACACAGGCACAAGTAGATCATAATAATAATCCATTTATGGTAGAGTGGGGAGCAGTTATGCTTATCAGAGGGTAGTGCTAAGCATTTGTTGTACTCACAGAGGCAATAAACAAGACACACACTCAAGAATAAATCCAAGACCAATTTGCAAAAATAACAAGCATATTTATACATATATATATTTTAGGCACCAATATCAATATGGTCATGCAAGTTTTGCAATTACAATAGTAGTCAAGTCACATCAATCAAGCTTTATTCGATTACTTGTTTAAGATAATCATAAAAGCACAATAACATTTCAACATTATTATCAATCCATAAATAGTTATTAAAATACAATTGTGACATGGTTACACACAAAAAGAATCAAACCAAACGCCTAATTGTACTGTGAACAAATCACATCATAATAGATTGTTTACATTTAAAGACATTTCTTAAAAAGACAAAAACTGAGGCAGTAACAAGTTAATTTTTTAAGGATTTTAAGACCAGAAATACAGGACAACATTGTCTCAGCCCGAGTGATCTTAATACCGGGAGAATCCGCCTCCTTCTCTGGGCAGAGTAAAATTTACAAAAGAATAGAACATGCAGGGTTGACTGCGCATGTACGTCATTGCACAGACATTTACTCAGCAACCTCGACCAATCATTTAGTTCTGGGATACTTATTGATCTATGTAAAATACCCAGTCTGAAATGCATTAACAAGAATCTTTCATAGTCGCCTATAATCTTTATATATGGCTGTATTTTAAATGTAGTCACAGTAAGGTGGTGCTCTTGGACAGCCAATTTTGTAATTTCAGTAGTAGTACTAATTTTATCCAAAAAGCACAAGCAGCTCCCTTTAAGAGCTTTCCTAGTGACAGTGCACATGGTGTTGGGGTTGTTATAATATTCTGGGTGGCCTAAGTTCGATAAGAACATTTTTACCTACTCCAGCCAACTCATCTGCAAAGGCCTGTCTAGCCCTCGACTATCATTCAAAATGTGGCAGTTGAGTGCTGTCTTGTCAGTGGTCCAAATCCTGTGCCACAAAAGAACAGGTTGGAATTTTCTGATATCCGCTAGATATGGCATACCCAGTTCCATGGGGCAGATATAAGTAGAGGTAGTCTCAGGGACAGCTAGCAGAAACCTGAAAAACATATTCTCAGCAATCTGTCAGGAGTTAAAATCGGCATATCCCCAAATACTTTCGCCATAAGAGGCAATTGCTACACATCTTACATTATATATTTGTAACAATTCAACCACAGGCCATCTATCCAGTTTTTTAATTAAAATTTGATAAAGCAGTCTATGCCTTAACAAACAGCAACCTCCTGGCCTTGACAGCCTGGGTCCAGCACCTCATTCGGTCGATCAATCCCAAGATGAGAAAAAGCTGTTAACATTCAATCCAATTTGCGTCAATTTAAGAAAGCTCTACTCTTTTTACTACCTGCCCCACAGTGCATTACAAATGTCTTTGAGGTATTGATAGTAAGACCCAATTTAGACATTAAGGGCGAGATGTTGGTAAAACCAAAATACTGAGTCCTTAATAGAGAATGTTACCGATTTGTAATTAAGAACTTGGTATTTCAGATCGGTAAAATTTAGCGATTAATTAAAAATCGCAAAGAAAATTACAGAATCGGTATCACCGATTCCTTAATACCAATTCAGTAATTAGTGTATCTAGTATTTTGAAAAATCGCAAATTGGTGAATCAGCCAATCCTGTGCTTCCTCATGACCTCACAAGCAGGAAGTGGCCGCACCCATGCAGCTGCACTAATATTGAAGCTGTTGGAGAGGCTTGGAGCTCACCAAACAACACAGGAGCAGCTTTTCTAAGTTCTTGCTGACACCCCAGACCAGAAATGGACAACCAGGAGAAGGAAAAGGAGGCAGGAGAGCGCAAAAGGAAACATAAATTCAGTGAGAGGGAGCTGGACGTTCTGATTGAGGAGGTGACAAAGGACAATGATAAGCTGTTTGCCAAAAATTCCCTGCACGTCCCTGAATCTCAGAAGAGGAAAATATGGCTCGTTATCCAGGAGAGGATTAATGCCATTGGTGTAACCCAGCACTCTATTGAAGAACTTAAAAAACGCTGGTATGACCTCAGGAAGCATGCAAAGAAGGGAGGTTGGCTGAGAGACTGAAGCAAGCCAAGCAGATAGGTGGTGGGAGATCTACAGCGCTTGTACCAACTGCCCTGGATTTCTTGGTGGAGTTCACCCTCCAGCCGGAGAGTGTGGGTGGGATTGGGGATGCAGACAGCTCAGCCAGAGCTGGCAACAGGCAAGGTAAGATGCATGCACAGCATGCTGTGCCCCCCACTCCCTAACCCCAGTCCACTGAACCCAAAGGCATGTGACACACATCAGCAATTAGCAAGCAGAGGACAGTCAGTTTAAATGGCAGTCATGAAATGTATTATTACGCCAATGCTGCTAGACAAGTGAGCAAATGTACATTCTGTCTCCACAAGCGAGCCATTGCGCAAGGCTGCTGAAGGTGACACAGGAAAGGCACCCAGGAGAGACAGAATACAGGAAGAAGAGGTCTTGTCACCTGTGGAGGACACACCACCACCACCACCACCAGCACCACCACCATCACCATCACCACCAACACCACCACCACCACCATCACCATCACCACCGCCACCACCACCATCACCGTCACCATCACCGAGAGCCAGGAGGCATACAGCGGCTAGCCTCCCGCAGAAGAGGATGTCCGAGGAGGACAGCATGGGAGGCCAACATTCCATGCTGGCAGCGGATGACAACAGTGCAGGCACACAGTCCCCCACGGAACACGCCCACAAAGGTGTCAGACACCGCAGAGCAAGGGTAGCCAGTCCTATTGTACAGGGCAAGGATTCAAGCATATTCGTAGGTCTTGAGGGGAATATGCTCAAGGTACAGCGCCTGCAAGGCAAAGCAATTAGATCAGTGCAACAGCAGATGGTCCACATGAACACACACATGCTGGAAATTAAAGAGGGCAATACTGTGGTTGACGGCATGAGGGACATGTCAGAGGCAGTGAGGCTGTTGTGCAGAAAACTGGATGAGGATCATTTGGCGAGACGCAGGGACCGGCAGAAATTGGACAGCTACACTAAGGTGGTGAACCGCCTCTCCACAGCCACCTCTGTGCTCTGCAGGCGCTCGGTGGCCGTGCAGGAGGAGATGACTCACTTCAGCCGTGATGTGGCAAGAGTGCTGGTCACAGTGACCAGTGCACTGGAAGTGCTACAAACAAACCAAATAGCCACTACAGGTGTAGGGGATGGGGGGATAGTGAGGAGGCAACTATCCGCAGCAGCATCATGCCCCCGCGATAACCTAGTCTAGGAGGTGCAGCGAACGGCACAGCGTTGCCACAGGACAGGCTGCCAGTGAGGACTGTGTGCCCAGGGAACGTAGCAGTGCTGCGCGTGGGGGCAGGAAATAATGAAAGCCATCACCTGGCATTGTGAAATGGGTGATTCCACCTTTGGAATATCCATAGCACATTGGCATGGCATGTTGAGGCCTTCGTGTTGTGGCAGTGTGCTGTGCTATTGCCTGAGTTAAGGTTAATAAAACACTGTCACTCAATTACAGTTACTGACTGTGTCTCCTAACTTACTCAGAAATAGTTGGATGTGATCTCAGCCCGTCTGTGTCTCCCATCTGGTGCTGCTGCCACACCTTCTGCACTGTGCTCTGGCTTTGGACAATCCTCACCCTCGTCCTCTGAGTCAGTTAGTTCCACTGCTGTTCCTTTCTTTGTGGCAAGGTTAGGCAGCATGGCACATGTTGCTATTATCTTACAGCAGATGATGGGGCGGTACTGGTGTGCACCTCCACTTTTGTGGAGGCAGTGGTACCTGCTTTTTTAGAGTCCAAATGTGCGCTCCACAACATTGCGCACAGATCTATGTGCTACATTGTATCTTCTCTCACTTGGAGTCGATGGGTTGAGATGTGGAGTCTGGATAAATGCCTGCACGGCATATGCGCTATCACCTTAGTGAGAAAGGAAGTACCATTAATAACAGTCACCAACACATTCATCCAAGGTATACATCAAGGTGTGTCACATTGATTTACCTAGCAGGTATCCTTCTCAAAATTCGCCCCCAGCCAGACTTGTGTAGATCCCACTGTTCCTGAATATGTAGGAGTCATGAGCGCTCCCTCGAAATTTGGCTACAATGTTGTTAATGATGTAGTCTGCATCGCAAATTACCTGCACGTTGATAGAATGTGTAGATTTGTGGTTCCGATATATGTACTCTGTAGCTGCAGGTGGGCAGATTGGTAAATGTGTCCCATCAATGCACCCTATTCATGTGGGAACTGTGCCTTTTGATATAAAAATCCATCTTGGTTTTCTGCAGTTCCGCCTGTGTACTGGGGAAGCGTATGTAGTGATGCATTCTTTGTATCATGGCATCCAGGAAAGTGTTGAAAAAACGGGACAGGCAACTCTGTGACACACCACCTGCCACAGCTATCACCCCCTGGTAACTACCTGATGCAAGTAGGTGCAGGCTACAGAGCATCTGAACATGTGTTGGTATAGCGTGCTCCCTTGGTGTCTGATGCTCCAGGAGTGTGTGCATGTCCCGTATCAGGTCTAGGATAGATTGGGGGTGTAGCCTGTACCTCTCATGTATTTCAGCCTCAGTCAGTTGGAACAATATAATGCGCAGTCTGTACACACGTTCTTCCCGTCTCCAGATCATCAGTCTTGCTGCTTGCATACAAAGCTGCCTTGCAATAACATAGATGGCCGCCATCATGTTCACACTGTTGCATTTTGGGGCTGTTTAAATGCAGTGCCCCTGATTACCACCTGCTTTGAGTCAGTGGTAATTAGCGAATCCTAAATACATAAAAATTGAAAAATCAGTATTAGCAAATTTTGGTACATCGATTTGTGATTTTTTAAGGATTTCTTATTTTGCGATTCGGTATTCTGGGTTTTGGTGACTGCTAATCGCAAATTAAGGAATCGCTAACTGTTTTCCGTTATTTTTAGCAATTCCTTATTTGCAATGGCTACGGGAATTGCTGCCCTCTTTTGATAAAATCCATTGATTCATGTTCTGTACATCGCTTTGAACCTTTCCTTTTATGATGTCCTTGATAGATTGAATGGTCCCCGGACCTGATTTGAAATCGACTTTGACGTAGTTCTGTAAATTACGGATCCCATTTTATTGTATCGTCGGGCGCCTCCCCTTCCCTTACAAAAGAATCCTAATGAACATTTCTACAGGTCTGTTTGTCCTACACTGTTCTACCATCTCTGCCCTGATGAAGGTGTTGCCCTGTCCTGGGCTGTACACCTAACACGTTTAGTTCCTCCCGTGTCTCTGGACTTTGTTCCCGCACACCACTTGGATGACACACTGGATCTTTTCATCTATACATCAGTTGGCAGTTTTACCATCCTGATTAATATGTGATGTTGTAGAAACTTGTTTTGTTTCGTTGAACAAATGATTGTTAGTATGAGTGAATTGTAGTACGACTGATGATTATTAATATGAGTTGTGGGACTGTATTTATTGTTATTGATGATATTCATGTAATTATTTATGCACTGTTAAAGTTTGGTAATTATAAATTGACACAATGAAAATAAAATACAAATATTTTGCTAATTAATTCTATGATTGTATTGGGTATCTATATGTCAGCTCCAGTTATTTGTATATGATATTGTGACCCCTCCTGGGGCCGTTTTTGTTTATCCGCAGATATAGGCAGGTGGCCCTTGTTAGTGTTGGTTCTCTGCATATTTCCCCTGCCCCGCCTGCCTATTATCCTTCTTTGCAGGGGTCCCCCTTTGTATTGGTTTCTAAAAGTAGTCAGTGAACATCCTCAAGGTTAGGGAGAATGCCAAATCAATTATGGACAGGTGTATTAAACCAGGGCCTGCCATTTGCTTTTTGGGGCTCATTGGTTGCATTAGTACGGTTGTTGTAGGTAGGTTGGTAAAAGTATCCTAAAGGTTCTAAGTTAATGCTTTGTACAGAGACATTATGATTTCCAGCCCTACTTAATATCATTTGTGTGACCTGTGGAGTTTTAAAAGTCAGCACCATACAATCGCCAAACAAGTTCTTACGTCTTCTCCCTATCTAGCCCACTCTTCTGGCCATTTTGAATTCAGCAAAAAGCCTCTCAGTTAGGCCCATTTTAGAGCCCAACCAAAATAGAGACTTATTTCTCAGTGTGTCCCAAGACTCAGCCGCCCCAGTAGGTAATCTGGGGACATTTGCTAACACAACCGTGTACGGGGTCACAGATGCATGTAACTCCAAATATGTAATCTCAGACTTTAAGTCTTGGTTAGTCATGGGTATAAATATAATAGGACTATTAGTAGCTGAGGTGTGTGTGGGCCCGACCAGGTTTAGGGAAGTTACAAGGTGGAGAGTCGGTGGTCTGATGATCGAGGTGTGTTGATCCCTATTATGCGCAGTCGCACCCAAATTCATTTGAATAGAAGGTGGAAGATCTGCTGTTTAAATATGTAACTGGGGCTTGCCCCCTAGGTAGTCCGGGGCGCTGTTACGATTATTAGCTAATTCTGAGGTACTTGGTTGGCATTTTTCCAGACATATAGTTAACGGCCATTCCATTGCACCTATTCTGCTAGTTAGGCTAATTAGTGTTTCTCTAAGGTACGTGTCTAGTGCATCTAGTTTAGTTTTGAACTTCGCTACGTCAATCTGTGTACAAAAATTGGCAATGAATATTGTTTTTTCCTTGTTGCCTAACTTACGTGTGGGCAAAGTCTTATCCTTTTTGTGCGCCTTTTTACGTAGTTGAGAGGTGTCATCAAGGACTCAGACCTAGGTTCCCCTGTGGTGCTGGGAAGAGTATCAGGATTTTTTGAGCGCTTAGTAGGTGGTTGAGTATCCCTCTCCTGCTCACTTTCCGAAATATCGTCAGATGTATTCACGACACAACCATTTGTACTTATCCAGCTCCTAGGCGCCTCTCTGGAAGGGGCGGATGTCCCTTGTTCAGCCTTATCTAGGTGGGGGCCCCCTACCAGACTTGTTTTTTCGGGATTCATGGCCTCTTCCACAGATATAATCTGCTGTTTGATAGTGCCCATTGCCCCCGTTAAATAGTTTATCAGCCTCCTCCTCCCGATTTTGTCTGTGTTTTGCTCTGGGCAGTAGGAGCTTTTCTTTCCCCCATGTTACCGAGCTTATGTTATTTAGACACAACCAGCAAATAAAACCTTGGGTACTAAGGGTGCTTAGTCAAAATCTGACTCTTCAATACTTACCAATACGTCACTAGTCCCTTTAGTTCTTAAAGTTGTTAAAGATAATGCCCCCTAGGCTATCTGTGTTAACCAGAAAATGTTCCAGCAAGGATGTAACTTAATAATCCCCCCAAATTTATTTGTGAGTAAAAGGAAAGAAAATGTCAGAAACAATTTGAATAATATAACACAGGCTCACCAGGGTGTGTGTGTATATATATATATATATATATATATATATATATATATATATATATATATATATATATATATATATATATATATATATATATATATATATATATATATATATATATATATATATATATATATTCACTGAAAAAACCATAGGTTATAGACCATATATAGTTAGGAATTTGCATTTACAAAACCTTGAAAATTCACTGAAAAAACCATAGGTTAGAGACCATATATAGTTAGCTGGACATTTTATTGACATAAAACCAATGAAATTCCATATATAGTTAGTTGCACTAACTATATATCGCGCACCCGCAATCCACTGCTGATGATGTCACATATTACATCATTCATGACATGGTCAGTGACATCACTGATGACATCACTGATGACATCTCAAATGACATCACTGATGACATCACTGATGACATCTCAAATGACATCACTGATGACATCATCTAGTGTCTGTGTGTTTTTGTAAAGTTTAAATATGTTTTACATATTGAAGAATGAGTGGATGTATGGAAGACTGAGTGTGTGTGTGGCTGGCTGGGAGGTGTGTGACTCTGTGCATATCAATGTGTACTTGTATCAGTGATTGTATAAGAGAGTAAGTATGTGTTAGTATATGTGTGAAAAGTATGGTGTTCTGTGTTTAACTGTATAGATGAGGAAATCGAAGTGTGATTGATTCTTCACAGGACTGACTAGGTGTATGAGTGCATATGATAGTGTTGTAATAATGAGTGACTGTATGTATGAGTGATTGTATGGGTGAATGAGTGAATGTGTGTGTAGACGTAGGAATCAGTGAGTGCGTATGTAGTAACTGGTATTGGTGTGTCATGATGTCATCAGTGATGTCATTTGAGATGTCATCAGTGATGTCATTTGAGATGTCATCAGTGATGTCATCAGTGATGTCACTGAAGTATGGTGTTCTGTGTTTAACTGTATAGATGAGGAAATGGAAGTGTGATTGATTCTTTACAGGACTGACTAGGTGTGTGAGTAACTCCATGGATGAGTGGCAGTGTGTGAGTGTCTGCATAGGTGTATGAGTGCATATGATAGTGTTGTAATAATGAGTGACTGTATGTATGAGTGATTGTATGGGTGAATGAGTGAATGTGTGTGTAGACGTAGGAATCAGTGAGTGCGTATGTAGTAACTGGTATTGGTGTGTCATGATGTCATCACTGATGTCATTTGAGATGTCATCAGTGATGTCATCAGTGATGTCATTTGAGATGTCATCAGTGATGTCATCAGTGATGTCACTGACCATGTCATGAATGATGTAATATGTGACATCATCAGCAGTGGATTGCGGGTGCGCGATATATAGTTAGTGCAACTAACTATATATGGAATTTCATTGGTTTTATGTCAATAAAATGTCCAGCTAACTATATATGGTCTCTAACCTATGGTTTTTTCAGTGAATTTTCAAGGTTTTGTAAATGCAAATTCCTAACTATATATGGTCTATAACCTATGGTTTTTTCAGTGAATTTCAATGGTTTTTGAAAAGCTAATATCTATAGCTGTAAAATATATTCTTTATTACGTGACGTATCACGTAGCCACGTGAGACGCCTCATGACGCGTCGCATAACCGTGACGTATCGGTTCTGCAGCGCAAACAAAACCCGTAACGTAAGCGTGCCGGAGCACGCTTACAGATATATATTTTTTTTTTAACCTTAATTAGACAAAATCCACACGTGCACATATCTTGAGGCCTTGCAAAGGCACATCAAACAAACAGTCCCTACAATTTTGCCAAGTTTGCTGGAAATCTATTCCCTTAAATTTTTTTTTACTGTTTCTCTTGGTTTTCCCCTTGTTACGCTTACCGGGACGCTACCCGGTACGCGAACCGGACGCTCCAAAAACACAAGATGGCGGACTCCCGTTACGCTGCTGGTTAGCTGCCCGGTTCGCGTACCGGGAAGCGCCTCTACCGCGAAAAATCGCGGGGGACTTTAATATCCCCCTCATCAATCCTAGGGGGTCAGGAGGGGTTTACCTTGCCCCCTTTCCTTCATTTCCCCCTTCTTTTTTCACCACATCTTGTCTCTCGAACCTACCGAGAGACAAGATGGCGGCCGCTCCGGACTGTTTACAATGTTGACAGCTACGCTGCCGGTTAGCTGCCCGGTGAGCTGCCCGGTTCGCGTACCGGGACGCGCCTCTACGGCGTAAAATCGCAAAATTTTTTGCCCCGCGGGGCACTTTAATATCCCCCTCATCAATCCTAGGGGGTCAGGAGTGGTCTACCTTGCCCCCTTTCCTTCATTTCCCCCTTCGTTTTTCACCACATCTTGTCTCTCGATCGTACCGAGAGACAAGATGGCGGCCGCTCCGGTTTGTTTAGAATGTTGACAGACACCGGAGAGCCAATCAGATTCGCTTCGCGAAGTTCCGTTACGCGTCAGGTACGCGAACCGGGGCGCTAACCGGAGCGCTGTCACAGATATGTATTTTTTTTTAAACGTTAATTTCTCAAAATCCACTGGAGCACATATATTGAGACATAGCAAAGGCACGTCAGGCAAACCATATCTACAATTTTGCCAAGTTTCATGTAAATCTATTCAGCCGTTCGAGCTAAAAGTGAGTCCAACCGCCCTATGGAAAAATGAATGGGAAAAACGCGTTTTGGGACCCCCCTTTGTTCTCGGCCCCCCCTTGACGAAACCCCACCAAATTTTCAGGGGCTGCTCAGAAAATAAATGTGCCATTTTCCTGAAACTTTCAGCCAATTCTGTCCACAAACGCCAAAGTTATTAGACATAGAATTTTCAGAAATCCCATAGAGAAAAAATCCTAACTATATATACCCACTGGCTATCGCCAGTAGGTAATATACATATATAAACATATGTAATCTGCATATCTATATAAATATAAATGCATGCATACATATACATATATGCATACATATGCATGTTATTTACATGAAAGTTTTAAAAACACTAATAAAAGCAAAGCTAAAAAGCCACCTCATTACAAACAGAATGGCTTTAACTTAAACGAGGGCGAGATCTATTGCATTTTCAATGCTTGTTTACTTTGGTTCTATCAAGAAGGCATTCAGATGTGTCACACATTTGCCATAAATTCTGAATGTTAGCACTCTAGTTGCTCATTAGATCACTGTAGTAAAGCTAGTGCTCACCAGGGAAGTCTGCTGCTAATCATGGTTTGCAGCCATTTTCCCGCATTTTTTATCCCGCAGACTTTCAGTCCGCATATCATTATCCCGCAAGGTCATTGAGCTCGCATACCATTATCCCGCATTTTTTCAAAACGCATGTGCATTTATCGCGCATGCCTTTACAAAGAATTACGTTTTAAAGGCATGTATGGTAAATGCAATTGCGTTGTGAAAACCACGATGACGAGAGAGGTAAGTGGGTTTGTGTTAATTTTTTCGTGGGTTAGTGATTGTGTAGTGTAGTGTAGTGTTGTGTAGTGTAGTGTTGTGTTAGTGTAGAGTTGTGGTGGTTGTTTAGTGTAGGGTCATGCTGGGGGTAGTGTTTTAGGGTTTAGGGTTGTGTTGTAGTGTTTGCGTAGTGTAGGGTCATGCTGGGGGTAGTGTTTTAGGGTTCAGGGTAGTGTTGTAGTGTTTGCGTAGTGTAGGGTCATGCTGGGGGTAGTGTTTTAGGGTTTAGGGTTGTGTTGTAGTGTTTGCGTAGTTCTTAAGCGCCAGCTACCGAGCGCTCATTTGGTTCTTTGCTCCTGAGGCGGAAGCCGGGAGACGCTGCATTTTAAAGTGTGTATCTTGTGTTTTTATACCTTACCTGCTGCTATTTGCTGACTTGCACATCGAGGGCTCCGTGCAGCGGATCCATCGCTCACGTGACGCCCTCCCGACGGCTGGCCACGCCCACCTCCAGGCCACGCCCCCTTCCCGCCCTTCTTAAGCGCCAGCTACCGAGCGCTCATTTGGTTCTTTGCTCCTGAGGCGGAAGCCGGGAGACGCTGCATTTTAAAGTGTGTATCTTGTGTTTTTATACCTTACCTGCTGCTATTTGCTGACTTGCACATCGAGGGCTCCGTGCAGCGGATCCATCGCTCACGTGACGCCCTCCCGACGGCTGGCCACGCCCACCTCCAGGCCACGCCCCCTTCCCGCCCTTCTTAAGCGCCAGCTACCGAGCGCTCATTTGGTTCTTTGCTCCTGAGGCGGAAGCCGGGAGACGCTGCATTTTAAAGTGTGTATCTTGTGTTTTTATACCTTACCTGCTGCTATTTGCTGACTTGCACATCGAGGGCTCCGTGCAGCGGATCCATCGCTCACGTGACGCCCTCCCGACGGCTGGCCACGCCCACCTCCAGGCCACGCCCCCTTCCCGCCCTTCTTAAGCGCCAGCTACCGAGCGCTCATTTGGTTCTTTGCTCCTGAGGCGGAAGCCGGGAGACGCTGCATTTTAAAGTGTGTATCTTGTGTTTTTATACCTTACCTGCTGCTATTTGCTGACTTGCACATCGAGGGCTCCGTGCAGCGGATCCATCGCTCACGTGACGCCCTCCCGACGGCTGGCCACGCCCACCTCCAGGCCACGCCCCCTTCCCGCCCTTACGGCCGCCTTTATCTATGTGTCAATACAGAACGCGCAGCGGACGAGCGCAGCGGGAGCGCCGACTTCGCGCCGAAGTCGCGCAAAAGTCAAGCCCGTCTGCGCCCGTCCGCGGCCGAACGGGGCAAGGGGCACGACGCCATGCTCAAATTATATCATACTCCTCCAAAGACCTCATCGCCCTTCAAGGCACCTGGCCACTCCCGGACTCTGTCCGAAGACTCGTCTACTCACTGGGTCTTGCCCCCACCCTCCCTGCATCGCCGCGTTCCCCGCCGCGATCTCTCCAGCCACCCTGCCTCCCCTGCCCCGACCCACCCCCCTCTACCCCAGCTCTGTCCGCTATTCTACTCAATACCAGGTCGGCGGTCAAGCATCACCACGAGCTGTTCGTCCTACTCGACACCGAGAAACCGGACCTACTGCTCCTGACCGAAACCTGGTACTGTGATTCCTCCCTTCCCGCTCTTCTGGCCACCCTTCCACCGTCTTACGTGGCCCTACGTGCTGATCGACCGGCCGGCAGGGCGGGCGGTGGGGTCGCGCTAATTGCTAGGTCAGACCTGCACTTCCAGTCACTTCCCTCTCCCCCTATGGCCCCTGCCGACTTCCTGGTGGTCCGTTCCCTCCAGACCGCCCCTCCCATCACCTGTCTCCTCATGTACCGCCCCCCTCAGCCCTCGCCTTCATTTCTACCTGCCTTCCAAGACCTGTTGGCAAGTCTGGCGGTCAATTTTGCCTCGGTCTTGGTGCTGGGGGATTTTAATTACTGGCCCTCAGACCCACACGAGTGCTCCGCCTCAAAAGAATTTACCGAAACTTTGTCCTCCCTCAACTTTGTCCCACACATTTCTGTCCCCACTCACTCTCACGGGCACACACTTGATCAGGTCTGGGCACTTAACCTCCCACTGGCTTCGGTGGCGGTCTCCCCTTGCCCCTGGTCCGATCATGCCCTCATCTCTTTCTCCATCCCCCACAACCCATCCCCCAAAACCCCACTCGCCAAAAACACCTGGGCACGGAACTGGAACAGGCTGGACCTCCCCTCCCTGACCTCCCTGCTTCACAATTCCATCCCCCCCCTCTCCGGCTTACCTTCAGCCTCACAGGCCAAGGCCATTAACACCTGGCTGGCTGGAGCTTGCGACTCAGAGGCCCCCTTACGACGCATCTCCATCCGCCGGCTTAAGGACTCTAACAGATGGTTCAACGACCACCTAAAAGAACTCAAACTGAGCGTCCGGAGGGCGGAGAGGCAGTGGAGGAAGGACTACAGCCCGTCATTAAAAACCCACTTTTTGACACTGTTGGCTGATTACAAATCAGCAATTCTAGCTGCAAAGACCGACTATTTCTCCACGAAAATAACGTCGGCCGCCAACAAACCCAGGGCTATCTTTGACATCGTAAACGACCTGGCGTTCTCAGATCGAGCCTCGCCCCAAATCCCTCCCTCCCAGCTTCTCTGTGACCAATTAAACAACTACTTCGTGGACAAGATCACTAATATCAAGGCCAATATCCCTTTACCCTCGCCTACCTTCGTCGATCCTTCCCCCCCCCCAGTACAAAATCATTTCACTGTCATCCCTCCCCTCACTCAGGAATCCTTTCTGTCAATTCTCCCCAAAGTTAAATCAGGGTCCCCGGCGGATGTCTGCCCTGCACGCATCCTACAGCAAATCTATGCTAGCTGCCCTGATCCCCCGATTGCCTTTCTCAACAGCGCCTTGGCACAGGGTGTGGTGACCCCAGCACTAAAAGCAGCTACCATAGTACCCCTGCTGAAGAAACCCGGCTCGGACCCTTCTATCTCGTCCAACTTTCGCCCCATCTCCCTGCTGCCCTTTCTGGGCAAGGTGATGGAACGCCATGTTACCGCGGCTCTGAGCACTCACATCGAGGCTAATGGGGGGCTGGCTTCTCGTCAGGCAGGATTCCGCCCCAGGCACTCAACAGAATCGGTCGTAGTCGCCGTCCTAGACAACCTCAGAAAGGGCATGGATGACAACAACCACCAGGCACTGGTCCTCCTCGATCTCTCCGCCGCCTTTGACACGGTGGACCATACCATCCTACTCACCCGTGTCAAGGCGGCTGGCATCGGGGGATCAGCCCTTGTCTGGCTCTCCTCCTTTCTGAGGGACCGCACCCAGGCGGTCCGTCTTGGCAACTTCACCTCCACCCCCCTCCCTGTCACCTGCGGTGTTCCCCAGGGTTCCTCTCTCTCCCCCCTTCTTTTCAACCTCTATATCTTTCCTCTCATCTTTGCTCTCCAGCAGCTGGAGGTCACCGTCTTCAACTACGCGGATGACCTCCAGCTCATCTTTGATCTGTCCCCCTCTTCTCTCTCGGTCTCCAATTTCCAGTCTACTATGACATTCATCAGGGACTGGATGAATCACAACCATCTTAAACTGAACCCTGATAAAACTGAGTTGGTTCTCACTGGTGGTTCGTCCAGCCCCTGGAACTCTTCTTTCTGGCCCCCCTCCCTTGGCCCTGCACCCTCCCCCTCCACTACTGTCAAAACACTGGGTGTCAAAATGAACAATCAGCTCACTCTTCACTCACACATCAGCTCCGTGGTCTCTTCCTGTTTTCTCACTCTTCGAACTATCCGCTCTGTCTCCCGCTTCTTCACCCCTCAGGCTCTCAAGACCATTATGGCCGCTCTGGTAATCTCGCGTTTGGACTACGCCAACGCTCTTTTTCATGGCATCCCTGCCTACAGTTTGCGTAGACTCCAAACCATCCAGAACCAGGCGGCCAGACTGATATATGGCCTCCCACGTTATCACCACTCCACCCCCCTCCTAAAGAAACTCCACTGGCTCCCTGTGAAACAACGTTCCCTCTTTAAAATTGGGTGCATGGTTTTCCAGGCCCGTCAGGGCACCGCCCCTGCTTTCATCACTTCACTTATCAAACCCTACGTCCCCGCAAGAAATCTCCGGTCCTCCTCCAAGTCCCTTCTCCTGACCCCCCGTTTCTCGCGCAAAAAGTGGGGTGGATCCAATTTCTCCACTCTGGCCCCTTCCTTCTGGAACTCTCTCCCTGATAACCTCCGCTCCGCAACTCAGTACCTCTCCTTCCGGGGAGACCTGAAAACCTTCCTATTTAGCCAGGCTTTCCCCGCCTAAATTTCCTCCCCGGTCTTCCTTCCCCTCAGCCACTGAACCTTCAGCGCCAAGAAACCGCAAGGTGTATGCTGCGCTTTATAAGTGTTTTAAATTAGAAATTAGAAATTAGTGTAGGGTCATGCTGGGGCTAGTGTTTTAGGGTTTAGGGTAGTGTTGTAGTGTTTGCGTAGTGTAGGGTCATGCTGGGCGTAGTGTTTTAGGGTTTAGGATAGTGTTGTAGTGTTTGCGTAGTGTAGGGTCATGCTTGGGTGTAGTATTTTAGGGTTTTGGGTAGTGTTGTAGTGTTTGCGTAGTGTAGGGTCATGCTGGGTGTAGTGTTTTAGGGTTTTGGGTAGTGTTGTAGTGTTTGCGTAGTGTAGGGTCATGCTGGGGGTAGTGTTTTAGGGTTTTGGGTAGTGTTGTAGTGTTTGCGTAGTGTAGGGTCATGCTGGGGTGTAGTGTTTTAGGGTTTTGGGTAGTGTTGTAGTGTTTGCGTAGTGTAGGGTCATGCTGGGGGTAGTGTTTTAGGGTTTTGGGTAGTGTTTGCGTAGTGTAGGGTCATGCTGGGGGTAGTGTTTTAGGGTTTTGGGTAGTGTTGTAGTGTTTGCGTAGTGTAGGGTCATGCTGGGGGGTAGTGTTTTAGGGTTTTGGGTAGTGTTGTAGTGTTTGCGTAGTGTAGGGTCATGCTGGGGGTAGTGTTTTAGGGTTTTGGGTAGTGTTGTAGTGTTTGCGTAGTGTAGGGTCATGCTGAGGGTAGTGTTTTAGGGTTTAGGGTAGTGTTGTAGTGTTTGCGTAGTGTAGGGTCATGCTGGGGGTAGTGTTTTAGGGTTTAGGGTAGTGTTGTAGTGTTTGCGTAGTGTAGGGTCATGCTGGGGGTAGTGTTTTAGGGTTTAGGGTAGTGTTGTAGTGTTTGCGTAGTGTAGGGTCATGCTGGGGTGTAGTGTTTTAGGGTTTTGGGTAGTGTTGTAGTGTTTGCGTAGTGTAGGGTCATGCTGGGGGTAGTGTTTTAGGGTTTAGGGTAGTGTTGTAGTGTTTGCGTAGTGTAGGGTCATGCTGGGGTGTAGTGTTTTAGGGTTTTGGGTAGTGTTGTAGTGTTTGCGTAGTGTAGGGTCATGCTGGGGGTAGTGTTTTAGGATTTAGGGTAGTGTTGTAGTGTTTGCGTAGTGTAGGGTCATGCTGGGGGTAGTGTTTTAGGGTTTTGGGTAGTGTTGTAGTGTTTGCGTAGTGTAGGGTCATGCTGGGGGGTAGTGTTTTAGGGTTTTGGGTAGTGTTGTAGTGTTTGCGTAGTGTAGGGTCATGCTGGGGGTAGTGTTTTAGGGTTTTGGGTAGTGTTGTAGTGTTTGCGTAGTGTAGGGTCATGCTGAGGGTAGTGTTTTAGGGTTTAGGGTAGTGTTGTAGTGTTTGCGTAGTGTAGGGTCATGCTGGGGGTAGTGTTTTAGGGTTTAGGGTAGTGTTGTAGTGTTTGCGTAGTGTAGGGTCATGCTGGGGTGTAGTGTTTTAGGGTTTAGGGTAGTGTTGTAGTGTTTGCGTAGTGTAGGGTCATGCTGGGGGTAGTGTTTTAGGGTTTAGGGTAGTGTTGTAGTGTTTGCGTAGTGTAGGGTCATGCTGGGGTGTAGTGTTGTAGGGTTTTGGGTAGTGTTGTAGTGTTTGCGTAGTGTAGGGTCATGCTGGGGGTAGTGTTTTAGGATTTAGGTTAGTGTTGTAGTGTTTGCGTAGTGTAGGGTCATGCTGGGGGTAGTGTTTTAGGGTTTAGGGTTGTGTTGTAGTGTTTGCGTAGTGTAGGGTCATGCTGGGGGTAGTGTTTTAGGGTTTAGGGTTGTGTTGTAGTGTTTGTGTAGTGTAGGGTCATGCTGGGGGTAGTGTTTTAGGGTTTAGGGTAGTGTTGTAGTGTTTGCGTAGTGTAGGGTCATGCTAGGGTGTAGTGTTTTAGGGTTTTGGGTAGTGTTGTAGTGTTTGCGTAGTGTAGGGTCATGCTGGGGGTAGTGTTTTAGGGTTTAGGGTAGTGTTGTAGTGTTTGTGTAGTGTAGGGTCATGCTGGGGGTAGTGTTTTAGGGTTTAGGGTAGTGTTGTAGTGTTTGTGTAGTGTAGGGTCATGCTGGGGGTAGTGTTTTAGGGTTTAGGGTAGTGTTGTAGTGTTTGTGTAGTGTAGGGTCATGCTGGGGGTAGTGTTTTAGGGTTTAGGGTAGTGTTGTACTGTTTGTGTAGTGTAGGGTCATGCTGGGGGTAGTGTTTTAGGGTTTAGGGTAGTTTAGTTGTTTAGTGTATGCTAAAGGCATATTCGTTCTAAAAGTTTTCGTTATTTTAATTTGCGGCCTAATAGTACATGCAGGATTTTTTTTGCGGACTGATGGTATGCGGGATTTCGTCATATATTCGCTAATCATACTTTCTATGGCAAAATGAACCCCCTCATTTTGTTCCTTTTTAAATTAAATGTTTTAAGAGTTACCACTTTATTCCAATCAAGATGGCTTCAGGTGTGCCATACCTTTGTAATAAGTAGGACTGTTAGCACTCTAGTTGTTCTTTAGAACACTCTGGGACAATCTGTCATTGGGCTATAGTTGGGCTACATCTGGCTGATATTTGGGCTACATTTGGTTTTTTTTGTCTCTGGTGGCCATCTTTGGGCTACATTGGGCTACATTGGGCTACATTGGGCTACATTTGGGCTCCAACATATATATAGCCCAATGTAGCCCAATATATATTTTTCAAAGTTAATTTTCGTAAAAACCACTGGAGCCTATATCTTGAGACATAGCAAAGGCACATCGGGCTACCAGTCCCTACAATTTTGCCAAGTTTGGTGTAAATCCATTCAGCCGTTCAGGCTAAAAGTGAGGCCAACCGCCCTATGGAAAATTGCATGGGAAAAACCCGTTTTGGGACCCCCCTTTTTTCTCGGCCCCCCCTTGACGAAACCCCCCCAAATTTTCAGGGGCTGCTCAGAAACAAAATGTTCCATTTTCCTGAAAATTTCAGCCAATTCTGTCCTCATAAGCCAAAGTTATTCGACATAGAATTTTCAAAAATCCCATAGGAAAAAAATCCTAACTATATATACCTACTGGCTATCGCCAGTAGGTAATATATATTATATATATATATATATATATATATATATATATATATATATATATATATATATATATATATATATATATATATATATATATATATATATATATATATATATATATATATATATATATATATATATATATATGGGATAGTGATCAAAGATTCTGTTTTATTCAAAAAACGACCATTACGCGTTTCGGCGGACAAGTCCGCCTTGTTCACTACATCTGTGTCCACCAAAGAAATGAGATTTTTTTATAGTAGTACAGAGGGACCACAAGGAGGTCAGGTGAGTTGCCAGGGCAACATGTGAGGTGGTGATAGACATGGACAAGTTTGTGTTTTAAAATTGCACGTCATTGTTGTAACATTGGAGTCATGTAAATGAAAAAATATATTGAAATGCTTTTACAATAACTGCGCCTGCTTTATACGATCACATGTATTTATCTTGTGCTTGGTAGCTGTTTGATGCAATTACTCTCTCATGTGGCATTATTTCAGAATTTTGCGGTTTTGGCAGCATGCGGCTGTGACAACTGACATAGACAAAGTATCTTGGATACGTGGCTTTAACTAGTGTCTTGCGGCGCACTGTGTAACAGCGCGGAGATCGGGTGAGTCACGTATCTGTTTGTGTATTTGTGTTTGTGTGGGGGGGCCCTCGTATGCGCCAAATGTCTGCAGTATTGCCTCAGTGTTACGGTTTTGTATTTCCATACCTGGGATGTTCAAGCGGCCCCAGCTATTTTCCCTCTGTGGGGAGGTTTCACCGGTATGAAACCGCTGCTGGGACCGCGTGTTCGGATTCCACTGGTTGTCTCTGTATGCCATCTACTCAATGTCTGCCGGGCCGTGGGATATGTGTCTGTTCTTCTTCTGTATTGTAAAGTAGAGAACCCCGAGCGTGCTAGCTGGCTTGAGTATGGCCATAATGTTTAAGGCTTCTTTGTACCATTGTAAGAGTGTTCATGTGGCCTATGATGTTGTACCTGTAATTGATAGTTTCTATATTTTGGGACCCTGCAGGGTTCCCGTGCTGGTACTTGGCTTGTTGCCCCAGTGGGCATTGTGTCATACCACTCTCATGTTGGGATCCCACTGTTGAGATATCAAAAAGCCCCAGGAGGTTTTTGGCTGCCTTTGCTAAAATAATGACAGCAAATATTGCGCTTATGTGGGCGTCCAATGTGGCGGGTTGCGAGAGAGGGGGAGCATAGGTGTATATACATGATGGTGATTGCTGCTGTGCCGTCATGCACTGTCTGTCTAATAACTAGTGTAGTGTGGTGAGTGTGTGATTCCTATGTACAGTGCAAAGTGTTTTCTGTATATTTACAAGAAGATGGCGAATCGAGATGTTTCAGATGAGTGGGTTACTATTTGCGGAGGAGCGCGAAGAGGCAGTTTGTAATGCTTAATGGGTTGGCAGATGTCAGAGGTGTACGCTTAAAGCTTCATCTGCATTATGTCCATTCGGGATTTTACAATCTAGCATGATTATATATTTTTATTCTAGTCTTCGCAGGGTTTGTAGTCTGTTTCCTCCCCTGGGGTTCAGTTTGACACTATCAATCACATAATATGACAGATCTTCAGCCCTGCCTTCGTGGTGTGTATTTATGTGTTGTGCCACTCGGTAGGATTGATCATCATTTTGAATGGCCCTAAGGTGTTGTAGGATTCTGAGGTGTACAGGGTGTATTGTGCTTCCCACATACAGTTTATTGCAGGTACAACACAAAACATAAACTGCAAAGTCCGTTTTGCACGTATAGTGCTCTCTTATTTTAAACAGAGTTTTTCTGTGTGGTATGATTACAGTCTTGTTGTTACACCCATGTCTGCGTGCCTTGCATTTAGTGCATTTAAAAAACCCCGCCTGTTCTTCAAGCCAGGTGTTACTTTTCTCTAGGGTTGGGGCATTTTTGACAAGTTCCTGTCTCATGGACTTTACCCTCCGAAATGTGAGTTGTGGTAACTTAGTAACTGTTGGGCCTAAGATGGGATCATTCCTGATAAGAGGCCAGTGCCTATACATAATTTTGCGAAGATTTGCATGATATTTGTTGTACCCTGTGACCAATCTGGGGGTGGTGGTAGTTCTTGTTGTCACGGGTTCTGGACTCTTGTTCTTGCTTTTATGAAGCAGATGGTCCCTGTTTAGTGTTTTAAATTTGTTTTTGGCATTCTGCAAGGTCTTGTTCTGGCACCCTCTGGCACTCAGTCTCTTGAAAAGGCTGTCTGTGCTGGTTTGCAGGTTCCTTGTCTGTGCTGCAATTCCTTTTCATTCTTAGACATTCTGCATAGGGTATACTCTCTTTCAGGCTGGTTGGGTGGAAACTATGTGCGTGCAGTATAGCATTCCCTGCTGTTTCTTCCCTGTGTGTGCTTGTTTGTATTTTGTCTTCTTCATGGTAGAGTTTTAAATCTAGAAACACTACTGATTCCTTACTGGTGGTGCATGTGAACTTGAGATTTGTGGTGTTGCTGTTGATGTTGTTTGCAAATTCGGAAGCGCTTTGTTCTGATCCTCACCACACGATGAAAATATCATCGATGTAACGCCTGTAAATCACTATGAGTCTGTCCATTATGTGCTGGTACGTTGTCATCAGTACTTGCTCCTCCCACCAGCCCATATGCAAATTTGCATAGCTGGGGGCGAAGCTAGTACCCATGGCTGTTCCCTTTGTCTGTTTGTAGAGTAGTTTGTTGTAAGAGAAGGTGTTATTCTCTAGACACCACTCAGTCATCTGAAGAAGCATCATGGTGTGTTGGTGGAGTTTGATGTCTCTTGTGCCTAGATAGTGTTTAAGCGCATTAAGCCCATCTCTGTGTCTGATGCTTGTGTTCAAGCTTTGTACATCTAGTTTGACAAAAACATAATTACTGTGCCAAACAAAATCAGAAACATAAGACAAAAAAGTCCCCAGTGTCCTGTGTGTATGCCGGTAGTGTTTTCACAAAAGGTTGAAGGTAAAAGTCAATATATTTACTGGTGTTCTCGAATAGGCTGCCAATGGCGGAGATTATCGGTCTGGCAGGTGGACAGCTGATGTCCTTATGTACCTTTGGGATTAAATATAGCTGGGGGGTGATCAGATAATCCTTTTTCAAAAAGTCCAGTTCTTGTTTGGTTATTAAGCCTTTTCTCCTCCATTCATACAAACAGGTATGGTATCTCTCCTTGATGTTGGTTATGTTGATATTACTGGTTCTGATTTAGCATTCTCTGTCTTGGAGTTGTGACATGGCTTCCCTGTTGTACATCTCAAGTGGCCACAATACCACATTTCCACCTTTATCTTAGTTTGATTTTGTCCATCACCTTAGAATATTTGGATTTGAGGTCATTGGAATTTTTGTTAAAAGTTTCACTCCTGGAGAGTTCTAGGAGATTGAGGTCCTTGATAACTTTGTCTGAAAACATGTCTATGTTGTCCCTTGGCATAGTTGGGTTGAATACCGATTTGGGTTTGCATGGTGTCTTTACTGAAGCGTAGATGGAGAAATTTGAAAAGGCACTTGTTTAGGTGTTGCTCAGTGTTCTATTATCCATATCCAACTCTCTTTCTGTCATTTCTCTCAAGAAATCCATGTCTGCTACACTTAGCGGGGTGGCTTCAGGTGTTGTTGCCCATTCCTCCGATCTTTCCAGGGATTTGTCTCTCATGTTGGTAAAGTATTTTTTCAGTTTTCATTTTCGAGTGAAGTGGTATAGGTCAATTCTTGTTTCCGTGTAATTGAAATTAGTTTCTTTACAGAACGAAAGTCCTAGGGCAAGTGTCTGTTCTTTCTCTTTTGATAGAGCATGTTAGTAAGATGTATTACTGTGTTGCATGTCTCCATTGGTGTGTCTATCTCCTTCTGTTTCTTCTGTAAGTTGGCTTTGTTCTTTGCGCCATTTCTGCCCCACCATCTGTTATTCCTACTTCTGCTTTTTGAGGGTTTGTTTTGTTTTGTACTTGGTCTTGCCTCGGTGTCTTTGGTTGAAGACTCATGAGGCGTTCCACTCGTAAAAAAAAAATGTATCCACTCGTGTAGGTACTGTCTTGCGCTGGTTTGAATATCCACGCACATCTGGTTCTGATACCGCCCCAGAGCTAATTTCTGATTCGCTTAGTTCTTGTGGGTAGGATAGAGTGCTGCCTGTGGCTGATAGCTGTTGGCAGCGGATGTTCTCGAATTTGCGCGCAAAGGTATAGATCCTCCCTTGTAGATAGTCATTCCTATCACGCTGGAATTTTTTGGCTTTTCTTTCTTTAATGGTATTCTCATGTTTTTGCACTCTTATTTTTATATCGGCCAAACCTTTATTCATTTCGTCTTGGTTAGATGACTTTCCAAGTTCTGTCATGATCGATTCGATTTTTAGAAGCAGCTTTTCCCTGTCAGTGGTTGCATATTTGATTAATATGCGCAGCATGTTTCGCGATGAGTCAGCGCTGTTATCTGCCCATTCTTGGAGCATGGCAGGGTCTGGGTTTACATAGGTTGGTGCCACGACGATTCTTAAACCCTACGGTATTCTCCCCACTTCCAGATATCTTTTCAGGGAGGTGCATTCCCACCATTTAGCTACTTCTTGTTTCCTTGATTTTTCCAGCTCTCCCAACAGTCTTTTGACATCACTGCCCCCGGTTGCCGGCTGTGCATTTTTGCTGGTGGATGGTCTTGCTTGTTCTTCACTCTTGTCCCTGAAGACGTCTAGCGCTGCCTCCTCGCGCTCTTTTTCCCACTCATCTGCCATCGTTTTTGGAAACTAATGGTAAGGTTTATGAAGCGTTTTTGTGGGCGCAAACGGTGCAAATCGCAGAATTCGGCTGTTTGCACCCGCAAAAATGGCATTTGAAATTCATCATTGGGTCATGTAGTCGCAATTTGAGAAATCGCAAAAAATTGCGATTTCTCAAATTGCAATTGAATTTAAGGAATCTCATTTTGAGATTCCTTAAATGCTATTCATGACCCAATAAAAAATTGCGAATTCGCTATTTTTTCCCGCTATTTACCACGAAGTCAGACTTTGTGGTAAATAGCGAAAACTGAGAAAAATGCACTTTTGTGCATTTCTCTCAGTTGTATGTGACACACACACATGTCCTTTGGACATGTGTGTGCGCAACATGAGTCTAATTTACATTTCAGGGGTGCGACACCCCAAGCACCCTTGAAATCGCATCCTTATTTGCGATTAGCAAATTGCTAATCGCAAATAAGGAATGTGTAGGAATCGCAATTTATTTTGCAATTCCTACATGAATCCCGTTTTGCGAGACTGTAATAGCGATTCCTTATTATTCGCTATTACAGACTCGAAAAACATGCCAATGATGAATCGGGCTGTTAATTCTCTTTGACACCCACTGCCTGCTGTGCATTTTCCGCACACAGGGCTACCTCTCCCGCTAGCTTGTTTGATGTGTACTTGGCACTACAAAACCCCTTGCTGCCACGGCAAGTTACACTAATTCTTTGTTTGCCCTCCGGCCCTCACAGAATCAGGGTACTCACCGTTGCGCTGTCGGTGAGATGTCTGCTTTCGGTAGATTTCAGCCGCGGGGGCTCTCAGTTTTCCTGGACACAAAGAAATGACCAAAAATTTTCTCTGGTTGCTGAGAGCGCCATAACGAGGAGGATCCGTGTACGATGCTCCAGATTGCCTCAATTATAGTTCCAATCCTGGTTCTACAATTACAAAGCAGGCACCGACTTCGTGGGATAGTGATTAAAGATTCTGTTTTATTCCAAAAATGACCATGTCATGAATGATGTAATATGTGACATCATCAGCAGTGGATTGAGGGCTCACGAGTTATAGTTAGCAGAACTAACTATAACGGAGGAATTTCAATGTTTTTGTATGAGTGAAATGTCCAGCTAACTATAATAGCCATGAAACCTATGTTTTTTTCAGTAAATTTCTAAGGTTTTTTAAATGCTAACTCCTAACTATAACATGTCTGAAACCCATGTTTTTTTCAGTGAATTTTGAAGGTTTTGTAAGTGATAATTTTAAATGTAATAATAGTTAAATTTATTTTTTATACTGTTTTTCTACAGTTTTTTAACTGTTTATTTTCACATATTTTATTTTTTAAATTACATTATATATTTTTTATATAATTCGAAAAAAAAATTTTTTTTAAATATTGAAACTGAAAATGTTTCTTTTTTTATATTTTAATTTTATATTTATATTATTTTCTTATTTTTTTTTCAGTTGGAATTATCAATGTTTTCCTATGGAAGGAAATTCAATTTACAGGTAAAGTACGGTCACGTTACTTTTGTAATCCAATGCTGGACTCCTAGGGTCAGCACTGGGACCTCTATCTAAAACAGGCAAGTAATTACGTTTTTATCATTGCCACGATTTTTAGAGAATATTTGTAAGTTTTAAAAAATCAACACTTAGAAACTTTTTCAGCAAAAATCAGGCAATAATATCCTATGGAAGGAAATCCAAGTTACTGGTAAGTACGGTTAGAATTACTTTTCAGGATGAATACTGGGCTCAAAGATGCAACACTGAGGTCTCTCCTGAGAACAGGTGAGTAAATCGGAATTCATAGTTCGGCTGATTTTAGAGGAACATTTGTAAGTTCCAAAACTCCACACTTGGAAGAATTTCCATGTGAAACCAGTCAGTGTTAGCCTATGGAAGGAAATTCAAGTTACTGGTAAGTATGGTTAGAACTACTTTTCAGAATCAGTACTGGGCTCAAAGATGCAGCACTGAGGTCTCTCCTGATAACAGGAGAGTAAATCAGAATTCATAGTTCTGCCGATTTTAGAGGAATATTTGTAAGTTTCAAAAATCGACACAGAAACTTTTCCTGCAAAAAGCAGGCAATGATGTCCTATGGTAGAAAATTCAAGTTACTGGTAAGTACGGTTAGAACTACTTTTCAGAATTAGTACTGGGCTCAAAGATGCAGCACTGAAGTGTCTCCTGATAACAGGTGAATAAATCAGAATTCATAGTTCGGCTGATCTTAGAGGAATATTTGTAAGTTCCAAAACTCCACACTTGGAAGAATTTCCATGTGAAACCAGTCAGTGTTAGCCTATGGAAGGAAATTGAAGTTACTGGTAAGTATGGTTAGAACTACTTTTCAGAATCAGTACTGGGCTCAAAGATGCAGCACTGAGGTCTCTCCTGATAACAGGTGAATAAATCGGAATTCGTAGTTCTGCTGATTTTAGAGGAATATTTGTACGTTTCAAAAATCGACACAGAAACTTTTCCTGCAAAAAGCAGGCAATGATGTCCTATGGAAGAAAATTCAAGTTACTGGTAAGTACGGTTAGAACTACTTTTCAGAATTAGTACTGGGCTCAAAGATGCAGCACTGAAGTGTCTCCTGATAACAGGTGAATAAATCAGAATTCATAGTTCGGCTGATTTTAGAGGAATATTTGTAAGTTCCAAAACTCCACACTTGGAAGAATTTCGGCTGATTTTAGAGGAATATTTGTAAGTTTCAAAAATGGACACTTAGAAACTTTTTCTGCAAAAAGCAGGCAATGATATACTATGGAAGAAAATTCAAGTCAGTGTTAGCCTATGGAAGGAAATTCAAGTTACTGGTAAGTATGGTTAGAAATACTTTTCAGGATCACTACTAGACTCAAAGATGCAGCACTGAGGTCTCTCATGATAACAGGTGAGTAAATCGTAATTCATAGTTCGGCTGATTTTAGAGGAATATTTGCACAATGGTGTAGGAAGGGGGCGGGCCTGAGGTGACATGTCTGCAAACACACCCTGTGGCGCATTTTTAAGTTGGAGAATTCATTCCTCCTCAATCCTGAGGGTCCCTAGGGGCCAACTACCCCACCAGGTACCTCCAGTATGCACCAGAGAACTGTGTTGTAGAGAGGTGTTCAGAGGCCATGCCCCAGAGACCCCAACTTAAAACGTGCCAGGGGGCGCTTTTGCACAGTAGTGAAGCGAGAAGACGTGTCCTGAGTTGACATGTGTGCAAGCACGCCCTGTGCCACGTTTTAAGTTCAAGCATTTATTCCTCTTCAATCCTGAGGGTCCCTGGGGGCCAACTAGCCCACCAGGTACCTCCATTAAGCGCCACAGAGCTGTGTTGCAGAGAGGTGTAAAAAAGGGGCATGGCCTCGGAACACCTCTCTGCAACGCAGCCCCCTGGCGCATCCTAGAGGTTCCTGGTAGGCTAGTTGGCCCGAGAGACCCTCAGTATTAAAGGGGAATTCGTTCCCCCTCTGCAAACGTGCCAGGGGGCAGAGTGATGAAAGGGGGGGGCGTGGCCTCTGGCGCGATGTCGCTCTTTTTTAAAATAATTTTTTTAAGAAGGGGGTTGTGTAACCCCCCTTCTTTTTTCTATTTTTCTGGCCCTGGGGACCCCATCCCCCAAAACCTGCCCCCTAATTTTTTTCTTTAAATTTAAAAAAAAGTGGAAGGGGGCCGTGTGGCCCCCCTCCAGAGGCCTTAATTGCCCAGGGGAACCCATCCCCTGGGGCATGGGCTTTTCTTTTTTTTTTTTTACTTTTGGGGAGGGGGGTCGTGTGGCCCCACTCCTGGGCCACTTGTACCCCGGGGACCCCATCCCCTGGGCTGGCCCTCTCTTTTGGGTACCATGGGGGGGTCCCCAATTACCCCACCGTCCCAGCCGGCTCTCCGCCTCCTGCGGGAGGCGGCATTGCTTTTCCACATGGGGAGCAGCTAACATGCTGCTCTCCATGTGGAAAAGCAATCTGCTTTGCTTCATTGAAGCGAGAGCAGATTTCACTGCTCTTGCTTCAATGAAGCAAAGAAGTTTGCAATGACAGTGTGGGAGCGGCGAGGCTCCCCCGTCATTGCAAACAGCAATGACCTGGGGTTGGTTACCCAAGGACACTGCAGGAGCAACCGAACTTTGAAATTGAGACAATTAGAATCACGTCTCATCGTTCGTTTCAAAACAAAAATCCTGTATGGATTGAACGGGGATGAGGAGATGTATGTACATTTATAATATTGCTATGCCAAGTAATCTCTGAGTCAAAAAAGTTATAAAAAGGTACTATACCTCTTAGTAAATGGACAACACATCTTGGGTACTAAACCGAGACTTGGCTGTTCAACAAACGACTGTGAACTCTGTTGCAAAAAGAAATGCAAATGTATGCTTCAATAACCGCATATATATCACAATAATATGCTTTACTCAGGAATGTTAACTGATTGCATAAATAATCGCTTTTTATAAATAATGATGATTTCATTGTGAATGGCGAAAAACAAATGCTGAAAATGTACATACACGATACACATCTGATAAACATGCACTTGAAACGATTTAAAAGTAAGAAAAAATATGTTTAGGATAGCTGATGTTTATACAAAAATACATAGACCAGAATGCACTGTTCTGGCTTTTTAAGTGAAACCTATATATACTGAAACTGAAAAAGGACTCACAACACCGTGAGAAAGAAAATGTTTTGTTCGAAACGTTGGTGGGTGATGGTGGCTGTGTTAATGGAATAATAAACGCTTCAAAAAATGGAAAGCCTTGTGTTTAGGAGTGCAATTTCTTCAAAGTTTGCTGCTGAAATATATATATATATATATATATATATATATATATATATATATATATATATATATATATATATATATATATATATATATATATATATATATATATATATATATATATATATATATATATATATTCACTGAAAAAACCATAGGTTTCACACCAGTTATAGTTAGGAATTAGCATTTAAAAAACCTATTAAATTCACTGAAAAAACCATAGGTTTCACACCAGTTATAGTTAGCTGGAAATTTTACTGATATAAAACCATTGAAATTCCCACATTATAGTTAGTCGGACTCACTATAACTTGCGTGTGCAATGCACTGCTGATGACATCACATATTACATCACTCATGACATGGTCAGTGACATCACTCATGACATCACTGATGACACCATCCAGTGAATGTGTGTCTTTCTGAAAAATAAATATGTTTTATATATGTATATGTAAAGGTCGATGGGAGAATAAATGTTTAAATAAGTGTCTAAATGGATGGTTTTTAAAAATAAAAAAATATTGAATAACTGGCTTATTAAGTGTATCTTAGTGAATACATATATTAGTGAGTACTGTTTAAATATTTAAATATATGTATCAGTGTTTCACTTTGTGTATAAGTGGCTGCATGGGTTGGTGAGTAGCTACATATGTGTGTATATGGGTTATTAGATGTTTTTTTTAGTATCAGTATAAGTGTCTGTATGATTTGGTGGGAGTGTTACTTAGCACATAGATGCATAAATGACTGACTCACTGTTTGTATGTGTTTTGAAGACAGCATATGTGCCGGACTGTATGGGTGAATGAGTGTGTATATGTATGTGTTAGTAAGTGAATGACTGTCTTACTAGTGTCTTTATCAGTAACTACATATGTTTTAATCTAGTATATGTGAGTATTGATGTATATAAGTGAGTGTATATGAGAGTGAGAGATTGAATGAATTCTTGTTTTAATAAGTATGTGTTTCTATAAGTGATTTTTTAAGAGAGTAAGTATGTGTAAGTTTCTTTAGAAGTAAGGTGGTAGTGTGTGTATAGCTGTATATGCAAAAAAATGGATGTTCAATAGTTTCTTTGCATGTGTGAGTATGTGTGTGAGCAACTTTTGGAAGACTGTCGGTGTGTTAACGGATGTATAGGTGTCTCACTACATATGATGAGTGAGTATATGTATGACTGACTATATAGAACTGTTGATGAATGAGTGGATGTGTATATAAATGGTGGAATTACTGAATTGGTTGTTGTAACTGGTATAGGTATCTCCACTTTTTTGAAAATGTTAGTTTCTATTTTTGAATGTGTGTTTCAAGGGTTACTTTACAGTGAAAGGAGGTCAGTCACTCTGTCACAAGGATGGTGTCATCAGTGATGTCATGAGTGATGTCACTGACCATGTCATGAGTGATGTAATATGTGATGTCATCAGCAGTGCATTGCACGCGCAAGTTATAGTGAGTCCGACTAACTATAACGTGGGAATTTCAATGGTTTTATATCAGTAAAATTTCCAGCTAACTATAACTGGTGTGAAACCTATGGTTTTTTCAGTGAATTTAATAGGTTTTTTAAATGCTAATTCCTAACTATAACTGGTGTGAAACCCATGGTTTTTTCAGTGAATTTCATAGGTTTTTTAAATGCTAATTCCTAACTATAACTGGTGTGAAACCTATGGTTTTTTCAGTGAATTTCATAGGTTTTTTTAATGCTAATTTTTAACTTTTTGTAGGGCTTCATACCTATGTACTTTTTATTGAATTTCTAAGCTTATTTTTTCGCAAATGTCTTTAGATGAGAAAAGTATGTTTTTCTAAAAATGAACCCTATAATGTATATTAAGATACTATTTTTATTTTAAAATAGTTTTTTCCTTTTTTTTTATATTTGACTCTGGAGCGCTCCCGGTGCGCATACCGGTGAACGCCCCGGTGCGCGCACCGTCAGCGCACCAACAAAAAAAAATAAAAAAAAAATAATGAAGGAGTGACCATAAGGAATGGGGACAGAGAGAGTGGTGTTAAGAGAAAGAGAGCTAAAGGGAGGAACACAGAGGGACTGTGTAATAGATAGTAAGACAGATAAAAAGTGTAAGAGGAAATAACTGAGAAAAAAAAATGAATAAGGGAGCAAAAGAAACGAAGAAATAGGAAGAAGACTAAAGCAGAGGTTCTGGGAGAATGTAAATGGATGATGAAAGTAAAAGGAAGGACAGTTAAGCATGTGAATGACAGGTAGTGACGGAATGAGAGGAAAGGAATAGTAGTGATGGAGGGAAAGTAAATAGCAGTGAATATAAGCAAAGAGGAGTGAAACAGGGTACATGTAAGTGAATAAGGGTAAGACATGGGGAATAATAGAGCGAAAGAAGAAAGAGAGTAAAAGAAGGAGTGTCACAAAGGGACTAAGTGAACCAGTAAAAAAGGTAAGTGAAGGAGTGTGCATAGACAGAAGTACTGATAGAAGTTGAATGTGGTAGGAAGTAAACATGGAAGAAAAGAATAAGTGAGAAAAGCAAAGTAAGGAAACAGGGGTGAGGTAGGGTGAGAGAAAAATAGTGAAAATAAAACCAAAGGTGATAACAAAAAAGATTTTGTAAACACACTTACCATATAATCAATGCAAACTTGTATCTGTGAAAGATAAAAGAAAAAACACGTTATAATTACTTAAAAATATATAATAAAATAGAAGCAACAGTTCATGAGGTTTAAAAATCTACAAAAGTTTACTAAGAAATGAAGCAATAGTGAAGGATACAAAAACAGAAAGAAAGTAATGTAGAAAGAGAAAAAAAAAGGAAAAAGAAATAGAAAGAAAACAAATTCCTAAAGATAAATAAGATACTAAAAGAATGTAAGATATCAAATCAAAATCAGTAAAGATAAGAAAATAAAAGAAAAATGAGTGAAAAGGAGAGAAGTCTTATTGAGAAACTATAAATAAAAAAGAGGAATAGAAGATGATTGAGAGTGAGTGAAGTGAAGTCACAGAGTGAAGGGATGAAAGGAATGAAGTTAGTATAGAACGATGGATAAAACAGGAGTGAGAGAGTAAGTACACAGAAAGACAAAAGGAAGAACTAAGTGAACTACAGTACAATGAGTGCGAAAGAAAAAAAAATGGAGAAAAAGAAAGAGAGAGTTAGGAAACTAAAGCAGTGGTACTGTGAGAATATGAAAAAGATAAAAAGTGGTGGAAGGAACAGAGGAAATGCAGACAGTTCCTATTAGATTGAGAAGTTGTGAATAAAGTGCACTAAAGAAACAGCGATGAAAAAAGAGTATAAATTAGTAAAGAGAGGTAAATAAGGGTGAAAATGAAAATGAGTGTAAGACAATGTGAACACAATATAAATTACACAATGCAAACTACACAATAACTTCTACAATATGTTACATTATTTATTTTTGCTGTTCTCAGAATATATTGAATTTCACTTAAATTAGTGAGATCAAAGTCTTCATCATATAACAGCGGGAAAAAAAAACACAATCTAAAAGATTGTGTTTAAAAAAAAACATTCAAACATACATCTCATATATGTACACTAATCTTTGATTCACTTACTTTTCTGTGAGGCCAAATTGCAGATAGTGAAGGTCCTTTTGGTGGAAAAAAAGTCTGCTGTGCTCTATAACTTCCATTTCATCGACTTCCTATGAAAAAAGATCTAACAACATCATATCTTACACTTTCCTCACGGCCAATTTGTGTCAGATATATCAGTATTTTTTACTTTGAGATCCACTTAAAGTATCTACATGAGATTGCAGATAGTGAAGGTCCTTTTGGTGGAAAAAAAGTCTGCTGTGCTCTATAACTTCGATTTCATCGACTTCCTATGAAAAAAGATCTAACAACATCATATCTTACACTTTCCTCATGGCCAATTTGTGTCAGATATATCAGTATTTTTTACATTGAGATCCACTTAAAGTATCTACATGAGATTAATAATTTAAAATATTAGATTAACTAACTAAGTAACTAACTTTTATTATCTATTCCCGTCTTCAAAGGCCAATTCCCTTTACTAAAACTTTGGTTTTAAAAACACTAGATAAGAATTTGTAGAGTCATAAGGCAAACGTTGTTTATAAGTTAAATGAGAATCATTGCAGTAACTCCATCCATTTTCTGATTTTAAGTAGCATGTATAATGTCCTGAGGTTGTCGAAGATCCATCATGATAAATAATAGCTTCAGTTGTAAAGGTTCTTCCTGAAATTGATAACTGAGAAGCTACAAAATTTTTAATAGATGTTGCCAATTTAGTTCCATCAGGTCTACATCGTTGGAAAACTAAAATGATATACTGACCATAACTTTGTATAAATAATGTGGATACCATTGGATAGTTACATTGGGTACACACCATATTATGATCTGCTGCTTTAACTAGATTTTTAAATGACACTGATTTACAGTCTGGTAAAGTCAAATATATAAATCTTTCAGTGTCTATTCTAGTAGTACTTGATGAACTACAATTGTGGCAGTCATGCTGCCATTGATAAGAAAGACTGAAAAGATTATCTACATCTACACCTTCATCTTCCAAAACACCAAACATATACATTAAAAATTCCTGACAATCCTGCTGAATGTTCTGTGAAAATTTATCTTGACCAGAACACATATCTAAAATATTTCGAATTTCTGTTACACTTTCTATTTGTGCTGTACCACTGCTACATTTCTCAAACACAGAATTCAATAAACCACACAATCTTTGATCCCGATTTTCAACAATCTGTTCTAGTAAACTTTTAAGAAAAAAAACAACATTAATCACTACATTAGCATAGCAGTTGACACCAGAACTATTTTCAAACTGAAATCCAACAACATTTTCTCCACAATTCTTTTTCTTCCTGTTTTCAATTACAGTTTTCTCTACTTTTTGTCTTTTTGCAACTACCTCACTACAATTATCCTCATTTCTTCTTTTTCGGCCTACCACACGTTTTTCAAACAGAGGATATTGAGGCAAATATGGAGCATATTCTCTTCTTAATCTATTGTATTCTTTAACACAATCTTGATCTGCAGAAATCTTTGTCTCATCACACGCAATCAAGTACAATCCTGATAAAGTTCTGACTCGTGATAATGCCACATATGCCATACCCTCTTTAAACACAGATCTTCCAATGTTCACTAAATCACCATCTACACTTAAACCTTGAGATTTATGAATTGTCACTGCATCCGCCAAACAAACAGGAAACTGTTTTCGGCGAACATATAAGTCTTTTACAAGTAAAAATCTAGCAGAACAACGACTTATTTGTTGTACTTGTTCAATGCCATCAAATTTTATTTTTAAAAATTCAATTCCATCTCTATTTCTGTAATTCACAAAATCAACAACATAACCCATTGCTCCATTTACCAGACCTCTTTCAACATTTAAATTCCTTCTCAAAATGATACGACAATTTAAACACACATTCAGAGTCTTTTCAAAACCAGCTGTTTTTGAAATACTTTTCTCCAATGAATCCAATTTAGTTTTCAAATTTTCAGACAAAACAATTGTTGCACCCATATGCTCTATTTTATCTATTGCTTCCAGTTTCACAATCTCTTCATTTTCTAACTCTAACATTTTCTTGTTGAAGATGGAACATTCTTGCAGAGTTGGCATCAAACATATCCCAGATTTCTTCTCAGTCATTTTTTAAAAAATATTCTCTGGAAGAATGTTTTCATTTGGATACAAATTTGAAATTAATCGACTATGCAAAGCTTTTTTCCCAAGCTCAGTCACTTTTCCAATTCTTACATCTTGTAGAATATTTTTATAATCTTCATCATTGGCCTGTCGCATATTTTGAACCAGTTCAGCATATTTAAAATTTAGGCATATATTAACATTTCCAATGCTTCCAAGGGACTTCCTGGTATCTTCATGTGTAAGCATTTTAAACACTGGTTGTCCTTTTACTGGAGTCAACTGCAATAGATCTCCAAAAACAATAATGTGTTTTCCTCCAAATAACACATCATACTCTGTTTTAAGAATGTCTTGCATTCTCAAATGCACAAAAGCAAGCATTAGATTTGAGACCATGCTTACTTCATCAATGATAAGAAGTTTCATTTTCTTCAATACTCTTGAAACTTCAGAACATGCATCTCCAGATAACTTGTTGTAATGCAATTTATTATCATGTTCAACTGGCAGCATCAATAAATGATGTAGAGTAATCCCTTTAATGTTATGTGCTGCCAGACCAGTTGGAGCAGTTACAACACAAGACAGTGGTGAATCAGTCCTTTTCTGCAGATAACTTGCAATGGCTTTAATTAGAAAACTTTTTCCTGTCCCCGCTTCTCCACTTACGTACAGTCGGACAGGGTCAAACGATATACATGAGCACTCTTTTTCCTCATGTCTGAATCCATGTTCAATCTGCTCTATGACTTCATCATATATCTTTTTCTGCTCAATGTTTAGTTGCTTTACCAAATCTTCTAAGTTAACTCCATCCTCTTGAGCTTGTTCCATAGCTCTTTCCACCTCATCCATGGCAGTGGCAGCTTCATTTTGGATAATTGGTCCTCCTAGTGGATCCTGGCTCAATGAAGTAGAACTCTGACTATCTTGAGAACTGTTTCTAGCTATCTCTTCAGCAATTGTGGTTTCTTGCTCCATTTCTGCATTCAACATTTGCAGATAATTTAGAAAAATAGGACATTCTATGGTATCCTTAGTTGCATTAAAAGAGTCTTCATAACAGAGAACATCTCCAAGTAGTTCCTCTTCTGTACGCCATGGCTTAAAGAGTTGCAAAAGAGCTAAATAGTAAAATTCTCTTTTGTCTGGAACTTCACAACTCAATTTTCGATGATTAATCAAATGGCCTTTTTTCTGCTTTACTAGACATCCTTCATAGCCAATGACTGCATATTTTCCATTATTGATATCTTCTGTGATGTTCCTCTTATAACTGTAGTTTTGAAGAACTTCATACAAACAAGTGTTCTCAAGGTGAGTACTTCTATTTGGATAGTATGTATCCAACATATTTGTCTTCAAAATATCTGTACTGTTTGGTTCTTTCTCCGCCAAATATTCAATTTCTTGTACAGATTTCAAAACTCGGTTTCGTGTTGCAGCAAGACCAAGACTCACCCAAATGATTGTTCTTGATTTGGCATAGAGACTTGCTGATGATAACCGATCAGAACATTCATATGCTCCAATTTCTCGATGCGACAACATCTTCAGACTGAAACTGTATAATTTCTTGCTTAGACTCTTTTCATGTGAAATGTCCTCCCACATTTCCTTCAGTTCTGTCTTTTCTTTTTTTGTGATGTAAGATGTCACATATCGAGCCACAGCAATAGAGTTGTCAGCAACGAACTGAATATCCATGTTAGCATTCCACATGGACAAAATCACTGGGTTGTAATCGTTGATGTACTTAGATTATTCATTTCTTTTCAAATTATATGTATTTTTGGGAGATTTCCTCGTCACAGTATGTCGTAGAGATGACATTAAATTATTTACTCTTCCCTTAGAAATCACTGGTCGAGGAAATGCAAAACGACATTTCGTGTAGTACTTTTCTTTGTTTTTAAATTTTCGACGACAGTACTTTCCACAACGATGAGATTGAAAACGTAAAACTTGTTGCCTTAAATTGTTTTCTTCAGTAGATTTTGGAACAGCACATGTTGAATACTCTTCAATGAAACTCATCACTGTTTCATCTGAATCTGATCCAAATTTGGGTGCATCTTTAATCCACAACAACATATGCATATGAGGAGCACCTCTTGCTTGATATTCCTTCCTCCAAAAGAAATCCAAAACCTCTCCAAGGGGAGGATTTTTTTTGTTGGTAATAAAAGACATCATAGCTTCAAATCTATGATTAAAATATCTGCAAACATTCACTGGATCTAAACAACACAGTTCTCCTGGTGTTTTCAATTCTATATTTCGTATGTTTTCATTTGCCTCCCGTAGAAATTGAAGTAAATCGTCCCATGCATACTCAGCACAGCTAAGAGTGAGGAACCATGTAGGAGTTCCTAAGTTTCTTAGCATACATTTCAATTCTCCATGACGACGAAACCAATACTCGTTGGTTCCACGTTGACATGCCATGAGATTGATTAGCTGAGATTCCAAAATACTGTCTTGCAGATTAACTTTCTCCATAAAGTCCCTTGCACAAACATTTTGAAAATGAGCTCCACTTTTCAATATATGATTAACTGCATAAGAAAGACCAGACAAATCACTTTCAAACAGAAGATGAAATAAATATGGAATACATTGACGAAACCTTGGATCTTCAGCATATAATCTTAGAGTCCGGTATTCAGCTGCAGGAATTTGAACTGGTCGATCATCATATCGTCCACCACAACCTGTTGGAAATAATTGTGGAAAACAACGAGCTTCCAAACTTTCTTCCCATACACTAATGGGACTTCCTTTTGCTGCTTTCATTTGAAACAAGTCAATTGCATTTCCCATTACTTCTTTTGAATGCAAAGGATGAACAGTATAATGTTCATATATTTCTTCAGTTCTAGACACATCAACTTTTTCAATTTGACCAACTGAAGAATCACTATCTTCTTCTATAGCTGTTTCCTCTGCTCCAACACTTACATCTTTGTAGTACTCATTATTTTTGACCAAATACAACGTTGCCTTTTTGACTTTTTTAACATCCACTAAATCTTGCCAGATTTTCTTACTCTTTGTTGGAACTCCATTAACTAGAATAACTAGAGGATCCTCTTCTACTCTTTCTACACCAATTGTATCAATATTTTTCTTTACATCTAGAGGCAAATAAACAACTCTTCCCTTTAATCCTCTCAGTAAATCTGATGGAGGCAATTTCCCTGTCTTAGGCTCCATGCGTACAATAGCCTGAAAAGGATGGACACATTGAATCAAAATAGATTCATAAGTATTTAGATCCATCAATTCAGAAGGAATATCTATCAACTGAAGATTATTATAAACTGCTCTAGCAGGCATTTTATTTTCATTTAATTTATTTAAACAATAAATACAAATACGCTGATCCAAACTCAAATCAAATGTATTCTCCACCAACAAATAACTTACAAAATCCTTCCATTCACTATTATTTTCCAATTCACTTTTTGCATATAAATCAATTAACCTAGTCTGAATTTTATAATGAGTCCGTCGACAACACACACAAGTTAAATTAGGCCTTTCACTTGCTTTCACCTTAAACTTGATAATTTCCTCATCAAACTTTTCAATACTTGAAATCTGTCCATTATCTTCTGCATTACCATCCATTACTATATCTATTTCGACACTGTCCTCTTTGTTCCCAAAATAACAAAACTCAATTTCTTCACAAATAGTCTTCACATCCACTTCAGATTCATGCAAAAGAGCACTGTTTAACTGTTTAAGCTTAAGTGCGGGACTTTTTGCATAATACAACTTTCTCACTAATTTCCTCACGTTATTATGATGCACTGCTAACATCCTAAAATGATGAAAAACACTCCGACAAACTTTTCTAGAAAGACAAGCTAGTGAATGCCCATGCAAACCTGTACTTTCTCTCACTCTACAAGGATCTAACTCTTGCAGGATCTTCATTTTTTGTTTGAGACTTTTCTTACTATATGTACGTAAGAAATTTCTAAGCAAATCGATTGATTCCTGTCGCACACTACAAATACTACTGCATTTCCATGTGTACACTGGACCCTTAGTACGTCTCCCTAAAACTTCATCAGCTAACACCTCTTCTGCATCTCTAGATACAAGTTTCTCTTTTTCCATCACACAACCATCTTTCACTTCATATGCTCGACCACTGGTGTCAACTGCATGCACCAAATCATTTTCCTGAAAGTAACTCTCCTCATTGAAAAAAGGCTCAGAACTTGAACTATGTATCCATTCACCAGAAAATACTTCACAAAAATTACTCCGATTAATAACTCTTTTCCATCTACTGTTTGATTTGAAAACATCAATGGCCTTATTAAGTATCCTAATTCTATTGATTATTAAAATAAATAATTTTTTCTTAACTTCAAAAGCCTGATCAACAATCTTTTCTACACTTTTCTTTTTCTTGTAAAAAGCAGCTCTCAGTTTACTTTTCCTATCATTTTTTAGCAAATTTAAAACTACCCTATTGCGAAACATTCGCCTACGAATGTCCCTAAAAAGATTTACCCTTCTATTGCTATCCATTCTCTTCTCTCCTGCTCCAATCGAGGGCCTCTCCTTCCTTTTTAGATTTGTTGACTTTTTCTGTATATTCACATTAGCAATATCATTTTTTTTTCTACGACATATGTTGCAAAGAAAAGACTTAATTGGCTTACCAGAAACTTTTCTGGTGTTTTTTGAAGTAGTTGTTGAAGAGGATTCCATAAACTCTGTTGTTGATGTTCTCCTATTCCGTATGGTATTTTTGATAATCCTTTGCCTTGAAGGCATTTTTGCTTGCTTTTCAGAAGTTGATTTGAATCTGTTATTCTGTTAAAAAAACACATGAAAGACCACAATTAGTAAACAACAAAGTAATGTTAAAAAGCGAACAATATAAACAATAAATTGCAACATATTTAAGTTTATACAATAGCAATTCAGGGCCTTATTTATAAAGGCCTTGCGCCACCAGTGCGTCACTTATTACCCATGTTTAAAGTGATGCATCAGCTGCACAAAGCAATCATAAAAAAGGGCCAAATGCAAATACCAATCAATTGCACCCAAAAATCGATTTTTGAATAACATGTAAGAATCAATGCGCAGAACCTATGTACAACCACTCAATATCAGCAAACAAAGTCAAACCTTATTTATAAAGGCCTTGCGTCACCAGTGCGTCACTTATTACCCATGTTTAAAGTGATGCATCAGCTGCACAAGGCAATCATAAAAAAGGGCCAAATGCAAATTCCAATCAATTGCACCCAAAAATCGATTTTTGAATAACATGTAGAAATCACTGCGCAGAACCTATATACAACCACTCAATATCAGCAAACAAAGTCAGGGCCTTATTTATAAAGGCCTTGCGCCACTAGTGCGTCACTTATTACCCATGTTTAAAGTGATGCATCAGCTGCACAAGGCAATCATAAAAAAGGGCCAAATGCAAATACCAATCAATTGCACCCAAAAATCGATTTTTGAATAACATGAAAGAAACACTGCGCAGAACCTATCTACAACCACTCAATATCAGCAAACAAAGTCAGGGCCTTATTTATAAAGGCCTTGCGCCACCAGTGCGTCACTTATTACCCATGTTTAAAGTGATGCATCAGCTGCACAAGGCAATCATAAAAAAGGGCCAAATGCAAATTCCAATCAATTGCACCCAAAAATCGATTTTTGAATAACATGTAAGAATCACTGCGCAGAACCAATGTACAACCACTCAATATCAGCAAACAAAGTCAGGGCCTTATTTATAAAGGCCTTGCGCCACCAGTGCGTCACTTATTTCCCATGTATAAAATGATGCACCAGTTGCACAAGGCAATCATAAAAAAGGGCCAAATGCAAATACCAATCTATTGCACCCAAAAATCGATTTTTGAATAACATGAAAGAAACACTGTGTAGAACCTATGTACAACCACTCAATATCAGCAAACAAAGTCATGGCCTAATTTATAAAGGCCTTGCGCCACCAGTGCATCACTTATTACCCATATATAAAATGATGCACCAGTAGCACAAGGCAATCATAAAAAAGGGCCAAAAGCAAATACCAATCAATTGCACCCAAAAATCGATTTTTGAATAACATGTAAGAATCACTGCGCAGAAACTATGTACAACCACTCAATATCAGCAAACAAAGTCAGGGCCTCATTTATAAAGGCCTTGCGCCACCAGTGCGTCACTTATTACCCATGTTTAAAGTGATGCATCAGCTGCACAAGGCAATCATAAAAAAGGGCCAAATGCAAATACCAATCAATTGCACCCAAAAATCGATTTTTGAATAACATGTAAGAATCACTGCGCAGAACCTATCTACAACCACTCAATATCAGCAAACAAAGTCAGAGCCTTATTTATAAAGGCCTTGCGCCACCAGTGCGTCACTTATTACCCATGTTTAAAGTGATGCATCAGCTGCACAAGGCAATCATAAAAAAGGGCCAAATGCAAATTCCAATCAATTGCACCCAAAAATCGATTTTTGAATAACATGTAAGAATCACTGCGCAGAACCAATGTACAACCACTCAATATCAGCAAACAAAGTCAGGGCCTTATTTATAAAGGCCTTGCGCCACCAGTGCGTCACTTATTTCCCATGTATAAAATGATGCACCAGTTGCACAAGGCAATCATAAAAAAGGGCCAAATGCAAATACCAATCTATTGCACCCAAAAATCGATTTTTGAATAACATGAAAGAAACACTGCGTAGAACCTATGTACAACCACTCAATATCAGCAAACAAAGTCAGGGCCTAATTTATAAAGGCCTTGTGCCACCAGTGCGTCACTTATTACCCATATATAAAATGATGCACCAGTAGCACAAGGCAATCATAAAAAAGGGCCAAAAGCAAATACCAATCAATTGCACCCAAAAATCGATTTTTGAATAACATTTAAGAATCACTGCGCAGAACCTATGTACAACCACTCAATATCAGCAAACAAAGTCAGGGCCTTATTTATAAAGGCCTTGCGCCACCAGTGCGTCACTTATTACCCATGTTTAAAGTGATGCATCAGCTGCACAAGGCAATCATAAAAAAGGGCCAAATGCAAATACCAATCAATTGCACCCAAAAATCGATTTTTGAATAACATGAAAGAAACACTGTGTAGAACCTATGTACAACCACTTAATATCAGCAAACAAAGTCAGGGCCTAATTTATAAAGGCCTTGCGCCACCAGTGCGTTACTTATTACCCATATATAAAATGATGCACCAGTAGCACAAGGCAATCATAAAAAAGGGCCAAATGCAAATACCAATCAATTGCACCCAAAAATCGATTTTTGAATAACATGAAAGAAACACTGCGCAGAACCTATCTACAACCACTCAATATCAGCAAACAAAGTCAGGGCCTTATTTATAAAGGCCTTGCGCCACCAGTGTGTCACTTATTACCCATGTTTAAAGTGATGCATCAGCTGCACAAGGCAATCATAAAAAAGGGCCAAATGCAAATACCAATCAATTGCACCCAAAAATCGATTTTTGAATAACATGTAAGAAACACTGCGCAGAACCTATCTACAACCACTCAATATGAGCAAACAAAGTCAGAGCCTTATTTATAAAGGCCTTGCGCCACCAGTGCGTCACTTATTACCCATGTTTAAAGTGATGCATCAGCTGCACAAGGCAATCATAAAAAAGGGCCAAATGCAAATACCAATCAATTGCACCCAAAAATCGATTTTTGAATAACATGAAAAAAACACTGCGCAGAACCTATCTACAACCACTCAATATCAGCAAACAAAGTCAGGGCCTTATTTATGAAGGTCTTGCGCCACCAGTGCATCACTTATTACCCATATATAAAATGATGCACCAGTAGCACAAGGCAATCATAAAAAAGGGCCAAAAGAAAATACCAATCAATTGCACCCAAAAATCGATTTTTGAATAACATGTAGAAATCACTGCGCAGAACCTATATACAACCACTCAATATCAGCAAACAAAGTCAGGGCCTTATTTATAAAGGCCTTGCGCCACTAGTGCGTCACTTATTACCCATGTTTAAAGTGATGCATCAGCTGCACAAGGCAATCATAAAAAAGGGCCAAATGCAAATACCAATCAATTGCACCCAAAAATCGATTTTTGAATAACATGAAAGAAACACTGCGCAGAACCTATCTACAACCACTCAATATCAGCAAACAAAGTCAGGGCCTTATTTATAAAGGCCTTGCGCCACCAGTGCGTCACTTATTACCCATGTTTAAAGTGATGCATCAGCTGCACAAGGCAATCATAAAAAAGGGCCAAATGCAAATACCAATCAATTGCACCCAAAAATCGATTTTTGAATAACATGAAAGAAACACTGTGTAGAACCTATGTACAACCACTTAATATCAGCAAACAAAGTCAGGGCCTAATTTATAAAGGCCTTGCGCCACCAGTGCGTTACTTATTACCCATATATAAAATGATGCACCAGTAGCACAAGGCAATCATAAAAAAGGGCCAAATGCAAATACCAATCAATTGCACCCAAAAATCGATTTTTGAATAACATGAAAGAAACACTGCGCAGAACCTATCTACAACCACTCAATATCAGCAAACAAAGTCAGGGCCTTATTTATAAAGGCCTTGCGCCACCAGTGTGTCACTTATTACCCATGTTTAAAGTGATGCATCAGCTGCACAAGGCAATCATAAAAAAGGGCCAAATGCAAATACCAATCAATTGCACCCAAAAATCGATTTTTGAATAACATGTAAGAAACACTGCGCAGAACCTATCTACAACCACTCAATATGAGCAAACAAAGTCAGAGCCTTATTTATAAAGGCCTTGCGCCACCAGTGCGTCACTTATTACCCATGTTTAAAGTGATGCATCAGCTGCACAAGGCAATCATAAAAAAGGGCCAAATGCAAATACCAATCAATTGCACCCAAAAATCGATTTTTGAATAACATGAAAAAAACACTGCGCAGAACCTATCTACAACCACTCAATATCAGCAAACAAAGTCAGGGCCTTATTTATGAAGGTCTTGCGCCACCAGTGCATCACTTATTACCCATATATAAAATGATGCACCAGTAGCACAAGGCAATCATAAAAAAGGGCCAAAAGAAAATACCAATCAATTGCACCCAAAAATCGATTTTTGAATAACATGTAAGAATCACTGCGCAGAACCTATATACAACCACTCAATATCAGCAAACAAAGTCAGGGCCTTATTTATAAAGGCCTTGCGCCACCAGTGCGTCACTTATTACCCATGTTTAAAGTGATGCATCAGCTGCACAAGGCAATCATAAAAAAGGGCCAAATGCAAATACCAATCAATTGCACCCAAAAATCAATTTTTGAATAACATGAAAGAAACACTGTGTAGAACCTATGTACAACCACTCAATATCAGCAAACAAAGTCATGGCCTAATTTATAAAGGCCTTGCGCCACCAGTGCGTCACTTATTACCCATATATAAAATGATGCACCAGTAGCACAAGGCAATCATAAAAAAGGGCCAAATCCAAATACCAATCAATTGCACCCAAAAATCGATTTTTGAATAACATGAAAGAAACACTGCGCAGAACCTATCTACAACCACTCAATATCAGCAAACAAAGTCAGGGCCTTATTTATAAAGGCCTTGCGCCACCAGTGCGTCACTTATTACCCATGTTTAAAGTGATGCATCAGCTGCACAAGGCAATCATAAAAAAGGGCCAAATCCAAATTCCAATCAATTGCACCCAAAAATCGATTTTTAAATAACATGAAAGAAACACTGCGCAGAACCTATCTACAACCACTCAATATCAGCAAACAAAGTCAGGGCCTTATTAATAAAGGCCTTGCGCCACCAGTGCGTCACTTATTACCCATGTTTAAAGTGATGCATCAGCTGCACAAGGCAATCATAAAAAAGGGCCAAATGCAAATACCAATCAATTGCACCCAAAAATCGATTTTTGAATAACATGTAAGAAACACTGCGCAGAACCTATCTACAACCACTCAATATGAGCAAACAAAGTCAGGGCCTTATTTATAAAGGCCTTGCGCCACCAGTGCGTCACTTATTACCCATGTTTAAAGTGATGCATCAGCTGCACAAGGCAATCATAAAAAAGGGCCAAATGCAAATTCCAATCAATTGCACCCAAAAATCGATTTTTAAATAACATGTAAGAATCACTGCGCAGAACCTATGTACAACCACTCAATATCAGCAAACAAAGTCAGGGCCTTATTTATAAAGGCCTTGCGCCACCAGTGCGTCACTTATTACCCATGTATAAAATGATGCACCAGTTGCACAAGGCAATCATAAAAAAGGACCAAATGCAAATACCAATCAATTGCACCCAAAAATCGATTTTTGAATAACATGAAAGAAACACTGCGCAGAACCTATCTACAACCACTCAATATCAGCAAACAAAGTCAGAGCCTTATTTATGAAGGCCTTGCGCCACCAGTGCGTCACTTATTACCCATGTTTGAAGTGATGCACCAGTTGCACAAGGCAATCATAAAAAAGGGCCAAAAGCAAATACCAATCAATTGCACCCAAAAATCGATTTTTGAATAACATGTAAGAAACACTGCGCAGAACCTATGTACAACCACTCAATATCAGCAAACAAATTCAGGGCCTTATTTATAAAAGCCTTGCGCCACCAGTGAGTCACTTATTACCCATGTTTAAAGTGATGCATCAGCTGCACAAGGCAATCATAAAAAAGGGCCAAATGCAAATACCAATCAATTGCACCCCAAAATCGATTTTTGAATAACATTTAAAAATTACTGGGCACAACCTATGTACAAGCACAGAATATCACTTTTGAAACATCACTGTTTCCCCAAAAACAAATCCTTTATCATTCAAATGTTGATATCAAGCATTATCAACAATCCAAAATCATATCAACAGCAAACAAAGTCAGAGCCTTATTTATGAAGGCCTTGCGCCACCAGTGCATCACTTATTACCCATGTTTAAAGTGATGCATCAGCTGCACAAGGCAATCATAAAAAAGGGCCAAATGTAAATTCCAATCAATTACACCCAAAAATTGATTTTTCAATAACATATAAGAAACACAACACAGAACTTATATACTAGCATACCATTTGACTTCTAAAACATAACTATCTGCTTATAAATATTCTCCATAGAGCAAACAAGTCTCTATGTAAATTAAATAAATCATTACTTACCTTTACAAAAGATTTGGAAGATTGAAAACAGTGTCAGACACACACACCAATTTCTCTTTAACAGAGCAAAAAGTGTGCACTCAATACACTGAAACCACAGACTGGCATAGGAAATCTCTAACTTTGTACACATATGCCTTAATTCAACCAATCAAAAGTTTTCCCTCACTATTTTGAAACCAACACCCTTCCCCCTCTCAGATCTTTCTATCTGTTTCCATAGCAACTCCCTCCTAACTGAACTCTCAGGTTCAAAAGTTTATTGTACAATGTTGCAAATTAACTCAGCAAGGCTGTTTGACCTCTCAATACACCAGCCTATCCAGAGTATTTTGGCTTTTAGTGACTTTTTTTTAACCATTCAAATTGCTTCTTTAACACAACACAACCATGCACCCTAACTTTAAGTTTTCAACTATCTGAATCCACCAATCATTGCTTCTGATTCAAAAGCAGTGAAACTCCACAATTATTGTTTTGTAAACTCCTACTGTTCCAACTGCCAATTCATTCCCACACATCATCTGACTGCATCAGAACCATCTCTCATCATGTTTTCTGTCTGGATCCTTGGACACAGCTACATCCACTGGGCTCAAAGGTATGCAGATAGCAGACATTTTCATAACCTTGATTTATCAAATGTGGAAATCAAGTGGATTGGCCAGAGAGGATTAAAATGTCACCAATTGATACCATTGGTGAAAACCTTTATGCATTTTCCAAAACCTGACCTCTTAATAGTGCACTGTGGAGGAAATGATTTAGGCACTATGACTGGGGTTGGTCTGGAAATGCTTTTAAAGGACACCTTTGATCAATTAATGACACTCTTTCCACAAACTGCCTTGGTATTTTCTAATATATGCCAAAGACAGAAATGGAACTGGTCCAACCAATTTTGTCCACAATTTGAGAAAGCACGGAAACATGTGAATAAATCTGTTTCTGCTTACATGAGAGACTATGGAATGGGTTCAATATACAATAATAACTTGCGTTACAACATGCAAGACATCTACAGAGGAGATGGTGTGCACTTCTCAGATGAAGGGAATAGAATATTCCTCCTGAATTTAAGATTGTGCATTGGAACCTACTTGTAGGCACCTAAATCAACCACAAAACCCAAAAGCTCTTTTCAGAGCTACCCTACCTCTGATCATTCAAAACGTTTATCTTTTTCTAACTTTTTTCACTATTTTTCACCAAATTACGCTTTCCGGTACGCTTACCGGTGCGCGTACCGAGCGCTCCCCCCGTGGAAAAATTAAAGAATTTTTTTTTTTTTTACGTTTATGAGCCTCCTCAGCCCCCCTCAGAAAACCTAGAGGGTCAAGAAGTCTCTACCGTGCCCCCTTCTACCCATACCGAACATTGTTTACCCTCCATCTTGTGTCTCGATTGTACCGAAACACAAAATGGAGGACTCCCGTAACGCTGCCGGTGCGCGTAAAGGAGCGCGCACCGGTAAGCGCTCGATAAAAAAAGGTGGGAAAGCAATTTACAAAAAAACCACTGGAGACACTTTCATCAAATATAGAATAGGCCCTACTACATAGCAGTCCCTACCATTTACCCAAATTTGATGGAATTCCATTGAGAAAATTATGCTGTAGGCCTGACTAAATATCCTGAGGTAAATTACATGACAAAAACACATATGAAATGTTAGAATTTACAACCAATTAAAAACTTTCTTTCATTTTCTACGACTATTTCCTGACGTTTCATTGGTTAAGTACAAGAATATATATAAAAGAAGAGAGGGAAACACAGCCATTTTGACTACTGCTTCCAGAAGTACATTTGAGAACAAATTACACTGACAACTTCACCTGATTTCTCCAAGGTAAATTGTTATTATGGAAGTATATTGTACACTTTAAGTTAATTTCAGAAAAAAATATTCTGTTAGTTATATACTATCCCTCTGTAAAAATTATAGATAGAGATAGACTTCTCTGTAATAGTTATGGATTGAGTTAGGCTTCTCTGGTATACAGTACCCTAATTCTACTAATATAGTTAATTTGTATACAATTTTCAGAGAGAAAATGGAAGGAGAAAATCAAGGAAATGTTACTTCTATCAAAATAAAGGTGGAAAAACAAGAAGACCAAAAAGATGAACTAGATTTCATGGATGACTCTTTGGATGAACAGTTAATAGAATGTTTGGAAGAAATGGAATCATGTACTTATAATTATGAGGAAATTCCGGACAATATTATGTTAGAAATTTTATTAAATTATGAAAAAGAATCAGAGGAATGAATTTATATTTAATAATTTCAAATTGTTTCAGACAATATTCATTTTTATATGTAATTCATAAAGTATTACCAAAAATGTTTAAAATATAAAGTGAGACTTATAGTATACTCTTCAACTATTTTTCTGTTACATAGTAAGTTTACTCATAGTTACTACCTTTCTCCCACTATATTATCTCCTATGAATATTTTACACCTCATTTTCATAAGGGAGCAGGATAGACTACTCATGATCCCCTAGAAATTCTCAGGGAGTGCTTAAAAGATCTGTTTCTCCTTTCCAGACAGACTATGTTATGAATTCCATATACCACAAAAAATACAATAACAACATGCAAGATGTCTACAAAGAAAATGGTGAACATTAAATTTAAGTCTCTTCATTAGTACCTACATGTAGGTACTTACATAAAATAAAAAAAATTAAAAAAAACATAAACATACAATTTTTTAAAGTCATTATTTTTACATAGTACCCTCCCCGATACGCTCCCCGGTGCGCGTACCGGGCGCTTCCCCCGCGAAAATCGAAAAAAAAAAAAAAGGTGAGACCCCGCGGGGCCCTTTAATGGCCCCGACATCAAACCTAGGGGTATAGGGGGTATCTACTCTGCCCCCTTATGGTCATTTCCCCCTTTGTTTTGGCTACCTCTCGTGTCTCGATCCTACCGAGACACAGATTGGCGGCCGCTCCGGACTGTTTAGAATGTTTACAGACAACTGAGAGCCAATCAGCTTCCTGCGCGCAAGTCGCGTGGCGCGCCCGGAGCGCTCTCCGGTGCGCGCACCGGAGAGCGCCTATAGATATATATATTTTTTTTAACCTAAATTACTCAAAATCCACTGGAGCACATATCTTGAGACATAGCAAAGGCACATCGGGCTACCAGTCCCTACAATTTTGCCAAGTTTGGTGGAAATCCATTCAGCCGTTCGGGCTAAAAGTGAAATCCACCGCCCTATGGAAATTAACATGGGGAAAACGCGTTTTGGGACCCCCCTTTTATCTCGGCCTCCGCTTGACGAATCCCCCCCAAACTTTCAAGGAAGGACCGGAGCTCGACGAGGCCATTTTCAGGAAATTTTCAAGCAGATTCTTCAACCGGTGCCAAAGTTATTCCAAATAGAATTTTGAGATTTAACATTGAAAAAAATCCTAACTATAACTACCTACTGGCGACCGCCAGTAGGTAATATATATATATATATATATATATATATATATATATATATATATATATATATATATATATATATATATATATATATATATATATATATATATATATATATATAGTATGCAGAATAGGCTCTTCCACTCGGGTTGCATGTAACTGTCTCTGAGGCACAACAACTCCCGTAAAATCGAAGGGCCATGGCCCAGCCTGGCCTCTTCCGGCCTATGACGGGCTAAGACAGGTTCGTCTTGGGCCAGTCTTCGCCCAGGCCGAGACTGGGCACATCCCCGCATGCATGCTGCGTTGCAGGACTGGCTCCGAGTTTAAATATCCTCTGCCTCCAGGGACCAGGATGAAAGTGCTGCGTGCAGGGCAGGCTCAGGGTCCGTGAAAAAGTGAAAGTGCGGCTCATTGCAGAGCTGCCACCTGTATTGTGGGACCGGCTCCTAGTTTAAATATCCTCCGCCTCCAAGGACCGGGATGAAAGTGCTGCATGCAGGGCAGGCTCAGGGTCAGTGAAAAAAGTGCAAGTGCTGCTCGTTGCAGAGCTGTCTCTGAATGAGAGGATGAAATTTGGTTTGTTTTAACACATTTTGCCATTGACTTCAACTGTGCATTTTTGCACACAAAAGTGATATATTTTCAGAACTTTGAAATATCATAGCTCCAAAAGTTCTGACTGTAAATCAAAGTTTTTGGTCCTAAAAATTACATAAAAATTAGTACTATTTTCATAAATTGGTCTCTGATTTATTCTTGAGTGTGAGTCTCATTTATTGCCTCTGTAAGTACAACAAATGCATAGTAGTACCCTCTGATACGCACATAGCTGTTTCAAAACTGTTGTCAACGGGTGGTTGGAATCAGTTTTGGTCTCCAGAGGTATTTGGGGTACAAGGACCCAAATGAAGCAGGCAGCTCTTAATTACCTTGTCCAGGGGCTCTGAATTCAGAGACACATGGAAATGTTCATCACCAGGGGTAGTTCCCAAAAACTTGCCTCGTTGATTTGTCTGCAGAGCAGCGGTAATGTCAAGATAGTTTCGGCCACACAGTTAATGACACCAAACTGGAGATGCAAAAACACAGGTGTGGGGTTGTTTTCAATGTCGGTCACAGGTGCTGTGGTGTTCCCTCTTGCTAGAGTGATTGCAGAAGGGGTTGGTGGCCAGGCTGGTTAAAAAAATTATTGGCTACTGCAAAGTTTGGTTCGATGGGCCTCAAGAGCTGGAGGTCATCAGAAGTGTAGTAGAGGCTTGGAACTTCAATGAGAGCCAGCTGGACCCCTTTGCTGGGGGACCACCACCTCAACGGTCCCAGAGGTGAGCACTTCGGTACTTGCTTTGAAATTTGTTTTGACCTGCAGTGTGCAGGGGGCTAGTTCCACCAATCCAAGGAAGTTCATGGTTCTTGGTCAAAGGCAGGCAGGTTTCCCTGGTTCTTGGAGTACAGTTGCAGGATGAGATGACTTTGGTGCAGGGTCAGAGTCAGCAGGCAGGCAGGCTGAAAGGTTTGGCAACAGATCAGTCACACGTCCTCTTCTCCTTATCTTTGCTGCGCTTCGGTGTCCATTTTGTCTTACGTAGGCAGGATCTAAGGTTTTGGGACCAGGGGTGCCACCTAAATACTGAATTTTGGAGCATTAATTGGAGTGACGGATAGTAGCCAATGGGCTGCCTACCTTTAGGCTACCTACACCCTCTAAGTGACCCCTGCCTGTGGGAAGGGGAACTACCCTAGCCCTGATAAGTTGTTTTCCCACATCCAAGGATGATGGAATTTCGGGCGAGAGGGTTCACATCACCTGCAACACCTTAGGGGTGGTGCTGGCTGTATGTGAACACACCTCCACATCTAATTATTTTCCTGTCTGCCCTCCTGCCCAATGTGGAGCAGGAGAGGGGGGTTGGCATTGCCTCCTATCTGGTGAAGCCTGTTCTACACTTCAGAGGTGGCATCGCCTTTGAAGCTTCCTGCTCTGGAAAACCATTCCAGCTTGGAGGAGGAATAAAGCACCTCCAACCAAAGCAGGCTTTGTTTGTGGTCTCTGAGAGAGTGGGCTCTCACCCCCTTACGTCCGAAATATGTTTGGTGGTGGCAGGCTGGCTAAGACTAGTCAGAGACAACACCAGTGCTTAGTAGATTTTCAGGGGGCCCTGTAAAGGGTCTTCTGTGTGCATTTATTATTAAATCCAACACTGGCATCAGTAAGGATTTATTAAGATGAGATGTTTGGTACCAAACATCTTGGTGTACAGTGAAGCCATCATGGAGCTAGGAAACTTGTAATGACCAGAATCCATCCCATACACTTTTTATGGCTATCATGTGCACTTACAATATCCAAGAACGGCTCAGATATTGTAGGGTCTTATCTGCTTATGCAGCGATGTCCACAGATGGAATATAGTGCACCCTGCCTTAGGGTTGTAAGGCCTGCAGTAGGGGTGACTTATCTATTCCTCATATAGTGTATGAGGGCATGGCACACATGGCTGTGTGCCATGTTGACTCTTCGGTTTTCTCAGCACCAAAACAGACAGCTTACAACGACAGTTTACATGGTATTGGTGAGGGATCTCTGGGGTGGCTCAATTTGTGCTGCAGCCCCAGTGGAACCTCTTCAGTACCCATGGCCTACGTACCAAAGTTGCCATTTACTACAGACTTACAGGTGTGGCTGAAATTGTGCCATTCATGGTAGAGTTTTGGGAAAGAGTTCTGGCACCGGGGACCTGGTTAGCAAGGAACCAGTGCACTTTCAGTTCACAATCCCATCAGGCATCAAGCAACGAGTGGGGGCTAACCATGTCAAAAGAGGCACTTTCCCACTTTTCCGCTTTTCCAAAGTAAATCCTGATCACAAGACTCTTGTAAAAAATGTCTTCAACACTTGTGAGGATGCCTCTTTTAATTTTCTGTGCAGCATTATCGAACCTGTGTCTCTAAATATATTTTATTTTCTGTGCTCACTGATTTATTAGGAAACATGAATGCCAGTTGTATTAACACGTAAGCTCCTTCTCCTTGGAAGAATGATTTAGCCTCTACAAAACACATCAGTTTCTTCTAGCTCCAAGTTAACCATGTCTGTGTTAAAAGTGTTTGAAGCCTAATAACAGATTGTACTTATCCTATTGTTCTCCCCCACTGCCTTTGAGACCGAGATCAATACTACTAAAATCTTTAATCATGACTGTATGTTTTAAACCCAGAAGAGTGCAACAAGTTGTCCCTCATTGCGTGACAATGAGAGGTCATGTTTGAAGAGATGCAGGTATGTGGTATTTGTACAATGTGAACATAGCCAAAAAGCAGCAAAGTTTTGCTCAGGGGAAACAGCGAGTCAACGAGGGATAGGAAGGGTAGCTGGGTTCGGGAAATTCAATAACAATTTGAAGCTGCCATGTTTGCCAAATCCCACTTAGATATACAACAACATAACATATGGGAGTGTGGAGAAGATAATGGGAATGCACAAGGCACTGACTCACAGAGTCTTTCAGGCAAATAAGTTCACATGATATGAATGTCCCTGTTGAGAGAACTGGAGCATTGTGAATTTGGCCAAGTGAGCAAAAATAAAAGCAAATGAAAGCTCATATTCAAAAGAGGTGTTGCTTGATATGCCCTAGACCGACAAAAAGTGGAAGTCCCCTTAATACAGGACATATATTCATTCCTGCAGCAGGAAATGTTGTGCTACAGCAGAAGATCTTCCTGCACATGAGCGAATACTGAAATAAGTGACCTTGAATTCGACGTTTTATGGTCCACACAGTAAGAACCTAAGGACATAGGTGGGAGAAGAAGCTAGAGATTTTGATGACTATTAGTTGGAATATGTGACAAATTTAACAATCTTGGCATGTTTAGGGTTTCAGAAGCAAGTAATTTCACTGCTGGCTGTGATGTGATTTGTTTTCTAGCTGTGGGTGAGAGAATCAGCCCTCTTAAAGATCACGTGTCTTATTGCCGGTGTCCTTGTTAACATGCATCTCCACCAATACAAACATTTTCATCTAATGAGAGACTCATACATGAGGCTGGTGGCATTGATACTTTACATAAGTCATTTATTTAACTCCAAGAAAATGACTAGAGCAGCAGGCATCTCCCTGCCCGTGCACCGCGGCGCGGATGACAGGTTAATACTTTCACATTTACATCAAATCAATGTTCAGCTTAAATTGTGCTGTTAACGTGGCAACGAACACGAAAGGAGATTAATTGAGCATGAAAAATCGATGTTTCATCAGTTTCTACAGATGTTAATTATTACTACATTTACCGATGTCATTTGCAGCTTGTTTATCACTCTGCTGTGACAAGGTCCACTCACTCTGTGCTGCTTTTTAGTCAATGGTGGACTGTGGATTTTATTTTATTCTACTTTGTAACTTATTCTTGCCGAATTAGGAAATGGGAATTCGACGAGCCCTTTCCCTTTCATATCTCGAGGCACTTCACACTGATTAGGGCAGGGAAGGGATGCTTGCTAAAAATTAGACTTGACACTGATTAGGAAACCGATGGTCTTTAATATTTTTTAGAGACGGATTTAAAAGCAGGGCAAAGATGATGTTCGCTAGCAGGACTGAGTCCTTGGTTGGTTGGCCAACCTGGGAAGAGTAAGTACCAGCTTCTGGTGCTTCTGAAGGGCTAGTTAGTGTGAATTGAGTGAGTGACATTGGTGGATTTACTGCCACATAATATATAACACATGGATGAGAGATGATCTTACATAGTCCTTACTAAGCACAATCAAGCTGTTGACAAAACAGTGGAGGCTAGTGCGACACATTTCAGGGGGTTTGAATTGCGACAATCTGTTTAATAGTGGTGCTCAAGTGTACAGTATGTATTTTAAAAAATTAAATTTTGCTCAGGAGTGAAGAGAGACACTATGGGGCATATGTACAAGGAGTTAGCGCCACCTTAGCAGCACTTTTTTTGACGTTTTTGCAGCAATCTTTTTCTTACCATATGTACAAGCTGTCACTAACGTCAGTTAGCAGCAGTTTTTCGGTGAAAACACCATAGAAAAGATCATCACTTCTGTTAGCGATAATGACATGCAAGAGAGGCGTTCCCATGAGAAAACGGCCACTAACCCCACTTTGCAATATTTGCACGGGAATCCTTGTCGTTGGGAAGACCAAAAAAAGCTGCCTCTAACTGCAGTTAGAAGCAGTTTTTTTAAGACAAGAAAATAGCTGGTCTGAAAAATGGTGATAACGCTAAGGGCCTCATTGCAGCAGGTTTTGGTGCTGGACAGCGCTGCAAGCAATGTTGCTGCACTGCCCTGCGATGAAACTACAGGGCAGTAATGCGTACCATCAATGAGGTAGTGCGTATTCCTGAGCCTTAGTCATGAAAAGTGTTAAAGCACTGCAACAAGACAGCGTTGCAACAGTTTTCACTACACCCTTCTTGCGACGCCCTGGCTGGATGCGCTGCATCCACTGGACAGTGCTACATGTTGCAAGTAACAACAGATATTTCTGGAATCTTTATGTATCGGTCAGCGCTAAAGTCATGCATTGCTGCAGTTGTGCCACATGCTACGCAAAAAAACGATTGACGGAATGCTGAATAAATCATATAGTCACCCCTAGTCAAGAGATCTGAGTTAAATCCATTGTTCTTTTACTCACCATGCCAGCCCAGTTTAGACCCAGCCATATGCAAATCAACCTTTACCCAGTGCCTCATGGGAACAGTCAAGACTGAAAAGCCAAGCCAGGTCCTCCATGGACCAGAAACAAGCATCCCAGGACTGGTTTCTGGGTATTACCCTTCATCATCCAGGGTCAAAGGCAAGTCAACGAGGGATAGGAAGGGTAGCTGGGTTCTGGGAAATTCAATAGCGTTTAAGCTGCCATGTTTGCCAAATCTCACTTAGATAGACAACAACATAACATATGGGAGTGTGGAGTAGATAATGGGAATGCACAAGCCACTGACTCACATAGTCTTTTAGGCAAAGACGTTCACATGATATGAATGTCCCTGTTGAGAGAACTGGAGAATTGTGAATTTGGCCATGTGAGCAATACTAAAAGCAAATTAAAGCTCATATTCAAAATAGGTGTTGCTTGGTATGTCTTAGACAGACAAAAAGTGGAAGTCCCCTTATTACATGACCATATTCATTCCTACAGCAGGAAATGTTGTGCTACTGCAGGTGATCTTCCTGCACATGAGCGAATACTGAAATAAGTGACCTTGAATCCGACGTCTTATGGTCCACACAGAAGGAACATAAGGACATAGGGGAAAAAGAAGCTAGGGATTTTGATGACTATTAGTGGGGATAGGTGTAAAATATAACAATCTTAGCATGTTTAGGATTTCAGAAGCAAGTAACTTCACTGCTGGCTGTGACTCGTTTTCTAGCAGTGGGTGAGAGACAGAATCAGGGCTCTTGACAATCACGTGTCGAATTGCAGATGTCCTTGTTAACATGCATCTCCACCAATATAAACATTTTTATCTAATGAGATACTAATACATTAGGCAGCTGGCATTAATACTTTAGATAAGTCATCTATTTAACTCCAAGAAAATTACTAGATCAGCAGGCAGCATGATGCAACTCCAGCACTGCATGGGGCTAGCCTATCCCTGAGGCACTGTGTCATCCTTACGCCTGCAGGCATAAGGCACTGCTGCAGTATGGTCCGACAATAGTCGCAGTGAATTCTGATGGATTTCACTGTGACACTCCTATGAGGCCTTGTCGCGTGGGAACACAAATCCTGCATACATCATACCTGATGCAGGTATGATGAGGTGCAGGGCTTCACAAGGTCACGCATATGCCTACATGCGTCACTTTGCAAATACGGCGCAACGTGTTGCTAGATTTTGCCTGGTCTTTTCTTCAGGGGTGATTTTGGAAAAGGGGGGTGGTGATGGACAGAGTTTCTGAATGATGCAGAATACTCCTACCCAGTCCAGAGATCAGGGCTTGATCCATCACCGTTTTTAGCTCACTGCACCATCCCAGCTCAGAACCTGGCTACATGCAAATTAGTCTGTTCCTGTCCCAGTGCTTGATGGGAACAGGGCAAACCAAACTACCAAGCCAATTCTTATACTGGGAAGGAAACAAGCTTCCGGGGACCGGTTTCTGGCAATTCAGCCGTCGTCGGCCCGGCTTGCTTGAATCCTGATGGTGCAATGAGCAAGGGACTCACGTCTGAGTATACCCTCCCACACTTAGTGTGGACAAAATCGATTTTGGAAAAGGGGGTTGGTGATGGACAGAGTTTTTGAATGATGTAGAATACTCCTACCCAGTCAAGAGATCAGGGCTTGATCCATCACAGTTTTTTAGCTCACTGCACCATCCCAGCTCAGAACCTGGCTACATGCAAATTAGTCTGTTCCTGTCCCAGTGCATGATGGGAACAGGGCAAACCAAACTACCAAGCCAATTCTTATACTGGGAAGGAAACAAGCTTCCGAGGACCGCCCCGGAAGCTTGTTTCCTTCCCAGTATAAGAATTGGCTTGGTAGTTTGGTTTGCCCTGTTCCCATCATGCACTGGGACAGGAACAGACTAATTTGCATGTAGCTAGGTTCTGAGCTGGGATGGTGCAGTGAGCTAAAAAACAGTGATGGATCAAGCCCTGATCTCTTGACTGGGTAGGAGTATTCTGCATCATTCAGAAACTCTGTCCATCACCACCCCCTTTTCCAAAATCGATTTTGTCTACGCTAAGTGTGGGAGGGTATACTCAGACGTGAGTCCCTTGCTCATTGCTCCATCAGGATTCAAGCAAGCCGGGCCGACGACGGCTGAAATGCCAGAAACCGGTCCCCGGAAGCTTGTTTTCTTCCCAGTATAAGAATTGGCTTGGCAGTTTGGTTTGCCCTGTTCCCATCATGCACTGGGACAGGAACAGACTAATTTGCATGTAGCCAGGTTCTGAGCTGGGATGGTGCAGTGAGCTAAAAAACGGTGATGGATCAAGCCCTGATCTCTTGACTGGGTAGAAGTATTCTGCATAATTCAGAAACTCTGTCCATCACCACCCCCTTTTCCAAAATCTTTTCTTCAGGGCTGCCAGGGTGTTGGCGCAGTTGGGGTTCCAATGGTGGCATTTGCGTGCTGCGGTGTTATCGTATGCAAATGTTGGCAGAGTGATGGTGCTGAGGGTGTTCCTTAGAAGTTCTACAGTGGTCTTGATCCAGCTGCGTGGGGGGGATATGATGGCAGTGGTGTATGGTGGGCATGGTGAAGACGTGATGTATACTATGATGGCCGGAAGTGTATCAAACATGGAGAGAGCATGTAGGGTGTGGAGTGAAGATGTACATGTAGAAAGAGAATATGAAGCACAGAAGAGGTGGTGTGGAGAAAGGATGAAGGTAAGGGTTTAGTCCAGAGTGATTGTACATAGTGAAAAGAGCATGTGGAGGGTGGCGAGTGTGTATTCAGGGTGGTGAAGACGTGGAGGTTTGAGAGTGCATGCATAAGTTGAATGGCATATGTGAAGAGTGGTGTGCACAACAGGGAGCACAGGTGGAGAGAGATGCAACGTGTGAAGATATAGGTTAAGGAGTAGGTGTAGAGAGCATATGTACAAAATGGAGAGGGCATGTTCAGGTTACACACCAGATGTATTGGGTGGCGAGTAAATATAAACATTGGAGTGTTTCCAGCAAATGTACATAGTGGAGAAAACATGTGAAGACGGTAGTGGGGGGTTCACAGTGTGGAAAGTAAATCTAGAGAATGGAGACTGCACTTACAGTATGATCAGCACAAATAGTACAAGAACACCTAAAGAATGTAGGGGGCAACAATCGGATGTACTGCACTGAGAGAGGTGGTGTGCAGAGGGAGAATAGAGTGCAGAACCGGAACACAGATAGCAGATACCTATGGTGGAAAGTGGAGGTGAGGATTGGACAGTGGATGCAGAGGACTTTGAATGGATGTGAAGGGTTAAGAATAGATGTGAAGGGTGGATAGACAATGGATACAGAGGAAAATGTGCACATGAAGTTTGGAGGGCACACCTGGATTCTGAAGATTGGATATGGAAGGTGGCCAAAGTGTATGGAGAGCACATTTAGAGAGTGAGACCGATGACCAGTGTCAAAAGTGTGGTGAGGGGTTTGGAGAGTGGATGTGGAATGCAGAGAGAGGATGGAGACTATAGAGTACAGATGTACATAGGTGCAGAGTTGGTAGCATTTCCATTGCAGATGTGAAGTGGTGTGAAGAATGTATAGTCAGAGTTGGTGTCAACCACCAACAGTGTATGTATAGGGAATCTTGAGGTTGGAGAGCAAATGCAATTAGTCGAAGCCCCAAGTGGAGGTTGGAGAGGGCATGTACAGTTTAGAGATAGAGGATGTGGAGGGCAGAGAGTGTATGTCCAATGTGAAAAGCAAATGTGGTGGGACAGGAAGCAGATGTGAAGGGTAGGGAGGCAGATGTGAAGGGTGGTGAGCAGAGGAGTTTGATGGCAAGTGCATTTGTAGTACAAATCTATCAGTTGGATAGCACATACGGAGGGTGGAGAACCGAATGGTATGCAAAGCCCATGAAGAGGACAGAGGTGGATGGCAGAAAGCAGCTGGTCACTGAGAGGAGATGTGTTGCAAGGAAAGAGAATAGAGAGGATGTAAAGTGTGGATGTGACTGCTATACTTAAAGTGGCAAGAGTATGGATGCAGAGGATTTAGAAAGGGTGTGTATTGTGTAGAACAGAAGTGGAGGGTGAATACAAAGGGTGCACATCCGGATTGGAAAGTAGTACGCATTAGTGGACAGTGCACATAGCTGGAGAGTGTGATGTATATGGAGTGCAGATGGTGGAATGAGAATTGACAGGAGGTAGAGCAAATGTATAGTTTTAGAATATATATGGAGTGGATGCAGAGCATAGTGGGTGGATGTGGGCCATGGAGTACTGGTGCTCATAGTGGAAAGTAGATGTCTTATCTGCACAGTAGATGTGGTGAAGTAATATTGAAAATGGATTTGGAGTGAGTGTGGATCACAGAGAGTAGGGAGCGGTATAGGCTGGATATTGTATGTGCAGAATAGAGCACATGTGGGGAGTTGCTGTACATGGTGGAGAGCATGTGGAGGGTGGATAACGAGTATGGGTGGTGTAAGGCATATCTTGAGGAGAGGGAGAATGCACCTGGAGGGTTAGGAACAGATCTAGGGCCCGATGTAGGTAAATCTAATTTACCACTTCTAAAATACCGAATCATACCGATTCAGTATTTAAGAAGTGGTAAATTAGAGGGGGGGAAACGTAGGTAATTCTGATTCGGTAAATACCGAATCTGTAAGATTCGGTATTTACCGATTCTGTAAATACCCATTCGGTATCCCCCATTGATTCCTATGGGCCTTGAAGCCCATAGGAATCAATGTGGAATACCGAATCGGTATTTACCAATTCGGTAATTACCTATTCTTGCAAGGGTGCAGGGGGTGTCACTTTGACACCCTCTTGCACTCCAATTACAGGCTTGTGTGCCATGTGGCACACATGCATGCCCTAAGAGCATGTCTGTGTGTCACATGGCACAGGTGTGCATGCACAGATGTGCATGCACACCCGGATTCGGTATTTTACCACCCAATTGGATTGGGTGGTAAAATACCGACTCTTGAAGGCCTGTGGCACTCTTCAGAGTGCCACCTACACCTCTATTTACCGATTCTAAACATTTACCGATTCGTTATTTTACCAATTCGGTAAATGTACAGAATCTGTAAAATTACCGAATCGGTACTTATGTAGCCCCCTACATAAGAAAACAGTAATACCAGTCGGAAACGGCCGAATTCGGCGATTTCCGACCAGTATTATGGCTCCTACATCTGGCCCATAGTGTGGAAAGGAATGCAGGGTGGCGACAGCAAATGGAGATTTGAGAGAAAAGGTACAGGATAAAGTGTAGATGAACAGACTGTAGACTACAAATGGAGAATGTAAAACATGTGAAGTGTAAAGATGTCTGGGGTGGAGAGTGATATACAGGGTAGAGAGCGGATGTGAAGGGGTGTGGATTGTGGACAGTAAACACGAGGAGCGCATGTGGATGGTGGAGAGAATGCATGTAGAAAGTTTATATGGAAAGATGTCAGCTAATGTGGAGGCCAGAGCACGCATTTACACAGTGGTAAATGGATTATCAAGTTGTAGAGCATGCATAGACAACAGATGTGGAGGGTTGAGAACGCAGTGGGATAGTGGTTAATCCGTATGCAGGGTGGACAGCATAAGCACAATCAGTGGAATAAATTTGACAGTGGAGAGCAGATGCAACTGATAGAGTGAGAATACAAAAGCCCCTTTACTGCATGCACCTTTCTGCTCTAAATGGAAGCAGACATGGTGCGGGTGTGCCTACTGTGTCAGCAAATTATCCTAAAGCAAATTCACCATATTTCAGTTGGACCTGTCGGGATCCGGCTCAATAATAGCTGCTGGATCTGGCTGGATGCCCCTCATATGCAGCACTGACCCCAAGTGCTAATTTAAGACACTGTGCATGATTTAGAGTTTTGTGGACTGGTACTTCATCACACACATGAAGGACTTCCGGCTGCCTTTTTACAATTGCATTAGGCTTTAATCCACTTGTAATAAGGCATACCGGATGTCTGTCACTTTTGCGATGGAGTACCCATCCACCAAACTCTAAACGAGGTCCAGTCTTTGCTCATTGCCCTTGTAAATTAGAGATTCTAATCTTGGCAGGGCTGATGTAATCTCTCAAGCTTCTGAGGTTGATTGTTTTAGAATGGTAACCCAAACCTCAGCTGTTTTAGCGACTTGAGTCGATTCAGTATGTTGTCAGCGCTACCTGGCTAACAGAAAATAATATGGCAATACCTCTTAGAATTGCAAATAAGAAAATCTGCATTAAAATAGTAATTTATCAGTCCCCAAAAGCAGGACAGTCCTTCATAAAAGAAGGGCAATGGCGAATTAGGACATTATAAGACAATGGTTGAGGTTTGAGTTGCTGTTTCCCTTGTCTTTTGCAGAATAGTAGTCAATGAATTTTTCTGAATTTCAAAGTGCAATCTAGCTAGGGAGCAGGTTGAGTTTGCAGGATGGAAAAATCAAGCTGGGTGTTCTTGTGGAGATGATCATAGCTGCCAAGGTTTCAGATTGCTTATGTGTGACATTTTCATAATTTCTGTGTAAATATGAGTGACATTCAACGACTATGAGTGACACTTTTTCGTGAGCAAAATCAAGTTATGAAGATGAGGGAAATATATAAATATAAGAAATTACACCCATTTGAGCAATGAGTAACTCTTAGAAGAATTTTAAACAGCAAAAAATCACCAGAAATGGAAGGGCACTCCGGAACCCGACTGTACCAAATAGGATGTAAGCATAAATGCCAAGTGTTCAGATTTCTTCGCGTGACATTTCCATGGTTTCAGTGCACCTATCAGTGACATTCTGCTGTCAAATGTGACACTCAGACTGACATTTCTTGCAAACAAAACCAAGCAATTAAGTCCATCGAATGAAATACATATTAGAAATGTTGCCATTTTTAACAATGAGAAGTGCTAAAAGATCTAAAAACTGGTACAAACCCCCTGGTCACTAACCGCAGTCCATTTCTAAGTTGATTATAATGTCATTTCATTTAAGACATGCTAAATTCTTTTAGCAGTTTTATATACTGCCAACTCGACCCAAAGGTATTTGAGTGCTTCACATGAACACCAATTAAATTACATGAAGGAACATTCATTTTTTAGGCACGGGGAGATTAGGTGATTTGCCCAGAATCACAGGATGTTGAGCCGACACTGGGTCTCAAAGCTGATTCTCCATTCCAAAAAGCAGTGCCTGTAACGTCACATCTTAAATGTGAGCAATCATTAAATGTGAGCTGCTCGATGCCGGGGTAACTAATACACTGTGATACAAACGTGAGATGGTAAACCGGTGGTGTAAACAAGCATTCTGTGGCTAACTGGTTAGGAGGTGCCAAATCAGTTCTTCGTTTGAGCTAGAAGCGCAGATTTGTTCATTTCCCTTCATTCCATGGCTTTCTTTCGCTATTCTTCACGTCCTGGTGCAGTCCGGACTCCCGAATGCGGGAGGCTGGTCTTGTTGAGTGTCCCACTCCCTCATTTTCCTGTTTGTGTTCCCTCAGTGTTTTCCAGTGAGTAGCTGTCACTGAGGGCCGGGCTTGGCTCCGCCGAACCGCAGCACCAACAGCAGAGGGCCGGGCTTTGCTCCGCCAGCTTCCCGGCCGGGCTTGGCTCCGCCGGGTCCCTCCCACCCCGTGACCAGCAGCAATGACGCCTCTGACTAGCGCCAGGAGGCGCATAAAGGCACCGTCGGTGCGGAGTCCTGGGGGAAGTGTTTTCCAGTATGTAGCTGTCACTGAGGGCCGGGCTTGGCTCCGCCGAACCGCAGCACCAACAGCAGAGGGCCGGGCTTTGCTCTGCCTGTTCCCCGGCCGGGCTTGGCTCCGCCGGGTCCCTCCCACCCCGTGACCAGCAGCAGTGATGCCTCTGACTAGCGCCAGGAGGCGCATAAAGGCACCGTCGGTCCCTTGCCCCGCGCGCGCGCACCGGGAGAAGCCCGGGACAAGGGCGGGCCGTCTGTGGCCGTCCGTGGCAGACCGAGGCTGGGCCATGGACTTTGGTTCTTTTTGCCTCTGGCCACTCCAAAACCGTGAGACTTATTTCTTTATGAATCGTGGACCCTGTCTGATGTATTTGTAGTGTAGCAACTTTTGGTAAAAATCGCTTGCCGCAACAGTATCTGTGCCTCTAAAATCATTGCGTTTGTAACTGTAATCTAGGTATACAATAATGTCTAAACTTAGATTGGCTAAAACACCGCTTGTGACGAGAACAATGGACAATTATTTGGTCAAGGTAGTTAGCAAAATTAATAAAGAAAGGCGTCTTTCACTAAACCGGGTAAGCCCTCCGGCCTCACCGACAAGCTTGCACGCCCCACTAGTTACCCCTTTTATAAAGGAAACAAAAGGTCCTCAGCATAAAGGAATAAATGCAAAAATATTATATAGACCACAATAGGCTACTATATATTTCAGTCCCTTGTCCAGCAGGACAGGTAATTTAATAATCAAACAAATCGTTAAAGGTAAGGGTACATTTTAGCAACAAAGCATTATAATTACAATAGGGCACAGTCCTGTACTGTACAAGGGAGGAGAAAGTGAGAAAGTAATAGAGTGAAGGAATATCAGGCAAACAGGGTGAGCTATCAGGCCACTGTCATGAATCAAAATTAACAGTTTGTCCTGGAGTAAACCATACATATAGTAATATAATAAGGTGAAACGTATGTCTACTCAAAGGAGCTGACGTTTCGATCCCGTGCTCAATTTATATAGGGATCATCTTCAGGACTTAAGGAATTGATTTTGCCTGAATGGAAATTAAACGCCAGAGGCTTACTAAAGTTGAGGCCTTCCGAAAAGCTTGCAGCTATGCTGACCGGGCAGGAACATGTGATAGCTCTGTTGAGGCTTCAGTTGCCAGGTCTAGACATCCAATTAGTCGGACACGTGATGATGTGTGGAATCCTCGCGGCTGGTACAGCGTTGGTTTGAGGGGTGGCCGGAGTTATGGCTTTGTGCGAGCGTCCATTAGCACGAATTGAGGTGCAGATAATGCGACACGTTAGGTTCTTGGTTCCAACCGCTATTTGAAGCGTCTGAGTTAGCGGAGTTCCAATGGGGGCAGCGTGAGCATTGACGCCGTCTATGAAAGCGCGGTCAGTACAGTGACTGATCCGCAAATATTAGGAGGATGTCGGGATGCGGGTTGCGGGCTGTGCCTTGCCGGATCCGGCACGCTGCCCCCATTGGAACTCCATAAGAGAAAAGACCAATGTACACTATTAAAGGCCTTTTCTGCATCTATAGATATCGCGGCTAAGGGATAAGACAAAGAAGATGCCTTGCTGAAACCATAAAAAATAGTCAAGAAGTATCAGTAGTTAATCTGCCTTTGACAAAACCACACTGTTCTGGACCAATTAAATGTGGAAGGAGAGACTGAAGACGTGAAGCCAAAAGTTTGGCAAACATTTTATAGTCAACATTTATCAAAGATATAGGGCGCTTGCTGAATTTGGGCTCCTTTCCTTGTTTATGAATAAGATATAGATGCTTCTAAGAAGGTGCTACTCGTCTTACCAGTAAAACAGAAATAGTGGAGAAGTTTAAACAATTTTGAGAGTAGCAAGTTGGAGAAGTGTAAGTAGAATTCAACCAAAAATCCATCCAGGCCATGGGATTTCTTTTTCTTTGGAGAGTTAAGGGGGGTAGTGACTTCCTGAATCGAAAGTTCAGTGTCCAAAGAGGTAAAGTCAAGATCTGTAGTTGAAGTAGGAGGGAAATTGCTGAGGTATGTGTCAATAGAAGCATTGGAAGCACCTAATTTTGGAGTATATAAATTCTCATAAAATTTTGTAAACTCATCCAGAATGTCCTGTTCCTTAAATAAATGTTACCATCTGTTGATTGGATATAATCAATCAATACCCTTTATTTCCTAGAATTAAGATAATTAGCATAAGTGAACCAACCTTCTTTCGTCCACCATTTACCGGGCAGTACTTCAAAGTAAAGTTGAGAAAGCATTATCCGTAGAAATCGTATTAAAGTTCAGTTTAGCACAGATGAGCTGTTGCAGCGTCGAATCTGAGGGAGAAGTATAAAATTGGTGCTCCAAACATTTTATATTGGTTAACAGGGCTTTATGTTGACTAAGAATCAATTTCTTTTACCTGGAAACAAAATCAATGAAATAACCTTGAGCAGTAGCTTTAAAGCTATCCCACACTACAGCAGGAGAGATTGACAGTTCTTCACTGACAGAGAAGAATTTCTCAGCAAAAGAAGTGAAGGAAGAGGAACAAATTGGGTATTGCAAAAGGAAATTATTGAATCTCCATCTAGAGGACTTGAATTGTGAGCAGAGCAGATCAAAGTCAACAATCACTTGAGCATGATCGAAAATCAAAATGGGTTCAATCAAAGAAGATATAAGATTTTGAACTAAAGGCTTGGAGAGGAAGATGTAATCTAATCAGGTCAGGGTGCCATGCGGAGGGGAGAAAAAAGAAAACTCTATCTGATCAGGGTTACAAAGTCTCCAGGCATCCACGAGGTGTGTCTGTGTAATTGTACTGTAAACTTGCTTGCGAGTTTTGTGGGAAGTAAAATGTACCTGTGATTAGTGATCTATGAAGGGGTTCATAATCTGGTTACAATCACCTCCAAGTATAAAAAAGTCATCTTTATATTGCATACATTTACTTGTAATAGTCGGCCAAAAAGTATAATCTGGTTGAGTTGGATCATATATATTAATTATAGTGAAAGGAATGTTATTAATAAGTAGTTTAACCAGAATCCTTCTACCTCCAGTCTCTATGTCTTATGTAACAACAGAGCATTTCAATTTTTTATGGCATAAAATAATGACACCATCTTTTTATGAATTTGTGGGGGAAACAAAAACTGAACCAACCCAATTACGTTTAAACTTAAGGACCTCAATTTCCATTAAATGAGTCTCTTGTAACAAGAGCAAATCAGGATTATAGGAGGCTAAATGGGAAATAATTCTCTGTCTTTTTATAGGATTACTAAAACCTTTTACATTCCATGTAACAACTCTGAATGGAAAAGGAGTAACATTACATATATATAACAATAAAGTTAACAATAGTACAGGAGCATAAAAGGATTAATAGGCAAAGTAAGGATTGAGGCGGAAGATAAAATAGGAGCAATAAAGAACATGCTATGGAAAGGGCACAATCGTTGAGAGAGATAGAAGGGGGGTAAGGGAAAACGTCATTGCAAGGAAACAGAAAGACAGGAGAAAAAAGAAGAAACAAGAAGAGACAGTACATACCCTTACAGAAGAAGAAAAGGTAAAATGAGGGGTGGCAACGGACAAAACGAAGATAGCACACCCAACAGGGAGAGCAACGCACCACATCACAATGCCTTAGTTAACATATATGGGATCAGGAACATGAGGCGGGTATAAACCAAATTCCACAAATTCTGTAAAAAGACAATTACAACACAACATAATGGGAAAGAACGAAATAAATGAAAAAGTCAATTTAGCAAGGAAATATTTTACAAGAAAGACAAGAAAGAGAAAATGCAATAAACAAACATATTAAAGTTCAAGTTAAAGATGAAGGACCAGCAATTTCCATCAACGATGGAGAGTGAAAATGAATTAATTTCTTGATATCAGCGAGGTTTTCAAATGAGGAAGTCTTGTTTAATAATGTGACCTTAAACAGGCAGGGATGCAAAAGTCCATATTGTGCACCAAGAGAACGAAGAGCATGAAGAAGATCCAAAAATTCCTTTCTACGTTTAGCGATGGCTGATGAAACATCCTGAGAAATGGAGAGTCTGGCACAGTCCAAGACAGATGTTTTTAAGTTTGGCTAAATTTAAGACTTTTAAAAGGTCAGTGAGTTCCAAAAATAGAAGAATTACTCCACGAGGTTTGGAAGAAGCAGAGGATTAAGATAAGCGCGGACCCAATCGATGAGCGTGTTGAATATTTAATTTGGTTGATGTGGAGAGATCTAGGAGCTGTGGTAAGAAAGTGGTGAAAAAGGCAACAGGGTTACCGCCTTCAAGACCTTCAGGAAGACCATATAAATGTAGATTATAATGTTGGTTTCTGTTTTCCAGATCCTCAGACGATTCTTGAAGTTGCAACACCTCTTTCTCCAAGAAGGAAATGCTGTTCGATGAATCCCGTACTCCACTTATCTGTTGTTCCACAGAAGACATGCAAGAGCCATATCTGACCATTTGTTATTCAAAGTCTGTAAGCGGAAGTTATAGTCTTCAAAGAAAGCTTGCAATGCCGGTATCTCCTCCAGTACAGTGTCCAATGAGACAGGGAACGTTGATTTAGGTGGAGACGGTGGATCTTGTTTGACTCTTTTATTTGTAGATGAGGGCAATTGTGCCTTAGAAGTATTAGTAGGTGGAGTGGGAGAATGAGAGTGCCATTTCCTCGAACGGCTGTTAGGAATTATGTAAGGGTGTACTCTGAGTAGCGAAAGAGCCTGGTTTGTTGAGAGCATGACCTTTAGCAGAATGTAGCAAACCTTTCCTTCTTCCCATGAGCCAGCACAACAAGCGGTCAGGAAATCCTTGTGTGAGCAACATAAATCAAACAGCATAAGACACTGCATCAGAGGTCAAAAACCCACAGGCAAATACTTCTTTTAATGTAGAAACATCATCTCTTAGAAAAAAGTAGAGGAAAATAAAAAAAAAGAAACAAGTTGCATTTTAAAGCAATGTGGGTCATTTTCTGAGGAGAAATATGCAGGCAGAGTAAAACAAAAACAAAAGAGTTCACCTGCAAAAATTAACGGTTAAGAAGAGTAAATGATCAAATGGAGATAGTATCTCATAAAGTAGGTGTTCCGATTTCAGAAAATACCAAATTGCCGTCAAAAATACCTCTGGAGCCACCTTAATCTTATTTGCGAACTCCGATAGGGTGTGGAGCTCCGCAGCTAAGGGGCCATCTTGGGTCACGTTGCACGCCCATCCTAGCAAGATCAGGCTTTCTAAACCCAACATGGAGTTGATCCTTTTGTACTCAGCAGAAACATGGAGGGCAGCAGTGGCCACCACCCAAGTCCATACCTTCATCAAAACCTGCCTGAGGAAAATCCTTCAAATCCTCTGGCCAAACACCATCAGAACCATTTACCTATGGCAGCAGACATTCTAACTTTCTGGTCATGAAGAAATCATGATAAGCCGTTGGGGCTGGATAGGTCACACCCCCTGCAAGTCTGCTTCAAAGACTACCAGGCAAGCCCTGACCTAGAAATCTTAAGAGAAAAGGAAGAGGAATGCCAAGAAACACCTGGCACTGAGGCTTTGAAGCTGACTGCAAGGAGATGGGTTGCACCTGGAGTCAGATTGAAGGAAAATCCCAGGACAGGGATGACTGGAGACTCCTGATTGATGGATTATTTATACACAAAAAGGGGAAGTAGGCATAGGTAAGTGCATCTCTTGTTTCTGGTGTTAAGGCAGCTTCTACCAATGCAAAATGCTTACAGGAAATGAGGGCATGCCCTGAAAAGATTAATTTTAAATGAAAGTACAAATCTGATATATTCGACCTGGCTTGGGACACTTTCTGAAACCTACATAGACACTTAATCCAAAATCCTGGCCAACCCTATGTAACTTTCACCTTGATTGGTCTTGTCTCCTACACCCCTTTCTTTCAATGGGTTCACAATGACAATGGACAAGGGATGTTGATGCCCCTGAACAAACCACATGGATTCTGTTAGGGTCTGTCCTGATGGTCCCAGAGACTTGAGATGGTTCCCAACACTGACCTCACCTACTATAAACATAGAGTTTGAAATGCAGAAAAGTTGTACATTATCCTATGATTTCATTCCTCTGCTGTCCCACCCACCTTTCTTCCTTCTGCACAGATTAGAGGACCCTTTTTAGAACTCTCAGTCCTTGAGCACCTGTAGATGAGATGGATGACAGAGAGACTCACATGCCCGACTCCCTCCATGCCCACCTCCCACCCCTGGTTCCGTATTCAATACGGGGCTCTATGACCCTCTTCATAAGCAAGTGACTGGTGACTAGGGCAGTACTCACCTCAACCACTAAGTGTCAGACTTTTCCTACTCTCTTCATTCAGATTACTTATTTGAGGACTCTTCCCTGAGTATTTTGATTCACAAACACTTAACTTTCATTCAAAATCATGATGTAAATTGTTTATATGAGTACTTTGGTCTTGTTGATCTCGAGGGACAGGAAATATGAATTGTATACGCTATGCTTCATGAAAGACCAGTATGGGGTTTTTAGAACATACTAGGGCTTGACACACTCTTCCCATTCCCCCAATCTCTGCATCCTCTGCCTCCCTGTCGCTGATTATCAATGTTGCCTCTGGGTCTTCACCCACCACTTCCTTGGTCTTATTTATATAATCCTACATCCAGATTTTACCTAATTGATTACACATAGTTTTTTTCTGTAATGACTATATTTCTGTAAGTGGTTGTTGCTTGATGCTGTCATACTGGACAATGCAAACTTCACCATCATGCACTGTGTAGGCAACTGTTTATGTTGGATAAAGAACTTGAATATGGAAATAGTTTATCAGTACAGTAGCTTAAAATGCAAAGAGCTTGTAATTTTCTATGCTGTTCAGAGACCCAGGAAGCACATTTTAGAATAGTTCAAAACAAGTGTTTTTATTAGGCTTAAAGCAATCTTCTGCAATTGTATTTTATTGTAATTGCATTTCTATAGTGCTTACTACCCCTGACGAGGCATCACTTTTTCGGCGAGTAGCACGCTAGTCTCGGACCCATAAAGGATTAGTGTTTAATTAGTATAGTGAAATATTAAAGTAATTAAAGTGGTGGATAGGTTAGTCAGTTATTTGGATTGGGAGGATAGCGGAAGGATAGAAGAGAAAAAAAGGTTTGTATTTATATAGCGCTTGTTACCCCTGATGGGGTGTTGAAGCGCCTTTCTTTTGTTTTGTTTTTTGGGCAGTCGCACGCTACTCCGGAAACCCATAAAGGATAAGTGGTGAATTAGTAAGGTGAAATATGAAAGTGAGTTGAGTGTTGGATATTAGTCAGTTATTTGGGGTGAGAAGGATAGCGGAGGGATAGAAGGGGGAGAAAGGTTTGCATTCATATAGCGCTTGTTACCCCTGATGCGGGGTTGAAGCGCTATTTTGGCGAATAGCACGCTACTCTGGAACTCATAAAGTATTATTGTTGAATTAGTATAGTGAAATATGGAAGTAATTTTAGTGGTGGATATGTTAGTCATTTATTTTGGATAGAGAAGGGTAGCGGAGTGATAGAAGAGGGAAAAATATTTGAATTTATATAGTGCTTGCTACCTCTGATGAGGTGTTGAAGCACTTTTTTGGTGAGTAGCATGCTACTCTGGGCTCCATAAAGGATTAATAGTGAACTAGTATAGTGAAATATCAAATTTGAGATGTGGACATGTTAGTCTGTTATTTTGATTGAAGAGAATAGTGGGGGGATAGAAAAGAAAATAATTTAGACCTTTTTTTTTAGGTCATAGCAGCAGGAGGAGGCTTGGAATGAGTACTTTTAGGTAGGGATGGGGGTGCGCTCTAGTCGCGCCGCCCTCCCGCCCTCCCAGGCTATTTAGAGCTGCTCATTGAAGCCCTCGCTGCCCATTTTAGAGCTCTCCCTAGCGAGAGACACTAGGGCTGCGAGCGTTTTTAACTGGAACCTATTTGCTGGCATATTTACGAGTGAATCTGTGTTTTAAAGCTGCTAAGAGATCGTTTTATGAATTTTCACTTGGGGGTTTCTAAATTGAAGTTTTAACTGGGGAATTAATCTAGGCACACTAACATCTCTCCAACACGCTGGTTTTCCTTTTCTCTGCCTCGCCCAGCCGTCTTGTGTGATTTGCTGTTGGCAGCGGGGGGCGCCATTTTAGGTAGGGCTGGGGGTGCGCTCTAGTCGCGCCGCCCTCCCACCCTCCTCACACCCTATATAATGTGTATCCCGGCCAGACGGCGAAGCGGGCTGGCGCAGCGGGCGCGCCAGATGCGCGCCAAAGCCGCCGCGCCTAAGCCAAGCCCGTCTGCGCTCGTCCGCGACCGGACATGGCCCAGGGCCCCAACCCCTGGCCCGGATTGTAGATTCACCTGGTGCAGGAGCGAACTAGTAAGTTTTTCCTCTAACGTGTGCACTCCTGGTCCCCACAGCATAAGGGTAGGGGAGAATGAAGGGTGTAGTCACTGCCAATTCCGCTTCAGCACAGCGCCAGCAGACACCAGGGCCAGCAATTCCTCGCTGTCCTGCGGCCTCATTAATGTGAGGTCGCTTAGCTGTCATAAGCATGATGTATAGGACCTTCTCATTAATAAACATCCTGATCTGCTGTTTATTACAGAAACGTGGCTTGATGCCAACTCTGATCCCGATATTATTCAGGCCTTACCAGATGACTATCAGATGGTGCGCCTGGACAGACCGGTAGGCAGAGGAGGCGGAATTGCGATCGCCTTTAAACAGCAATGGGCCTGCAAACTAGAACTAGTTAATCTGGCTGGATGTGAGTCGGGTGCCTTCACCATAACAATCGACGGGAGCATGACTGTAAAGGGTCTGCTAGTTTATCGCTCACTGGGACCTATGTCCAGATTTAAAGGCAATCTTTTAGAGTGGGTCACAGAAACAGCGATAAGGAGGGACAAGTTTTTACTATTGGGAGATTTAAATATACACCTGCAAGACTCACTAGACAAAGGAGCGGTGGAGTTCTGGGAAGAACTTCACACCCTACAGCTAGAGCTAAAGGGGCAGCTTCCAACACATAATCGTGGGCATCTGCTAGACCCTATATTTGCCAATTGGGAGGATGTCTTAGTTGCTCCCCCAGTGCCCCTGCCATGGACAGATCACTTTTTTGTTCCATTTATTATCTACTTGCCCAAACATAAAGCTAGCGCTCCCACCCCTCTCAACTACCCTCGACGTAGGTGGGCAAAATGCTCCTTGCTAGAGTTTAATAAGGCTCTTACCGCGGAAGGGCCCCCAGGAGGCAATGACGTGGCAATGGCAAATAAATTGCTCAATGATCACATCACGGCTGCTCTGGACTGCACAGCCCCACTGGGCCGGCCTACCAAAGGTGTCCGCAGACAAAGAACTGCCCCCTGGTTCAGCGAGGTGCTGCGCAGGGCCAAAAGGGATTGTAAACGAGCAGAAAGACAATGGAGAGTGGCATATGATGACCTCATTAAGAGGCGCACCTATCATAACAAAATCCGGATAGAGAAAGCCACATACTATGCAGACAGAATCCACGGGGCAGAAAATTCCGCCAGGGAACTGTTCAGCATATATAAGTCCCTATCCACCCCAAAAACCTTCACTCAAGATGAAGATCACTCAGTAGCAGCATACAATCGCATTGCTAACTACTTCGGAGATAAAGTGTCTAAGATTTATTCTGCTTTTCCCGATATACCACCTGCAGTGGAAGAGCCTGCAGACTCAGCAGGAGAGGAAGCCGATCAAAATCCGCTACTCCATTTTACTATCCCCTTACCGGAGGATTTAGTTAAAATTTGCAGATCTGTTAAATCTGGCTCCCCTCGAGATCCCGTATCCCCAAAAAGGTTGAGCAACAGTCTGGAGACACTTGAACCCTACATCAGGCACCTGCTAGATGTCTCCTTCCGATCCAGTTCTATACCGGAGGACTGGAAACAGGCTGTGGTGCTTCCCCTCCGCAAGAAGCCCAACATTAGCTTTGAGAAGCTGGACAATTTACGACCCATTTCTCTGCTGCCTTATTTCTCTAAGGTTGCGGAGAAGGTGGTAAACAAACAGCTAATGAAACATGTGGAGGAAAGCAACCTTCTTCACCCTACCCAATTTGGGATTCGGCCCGGTCATTCGACGGAGTCTGCCCTTCTTCAGGCTACCGAAACCCTCAGGCAAGGTACTGACGAGGGACAAACCATGGCTTTAATCCTCTTAGACCTCAGTGCAGCGTTCGACACTGTAGCTCAGTCCATCTTGCTACAGTGTCTGAACAAAGGTGGGGTGCGAGGGGCAGCGCTGAAATGGATCTATTCATTTCTTGTAGGCCGAGGCTTCCAAGTGGGGCAAGGTGACCATTACTCTGAGCGAATCGCTTTGGACCAGGGGGTGCCGCAGGGCTCGTCCCTGAGTCCAACACTTTTTAATCTTTATGTCGCCCCGAATGCCACCTTGGTAGAGAGTCATGGCCTCTGAATGGTGTCTTATGCCGACGACACGCAGTTGGTCATCTCCCTGTCACGCGCACCCGGTCTTTCGGCGGACATCTTCAGAGCTTGCATGCAAGATCTAGCTGCCTGGATGTCCGCCAATTGCCTCAAGCTTAACGGAGGCAAGACCGAGGTGCTGGTCATGGGGGGAGGCCAATCGGCGTGGACGTCGGCATGGTGGCCACCTTGCCTAGGTCCAACACCCATCCCGTGCCAGAAAGCAAAGAACTTTGGCATCTGGTTCGATTCTGACCTGACCTTTGGCCCCCAGATCAATCGGGTGGTCGGATCATGCTTCGGGACCCTAAAAAGTCTCAGGAAGGCATTGAAGTTTTTACCTGTAAGAGCCCGTCAAACCCTGGTGCATGCACTAGTTACATCAAAGATGGACTATGGCAATCTTCTCTATTTAGGGACCTTGGAGAAGAATTTGAGCCGCCTATAGGTCTTACAGAATGCCGCTGCCCGACTAGTGCTTAGACTACCCAGAAGAGCCGCATCCTCAGCGGCCCTCCGGTCTCTGCATTGGCTCCCGATCAGAAGCAGGGTAGAATTCAAAGCACTATGCACGTGCCATCGGATCATCAATGGGAGGTCTCCTCTCCCTCTGAAAGAACTGCTGACGTCTTACGAGCCGTACCGCTCCTTGAGATCTTCCGGCTCAGGACTCCTGGCTATCCCCAAGGTGTCTAGAGCACGGATGGGCGGAAGATCCTTTAGGTACCTTGCAGCTTCTAGATGGAACAAACTACCCATAGCATTGCGACTAGAACCATCAGAACTAATATTTAGCGCCAAGCTTAAAACTGTACTATTCGAACAGTAAGGTATTCCACTTCTGTAGGTTCCAGTAAGTATCTGCTCTTCAGCGCGGGGACACGCCGCTGGGCGTCATCAAGCGCTTTACAAAACCCCCTAAATAGAAAATAGAAAAAGGGATGTGGAGTGGAAGAGTCAGTGGCAAGAGTTTAATAGGCTTGTTTTGGGGTATCGGTATAGTAAAAGATGTGTCAGGTGATGCTAGGAGGGGTAGAGTAGGGGAGAGTCTAGAAAGAATTATTTTGGGGATCATAGTAGTGGTATGGGGTTGAGATGAATGAGAGAGCCGATGTAGAGGATATATTGATAGAGGTATAGGGTGAGAAATAGTGTAGTGCATTGGAAAGAGTAGTAGTAAGAGATTTGAGATCAGTTAGTGTTGAGGTAGAAGATATATTGAGAGAGGCATGGGATGAGAAATAAGGTAGTGCATTGGATATGCTGAATTAGAAGAAAGCAATAAATATATAGATCCATAAGTTCATGGAAAGTATATAGATGTACTAATGAAGTAGGTATATGTAGACTAAAGATATTGATAGAGGTATAGCATGAGAAATAGGGTAGTGCATAGAATATGTTTCTTAGGAGAAAAGTAATAAATATAGAGATCCAAATACACGGAAGGTATATAGATACATAAAGGAACTAAGTATATGCAGATTCAACCCCTCCCATGCGCAGGACGGCCAGGAGCCGTCCTGCGCCATGGCGCACGTGGCAGGGGAAATCCCTCACATCCTTGGGAGCTGGGGAAGTGCTTCGCCAGCTCCCGAGGCTGTCTCTGTTGTTTCTGTGCAATGAAGCTCAGCATGCACAGCGCTCCTTTCAGTTTCACGTCCTACGTGCTATGGGGCTATCTCAGCTAGTGGATCCCTGCTTGGGGATTGCCCCAGGAGGGCGATCCCCAAGCAGGGATCCACCCACTAGACACCTGGGGGGAGTGACCCCTTGGGGTAGGGTCTTTCCCCCCTCAATTTATTTTGAGAATTAGCGTCTTCCTGCCCCCTGGGGGGGGCAGAAAGATTGTAATGCTCAGTGGGCAGAAAGCCCACTAGAAGCCAGGGAATTTATTTTGTATTTCTGTTCGGGTGGAGGCTGCCCAAAATGGGCATGACATTGCCCCCATGCCCCACCAGAGAAATTCCAGTCTTTCTGCCACACCAGGGGGCAGACGGGGCAGTAGCTCCCAATCTGACCCCTGGTGATTTGAGTTGAATCACAGTGCCTATATGGCTGCCGATCCCCGGAGCAAAAGCGAAGATGCCCCCAACTTTACACCTGGAAGAGTCCAGCGAGGTTTGGCTTGCAAAGGCCCCCCAAAGTTTTCCTACCCTGAATCCTTCGAATTTCTGTGTGTGAAAGTTCTGAAATCTGCATGGATCCACAAATTTCCTACCATCCAGAGTCCCCCCAGGTCTCCCGAGAAAAATGGTACCTTACTCGCATGGGTGGGTCGAGTACTCGGGACCGGCAAGGGCCCAAAACGTATTGAGGAGACATCAAAAATACCTATCACAAAACAACCTGGCTTTGCTAGGGGGGGTCACCTGGGTGTTTGGCCCCGGGCTCGGCAGCCATCTTGGGAAACCTATCAAACCCACACATTTCTGAAAACTAGACACCTGTTGCAGTTCAGCGAGTTATGGCTTGAATGGACCCCCCAACGTTTTCCTACCCAGATTCCCCTGCAAACCTCAAATTTAGCTGAAAAATCATATTTTTCACATATGTTTGAGTGGAATCACATTGCCTAGATGGCTTCCGACCCCGGGAGCAAAAGGCATGATGCCCTCAATGTATCCTCAAATGACCTGGTTTTGCAAAGGTGGCCACATGAGATTTTGGTCCTGGGCTCCGCTGTCATCTAGAGAAAACTACCAAACCCACACATTTCTGAAAAGTAGACACCCGGGGGAGTCCAGCGAGGTTTGGCTTGCATGGGCCCCTCAAAGTTTTCCTACCCTGAATCCCCTGCAAACCTTAGATTTAGCTGTAAAAATCTAATTTTTATCAAATTTCTGTGTGTAAAAGTTCTGAAATCTGCATGGATCCACAAATTTCCCACCACCCAGTGTTACCCCAGGTCTATCGATAAAAATGGTACCTCACTCGCATGGGTGGGCCAAGTACCCGGGACAAGCAAGGGCCCAAAACATATTGAGGATACATCAATATTACCTATCAAAAAACAACCTTGTTTTGCAAGGGGCGGGGTGTATTGACTGGGTTGTGGTTCTATTTCTGAGTGATGGTGACTTTAGCTTGCTACCATCCTAGATCCCTATTCTTAGCTTGTTTTGGTCCTTTTTAGGCCTCTTTTCAGACCTAGAAGCATAAACTAGAGGATAGTCGCTTTATATGATGATAGATCCCTTATTTCTGACTCTAATCCATCTATTGCCTATTGGCTTTGACATAATTATGTGTCCTTTCATCATTCTCAGGCCTGAAGACCTATAGTAGAGGGTGGATCCTGTAGTTCTGACTTTATATTACCTATTGGTAGGGTTTGTGTATGTACTTTGATAGAGCTATGTGTCTATTTCATCCTTTTCGGGCCTAAAAGGCCCAGAACCAGAGAGACTCCATTTTGCTTTCGGCCTCTGCAGACTGAGATGCTTGTAGGTCAAAGTGTGATGTTTTAGTTATGAGGTGTTGTTCGCTCTTTGCAAACTAGAGAGAACCGGCCGGAGCTGAATCTTATCAAGAAATGTCCCTGGGGCTCAAGTCTCTAGACGAAACAAGCAGCTGATCACTGTGAGAGCGTCTGTAGCAGGGAGCCTTGTACATGGATTTGGTGGGAGGAGGCTACTGGCTGGAACTTTCCACTAGGGGAGAGCATTCCATATTATTGAAGTGCAGAGAGGCAGAGTGGTCAGATGAACCTTGGAATGGTAGAAGGCAGATGGTTTTTGGAGCGGAAGAGAGCAGTCAGAGATGATCTTTGGAGTTGGAACTGTCAGCTGGAGCTGCCAGTTTGTCAGAATGTATTGAAGCAGTTGCCAGTCAGATGGAAGAGTTGGAGCTGCCAGTTGGAGCTTTTGGGGCAGTTGGAGCCAGAGGAGTGAAGCCGTGGTGACAGAGGGAGAGAGCCCTGATTCCACCAGAGAGAGAGAAACATTCCTTTCTTATAGGGTGAGGTATTCTAAACTAGTTTGCTTTACACTTAATCATTCACTTTCCTTTATTTCCTAGGCTATATTCCCCACTGTATTGTTGCACTGATTAATCCCTTTTCTTTCAGCGGTGTGCAGTCCTGTTATAATTCATTATTTCCCTTTTCAGCTATCTGCAGTTCCTGTCAGCTATATGTGGATGTGTTAGTACTAAAGCTTTCTTGTTTGCCATTGTAATAAAGAGACCCCCGCAGATCTGTGTATTCCTTAGATGTGTCTATTCCCCTTTACTTTTCACGCTATGCCTAGATTGCTAGTTATTGTGATGTTATAATTTGCTATTGTGTTATAAATTAGTGAACAGCTGCGCAGGTGTTATTTCTTCATGACTAACCTTTCTTCTAGCCAGATGCTGTTATGTGGACGGATGTGTTTCCCGTCCAGGTAAGTGGTAACTGATCAAGGGAGCAAGGAGCGCCTAAATCAGGGAATAACCTTTGCATATAGTAATTACATTTGGTTGTTATCTTCTAGGACAGAGCTAACCCTTCTTTTTACCCAAATGCTGACAGGAGAAGGATGTGACATTCCCTTCCCTGCAGATAATTGCGCATGGAAAATTGTGTGTAGATCAGGTCAGGAGATAACCTCTGAATGCTACAATTTGGCCATTCTTGTGTGAGAGGATTGGATCTCCTATTCGCCACATAAGGGATAACAATTATGCATGAGACATCCCCAGTAGATATTAGACATATAGAGAAACTTCCCAACAGAGAGAGAGAGAGTTGAAGGTATCAATAGGACAGTGATCGCCGTTGTGTAGCGGCGTTAGTGAGAGCACCGGAGGGATACGGTGTGTATCGTCGCACGATTTTGGCGGCAGCGTGAACACCGGGAGGATACGGTGTGTATACCCACAGGATTGTGGCTTGAGTGAGCACCGGAGGGATACAGTGTGTATACCCGCAGGATTGCGGCTTGCGTGAGCACTGATTGAGGTCAGTGTGTAATGGTAGATGCTAGATGGTACCACCATGAGGAAGAGAGTAGCATAGTCTGGGCCAGATTGCTGTGAGAATATAAGGTGAGATTATAGGATGTGACATGGAATTCCTTAGTAATCAGTGAGTATTCCTAGTAAGCCTTTAGATTTAGTGGTGTTTTTGATGATATGAGCTTCTATATTGCTAATTCCCCATCCCCAGGAACGTACCTAGGTACTGTGGTAAGTAGGCTCTGGGGAGGGAGATGGGTACGTTTCGGCTGGATTGGTGGTGTCTTGGTGAGCTGGTGATATCTGGTCTGAAAATCAGGTCGTTACAGGGGGTCACCTGGGTTTTTGGCCCCAGGCTTGGCAGCCATCTTGGGAAACCTACCAAACCCACACATTTCTGAACAATCGACACCTGTTGCAGTCCAGCGAGGTATGTAAATGTAAATGTAAATGTAGAGTATTTATATAGCGCACTTCTACACGGAGGCCTCATAGCACTGTATTCATACCGCTGTGGAACTCATCCTGGCTTTCCTGTGAAATGTCCACTCCTGGGCACCGTCAAGGTGAAGCCAGGCATCCACAGCGCTGCTGGGGCCGTTGTGGAGATTAAGCAAGCCATTGCCCAGAGTCACAGAGTGGGATCCATGATTAGACTATGCACAGAGGCGAAAATGATCAGATCTGGGGAGAATTGAGTCCTAGAGCCGCTGAGGCAGGAATTGAACCCTGGTCCCGGGCAAGACCTCTGCATTAGGGTGCCGCTCTAACCATTGAGCCACGCTTCTCCACTCCACTATGGCTTGCAAGGACCCCCCAAAGTTTTCCTACCCAGATTCCCCTGCAAAACCTCAAAGTTAGCTGAAAAAAACATATTTTCCACATATGTTTGAGTTGAATCACAGTGCCTAGATGACTGCCGACCCCGGGAGCAAAAGCGAAGGTGCCCCCAATGTATCCAAAAGTGACCTGGTTTTGCAAGGGGGTCACATGAGTTTTTGGTCCCGGGCTCCGCTGCCATCTAGAGAAACCTTCTAAACCCACACATTTCTGAAAACTAGAGACCCAGGGGAGTCCAGGGAGGTATGGCTTGCTTGGATCCCCCAACGTTTCCATTCCCAGATTCCCATGCAAACCTCATATTTTAATGAAAACATTAAAAAGTCCTCAAATTTCTGTATGGGAAATCTGCATGGGTCCACAAATTTCCTACCACCCAGCGTTCGCCCAGGTCTCCCGATAAAATTGGTACCTCACTCGTGTGGGTGGGTCAAAACTGGTTTTGCAAGGGGGTCACATTTTGAGTTTTTGGTCCCAGGCTTCGCCCCATCTAGGGAAACCTACCAAACCCACACATTTCTGAAAACTAACGACCCGGGGAAGTTTAGGGAGGTGTGGCTTGCTTCGATCCCCCAACATTTCCATAACCAGAACCCCCTGCAAACCTCATATTTTGATGAAATCAAATTTTTCTCATATTTTTGTGTAGGAAAGTTGTAGGAACACCGGGCTGACACAAATTTCCTACCACCCAGAGTTCCCCAGGTCTCCCAATAAAAATAGTACCTCACTCTTGTCGGTGGGTCAAGTACCCGCGACAGGCAAGGGCCCAAAACGTATTGAGGAGACATCAAAATTACCTATCACAAAACAACATGGTTTTGCTAGGGGGTCACATGGGTTTTTGGCCTCAGGCTTGGCTGTCATCTTGGGAAACTTACCGAACCCACACATTTCTGAAAACTAGACACCAGGGAGAGTCCAGCGAGGTTTGGCTTGCGTGGACCCCCAATGTTTTTCTACCCAGAATACCCTGCAAACCTCAAACTTAGCTGAAAAAATCTAATTTTTCTCAAATTTCTGTGTGGATCCACAGACTTAGAGTAAGACAGAATTGTAGAACAAGTGTTATTACTTATTGATTTTCGATGCATTTCTGCCTTCCAAATGAAAGACAATGTGTAAAAAATAAGTCACTTTGAAAAATGTCCTATATTTCTCATGCTAGTAAGGGTACTCACAATTTTGGTAATGTGCAAATAGCTACAGTTTCTAAATGATATATTTTGTACCAATTTCAGAAATTCATGGTTTCACTATATATTTTCCTAAATTAATTGCTATATGCCCATTAAACATAATTTAAAAACATTCAAGACACTGCTCAGTTATTGTCTCTGGGTTCGTTGGGTTCTTGGTGAACCTACAAGTCCTATATTTCCCCACAACCAGAAAGGTCCAGCGGATGTAACAGTATATTTATTTGAAACATCTGTCATAATTAGAAGAAGTTACAGGAGAAAATGTTGGCACAAATGGCTGTTTTTTATCAACTCATTTTCAATTTGTCCTATTTTTCGGTGATAGTTTCCATAAAGAAACCTTGAAGGACCTACACAAATGACCGCTTTCTGAATTCAGAATTTTATCTATTTTTCTAAAATGTATAGCTTGCCAGGGTCCATTATTTCTTTCATACCCATTTCTACCATTAAGTGGAAGAAGGTTGAAAGCACAAAAAATAGCAAATATAGGCTATGTCCCTGTAAAATGCCAATACTGTGTAAAGAGTGTTGGTTTTCTGACAAAAGTCTGCAAGTCCCTGAAAGCTGGGAAAGCTTTGAATTTAGCCCCACATATCCTTTGTTGATACCATTTGCAGTGAAAAAAACAGACACCTTCATTTGCAGCGCTTTTTCCCCCAAAAATAAAAGAAAAGCTGTATTTTGCCTAATTTCTGGGTCCCCTCCAGGGGAATCTACAAACCCTGGGTACCTTTAGAATCATCATGATGTTGGAAGAAAAGGACTCACATTCAACGTGGATACCGTATGTGGTAAAAATGTTACAGGGACCTAAGCGTAAACTACCCCAAATAGCCAAAAGAAGGCTTAGCACAGGGAGAGGGAAAAGAACTAGCAGCGAAGGGCTTAAAAGATGCATTATATGAAATATGGTTTTCAAGGGTTGTTTACTTAAAAATTATTATTTTTTTATTTTCAAAAAATAATTATTCTACACGCTGAGAGGAGGAGGAGCCACGGACCACAGCGAGTGGCCGCTTCCACCATTCTCTGCTCCACTGCCACCGCTTCCTGGAGGTAGCCGTTTCCACCCTCGCCCCTGCTCCCGCTCCCAGTCTGGTTGTTGCCACCATCGCACCGCCACCGCACCGCTGCACCGCCGTACCGCCTCTGCTGGTCCATGGTTGGCGTTGGGGGTTGGCCGGTCTCTGACTCAGGGAGCTCCTGCGGCATGCGGTGAGCGGACAGGCAGGAGGAGGTGGTGCTGCCCGGAGCGCGGAGAGCCGCAGATTGTTTTCCTGGCGTGGCAGAGGTGGATGCAGAGAGCCTCTCTGTGGGGCAAGAGACAGGAGCCACAAACATTTCCTGAATGCAGCAGAACAGCTACAGAACAGCCGTGAGTTCTGGGTTACCTCCAAAACACGGCCTGGAGTCAAAATACAAAGAAACCTTTCTTTTAAACGAAGCTGTGAGTCACTTATAATGTGACAGTGCTCTCTAAATAGTTGATTGTGGGCAAATTTCTGGCTGCTTGGCAAGAGGACCAGAGGGGACCAGTGTGAGCGGTGGAGCGCTGGAGCGCGTACTTCCCCTTTTCTTCTCTGTGTTGATCCCAGATGAGTTGAGAAGAACAGGGGAGAAGGCAAGGGAGAGGGTGCAAGTCACAGCAGCAGGTTGTGTGGCACTACTGATAAAAACCTTGATGATTCGGTCCCCGGACAATTTGAGAAAAACGGAAACTATCTAGGTGTTCTGTGTTCTATTGGAATACAGGGAAAAACTGTGATAACTTTGAAGCCCATTGAATGCGCATACATCTCTCCCTCAGTTTACCAAACTGCGGTAGGAGCACTCCTGGCATAAGTTGTTTAGCTGCTTAGGATAAATATTCTGAGTGTACTGTCTTGCACAATGCTATCAAGTTGGGTCTCTCTGTGGTAAACACTCTCAAAAAATAATAATGCGCTCAGGAAGTGAACGGCCATTTGGTCCTCCAGCACGAAGGTCACGGAAATCTCAAGCACCAACTATATTACAAAAAGCCGAAGCATAACCTAAGGAATTGAATCAGACGCTTATATCACCAATAGCGAGGATGTTTGAAAAATCCTTAAAAATCCCTCATAAATTAGATTTTCTAAAGGATCCAATGGGGGTTATGATGTCATTACAAAGTGACCCAGAAATAAGAAACTTACAGACACCTATCAAGCCCATTAGTAACCTAAAGGTAATGACCAGACAATCTGGGCAAAATCAAGATCTTGAGGAAAAAATAATTAATGGGGACATCGAGCCCAATATACCAGCGAAGTCAATAAATCAAATACCTACTCATGTTACCAACCATGAATCAATGTGTATAACATCTTCACGTAAAAGGAATTTAAACTTAGGGAACATTGTGGAACCTGCAAAAAGTGAGATATCATTCAGAGAAAGGACCATGAAACCTGGAATAGTAACAATGTCATCTAGGTTACCTATAGTGGTCAACGTTGAAATTAGGAAAAATACTGCTCAAAGTTTGGTTCCGATAACTGATAACCACAATATATCAAAAGACAAAAACATGGATGACTCTTTCCAAGAAAGTCAATTTAGGAAAAAAGGTAATGCCGTTCCTACGTTGGAGATAGCTATGAACTCAAATAATGAAGAATCTATAAGCCTGCAAACACATTGTATTAATCGGAGCATTCAGGGAAACGATCTATCCAAACTATTGTCTAGTACCCTAGTCAGGAAACCAGATAAATTAATATTGGGTGAAGAAACAACACAACTCATAGGAACTAAGCTAAGACGGGATTCGGAATCAGTACAACTAGTACAATCTGACTGCTACAACAGGAACCATCAAAAAAATGATTCCCCTATTACCAAACAGGAACCTCGATTGAATAAAAACACTAAGTCCATTGATAATCAGGATTTGGGTTCTATCTGGGATATTTTTTTACCAAACCTCATCACTTACCCTTGAAGCATTGACACTTCAGTTGAACAAAATGGATATGAAGATTGAAATATTAGGTACGATGGCAAAAGCGGTTGCAGGAATAGATTATAAACTAGCTGATCTTAATTGTCTGATAACTAGAGCTCAAGCAGATCCATCAACTACTTATATAGAATGTTCTTGTGTGTCAATAATTAATAAACTAACAACAATACCTGAAGTTATTAGTACTATATTGGAGGATGTTAAGGCAAGTCTCCAATGGAATGGAAACAGGAAAATAGCTGATAAAGAAGGTACATGTTTTACAGCGGAAAGTAAGTTCACCAAGATGGATGATCTAACAGCTCAAAGCGATTTAGACGCTAAAGATCGATCTTGCCCTCCAACAATCCCAAACATTCAAGAGGATATCAAAAAATCTACAAATGGCAAATCGTCTGATCAAGCTGTGGAAAAGCTAAAGGATGATAAAGATGATGAAGATGAAATAGATCTGGTTTCAACAACTTTTATAATGACAAAAAGGCATAGAAAAAAATTACGCAAAGCAAGAAATAAAGCTAAGGCGCAGGATCGAACAGACTCAGATTCATTTAAGGGAACAAAACAAAATAAGAATAATACGGGAAAACTACTCTCGAAGGAAACAATTGGAATAAAAATGGATACAGGTACTGACCCGTTAATACCAACCATTACAACAAAATCTCAGTATTTTGATATTTTTGTAAAACCTGGAAACCATATGTCTTTTCAAAAATACCTGAAAAGGAAGACCTCAATAGATAAAGTAATCGTAAGCGATACCGTAGATCTTACACTTGATAAATCTCCTGAAGTGTGGAAACATTTCCTATTAAAGGAGCACATGTATGATAAGTCTGGAATTGGCTGCGTGGAAAATAGTCCCAAGAAGGACATCCCAAGTGGAATGCAAATAAAGAGCGACCAAACAATGAGTTCCTCAAACCCAGAAATAACTACAATTGTGGTAGATAAAGAGGATCCAGGTCTATTGAATAATGGCATTGCGGAACAACAATCATTATTGCGAAACCTTAATAAGGATCTAAACACAAAACAACCTCCCACCCATTATGTTTCCTCTAAAAATGAATTAGTGAAACTATTGGATGCAACAGATCTAATAACGGATACAGCCCAATTAATAAAACGGGATCATCTAGTAATAGTAAGAAGTGGTAATAATAAACGATTTATAAATAAAGTCCAGCAAGAATTAAACAAGAGCAGCAAAAGGGAACTGGTAAGTCACAGGATGGAACAACTCATTTTCAAACCAGTATATGAGTCCAGAGGGTGGAGTTCTGGACTTTTTGGTTCCGTCCAGAGGTGTCAGGGATAACACCCGAAGACCCCGGAGTTCTACCTGTCTCGGTGCACAAATAAACAGAAACACGGGCTTCTCGATGGTGGCGTCAAAGACCAAAGGTTTATTACTGCAGGGACACAGAAGTCACAGAAACTACACACGGGCAGTATCTAGGAGCCTGTTCGATTTGTACAAGAAGGGTTGCTCCTTATATACTAAATATTGGCCTTCAGGCAAATTCTTTACATGCTGGTACATTTCCAAACCTTTGTGTCCTAAACAATAAATATTTGGCGTTGCACAGGAATCGTCGATAATATCTGATGTCAAACATTACGAAGAGGGGTTCCCACTATTCCATCACAATCCCATGTCAACATTTCATTCAAGAGCCGGACCGCCTCATCGTAAATTTCGTTACCTACCCCTAATAAAGGTCCAGAAAGAAAGAAACAGGGCCAGGTGTAGAAGATAGAAAGACAGGATAAGAGATGTTTGTGGGTTGTAAATGGGCAAGGTTAGCATCTTCGGCCGCCTAATCATGATCAGGCCAACGAACACGAGAACCAGTATAGCAGGACTGGCCTCAGGCAGAGGAGGCAGCCTTTGTCGAGTCATGCAGCCACAGCGTGTTCTGTTCTAAGGTGCACGTGTCACTAGAGAGGTGAATCTCCGGCTAAGCCTACGTGTCCTTAATCGAAATGAAGAAATCAGAGGTCATTGCGTGTCCATTGTCTATGTGAGGGCAAGAAACGCGAAATGGCTGCCATGATCTAAGATGGAAGCCATGGGTAGATTAGAAATGTGTTTGTAACAGGAGTGCTCTTGCTCGTAGCACAGCGAAAACACCAGGATATGCTAAATGGACCATTTGCGGTTCACTGATTCCAAAATTATGTATTTACGACAATGTTGAAAACACGGGTTCAAATCGTCACGGAACCTCAGACCCTCCTTTTGCCCTTACATAGGCAATTACTCAGTCTATGTCAGAATCTAGTTCTATGCTCATCAGGTCAGTGACATGCTGTTGTATCATCATCCTTTCTCGCGCCTTTTCTCCAAACGCAGGTGGTTTTCTAAAACAGGTTGCAGCACAGAGACTACACAGAGCGGGACCACACTGGATAATCAGGCAACACGAGAACATGAATATTAAGATGACACCAATGACCATCAGAACCTTCCATCCCCACGCTGATATCAGAGTCCAAAACCACTCCATGAAGGACCAGTTTCCCTTGTCTACGTGGATAGAGTCGGAAATTTTGTGTAGCTTAGAGATCGCCTCATAAACAGTTGGAGCATTATTGGGAATAAAAACACAGCAGCTCGATTGGATCATTCTGCATACCCCACCTCGATCTGCAAGTATCACGTCTAGAACCATACGGTTCTGCAACGTCATGAGTCGATCCGCCTGAAGCTCAGCTGTCAAGTTGCTAAGGGCACCAGCAGTTTCGGTAATAGTAGATTCAACTACCCGTGTTAGTTGACGTATGTTTCTACTATTGGCCATAGGCCCCCAGAACGGAAGGAAACCTTTGAAGAAGTCTCCAGCTTCCTGACCAGCGGTATCTTCCTTGCTGAAAACACCTCTTGCTACTCTGGTCTTGTGATAATCAGAAGAAGCAGTGTATGTTGGAGGCAACAATCGAGCAATATAACATGAACCTGAAAAGTCAGCAGGCAACCATGTATACGCTCTGTCTTGACAGATAAAGTAGGTACCCCTAGCAGTAAGGAAGGCAGGGGAAGAGTTAGACGGAAACACATAGGTCTCAATGCATTCACTCCTCCCCAGCTGAGCTTTCGGATTTCTCCCATTTCCTTGCAAACAGACCTGACCTCGGTGAGGCACGACCCAGATTGGAGTTGAGCTTTTACGCTTGCTTTCTCCCAAACTAAGGCGATACTCTGAAGAGTTCCAACTCAAATATACTCGTAATTCATCTCTAGGGTAAGATGGAGTATTATTGACGTCTCTAATCATGTCAATAATTCCCTGAACTAAAGCTTTGTTGGCAGAGTTATATTTAGTGGAACGTGGTGGACGCGGAGGATAGGTTTCAAGGGCATAAGCAAAAATGGTCTGAAGGGCCTGGAATGATCCATTATAGCTAAAAGGCAAAACCAAGTAGGGAATGCCTTTATCCATAGTGTGGGGTATCAAGCCACACACCCAGCAGTCTGTAGTGTTAACTACCAGTTGGTGTTGGTGCAAGAGCTGTACAAAAGTGTTATTAATGAATTCTGAGCGTCGAGCTTGCTCATGTTCAGGAAACGAGTGAAAAGAGTGCACAGAAGAAACAGTAGAAGTAGCAGGATCCAGGGGAGGTACTGTAGTTACTGGCGTAAAAATCAAATTCACACCAAAGACGATTCCACCCACCAATGTTATCAAAACAATTAAAAATGTAATAGTACATTGCATTAAAAAGCATTTGCTGTGGAGAATTCTGTAAAGTCTATTTCTGCGAACATAAATCATATTTTCTCGTTGCAGCTCAGGAAGCTCCATCTTCTACAATCCGCTCGCGACCACTGATGATGTGTACGTAGATGAAAATGCCTCTATCAGCCCTGGGAGTTCCCAGAACTAACAGACAGATCGACCTTGTGTCTGACCCCCGCAGATTCAACTAGGCACACAGCCACGACCCTACGGCTACCCAGACGGCAAGGCAATTTAAAACAATAGAAACAATAGCAAACTTCCTGGCTGAAGGCAAAAAGTGTCAAATTCAAATATTACAATAGGCAGTTTCCTGCTTTATTTGTCCATATTGCGAGACCGTAAATTGTAGCTCAGTTTTGCAGGAGCTGTTTGATCTGGAAACAGTGTCTCATCAGCAGAGGTTACAATGTTCAAGTTCGCAGAAGGCAAAGTTTCTTCTGATGCAGAGGGCAGGTGTTCTGGAGTCAAAAAAGTAGTTTCAGGAGGAGAGCTAGAGTTCGATGTGTCAGTTACCAATTCGGCATCGCTGAAAGGGATAAACCTGGGCGTTCGCTCAAACTCAGAGGCACCAATTCCCTTCTTCACCCAGTTATCATAAGGAAGCGGCAGGGGCACACGTTTGACGTGCGCCGTGTGTATCCAGTTCTTGCGGCCAGCCACTCGAATAGCAGTTCTCGTTGCTAGCAGTACTTGGTAGGGGCCGACAAATCTGGGTTGAAGGTTCTTCGTCCTCGCAAAGTTCCGTACAACAACGTGATCGCCAGGTTTCAGCTGATGACCTGGACTCTCCGGTGGCTTTGGCAATGCGTCAAAAACCTGTTGGTGAATAAGACTCAATTTAGCAGTCAAGTCGTAAAGGTAATCAATCAACATTGGATATTCCAGAGAACAGAATTCTTTTGGCCTTGGCACTCTCCAAATATTCGCAGGACGACCAAAGACTATTTCATAAGGACTAAGCCCTACTCTAGAATGTACAGTCGCTCTTGTTGATAACAAAGCCAAGGGTAGTGCGTCTGGCCAGGACAAACCCGTGGATGCCTGTATTTTAGCGAGTTTCAGCTTGAGGGTGCCATTATAACCCTCAACTAAACCAGCAGACTGGGGATGGTTTGCACTGTGAAATTTTTGCTTGATCCCTAAACCGGCACACACACTCTGCATAACTTTCCCTACAAACTCACTTCCGTTATCTGACCATACAATCCGGGGCATTCCATACCTAGGGAAGTATTCTTTGAGAAGGATTTTGGCAGTTGATAGGGCAGTGTTGTCCTTTAGTGGATATGCTTCGATCCATCTGGAGAAAGCACAAACTACCACCAGGACGTATTTTAGGTTGTTGCAACGATCCATGTGAATGAAATCTAACTGAATCACTTCAAAGGGGCAAGAGGGAGGAGCGAAGTGACCAGTAGGAGTTGGGACTCCCTTGCCAGGATTATGCATCAGGCATACCATACAATTTTTCACCACTCTCTCTGCACATTTACTAATCCCATCATTCTTCCAAACTGGAGCCAACATCTTACAAATTCCTTTAGAACTAATGTGTGCTACTCCATGTGCCATCGTTACCACTGCAAGCACGTACGCATCAGGCAACATCCAACGCTGTTGTTCCGACAAATCAATCCAACATCCACTCGAGTCCAATTTACCCGTACTCTCTTTCCATGCAAGCTTTTCCTCCTCAGTTGCCTCTTTTTGAATCTCTTTCACACTTTCCACTGTATCCTCGCACATTCCAGACTCGGAAATCCATCTCGCAGACGTTGCAACATACATTCTACTCATCATATTTCTAGCTGTCTGTTTAGCGGTTTCATCAGCAAAAGCATTCCCACGACCAACATCATCCGTGACTGATTTATGAGCACTGCATTTCACAATCGCAACTTCAGTCGGCAAGGTTAGAGATTCCAACAAGTCGTTAACTAGCTGACCATGTTGAATCTTAGTCCCATGGGACGTAATGAAACCTCTTTCTTTCCACAAACGGCCAAAACTATGGGCCACGCCGAATGCGTACTGACTATCTGTGAACACATTTACTCTCTTTCCCTTTGCTAAAACACACGCTCTCGTTAGAGCAATTAATTCTGCAGCTTGGGCAGAATTCTGACTCACTCTTGCAGTCTCCACAATCGTACTCAAAGTCGTTACTGCGTAGGCAGCAGTCACATCACCATTCTCCAATTTAAAGCATGATCCATCAACATACAACGTGCCATCTGGATCTGACAATGGAGTGTCTTTCAAATCAATTCGTCCTTTAGTCTCTTCCTCGGTTCTGAAACAACAATCATGGGGTTCAGAATCACTCGACTCCTGATTAGTCGGCAACAATGTTGCTGGATTCAATACATTGCATCTTTTGATTTGAATATGACTCGCTAATAATGTCAGCTCATAACCTGATAATCTAGCACTAGTAAGGTGTTGCGTCTTGGTTCGGTTCATGAGTGTGTGCACAGCATGAGGAACCATGACCACTAGCATGTTGTTCATCACCAAACCAGCAGATTGTCGAATGGAAGCTGCAGCTGCCGCTGTAGCTCTCAAACAACTAGGCAATGCTCTAGCTACCGGATCTAATGTTGATGAAAAATACGCACAAGGGCGTTGTTTGTCACCAAATCTCTGTGTCAGAACACTCAACGCGCAACCTTCTCTCTCATGAACATAGAGCGTGAATGGTCTACTGTAATCTTGTGTACCCAACACAGGCGCTGAACACAGTGCATTTCGTAACTCAGAAAAACTCTCCTGACATTCAGCAGACCATGGCACCGGACTCGGAACACCTTTCCCAGTCAAAGCTACCAATGGTTTTGCTAAAAGTGAAAAATTTTGGATCCACTGCCTACAGTATGAGGTAATACCTAAAAAGGCACGTACTTCTCTCTGTGTGCGGGGAACACTCATCTGCGTAATTGCTTTTATTCTCTCTGGGGTCAACTTCCTTCCCTCCTTTGACAAGAGATGACCTAGGTAGGTCACTTCTTGGCAGCAGTATTGCATTTTGGAAGGTGACACCTTATGATTCAAATTAGACAAATGATGTAATAACGAAATTGTAGCTGCTTTGCAAGTTTCCTTGTCATCGGCAGCCACCAGAAGATCGTCTACATACTGTACTAGAGCAGAACCAGGAGGAAGTACAAAAGAATCTAACTGACTTTTTAATGCCTGACTGTAAATGGATGGACTCTCACAATAGCCTTGTGGAGCACGTTTAAACCTGAAACTTCGACCTCCAAGAGAGAAGCCGAAAATATCTCTGCTTTCCTCGGCTATCGGAATGCTAAAAAAGGCATTCTTCAAGTCGACGACTGAAAACCATGTAGCTGTAGCAGGAATCAACGTTAACAATGCAGTAATGTCTGGAACCACAGGAAACTGCGGAACCACAATTTTATTAACCTCTCTTAGATCGATAACAAACCTATACACTGGAGGTTTTGAAGGATCAGTACGTTTCAAAATCGGTAATACGGGACTGTTACAGACATTACCTCTAGTTTCTTCAACTACACCTTTCTTAATCAAATCTTGCACAATCAATAAAAGCGCACGTTCACCTTCACTAGAGATCTTGTATTGTGGAATTCGTGGAAATTTAACATTTGCTTTCAAAGTGACTACATATGGTGGTATTTCCAAAAGGCCTACATCGTTAGGACCAGTCGCCCAAAGAGTATCAGGGAGTGAACGCAGCTCTGGCGGGAGTGCATCCATTGACAAGTACATCGGAGAGGTGATTCTTTTACCCAATGTAAGCTGTACTCCTGACGGAGAACAGTACAATGTCGCATATAGGCGTTTTAACAAGTCTAAACCAAGCAGATTTTCATTATAACCTGTCGTCAAAATCAGGGGTGCTTTCAATTGACACGGTCCAACAGAAATAGGCAAAGGACCAGATACTGGATTGTAAACAGGGGCGCCTGAAAAACCTACAGAAACATTTGTTAAGCCGGACAAAGGTGCGCCAGGGAGTTTCGCATGAATGATAGAACTTTTTGCGGCACCAGTATCCAACAGAAACGGTTCGACTACACCTGATGTTGCTACTGCGACATAAGGCCCACTCTGATCCACTGAAACTGATACTACTCCCTCTCTCTGTCCACGGCTGTCCTAGTATTCAATTTGTTGAAATCCCTCATCTACTTCACAATAATCTTCAACATGATACTGTTGGGATCTATTTTGCTGGGCAGACTGTCCATTTTGTTGATCAAAGTGATTAGAAGGGCGATCATTCGTTTGTGGAGGCATAGCACCTCTTCCTCGACCTCTAGAATTTTGCATAGAACCACCACGACCTCTTTGAGCTGCTGCCGCATTATTTTGCGCTAAGATCGGACACTCATTCTTATAATGACCCTCTTTCTTACAGTAGGCACACTGGTTCCACTGATATTGCGGCCTCGGTGAACTATAATCTGTCCTTTGATATGACCCTTGCTGTGTATTGGTTTGATTCATGCGAGGCGGATATGCCTGTTGCAAAAGAACTTTAGTTTTTAAATCTTTCGTTTTCTTATTTGATTTCTCTTTCTCCTCTTTATCCCTATTTTCATAATACTGTGCAGTTGCAAGTATTTGCGCAGTTGTGGAGACAGCCTACGCACTCTCGGAATCTTTCAATTTATTGCAAAGCTCTGGTAGCAGATTGTGTACAAATTTGTCGACAAACAATCTCTGTCCTCCTTCTGTGCTCATATCCTGACCACTGTGATCCACAAAAGTCTCTTCAAACCTCGTGAAAAAGTCGGAGACACTTTCGTCTTTCTTCTGCCTGCATGCGGACAACTTGTCCCAGTTAACGCGCAATGCTGGCATCAGAGTCTTCATTAAGTCAATTATCCTACCTGGAAGATTAGCAATTAGAGGTTCGGGTTTGGAACCACCTATTTGCTGACCATCCGCTGCTATGATAGCTGCCCAATCACCACCTAGGGCAACTGGATGATTCTCTTTACGAATTTTGGCCCAAATTGGTTGCGGAACTACATTCCCAAATAACATGTCAATGTCCGCTAAATTCATCACACAAGCCTCAACTGTCTGTGCTAATTCTTTATAGTATCCAGCAGGATTCTTACGCGGATCTGGCAAGGCCTGTTTCACCGCTAGTACTTCAGCTCGCTTCCATGGAATGTGTATCCACACTCTCTGGAATTGCGCCGGAGCGGCAGCAATACCACGGTTCACATCAGCTGGAACGGCTTCGCGCCAAATTGGAGGAACCTCCCTCATTGGATATTGGCGATTCTGCTTCGTACTATGTTTCTCTAATTCTCTCGGTGAGCGAAGAGATGGATCATTCCTATAGCTTAAAATTAGTTCCATCGCTTCCTTTATATTTTGACCAATTATTGTACCTGCAGCAAACTCTTTCTGAACATTAATTAATTCTTCTAAGTTCGATTCAGAGTCATCTTCTTCTAATTCCTCCCGTAAAAGAGAGCACATCTGGTCGAACACATATCGTTGCATTGGTTCATTCCACTGCATAAAAGTATCTAATACATCTCTCGTACTATATCTCCTACTCTTCGAAATCCATCTGAGAGCCGTGGAATCTAAGATTCCCCGTTCCTCAGTGCTTGGAAGCTGACTACGTCTCTGTACAGACTCAGAGGCAGGAGTCTTAAATAAAGTTTTATAGAAAGGAGACAGAATATTAGAGACAGAATCAGTGATTCTCCGACGAACAGAAAGCGGGTCATAATACTAGCAGATGTAGAAAACACAGTAGCAGTTGGAACAGATAGAATAGGAACAGTAGGAGTATCAGGTAAGGTAGCTTGTGAAACAGTAGGTATAAGCGATACAGGTATAGGCAAAGAAACCGGCACCCCAGGAAGAGGGGGTGCCGAAGGAATATTCACATTGACCACAGGTGGTACAGGAGCTTGATTCAGGGGAACAGGACAGGAGCAGGAATACCAGGTTGTCCAGCAACCGGCAATTGAACATTCGGTAAAGGAGGACCCATAGCACCCTGTGCATACGGTGGGGGTGACTGTAACAAATAAGACAGCAAAGGATCATTCTCGGAGTCCTCTACCGCCTTAGCTGTACTCGATGGCAAGGCAGGGTAGCATTTGTCGATCGCTAAATTACGCTCTCTAGTAGCCACCTCCATTGCCTTCTCAGATTCGTTGATTTGTAGCTGTTTAGCAGCCTGTTCTAAAGTCAACTCCTGCTCTTTCTGTTCTTTTTTCAATCTTTTAATTTCTCTCTGTTTAGATTCCTTTCGCCAGTAACGAAAAGAATCAAACATTGCCGGCCGGGCTTTCTTCTTAAACAGTTTCACTTCTAAATTGTCAAGGACTTCAGGTTCAAAACTACCATGCAGTGGCCAACTAAGGACACCGTCTTTTTCTGTATAATGGACCCACACCTCATTATAAGATATGGGACCCACACTATGTTTACAATAAAGATCATATAAAGGAGTTCCAATCGGAGGAACCAGACATGAGTCCTCCAACCGGGAATCACTGTTGCAACCAAAACACGACAACATACAATTTTTCCGACTTACCATTTTGTAATCCGAAACACAGAACGAACAAAAACACAAACAGAAATGTGCACTCGAACCAAGAACTTAGGCCTACCAAAAACGAACCAATGTATCGATACCCAAACTAAACCAATAGATTACCTTAATCAGAACAACCAGTGATAATCTTACGAAACCAAACCAAAGCAAGTACTAAAAGGATTTTAACAACCCTTACGAAGCAACCAACTAGCAACCACTAAATACTTAACTGAGGTACTGAAGACGTCACCAAGGAGAAACCCGTCTCGTCTCGCCGTACTAAGGACTGCACCTCGGGTCCAAGACAGGGCGACGGTCAAGGCAACGGACCACTGCAGCCGTCCTGAACGGGAACCCTCGTGGAAGAGAACGTCGGGCCACTTTTGCGATATGCCGGGATCGATGAAGTGGGGCGCCTCCCTCAGGAATCTTCACACGAAGCTTCTCGAACTCTTCAGGCTTTTGGACCGGTACCGAATGACGTCGCCCCACGTTGGGCGCCAATTGGAGTTCTGGACTTTTTGGTTCCGTCCAGAGGTGTCAGGGATAACACCCGAAGACCCCGGAGTTCTACCTGTCTCGGTGCACAAATAAACAGAAACACGGGCTTCTCGATGGTGGCGTCAAAGACCAAAGGTTTATTACTGCAGGGACACAGAAGTCACAGAAACTACACACGGGCAATATCTAGGAGCCTGTTCGATTTGTACAAGAAGGGTTGCTCCTTATATACTAAATATTGGCCTTCAGGCAAATTCTTTACATGCTGGTACATTTCCAAACCTTTGTGTCCTAAACAATAAATATTTGGCGTTGCACAGGAATCGTCGATAATATCTGATGTCAAACATTACGAAGAGGGGTTCCCACTATTCCATCACAATCCCATGTCAACATTTCATTCAAGAGCCGGACCGCCTCATCGTAAATTTCGTTACCTCCCCCTAATAAAGGTCCAGAAAGAAAGAAACAGGGCCAGGTGTAGAAGATAGAAAGACAGGATAAGAGATGTTTGTGGGTTGTAAATGGGCAAGGCTACCATCTTCGGCCGCCTAATCATGATCAGGCCAACGAACACGAGAACTAGTATAGCAGGACTGGCCTCAGGCAGAGGAGGCAGCCTTTGTCGAGTCAAGCAGCCACAGCGTGTTCTGTTCTAAGGTGCACGTGTCACTAGAGAGGTGAATCTCCGGCTAAGCCTACGTGTCCTTAATCGAAATGAAGAAATCAGAGGTCATTGCGTGTCCATTGTCTATGTGAGGGCAAGAAACACGAAATGGCTGCCATGATCTAAGATGGATGCCATGGGTAGATTAGAAATGTGTTTGTAACAGGAGTGCTCTTGCTCGTAGCACAGCGAAAACACCAGGATATGCTAAATGGACCATTTGCGGTTCACTGATACCAAAATTATGTATTTACGACAATGTTGAAAACACGGGTTCAAATCGTCACGGAACCTCAAGGGCAACAAGATATGTTAAATAGAGGCAATCTCCTGTGCCTATTTAAATCGGTTCCATCCCTAGCTAATGTGCCAACTAAAGTTATTGAATGTGTTGGCTTCTTACAAAACCCAGAAGGTTCACTGCCATTAACAGTAATAACAGTAACATCCCCATCTGTATTGGAACAAACTATGAAGGAACTAGACATTTTTGGTAGTTGGGGAATAATGGTTAGTAAAGTCGCGCCAAAGGAATATCCCACACCATTGATAAAAGCAGAAAATTTTTTAACATTTGAGAAAGAAAAAAAGGGGTCACCAACCATCTCTGTATTAAAAAATCCTATACAAAAATTAGACAGAGGTGTCGCAAATCCATCTGGCGACAAAAAGACAGGGAAGGTCAATAGGATAAATGAATCATGGATTACGATGGTGTTATGGCTGGATTTTCTGGTTAGATGGGATCAGCCCCTAGGGGCCCCTCCAACCCAGCCAGAACGTAATCACATCCCTCCTCAGGACCAACTATCCAGGCACCTGGGTACCTACCTGAGGATGGGGAACTCGCAATATACAAGCTCATATTATTAAAAACACCACTAAATCTATAGGGATACTAAGAATACTCACTGATTACTAGGGATATCCATACCCTATACCACACTTATATTCACATCAGTTGGTCTCGCGGCCACTCAGACCCAGACCGGTCTACCCTAGGGCAGATACTGCGCACAATCCGGTGCGACTACACATGGGCCTGCAGAACCCAATGCTCCCTTTTCCAAACGATCAACAATCCTGTCGATCTCCACGCCAGTGTCCCCCCTGGCGCTCTCACTTATTCAAGCCACAATCTTGTGGGTATACGCGCTGGTCTCCTACCCAGCGTTCTCACTAACGCCGCATATCAACGACGACCACATTCCTATGAACACCTATATATATATATATATATTGGGAAGTCTCTTCACTAAGGGTCTGCTACTACAATATTAGGAGTTAGCCAATTAATATAATGTGCCTCTTATTCTTGGAATCATAGGTCCACTCACTCCCTATTTATGTGATCACCACTTACCTGATTGGGATTACTCATCCATTCATGCACCTAGTAAACACCTAGGAGATTTATTTACCCAAATTGACCAAAAATATGAAGCGCATGGCAGTTCATTAATAAACTGGGGGTCTCTTTAATCACAACAATATAGATACATACACAGATCTGTATTATAATTAACACATGTAACTGACAAAGACTATAGGTAGAACACACCGCTGAAAGAGAAAAGATTAGCAATGCAAAAGCCTAGGGAATAAAGATAAGATTAAGATGCAAGTGTAAAGTAAATTAATATAACAGGAGCGCCTTCACCTTATTAGTGTGTAGTCTTGTTCTAGCTGTCATCTGGGTTCCTCTCTCGTCTGTGCCTTGGCTCGTCTCAGACTCTCTCTCTCTCCTGCACTCTTGGGTACACCTCTGCGCTGATCACTTTGCACTGGACTCCTCTCCCCCACGAACTGTCTCCACCTTCCAGCTTCAATCTTAATGGTTCCTGCCGCTCTGATCACCGTTCATTCCACTAGCTTATTTACTCTGTCTCTGCGCCAATGTCCAATTAACTCCATCTGCTCCCATAGGTTAGTCCACGATCTCTCCTCCGTCTCTTCTAAAAGGCATTACTTCAGACTCCAGCTATTCACACCTCCTCCTGATAAGTAACTGCTTCTGACTGCTTCCTTCAGTTCCAGCTCACTATTCAACTCAGCTCTCTCTCCAGCTTGAACCCTCTCTCTCTGCCAACTCCACTCCACTGCTTTCCACTCCTCCACCTTAACACAACTGCTTAGCTTCACCACCTCAACACGACTCTCACTCTACTCGACTCCCTGGCTCCGCCTCTGCACTTCACTGATATAGAATGCTGTTTCCTCATGGAAAGTTCCAGCCATCAGCCTGCCGCCCACCAGGTCTCTGCATCACCTCGCATCAAGGACACACACCCAGCCGGCCGGCCTTTTGTTGTGTCTTCCACACAGAGAATAATACAGCCTACCGATAAGGGCTGGCCCAGACCGGTTCTCTCCAAGTGAAAAACAGCCTTAACTATAAACTTTGCCTTTGCCCTGAAAAGCCTCTCAGCTTCATCAAGATGGAGTCCCTCTAGCTCTAGGCCTGTAGGCCTGAAAGGGATGAAATGCCCCTTAGCTCTGTCAGAATACCTACATAAACCATCTAGTATGTCAAAGCCAATAGGCAATAGACAGGTTAAAGTCAATAATAAAGGCATATTAAGCAGCTATCCTCTTCTAGGTCTGGAAAAAAGGGCTTAAAAGGGCCAACACAGGCTAAGAACACCTATACTAGATGTGAGCAAGATTAAGGTCTATATCACTGCTAAATAAAGCCAAAAACTCTGCCATTACAGATGGCTTTACATGGAAATGATAAACAATGACAAGGAAATAAAAAAATAACATTAAAAAACTTAAAAATTGGCAATGAAACAATAACAATCTGCTCATGGAACATAAATGGAGTAGGCAAAAATCTCGATAATATAACTCAACTACTTAAGTGTTATCAGATAATTTTATTACAAGAGACCTGGGCAATGGCTCCGTTTAGTATTCATGGATATAAAGGATATTTCGAACCTGCTATTAGGCAAAGCAACTATGGTCGCCCGTGTGGCGGCTTAGCAATATTCATTTCAATTGATTTAAAAGCAGAACATATGCAATTGGTTACGAACAACTGTAATGTTCAGACGGTAATGTTAAAATACAAGATATATCATCAAGAAAAATTGCTAAAGCTGGTTAATATATACATCCCCCCAACATTTACCTCAAGGAAGACCATGTGTGCCACTCTGTCCACCTATCTAGTAGAGCAAAGGAAAGAAGACCCCTTCACGGATTTTATAATCGAAGGAAACTTTAATTTAAACCTGTTAATACTTTTACTAGAGACGATGTGACACAGTCACAAGATCACCAATGGTTAATTCCTGTACAAGTAATAGAAACCACACCTAAAACAAGACAAAATAAAACCGGCCTAAATCTAGTGAAGGCTATGGAAGCTTTGGGATTACGAATACTCAACAGTAGATTCCCAACTGATTCTCCTCCAGCATGGTCCTGTTACACCCACAATGCGAAATCTCCATCGATTATACAATGGCATCGCTGAATATCTTTAATAACTGTACCACGTATTACCTAAAGAAGGTCCCAGAGAGCGATCACAGCCAGCAATTAATCACTACATCGCTAAAGAATACAAAACATCAATGGTATTTAACAACGCAAGGTCAGATTGGAAACATCAATTACCGGAAATTGAACTGGAAACCAAATAACAAACGACTGACCAGTGATTTAGCAAAAAAACTGGTTATTGAATGCTTCCAGGTAACATTGGCTATATCTGTAATTGATCAATGGGCAAGCTTTATATGCAAGTTACTTAACCAACATGTTAACCGCATCGAATCTAGAGACAGATATTTAACTCAGACAGATAAAAAGGTAACAAATATCAACCTTACATAAGCGGTACAGAAAATTAAACTGAGGAAAGAGCTGACAAAGTTTCCCCACAAAGAAGAAACTAAAGCTAATATAAAGGAATTAAATCAAAACCTGAGGAAATTAATCTGGAACGAAAAAGCCAAAGCTAATAACAACCTTTGGACTCAAATTATTTATGCCAGTAATAAAGGAAATTCAAGGGAGTTTTGGAAGATGATAATCAGCTTAACAAGATCAGATAAAGCTGTAGTTTCATCAGTAATCACTGACACTGAATGGGTGAAATTTCTGGCACAGCATTTAAACCCGGATTGCAGGAAAATAGGAAATGATGGCAACTATATATGGAAGGAAACTTCAAATCCAAAGCAAGAAACTGAACTTGAAATTACTCAAGAAAAAGTTGCCAAGCTAATAAAATAACTAAAAGATGGAGCACCAGGTCCAAATGGTATTCCCTTTGCCCTGTATCCAAGATCCAGATATATGGGAATAACATCTCACCAAAGTTTCCAAAGAAGTAGTCCAGATAGGGGTGATACCTGAATCCTGGAGAGGGTCCCTAATATCTCCCATATTCACAAAAGGAGATTGGGCCCTGCCTGAGAAATACTGTTTAAGAACCGTACAGGAAACTGATGCAAAACTGTTTGCAGGGATCTTGTTGACAATCTTATCTGACTGGGCAAAGGACAATTACATTCTCGCGCCAAACCAAACTGGTTTCATTAAAGGCCTAGGAACAGCTACCCCTCAGAAACTTGATATCAATAGGAAAGCAAATGCTTTAACAGCTGCATTTAGGATTATTCAAAAATCAACGAGTGACCTAACTTATCAACCTCTCCTTAAGGTGATATCTGCCTAATTACTACCATCCCTAACTTATGGCAGTGAGGCCTTGAACGGAAAAGATGCAGTTATCATTAACAATGCTATCTCAAAAACTTTTAGATCTCTTTTCCATCTTCCTAAAAACGCGTCACAAGCCAAAGTTATGCTGGAATTCGGTTTGAATAATCAGCTGTACGCACGAAAAGGTCATGTGATCAAAGTATGGAATAGAGTGAGAAATTATAAGGAGAATTTAATGTTGCAGCTATTGTGGAAAGAAATTGAAGGAAACAATAAATCATCTGCCTGGAGATATCTGGACATGGCTCTGGATGAATTTGAGGCTAGGGAGATTTGGGCCTCCACCATAACCCAGAAATCATTTAAAAATGTTGTTAATAAAACAACAGATTACCTATCATTGATAACTGACAAAAGGAAACATGCTTGGTCCATAATAAATGGCTACATAAAAAAGAGGGTACAGCAATATTTGGACACGGCATGGTCATTGATAAGTAAGCAGATTTTCATTAAAACACGATTTGGAGTATGGCCGGGCAAATCCCATGCACCACCTTGGAAAAAACTTGAAAACAACATATTGTGTAGGCTGTGTAAATCTGGAGAGGAAAATACTATTCAACTCTTGTGTCTCTGTCCAGAACTAAAAAATGAAATATTAACAATACTAAAAAGACTATTTAATGAAAGAGGGATAAGGACATGTAGACAGGCTTTGATCTGATGTCTTTGTTCAGACGATGCACTTATTAACTCTGCTTTTTAACAAAAGTATGGAAAAAGCTAGAACAGCATAAAATTGGAAACTAACAATGATTATACCTCCCTTCAAGCCTTAACAGATGAATTTTTTATTATAAGCAGTTTTTAATATAGGACGTATACAATTTTAAAGACTTACTGCTATTTAAAATGCATTTTTAAGGATGTACTGTTATTCAAATGTATATAATGGAGTATTGTATGAATTTGCGTTTTTGTAAAGATTTTATTTAATCAAACAATAAAAATCTATCTATCTACATGTTTATTACAAAGCAATACACATATATAGGTACATATCTATAGTATAAATAAATGCTTATATACAGAGGGATATGCAGTATATTTCTGTTTGTGTATGGTGTTTATGTGGAGAAGAGCCAATTCTTGAGAAGTTTTCTGAAGATAAGGTGGTTGTTCACGGATCATATGTTGGGGGTAAAGAGTCCCATAGTTTGGCTGCTTGAACAAAGAAGGATGTGCCACCAAAGTTTTTTTTTTATATCTTGGGATTATGAGCAGTCAGTGCGACTCTAGAGCGGAGGTTCCTTTGTTGGATGTGTTTGGTGATTTTATTCCTGATGAAGAGTGGGTGCATTCCATGTATCGCTTTGTGGGTGATACAAAGCAGCTTGAAAGTGGATCTTATGGCAAGCGGTAACCAATGCAGGCCTTCAAGGCAGGGGAGATGTTGTCTTGCAGTTTAATATGCAAGAGTATTCTAGCAGCTGTGTTCTGAATCCGTTGTAGTCTTTTCATGCTAGTTAAAGCTGATCCGTGGTAGAGGCTAATGGTATAATCAAGTTTGGACAGAACAAAGGAGATGGTAGCGTGGAACTTGTGTAGAAACCCCAAATGGGAGAAGATTTGTCGCAGATGAATTTATAGTAACACAGCTTCATGTTCCTACTTTGTCCACTTGGGCATTCATCAATAGCTTGGAGTCCATGGTCATTCTGAGGTTTCTTACTTCCTTTGATACTTTAGGCATTGATCCCAGTGCATCAGGCCAGGAAGCAAGCGGGTCATAATGGTTCCAATCAGCACACATGAGTATTTCTCTTTTGGAAGCATTCAATTTGAGATGGCTCCAAGTCATCCATTGATCCGCAGCTCTAAGATAACTGAAAATTGATGAGTTTCCAATGTCTTGGGGGCATTCCAGTTGAAGTAGTATCTCTGTGCCATCTGTATAGTTATAGCACATGAGGTGAAATTGATTGATCAGTACCAGTAATGACTTCATGTAGATGTTGAAAAGCATGGACAAGCTGATAGAGCCTCGAGGGACTCCTGCTTTTGTGGAGTTTGGTTTGGATGAGGAAGGTGGGATATGGATGACATTCGTTCTTTTTCGAAGTTAAGACGCAATACAGTCTAGAGCAGTCCCCTCTATGCCGGCTTTGTAGAGTCTTTGTATCAGAGTGTCATGGTCAACCATGTCAAAGGCAGCTGAAAGGTCCAAGAAGAGTAGCGCAGCAACCCCTTTGCAGTCAACTGTGTTCTTCAGGTCATCCCAGATGGCAAGGAGGGCATATTCTGTGCCTGTTCCTGGATGGAATCCTGTTTGGAAGTCTGAAAGTATGGCATTCTCTTCAATGAATTGTGACATCTGGGCGAACACTGCTCTTTCTATCAGTTTGCCCAGGGAAGGTTCATTTGTAATGAGTCTGTACTTGTCAGGGTTCAGAGGGTCCATGTTTGTTTTCTTCAGTAAAGGGCGTATGTATGACTTTTTGAGTTCTTCTGGAAATATTACAGTAGTTAAGATTCTGTTTACTGGAGTGGTAGCAGTGGTTGTTAGAAGAATTGTCTTGAAAGTTTGCGGTGGACACAGGTCAGAAGGGCTGCAAGCAGGCCTGCTTGCTTTGACCTGGTCCATGAATTAATCGTGTGAAATGTGTTTGAAGGAATGGGGAGGCTGGATTAGAGTATTCTTGGATTGTTCTTTTGTAAAATGGATATTGTGCTGGTGCACAAAGAGTCTGCTTTGTCCGTGTAATGATTTGCCAGTTTGTCCTTCTAGGCAAGTTGGTTTGCAAAATTCATTTTTATAGAATTCTTTATTTCAACAATTAACATTTTGAATTCTGTCTGAATGGTACTTTTTTTTGCTTTTTTCATAGCTGACTTGTATAATCTGTTAATTTTCTACAGGCAAAGTTTGTCTTGTTTAGCGTTTGTTTTGCGACAGGCACGTTGTAGCTTTCTAATTTGGTGTTTTATATCTTTTATCTCTATATTTCTCCAAGGTGCTTGTTTTCTTTTGTTCTGTTTTGTATTTTGAGCGCTATTAGGATACCCAAAGCTTTCTGTAGCCACTCATATAGTTTTTTTAACATAATTTATTGTTTCCAGACATGTACTGGATGTTAGTTGTGTTTTTAAGTGTACCAAATTGAGTTTGTTCCACGGTCGATTGGTGGATGCATGCAAGGTGGTTTTTGGTGAGTTGCTTGGTGTTGTTTTATGTTGGAAACCAAGCAAATGGTGGGCTGAGCACCTGACTGCAGTTATAGTTTGAAAGGTACCTAGTTCGGTATCAGCAAAAATGACATCATGGATGTGTCCAGAGATGCGTGTGGGCTTTGGACAATATGATGCAGGTTCAGTGCCTCTAGGCCAGTGATTATTATTTTTGGATGGGCCATATTGGGTTTGTCAAACCAAATGTTGAGGTCGCCCAGAACACATAAAGGGTATTGTTATCAGGTTTGAAACTGTTTCTAGAAGTGTGTCTGTGAATTTCACCTTGCTAGGTGGAGGTCTGTAAAGGAGCAGGAAGTTAAAGGACTAGGAAAAGCCTCACAATTCTTTATGGAGATATTGTCAACTTTAGTAATATGTAATGTTTGCCTGAGCACAATAGCTAGGCCTCCTCCTTTTTGCCTGTACGATTTTGGGTGATTGTTTGAAAGCCTAGAGGAATGGCTTCATGCAGGACTGGAGCCATATCATCTCTCAACTATGATTTAGTTATGAATAGTGCGTCTGGTTTTGCGTCAGTGAGAAGGTCGTAGATGTGATGTTTGTTTTTAGAGAGCCATCGACCATTTATTAGTATACAGTTTAGAGAATGTGCTTTGATGACAGTGAGACTTTGTTTTGTAGAAGAGTGATCAGTATTGTGTGGGTTTGTAGCAGGTGTGTTTTTAGGGCAGATATTATCTGTATTAGGATAGAAATCATGTAGCTGTTTTGTAATGTGGTCCTCAACCAGCAGGCTAAGAAGGCATTTTGATGGATCTATGTGAGTAGGCCGTGGAGACAGTGTTTAAGAGTGAGTTTGTGTGATGTGTTGATTTTGTGATGTAACCTTGTTGTGCAGTAGACATGGAGAAGCAAAGTTGTGATGAGTGGCACGTTGCTTATATTGTTTGTATGTGTTTAGGGTGAAAGGTGTATGAGTTAGGGGTGGTGGTACAGCATGTGGGTCTAAATTGTCCAATGGATGAGAGGTAGTTAGAAGAGTTGGTGTGTTGCTGTATGCGTGTTTGGTGCTGTTGAAGAGAGAAAGCCTGGAATTGCAGGTTGTTAATTTGTGTAGTTTGAAAGATGGGTGTTATGTTCTGTTATGTTATGTTATGTTATGATAAAGTTTATAGAGCGCTCAAATCACCATGGGGCATCACAGCGCTATCCAGGCAGAAGTACACCTTTGGAGAAGACATAGAATATAGTCCAGCCAGATTTCTAGAACAGATATGCTTTCAGCTGTTTCCTAAAGACATTATAACTTGTGATTTTTCGTAATTCTTGCGGAAGTTGGTTCCAATACTTTGGCTCCAAGAATGAAAAGGCTCTACCACCCGTACGGACGAGCCAAATTCAGGGAATCTGTAGAAGGTCGTGAGCCCTAGATCTAAGGTTCCTACAAGGAACGTATTTCTGTAATTTTTTTCGTACGTACAGAGGGCCTCTATCATTGACTGCCTTGTGCGTCAAACAGCAAATTTTGAAGAAAGATCTTTTCTTTACTGCCAGCCAATGCAGTTCCTTCAGGAGGGGAGCTGAAGGTGAACCCGCCGGTTGATTCAGGATCATTCTGGCTGCTGCATTTTGCACTACCTGAAGTTTGGCCAGTAGTGTCTCTCCAACTTCCGCCAATAAGGTGTTCCCATAATCCAGACGACTAGTGACCATTGCTTGTACTAGTGTTCTCCAGTGGGGGACGGGAATATAAGGTAACATTTTACTCAGGAGTCGGAGGGCATAGTAGCATGAGCTTGTCGTGGGCAAAACATGGTCTTTCATATTCAGGGCTCGATGGAGCTTTAACCCCACATTTTTTACAGTCCCTTTAAGAGAAGGAGCGGGTCCCAACCGAATCGGCCACCAGTTTCCTGACCAAACATCAATAACTTTTCCCAAAAGCATTCTCTCGGTTTTCTCCGGGTTCAAATAGAGACAGTTCGCTGTCATCCAGTCCAAGATGGCAAGCATACCTGTGGCCAAACAGACTTTGTCGAGTGTTGGGTTCGGACTGATGGTGAAAATGAGCTGCGCATCATCTGCATATGAGATGATCTTGAAACCCAATTGCTCGACGATCCCATATACAAGTTGAAAAGGGTTTGGCTTAAGCAAAATCTCTGTGGGAAGCCCCTGTCCCGATGTCTTTTTTCTGAGGTATAAGGTCCCAGCATCACCGTTTGGGTTCTCTCAGACAAAAAGTCGTTAAGTCACTTAAGTGCCACCCCCTTAATACCCGAGGCAACAAATCTCTCCGCCAGACTATAGTGCGAGATGGTATCAAAGGCTGCGGAGAGATCTAGGAGGATCAGGATTGCTGAGCCCCCCGCTTCAATAGTTAGTCTGAGCGAGTCAGTCACTGCCAGGGTTGCAGTCTCAGTACTAAAGCCTGGCATGAACCCTGACTGTGACTGTTCCAGGAAATGATTATCTTCCAGGTAGGTACTGAGTTGTCGGTTGATAATACCTTCCAAGATTTTGCTCAACAATGGCAGCAAGGAAATAGGCTGGTAATTACTGAGGATAGAAAGGTCCGATGTGAGCTTTTTCAAAATAGGGAAAAACCAAAGGAAATGATGGACTGAGTGTTGACAATACAAGCACTCACCCCCAGTCTACTGATCTGGGTTTAATCCATCACCGTTCTAAGCCCACTCTGCCTCCCGAGTTCAGACATGGCCATAAGCAAATCAGTCTGACCCTGTGCCTCATGGGAACAGTCCAGCCCGAACTGCCAAGCCATGCCTTCCCTGGACCGGAAACAAGCTACCGAGGACCGGTTTCTGGCATTCCAGCCGTCTTCAGACCGGCTTGCTTGAATCTAGTGGCAAAGTGAGCAAGGGACTCACGTCTGAGCATACCCTGCCAACTTATGGAGAACAAAGAAAAACCAAAGGAAATGATGGACGGAGCGTTGACAATACAAGCACTCACCCCTAGTCAACTGATCTGGGTTTAATGCAATACGGTTCTTTATCCCACTCTGCCACCCCAGTTCAGACATGGCCATATGCAAATCAGTCTGACCCTGTGCCTCATGGGAACAGTCCAGCCCGAACTGCCAAGCCATGCCTTCCCTGGACCAGAAACAAGCTACCGAGGACCGGTTTCTGGCATTCCAGCCGTCTTCAGCCCGGCTTGCTTGAATCCAGTGGCAAAGTGAGCAAGGGACTCACGTCTGAGCATACCCTGCCAACTTATGGCGAACAAAGAAAAACCAAAGGAAATGATGGACTCACCCCCAGTCAACTGATCTGGGTTTAATCCATCACCGTTCTTTAGCCCACTCTGCCACCCCAGTTCAGACATGACCACATGCAAATCAGTCTGACCCTGTGCCTCATGGGAACAGTCCAGCCCGAACTGCCAAGCCATGCCTTCCCTGGACCGGAAACAAGCTACTGAGGACCGGTTTCTGGCATTCCAGCCGTCTTCAGCCCGGCTTGCTTTAATCCAGTGGCAAAGTGAGCAAGGGACTCACGTCCGAGCATACCCTGCCAACTTATGGCGAACAAAGAAAAACCAAAGGAAATGATGGGACGGGGCGTTGACAATACAAGCACTCACCCCCAGTCAACTGATCTGGGTTTAATCCATCACCGTTCTTTAGCCCACTCTACCACCCCAGTTCAGACATGGCCATATGCAAATCAGTCTGACCCTTTGCCTCATGGGAACAGTCCAGCCCGAACTGCCAAGCCATGCCTTCCCTGGACCGGAAACAAGCTACCGAGGACCGGTTTCCAGCATTCCAGCCGTCTTCAGCCCGGCTTGCTTGAATCCAGTGGCAAAGTGAGCAAGGGACTCACTTCTGAGTATACCCTGCCAACTTATGGCGAACAAAGAACAACCAAAGGAAATGATGGACGGAGCATTGACAATACAAGCACGCAAAATAGGGCGCACAAATGCCTCCTTCCATATCGCTGGAATAATACCTGTGTGGATTGACTGATTAAAAATGTCTCTAATCATTTGGGCACAGCTGGTTGCTAGGAGTGCCATCGTCTTCGGACGGCAAAGATCTAAGGGTGACCCTGATTTGGCCGTTGCCAAGCCTTTCATGACCTCCTCAGTCGTTATTGTTGTAAAGCTACTCAGTGAGCATGCTACATTTCCATTCTGCTTCTCTAGCATGCTAGATGCAACTACGTCGTAAGGGGCTGGTGGAGAAAAGTTATCATAGATTATTGAGATTTTGTTATAAAAGAAGTGAGCTAACGAAATACAAAATTCCTGTGATTCCACCGGATCTTGACTGCACACTTTCGGGGATACAAAATACCGCACTATCCCAAATAGTGATTTTGAAGAATTACTAGCATTTTCAATATGAGTGATAATTAACTGACGCCTGGCTCCTTTTGAATTAGGATGGTATTTAGCTAGAGCCTGTCTGTAAAGTGATTTATTTTTATTGGTCTTGTTTGAGCGCCACCTTCTTTCCAGACACCTACAGCTGGCTCTTTTTTTTTTTTCCACCGTATGCCAGGGGGCAGAAGCCCGCCTTGTCGTGGAACCACGTGTCTGTTTTGGTATAATGACTTCCAATGCTGTTTTGAAGGCGGAATTAATGGCCTCCAGCTTTGAGCCCACATCTTCAATATTTATGACTGAGCCCAAGGAGAAAACCTCATTAAAGGATTCTGCTGTAAGCTTATTCCATTTCATACTCTTTTTAGAAGTTAGTGTAACAGGACGGTTAGCCAGTTTTTAGTTAAATTGCTGCATAATAATCTCAATCAGATAATGATCCGTTCAGGGGAGAAGGTCAGGAACATTACAGCTAAGCTGGTCTATGTTGGAGAAGACCAGATCGAGTTGATGGCCAGCTATATGTGTAGCGCCTTCTACCCTTTGAGTTATTCCCATCAATTCGATGGAGGAGAAAAGTTTATTTACCTCAGGGTCTATCAGATTTTCCCAGTGAAAGTTGAAATCTCCAAGCAGAATGAATTTATTTGCCGCAAGTACGTGTAAGGCAAGGTGCTTCATCAAAAGGTCTGTGAATCTAGCTTTGGGACCTGGGGGCCGGTAAATGAGAGCACTGTACCAGCAATCGGATGCCTATGCTGTAGCCCTAAAAATCCCTAGTGCCAGCCATAATGACTGTCGAGATCCAGTTCCCCACCACATGATTTTTAAAGGCAATGGCAATTCCTCCTCCCGTTTTTGTTTCTCTGTCCAAATGTATGAATTTGTACTTCTCTGGAATGGCCAGTGCGATTGAAGGTTGCATAGCAGGGTCTAACAATGTTTCTGTAAAAAAGCACATATCAGGGACATATGTGTCCATCATGGCCCATATTTCGTGACTGTAAGTATTATGAGGTGTTGTGCTTGTGAGATTTTGTGCTGGTGTGGGTGATATATTTTGATTTTGAGGAGTAGTCAAGAGAGGTGCTGATGTATTTGTTTTGTGAGATGGATTTGTTTGTATAGTATTGTTTGTGAGTGAAAGTTGTAAGGTAAAGGAAGTGGTGATGCGTTTGTGAGAGACTGTATGCTGTGTGTAGGAGGGGATGAAGAAGAGTTAAGGCTATTTGTTTTAGACTTGTTTGCTGCAAGAGTTAAAAAGTGTGGTGCTGTGGAGCGTAATTGTTGTGTTTAGTTTTTGTGGTAGAAAGAAGAGGAGGGTGTTGGTTAGACAAACGATGGAGTGCTGAGTTTAGATTTCTTAATGATAAAAGGGGTTCTGTAGAAGTAATTAGTGTGGGGAGTGTCCGTCTGGATGGGTTGTATTTAACTATGGTATGGATTTTTGTTGTGTTAGAGATGAGTGGGTTGGTTAGTGGTATAGGAGAGAGTTGTGTACTATTTGTAGGTAATGGTTAAAATGTGTGGTAGAAGGGATAAAAGTGTATATAGGCGTGGTTTGTGTGGTTTTTTAGTGTGTGCTGGTACATTGATTTGTGTATAGGGTCTGTTTGTAGTAAATGTTTAGGGTCCATTTGGTGTAAGTGTGTTACTCTATTTGTGGATGGTGTAGGGTGGGTATTAGTGAATGAGGAACTGGGCAGCATTTCTGGCCCTGGTCCTGACCTGTCTCGAACGGGCTCAAACAGGCACTCACCCTTGTCCTCTCCGCCCTTAGCCTCTTCACCTGGTCTGAGACGCCCTAAACCCGGGCCTTATATAGCCCTAGTAATCAGGTAACCCCTTCAGCCAATGGGAACCCTAGCTCTAACCCTATCCAATCACACTAGCCCTAATATCTAGAACCAATAGGAGACCAAGACCTTACAGCGAATCAGAGCACTAGTCCAATCACCCAATCACACAGGGAACCCTAATCCCTACTTCCAATGGAAAGCCTAACCCTAGCCCTAGTCCCAACCCTACATTAATTGAATCAGTGACCCAGGAATCCAATCAGAACCATCAAACACCCAACCAATGAGAACACTAACCTTAATCCAATAGAAATACCGGCTACAACCACCAATCAGTGCACACATGCACCATCCAATAGCAGACTATATAAGGTCCCAGAAACCTCAGGCAAGGTTTGCTGGCCAGGACGTTGGAAGCTGCTCCTCTATTCAGAAACTCCTAGGAGACAGACAGGCTCAATCCACACTTTGGACTTCTGCAGGTAAGGGGCCTAACAAAGTTTTTCATCTAAGACGTTGGGGAACATGGCGGCCACAGCGTAAACAGCCGTCGGTCTACAGTCGTTTTTTTCACATGATAAGTTGAGCTGGGCTCTCCTCACCCTTTACGGTGAACCTGCATACCTTTAATTTTTCCTGTCTGTGATGTTTGGACCACTTTTCTTTCCCCGCAGGAGTGCGAGGCGAGCACAAGTGATACTGCGTTTCCCCTTGATGGTGCTGGGGGCATATCGTGCCATGATGTCGGGTTCCCTGCTGGGAGGGGGCTGCCGGGAGACCACACAGCCACTGTGTTGCATGCTTCAGTTGCTTGGGCAGAAGTGGAAGAGTCCGAAGCTGCAGGGGTGCTTCGGAAAGATTGGATCTGCAGAAGTATGCTGGTTAAACTGGTGCCCTTTGTTGCGATGGCGGTAAGACCTTCACATTAGGGGAGTGAGCAGTGGGTGGCAATACTCTCTGTAATTTGTTTGGGAAAATTAGTAAACAAGCTGTTATATTATGCACCTCAGTGAATAATATTGAAGTATTTTACCTCACACCACAAGCAGAGGGGACAACATAAGGGGCCATGAGTAGCCCAATAGGGCTCAGTCGGGGGACGGTTTTGGAGCATATGGAGAGGGGGGAAACTGTACAGGATAGGCCCAGCACTGTACTGGGAAAGTGTGCAGGTATACTCTCCGCACTAGGGGGGAGGGGGGTACAAGCAACCTCTCTTCAAGGGCTGGAACACCGGCGGGGGGTATAAATCTCTGGTGCCAGCCATGGAAGGAGCAAATGTAGAAAACGTTATATCTTCTACTATCACTGCTGGTAAATCCCCTAGGAGTAGGGGCAGAGGGAAGAAGGCTGTTTTATCCAAGGTCAAGGACTCCTCCTCCCTGAAGTCCTTCTATAAAGTCTTGCCCTCCCCTGCTGCTGCTACTTCTGAAGCTCCTGGACCCCTCAGAATGGAATCACCAGTTGGAGCATCTCAAGGCCCGAACCAGACAACTCCTGCCCATGCTCCTTTGCTAGAGTCATCCCAAGATGTTGCTTCATCTTTAATGTCTGTTCCTACATCAAATCAGTTTCAGGCCTTAGAGGTAGCAGAGGGGGCGAGGGCATATGGAGAAGATTTTCATGTTGGGTTGGAGCCTCCACAATCTATGCCAGTAATATCTGTGGCTATTCAATCCTTGCATACAAATTCAGAAACATTGGTGGGCATTCCTGTAGCTTTTAAAGAAGAAATGAAGGGCAGATTTCCAATTTTGGTGCAGAATCAGGTCGCCTTACAGGCATCCTGCGCTGCGTTGATGCAGAAACTTGAGGAGGTTTCCCTGAGAACTGAGGTTTTAGAACAAGAGGTACCTAAGTTGATTCAAACTATTGATAAAACATCAGTTGAGGTGAGCCCATTAACCCGCCAAAATAAGGAGATAAAGGAGGACCTGGAACGCCTTGAGAACCACAGCCGGAGGAATAACCTCAGAATTATTATTATCCATGAGGATGTGGAAGGTCCAGACATTAAGGCCTTTGTGATCAAATTATTACAAGATTCAGCATTAAAAAATCGGCCAGATATAGACCTCTCAAAAGAAATCCAGTGGGTACATCAAGATCCATTTAAAAGAAATCCTGGAAGGCAAAGGCCAAGGCCAATTTTAAATCATTTCCTCACCTTTACTGCTAAGGAGTCTGTTCTGTCCTCCGCTTTAAAAGCAGCAAATTTCTCAGCAGGCTCCCACTCCTTTTTGACTAGGTCATATTTGTGTCAGGCTACCTCGTTAAATCAGTGGGAGCTGGGGAAAAGGGCGAAAGAGCTGAATAAACTTGGTGCAAAAGCTCAGTTAAAGTTCCCAGCTTCTCTCTGCACAATGTGGAACAATCAAATGAATATACATCGTTCTGTGGAGAAAGCTGATTTATTGATTGAGGAAATTAAGACGGACGTCAGCAAATAAAGGGGTGTAGGTTGGGGGGTATGTGGGGAGTGAGGAGAGCTCAGATGTATTGAGTTTCTTTTGCCGACTTGGAGACCACTAGGCTTTATGCCTATTGCAGTTCGGGGAATATGCAAACACAACAGGTGATGGACCGAATGTGGATCAATGTCACACACTCACCCCAGTCCAAAGATCTGGGCCCAAATCCATCGTTTTTTTGCACTCCACACCACCCTGGGTTAGACAATGGCGATATGCAAATCAGCTCTGACCCTGTGCCCCATGGGAACAGTCCAGTCCGAACTACAAAAGCCATGTCCTTCCCAGAATGGAATCAAGCATCCGAGGACAGGACCGGTTTCGAAGTAACACCTCTCATCAGCCCGGCTAGCTTGACTCCAGTGGTGTGGAGTGCCTGGGACCCACGTCTGGGCATCCCCAGCGTACTTAGGGCGGACTATGCAAACACAACAGGTGATGGACCGAATGTGGATCAATGTCACACACTCACCCCAGTCCAAAGATCTGGGCCCAAATCCATCGTTTTTTTGCACTCCACACCACCCTGGGTTAGACAATGGCGATATGCAAATCAGCTCTGACCCTGTGCCCCATGGGAACAGTCCAGTCCGAACTACAAAAGCCATGTCCTTCCCAGAACGGAATCAAGCATCCGAGGACCGGACCAGTTTCGAGGTAACACCTCTCATCAGCCCGGCTAGCTTGACTCCAGTGGTGTGGAGTGCCTGGGACCCACGTCTGGGCATCCCCAGCGCACTTAGGGCGGAATATGCAAACACAACAGGTGATGGACCGAATGTGGATCAATGTCACACACTCACCCCAGTCCAAAGATCTGGGCCCAAATCCATTGTTTTTTGCACTCCACACCACCCTGGGTTAGACAATGGCGATATGCAAATCAGCTCTGACCTTGTGCCCCATGGGAACAGTCCAGTCCGAACTACAAAAGCCATGTCCTTCCCAGAACAGAATCAAGCATCCGAGGACCGGACCGGTTTCGAGGTAACAGCTCTCATCAGCCCGGCTAGCTTGACTCCAGTGGTGTGGAGTGCCTGGGACCCACGTCTGGGCATCCCCAGCGCACTTAGGGCGGAATATGCAAACACAACAGGTGATGGACCGAATGTGGATCAATGTCACACACTGACCCCAGTCCAAAGATCTGGGCCCAAATCCATCATTTTTTTGCACTCCAAACCACCCTGGGTTAGACAATGGCGATATGCAAATCAGCTCTGACCCTGTGCCCCATGGGAACAGTCCATTCCGAACTACAAAAGCCATGTCCTTCCCAGAACGGAATCAAGCATCCGAGGACCGGACCGGTTTCGATGTAACACCTCTCATCAGCCCGGCTAGCTTGACTCCAGTGGTGTGGAGTGCCTGGGACCCACGTCTGGGCATCCCCAGCGCACTTAGGGCGCAATATGCAAACACAACAGGTGATGGACCGAATGTGAATCAATGTCACACACTCACCCCAGTCCAAAGATCTGGGCCCAAATCCATGTTTTTTTTTTGCACTCCACACCACCCTGGGTTAGACAATGGTGATATGCAAATCAGCTCTGACCCTGTGGCCCATGGGAACAGTCCAGTCCGAACTACAAAAGCCATGTCCTTCCCAGAACGGAATCAAGCATCCGAGGACCGGACCGGTTTCGAGGTAACACCTCTCATCAGCCCGGCTAGCTTGACTCCAGTGGTGTGGAGTGCCTGGGACCCATGTCTGGGCATCCCCAGCGCACTTAGGGGGGAATATGCAAACACAACAGGTGATGGACCGAATGTGGATCAATGTCACACACTCAACCCAGTCCAAAAATCTGGGCCCAAATCCATCGTTTTTTTGCACTCCACACCACCCTGGGTTAGACAATGGCGATATGCAAATCAGCTCTGACCCTGTGCCCCATGGGAACAGTCCAGTCCGAACTACAAAAGCCATGTCCTTCCCAGAACGGAATCAAGCATCCGAGGACCGGACCGGTTTCGAGGTAACACCTCTCATCAGCCCGGCTGGCTTGACTCCAGTGGTGTGGAGTGCCTGGGACCCACGTCTGGGCATCCCCAGCGCACTTAGGGCGGAATATGCAAACACAACAGGTGATGGACCGAATGTGGATCAATGTCACACACTCACCCCAGTCCAAAGATCTGGGCCCAAATCCATCGTTTTTTTGCACTCTACACCACCCTGGGTTAGACAATGGCGATATGCAAATCAGCTCTGACCCTGTGGCCCATGGGAATAGTCCAGTCCTAACTACAAAAGCCATGTCCTTCCCAGAACGGAATCAAGCATCGGAGGACCGGACCGGTTTCGAGGTAACACCTCTCATCAGCCCGGCTAGCTTGACTCCAGTGGTGTGGCGTGCCTGGGACCCACGTCTGGGCATCCCCAGCGCACTTAGGGTGGAATATGCAAACACAACAGGTGATGGACCGAATGTGGATCAATGTCACACACTCACCCCAGTCTAAAGATCTGGGCCCAAATCCATCGTTTTTTTGCACTCCACACCACCCTGGGTTAGACAATGGCGATATGCAAATCAGCTCTGACCCTGTGCCCCATGGGAACAGTCCAGTCTGAACTACAAAAGCCATATCCTTCCCAGAACGGAATCAAGCATCCGAGGACCGGACCGGTTTCGAGGTAACACCTCTCATCAGCCCGGCTAGCTTGACTCCAGTGGTGTGGAGTGCCTGGGACCCACATCTGGGCATCCCCAGCGCACTTAGGGCGGAATATGCAAACACAACAGGTGATGGACCGAATGTGGATCAATGTCACACACTCACCCCAGTCCAAAGATCTGGGCCCAAATCCATCGTTTTTTTGCACTCCACACCACCCTGGGTTAGACAATGGCGATATGCAAATCAGCTCTGACCCTGTGCCCCATGGGAACAGTCCAGTCCGAACTACAAAAGCCATGTCATTCCCAGAACGGAATCAAGCATTCGAGGACCGGACCGGTTTCGAGGTAACACCTCTCATCAGCCCGGCTAGCTTGACTCCAGTGGTGTGGAGTGCCTGGGACCCACGTCTGGGCATCCCCAGCGCACTTAGGGCGGAATATACAAACACAACAGGTGATGGACCGAATGTGGATCAATGTCACACACTCACCCCAGTCCAAAGATCTGGGCCCAAATAAATCGTTTTTTTGCACTCCACACCACCCTGGGTTAGACAATGGCGATATGCAAATCAGCTCTGACCCTGTGCCCCATGGGAACAGTCCAGTCCGAACTACAAAAGCCATGTCCTTCCCAGAACAGAATCAAGCATCCGAGGACCGGACCGGTTTCGAGGTAACACCTCTCATCAGCCCGGCTAGCTCGACTCCAGTGGTGTGGAGTTCCTGGGACCCACGTCTGGGCATCCCAAGCACACTTAGGGCGGAATATGCAAACACAACAGGTGATGGACCGAATGTGGATCAATGTCACACACTCACCCCAGTCCAAAGATCTGGGCCCAAATCCATCGTTTTTTTGCCGGTCTGGGAAAGATATGGCTGTGTAGTTCGGACTGGACTGTTCCCATGGGGCACAGGGTCAGAGCTGATTTGCATAAAGCCAGTATCTAACCCAGGGTGGTGTGGAGTGCAAAAAACGATGGATTTAGGCCCAGATCATTGTACTGGGGTGAATGTAAGACATTGATCTACATTCTGTCCATCAAATTGTTTTTTGTAATTTTCTCCCTCAGTGTACTGGGGTAGCCCAGCCGTGGGTCCCAGAGCCTCCACACCACTGGAGTCAAGCTAGCCGGGCTGATGAGAGGTGTTACCTCGAAACCGGTCCGGTCCTCGGATGTTTGATTCCGGTCTGGGAAAGATATGGCTGTGTAGTTCGGACTGGACTGTTCCCATGGGGCACAGGGTCAGAGCTGATTTGCATAAAGCCAGTATCTAACCCAGGGTGGTGTGGAGTGAAAAAAACGATGGATTTAGGCCCAGTTCATTGTACTGGGGTGAATGTAAGACATCGATCTACATTCTGTTCATCAAATTGTTTTTTGTAATTTTCTCCCTCAGTGTACTGGGGTAGCCCAGCCGTGGGTCCCAGAGCCTCCACACCACTGGAGTCAAGCTAGCCGGGCTGATGAGAGGTGTTACCTCGAAACCGGTCCGGTCCTCGGATGCTTGATTCCCGTCTGGGAAAGATATGGCTGTGTAGTTCAGACTGGACTGTTCCCATGGGGCACAGGGTCAGAGCTGATTTGCATAAAGCCAGTATCTAACCCAGGGTGGTGTGGAGTGCAAAAAACGATGGATTTAGGCCCAGATCGTTGTACTGGGGTGAATGTAAGACATTGATCTACATTCTGTCCATCAAATTGTTTTTTGTAATTTATTCCAGTTTGGGGTTCCGCTGGGGAGGGTGGGGGCATAGAGACCACAGAGGGTGAGGGTGAAGGGGTGGGAGGTCAAGGGGGGGTCACAAGGTGGGGAGCAGTGGGGAAAAAAAGAAAAAATGTGTTCTCCATCTATCATCACAGTATTGTAAGTGATTTACGACGTCAGTCCATGGACATGGTTGTTTTTAGTAGGTTTGATGTGGGGATTTAATGAATTAAAAATCCTAACCTGGAATGTTAACGGGCTAAGGTGTAAACGTAGACAGAGGTTGGCATTGAAGTATTTGGAAGAGAGTAGTGCCCATATCTGTCTAATACAGGAGACCCATATAGTGTCGATGGATGGATCATTATTTAGTTTCGGAACAGTCTGCACTTTGTAGGGAAGTTGCAATTTTAATTAAGAAGGGAGCAGGTTGTGCTATCAAGTTTCAAGTCTGATACATCTGGGAGGTGGTTGATAGCTACTCTAGATTGTGGGGGCAGGATTAGTCTGTGTGGTTTTTTATGGGCCTAATAGTGACAATCTGTCTCATTTATCTAATCTAGAACGGAACTTAATGGAGGCCACGGCCCCTGTTGTAATAGGGTGAGATTTCAATGTCTTGCTGAACCCTCGGGTTAGATCCAACAATGGTTGATATGATAACACCCCTTGAGTTAGGAGGATTCTAAAAAAACGTCTTGTTAGACTTGGGCCTGTTGGATGTCTGGAGATATAAGATGGGTACAAGGCAGGGCTTTACTTTTCATATTAAGAAACATGGCCACTTTTCTAGATTGGATTATTTTTTATTTGATAGGATCATTGTTGGACAGGCCTCGTGAAGGCTCCCTCCCCGCATGATAAGGCCCGGACGCCGGCTCTCCCTGTGTCCCCAGAAGAACCACCCCGGCAACCCACCGAAGCAACCCCCAACCCGTCCCCAACGGGACACCTGCTCCCGAACATCCCAGCATCGGCTGTCCCGGGCCCCCGTCAGTACCATTGCCCCGGCCCAGCCGCCATCTTTGGACACTGCATCACGAGGCCGCGTGGCCTCGACGCGACCCCAACCCTGGGCCTGACCAGGCCCCGACATCGAGGCACCACCATCCACCCAGGAGGTGAAGAGACCACTTGGCAGGTCAATGGGAGAAAGGAGTGTCGATGGCTCTCCCCCGCCAGGTGCCGATCGCCCCCGGTCTCCCCGGGCGCTGGCTCCACCCCCCTGCTGGGTGTCTGGACTCCCTCATCCCGGACCTCCCGACCTCCAAGCCCGAGGGTCCGGACATCAAAGGAGGCCAGACCTATAACTGGGGCAGCTCCAGAGCAGGAAGGCAGTTGTATCCTGGAGTCGAGAGACACCTTGAAGAACTCATCCCTGACGGACTGCTGGCGCTGCCGCAGCCTTACCTTGTGAACCATCTCCGAAGCCTGCTGGCGCTGCCGCGGCCCTCTGCAACGTGCATCTTCGTCTGGACCTGCTGGCGCTGCCGCGTCCCATCCTTGTGAACCATCGCTCTTGCCTGCTGGCGCTGCCGCGGCCCCTCTGCAAAGAAATCATCATCGTAGCCTGCTGGCGCTGCTGCGGCCCTCCTTACCGAGAACCATCATCCTAGCCTGCTGGCGCTGCCGCGGCCCTCCTTGCCGAGAACTATCATCCTAGCCTGCTGGCGCTGCCGCGGCCCGACCTTTCAGACCTCCGAGCTCGAGGATTGTGAGCTCCTTCTAGCCGCCCTTGTACCGCACCGGTACCAAGACTGTCCCGCTACCCCTTACCCTACAGAGACTAGAATTGGGAGGATCCTCGTGTCCTGCCCCCACTGTATCATTGATAACCTTGCCTCAAGAATCCTATATAAAGTGTGCAGATCGCATCCTTGTGTGGTGTCCATTTGTGGGGGGGGAAGTTACTTGTCTGTACGATCGCTGGAGACGGTCCTCACCGGAGGCCTCTCCCCCTGTACTCGGCCGACCCTCCGGGTCCCCGTCTAACATTGGTGGCCAGCGGCGGGATACGAACCAACGCGTAATTGTACAGAGAGTAACTCACCCCACGACACAACCACAATGACAACAAAAGAGAGCGGAACCACAGAAAAATTCCAGATGGAGAAACTAGAAGAGTATAACCACAGAGAACTAAAACAATTCTGCATAGAACTAGGCATTGCTACCACAGGACTGAGCACGAAAGAAGACTTCAAAAAGGCCCTGGAATCTTGGGCAGAGACGGGTACGGCCGTACCCCAAAACCAAAGCCTCGAGGCACCGGAAACGAACACCACTCCGACGGAAGAAAGAAGATCGGGTCTCTCCCCAGAGGAGATCCGAGAACGGGAAAAAAGCAGGCTCCATGAATTTGAGCTGGCTCGACTTCGTTTGGATGGAGAACTGAAATTGGGGGAACAAAAAATAACATTGGAACACTTGCGGCTCCGAGAGGAGCGGGAAGAGAAACAAAGACAGAGAGAGTTAGAAGAGAAAAAGCTAGCCTACGAACATGAGCGCAACCTGAAAGAAATAGAGCTTCGGAAACAGAATAAAGATCTCGGGGTGCCCGAGCGCCTGAACACTCCTGCCACTACAGACCCTAAAGTCGACATCCCCAAGGATGTCGTCAGAGAATATTACCGGAACGACGATATCCAGCAATGGTTCAAAGCCTATGAGGTAGCCATGACCTCCCACCGGATTCCCCGAAGCGACTGGGGAGCCGGGTTATGGGGGAGGTTCGTCAACGAAGGGCGAGACGCCCTGCTGCAACTCCCGGACCATCAGATGACCTCCTACGACCACATGAAAGCCGCCCTCCTCACTCGATACGGACTCACGCCCGAGATGTACCGCCAGCGGTTCCGCGACTGCAAACGGATCCCGGGTACAACTTGGGTGGAGTACGTGAACTTTTTCAGCAGAGCATTCGAGGGATGGATCAAGGGCAGCAAGGTGACCACTTACGAGCAACTCTTTGACCTTATTGTGTGGGAGCACCTCTCTAACAATTGCTTCGTCGAGCTCAGGCAGCACCTCCTCGACAGTAAACTGACTGAACCTCGGCAACTCGCCACCGAAGCTGACCGATGGGAAAGCACCCGAGTTGCCCGAAACGGGCCCAGCGAACCAAACAGAACCAACCAAGGACCCCATCGCCCCCGAGGGGGAGGAGGAGGCCAGGGTCGGGGCAGAGACGCCGTCCCGGTGGCTCCCGCCAGCAACGCCCCGCCCCCGGCCGGCAGGGGAAACCCCCCGATGCGTCCAGGGTTCCGAGCCAACGTTACCTGCCACCGATGTCAGCGACCCGGCCACTACGCCAACGACCCTAATTGCCCGAAGAACCAGAACCCTATGCCCCGCCAGGTCGCTGCCGCCGCACTGGGGGAAGAGCAAACCCCAGAAGATTCTGAAGAGTACGAGGCCGACCAGCCCGAGTGGGAACCAGCCGCCATGTCCCTGGTCTGCCTAGGGGAAAGAGACATGATTCCGCGGGCTCCCCTACCCGCCAATACGCGGAAATACAGCCAGTGAGTCAACATTAATGGGCTCCAGGCTGAAGCCCTACGCGACACCGGGGCCAGTGTGACGGCAGTCCGCTGTCATCTGGTGACCCCGGAGCAGATCTTGCCGAACGTCCTTTGCCCCGTCCGGTCAGCCGACAACTCAGAAAGCCTGTGTCGGATGGCCTGCGTCCCCTTCGAGTGGGGAGGAGTGTCCGGAATGCTGAAGGTGACTGTCCACGATGATGCCCCAGTGGACTGCCTCCTGGGGAACGACCTCGAAAGTTCCCCCTGGGCAGCCGTCGAAAGAAGAGAGCACCTGGGGATGTTGGGCCTCCCTGAATGGGGCTGCATAACGACCCGGTCCATGGCCGCCCGCGCCATCTCCAGTCCCGAAGAACCCGAATGGCCAGAACCTCCTCCCCCGATCGTCCCGGAGGGAGCCGCCCTAAGCGCCAATCCCCCAGAGCGAAACGAAGAAGGGTCCGTTCAACTCCAGGACCTTCCCGAACTGGCCCAGTGGCGTCAAGAGGGTGGTCCCACCCAGGAACAATTCCGACAAGAGCAGAGGACCTGTCCCTCCCTCGAGGGACTCCGGCAGCAAGCCCTTGCCCAGAGCGCAGGAGACACCGCAGGGGACCACTGGATTTATTGGGACAATGACCTGCTCTACAGTGAGCAAAGAATTGCTGAGCTGGGGGCCAGTCGGGTGCTGGTGGTGCCCCTCCGCTTCAGAGACTTCCTTTTGAACTTGGCACACGATGTCCCCCTCGCTGGGCACCTGGGGCAAGACAAAACATACAACCGCCTGGTAACTCACTTCTACTGGCCCAAAATGCGAAATGTCGTCTCCAACCACTGCCGGGCCTGCCCCACCTGCCAGGCCAGCGGGAAGAGCGGCCGAAAAATCAAAGCACCCTTGCAACCCTTTCCCGTCGTCACTACCCCGTTCGAACGGGTGGGAATAGACATTGTGGGGCCCCTAGACCCCCGAACGGCACAGGGGCACCGGTTCATCCTAGTCCTGGTGGACCACGCCACCCGCTATCCCGAGGCCATTCCTCTCCGGACCGTGACAGCACCCGTGGTAGGCCGAGCCCTGATGGGGATCTTCTCTCGAGTGGGCTTCTCCCGGGAAGTCGTCAGCGTCAGGGGCACGAACTTTATCTCGAAGTACATGAGGTCTCTCTGGCAACAGTGCGGGGTCACCTACCGGTTCACGACCCCTTATCACCCGCAAGGAAATGGACTGGTCGAGCGGTTTAACCGCACTCTCAAGGGAATGATCATGGGCCTAGAAGAACCCCTACGTCGCCAATGGGACGTGCTGCTCCCGTGCCTCCTCTTCGCCTATCGAGAAGTTCCCCAGAAATCACTCGGCTTCAGTCCCTTTGAGCTCCTGTACGGACACTCCGTCCGGGGCCCCCTCAGCCTGGTCAAGGAAGGATGGGAGATGGCCCCCCAGAAGACTCCTCCAGATGTATATAAGTATCTCCTGACCCTCCGCAACCAGACCCGGCGATTCAGGGAACTCGCCAAAGCCAACCTTGAGGCTAGTCAGGAGGACATGAAGAAATGGTACGATCAGCATGCCTCCTCCATCGAGTTCGAACCAGGCCAGCAAGTCTGGGTGATGTCTCCAGTCGAACCCTGTGCCCTGCAGGACAAATGGACAGGACCCTTCAAGGTGACAGAGCGCAAGGGCCCTGTCACCTACCTAATAGACATGGAGTCCTCCCGGAACCCCCTACGAGTCCTCCACGCCAACAGACTCAAACCCCACTTCGTACGCTCGGAGCTCAGACTACTGATGGCAACAGATAGTGGGACGGAAGAAGAATCCGAGCCCCTCCCTGACCTACTGAGGACCCGTGAAAAAGATGGCTCAGTGGAAGGGGTCAGACTTTCTGATGCCTTGTCCCCGGAGCAACGCCAAGACTGTCGAGCTCTCCTGCTACAATTTGCAAACCTGTTCTCCCTCACCCCGGGGTCACCCCTTGGTGCCTTCACGACGTGGACACTGGGGATAGTCCACCTATTCGACACAGGGCGTACCGAGTGCCAGATCAGGTGCGCGCCTGCATCCAGAACGAAGTCACCAAAATGCTGGCCCTAGGAGTGATCGAGCCCTCCGACAGCCCCTGGGCCAGCCCAGTCGTACTGGTCCCCAAGGCTGCCGCCCCGGGCGTTGCCCCCGAGCTCCGGTTCTGTGTAGACTATCGGGCCTGAACGCTGTTACCAGAACCGACGCTCACCCCATCCCCCGGGCGGATGAGCTGGTTGACCGCATGGGGGCTGCCCGCTACCTGAGCATCTTCGATCTAACAGTGGGCTACTGGCAAATCGGCCTCACCCCCAGGGCCCAAGAACGATCCGCCTTCTCTACCCCGGATGGCCACTACCACTTCAAAGTGATGCCATTCGGCATGAAAAACGCTCCAGCTACCTTCCAACGACTTGTGAACCAGGTACTGGCGGGCCTCGAAGAATTCAGCGCCGACTACCTGGACGATATCGCTGTGTACAGTCACCACTGGGCAGACCACCTTCACCACCTCCGAGAAGTCCTGCACGCCCTCCAGCAGGCCGGCCTCACCATCAAAGCCAGAAAATGTCAGATTGGCCAGGGGTCCGTGACCTACCTCGGACACCAAGTAGGGAGCGGTCTGGTGGCCCCCCTTCAGCTCAAGATCGCTGCCATCCAGTCCTGGCAACCACCTGTCACCCAAACCGAGGTCCGGGCCTTCCTAGGGCTCACCGGATACTACCGGCGGTTTGTAAAGGACTATGGCAGCATTGTGGGGCCCCTCACAGAACTCACATCCAAGAAAAACCCCAAACAGTCAACTGGACTCCGGACTGTCAAGCGGCCTTCGAGAAGTTGAAGACCGCCATGTGCACAGCCCCCGTGCTCCAGGCCCCCGACTACAGCCGGGAATTCATAGTCCAGACGGACGCCTCAGATCATGGCGTTGGGGCAGTCCTCTCTCAACTCAACGCTGAGGGAGTCGATCAGCCAGTGGCCTTCATCAGCCGACGCCTGCTGGCTCGAGAACAGCGCTGGAGCACCATCGAGCGGGAGGCCTTCGCAGTGGTATGGGCCCTCAAGAAATTCCGGCCCTACCTCTTCGGTACCCATTTCAGGGTACAGACAGACCACCGACCCCTGCAATGGCTGATGCAGATGCAGGGGGAGAACCCAAAACTGATGCGATGGTCCATCTCCTTGCAGGGGATGGACTTCACTGTGGAGCATCGTCCTGGCCAGGACCACACCAACGCGGATGGCCTGTCACGCTTTTTCCGCCTCGGCGAGGAGAGTACCCAAGAGGATGGGTGACTCTCCCTGCCTTCAGCTGGGGGGGACGCATGTTGGACAGGCCTCGTGAAGGGCCCGCTCCCTCCCCGCATGATAAGGCCCGGACGCCGGCTCTCCCTGTGTCCCCAGAAGAACCACCCCGGCATCCCACCGAAGCAACCCGCAACCCGTCCCCAACGGGACGCCTGCTCCCGAACATCCCAGCATCGGCTGTCCCGGGCCCCCATCAGCACCATTGCCCCGGCCCAGCCGCCATCTTTGGACACTGCATCACGAGGCCGCGTGGCCTCGACGCGACCCCAACCCTGGGCCTGACCAGGCCCCGACATCGAGGCACCACCATCCACCCAGGAGGTGAAGAGACCACTTGGCAGGTCAATGGGAGAAAGGAGTGTCGATGGCTCTCCCCCGCCAGGTGCCGATCGCCCCCGGTCTCCCCGGGCGCTGGCTCCACCCCCCTGCTGGGTGTCTGGACTCCCTCATCCCGGACCACCCGACCTCCAAGCGCGAGGGTCCGGACATCAAAGGAGGCCATACCTATAACTAGGGCAGGTCCAGAGCAGGAAGGCAGTTGTATCCTGGAGTCGAAAGACACCTTGAAGAACTCATCCCTGACGGACTGCTGGCGCTGCCGCAGCCTTGCCTTGTGAACCATCTCCGAAGCCTGCTGGCGCTGCCGCGGCCCTCTGCAACGTGCATCTTCATCTGGACCTGCTGGCGCTGCCGCGGCCCATCCTTGTGAACCATCGCTCTTGCCTGCTGGCACTGCCGCGGCCCCTCTGCAAAGAAATCATCATCGTAGCCTGCTGGCGCTGCCGCGGCCCTCCTTACCGAGAACCATCATCCTAGCCTGCTGGCGCTGCCGCAGCCCTCTTTGCCGAGAACTATCATCCTAGCCTGCTGGCGCTGCCGCGGCCCGACCTTTCAGATCTCCAAGCTCGAGGATTGTGAGCTCCTTCTGGCCGCCCTTGTACCGGACCGGTACCAAGACTGTCCCGCTACCCCTTACCCTACAGAGACTAGAATTGGGAGGATCCTCGTGTCCTGCCCCCACTGTATCATTGATAACCTTGCCTCAAGAATCCTATATAAAGTGTGCAGATTGCATCTTTGTGTGGTCTCCATTTGTGGGAGGGGGGGTTACTTGTCTGTACGATCGCTGGAGACGGTCCTCACCGGAGGCCTCTCCCCCTGTACTCGGCCGACCCTCCGGGTCCCCGTCTAACAATCATGGTGGAAAAAATATAATCTATACATATATTACCAGCCCATATTTATAACCATGCCGCTATGATTTTCTCTTTGGTTGGGTATCCCAGCCCTGTGAGATCTAGATGGACTCAAAGGAGAGTCCCCTTATCTGATTCTGAGATAGGAGGTGGGGTGGTAAAAGAAGTAGGTAGGCTGTTTTTTTTGGGACAACCTTGGTTCAGCCTCCCTAGATGTCATTTGGGACACGTTTAAGGTCTTTCTCAGAAGGGAATTGCAAAGTTAGTGTTCTGCTCAGAAAAGGGCTCATGTCGGGGGATCCATTTGAAGATCCTGCGGAGCATTCGGAGGGTGTTGAAGCAGTATGCGGAGACACTTTGACTTGCCTGGTCATGGATAAGGTGGAGTCGAGGATGACCCCCAGGTTTCGTGCGTGGTCTGTGGGCTCCGGGGCTGTGCCTAGCGATGTGGGCCACCAAGAGTCGTCCCAGGCTGATGGGGTGGGTCCTAGAATGAGGACCTTTGTCTTGTCTGAATTCAGCTTCAGTCTGCTGTCCTTCATCCAGTCGGATACAGCCTTCATTCCTCTGTGGAGGTTGGCTTTGGTGGTGTAGGGGTCTTCGGTGAGGGATATGATCAGCTGGGTGTCGTAGGCGTAGGAGATGATGTTGAGGTTATGTTGTCGTGTGACGTGGGCGACTGGTGCCATGTAGATATTGAACAGCGTCGGGCTGAGGGAGGATCCCTGTGGGACGCCCAGATGATCTCAGTGGTTTTTGAGCGGAAGGGTGGGAGGCGGACGCTGTGGGTTCTGCCAGAGAGGAAGGATGTGGTCCAGGCCAGGGCCTTATCTTGAATTGCGGCGTCATGGAGGCGTGCTGATAGGGTTCGGTGGCAGACTGTGTCAAAAGCTGCTGATTGGTCCAGGAGGATGATGGCGGCTGTTTCTCCTTTGTCCATCAGGATCCTGATGTCATCAGTGGTGGCGATGAGGGCGGTATCGGTGCTGTGGTTGCTGCGAAAACCCGATTGGGAAGAGTCCAGGATGTTGTTGTCTTTGAGGTAGCGGGTTAGCTGTTTGTTGACAATCTTTTCGTATCTGCAAATCTCTCTGCTCAATGCGGATCATAAGATCTTTATGAGCATTTTAGCGAGAAGATTGGCCAAGCTCACCCCCAGCTTATCCATTCTGATCAGAGGGCTTTATCCCCAAGAGGCATATATAAGATCAGACCCAGCAGTTAATCGACACAATAGATCTTGCCATGGAATGATCTGTCCCTCACGCCATATTGGCGTTAGATGCCATTAAGGTATTTGATTGAGTGTGCTTGGTCTAGCTCTCTGAGGTTTTTAGCTCAATGAGGTTAGGCCCTAAATTTATTAATACAATTAAGGCGATTTATATTGGGGCTTCGGCCAGGATTTTTCTTGATGGCACATTGTCCTCCAGTTTTAATATTCTGAGAGGTATATAGCATGTGTGCCAATTATCTCCTCTCCTCATCTCTTCGATATCTAAATAGAGCCTCTTGCCCAAGAGTTGCAAGTGGATCACTTAGTGGTTTTATTTAGCTGCTTGCCTTATAACTGCAAAGTCGCGCTCTGTGCCGATGATTTATAAATTTATGCGGCAGACCCTTTGACTTCGGTTCTGAGAGTAAAAGAATTACTGGGGGAATTTGGCTCTCTCTCTGGTTATTTAGTCAACACTGCCAAAACTGAGGTTCTGTGTTGGAACATCACTGACAGGGAGAGGGAAGTAAGTCTAAAGTTTAGATAACTAGGTATCACAATAGTAAGGGATATAGAGAAAATATCACATTTGACTCTATCCAGGTTCTCTAAAGAGATTGAACATTTATTAAGTAGGTGGAGAAACCTTTGGATGGGTTAATTTGATTAAAATGGTTATCCTTCCCAAACAAGCCTTTTTTTAATGCTATCCCTCTGGGATTCACCAAACAAGGCATTGATAAAATCCAGGGGAGGGTATTGAGTTTCATTTGGGCCCAGAAAGGTGCTAGAATGTCTAGGAAAAGATTCAGGCGTAAATTGAAAAAAGGGGATTAGCTTTACCTAAATTTAATTGGTATTGTGTTGCCTTTCAGTTTAAAAATATTCAATTGCTTCTAGCAAAAACAGATGATTCCACTTGGGGGAAACTTTTGGGGGCAATGGTAAGGCTTTTGAGCATAGAGGGATTTCTACATACATTTGGGGCTCCTAAGTTCTTTAAGAAGGTTCGGATAAAGGTTTAGAGAGCTGGCTTGGATCTTTGTTATGGACTCAGGAGGAGGTGGGGTATTGGATACTTTTCTGATTTCGCCCCCATTTGGGACTCCCCCTGAACACCAGAATATTTGAAGGATGGCCTCAGTGTTCCACTCAACTTGGTCAGGCTTGATATCATCGGAAGGAGTTCACCCCTGGGAAGTATTGAACATCAAAACCAACAATGAGCTGTCCAGATTTAAGTTAATCGAATTATCCTCCTAGTTTGTGGCATCAAAAAATTATATTGGGGGTAAGTATGAATTAGAGCTGTCGCTTCAAGATATTAGACTTAAGAACAAGGAAGCGGCAAAGTGGCATGAGGAATTTTTAGTGGCAGAAGGGAGAAAGTAATTCCCCCCTCATGCGGTATGGAGAGGAACCCTACCAGAGGAGGGCATTTTGTCAATTTGGGACAGGTAATGAAGACTCCACTCAATGGTTAAACCTGCTAACTTGTAGCAAAACCATTTTTTTCAATATTAATTGTCTTCATTGGACTACAGATTAAATATCTACGTTTGCACCTCAACCTCCCCCTAAGTGTGTGAAGTGTGGCTGTATAGGAGCCAATGATGTTCATATTTTTGTTGAATGTACTTGTTCGAAGAATTTTTGGGACGTTGTAGGACTAGCTCTTAAAGTAATTTTTGATCATGAGATTAAATTAAATGCAACTCTTATTCTTTTAGGAGACGATGGAGCACCAACTTTGTTGTTAAGGCTGCCTCTTAGAAGGTTGCTCTTTTATTTAACCCTTATTGCTAGGAGGGAAATCTGTTTTAAATGGAGAGACCCTTTGCCCTTGACAACAGAAGATTGGGCCAGGGCTGCCGTCAGAGTTTGTGGCCTTGATCGATCAGAGTATAACAAAGAGCCCTGACCTATCTATCTGGTCTCCTTTCCTGATTTTGTCTCGATCCCTGGGTGTTGGCTATCTGTCCCTTTGATTATACCGACTCACTGACAAAGGTGAGGGTCCAGGTGGAATGGACCAGGGTGAATGCAGTGACCGCTGGGCGGACAGTTAGACGAAGTGGTGTTCTTTGTGTTGCAGGCGCTTTTTGGTGATATAAGTGGAATTAAAAATAAAAATAAAGAAATAAAAAAGTTTGTCCTCTAACAATACTGTTTGTATAAAACTTTACTCACTCTTATAAGCATAAATGAGTGCACATTCCCTATAAAACACAGCTTAAACAGCTCACAGCAGATTACTGCTGTCTCAGAGCACGTTCTGCTCACTCTCTGATATATCCCTGTTGCTAGAGCGGGAAGGGGGGTCTGTTTCGCTCACTTGCTAACACAAAATGGGACCTGTGGTGGATGGCTGAACATACAGGTCTGAATACAAAGCAAGGGAGAAATTAGGAGGGAAAAAATGATAGTCACGGGGAATGAGAGGAAAAAAAACTACAGATTTTGGACCGCAAATCCCACAACTCAACAGGTTACATGAAAAAAGTCACGGGCAAGTAATAGCCACATGTTTAAACACAAAACAGTTGAGAAAGTATGCAATTATGGGCAGTTTAAACTATACATTTTAAACTGTAACAGTCATAAGTATTTGGTTCACTGCAATCTGAGCCACAGGGAAGCTGCAGTTCACAGATGTGAGATGAAAATTGGAATTTGGACTAAAGACTTATTGCGAAGATGTGGATCGTCCACTCTACATTGTGAAAAAGAGCCACTTTTTTGGGACGAGTGTCTTTAGGTGCTTAACTTCATGCTCACTATGCCAATTTCCTTGAACCTATCATGAGGAAGTTGTGTGGCTCAGTATTACGGAAGAGTGGTATTGTAACCATTTGTATAGGTATCACAAAGCATATGACTAAGGTGAGCAGAACTTTTTATTTTTATTTTATTTTTATTGAGAGTTCATAAAAACAATATCAACATTACAAAATACATTTGTAAAAGTTTTAGCACAGTACATGGCATATGAATATAAATAAGTAATCGGCATTCAAGTATCCACAGCTTGATTATAAAGTGCAAAGAATAATTATAAAGTGCCAAAGTGCATAAAAGTGCATATAAGCAGACTGGTGGTAATGAAGATATATTTTACGATTCAAACACATCCAAAACTTTTCATATTTTTTGAGCGCCCCTGATCTAAGCGCGTATTTTCTTTCCCTGCCCTGGATTTGTAATAATTTAGCCTTCCATGCCTGAAAGGTCGGTACTTGGTTGGTTTTCCAGGACTGCAGTACAAGCGATTTAGCTATTAGAGAAGCTATGAAAAGAAATTCATCGTATTGGGTGTTGGTTGCTGAACAGCCTAGAACAGGGACTAAATCATCGAAAATTATAGAAGCTTTAAGCTCAAGGGAGAGGTATTTTTCAATTTCCTTCCAGAGTGGCTGAATTTTAGGATATTCCCAGACAATGTGTTTCCAATTCCCTTTTTCCTCACAACAGAAACATGTGTCGGCAACTAGGGGGAAGATATTATGGAGGTAGGAGGGAGTTCTATAAATCAGCCATTTATTAAAAAGTTGCATGTGTTTAAAGTTAGCGCTGCGGAAGATTGTTTTGTTGAATTTATTTATTTTATCCCATACTTGTTAATTGATTTCAATATCCTCCCTCTTTTTCCACCTCTCGGTAATCTTACTTGAGGATTTCTGCTCCTTGTCCTCTTTTAGTATTTTAATCCAAATACTCATCTTTTTTAGAGTTTTACTATTCAACGCTGTAGATATAGTTTCCTTGAAATAAAGATTTCCTATATCCAGCTCCCTGAGTATTAGTTTCATCATAAAAAAAGACCATTTCAGAATGGAATAAGAATGGTTCACCTGACTGGCTATTTGATCCCATGACTTCCACCTGTTACCGACCAGGAAGTCCTCAATTTTCTCAAAGCCATTGTCTTTCCAGAGGTTTATTATTTTACTGTCCATACATCCCTCTTCCCCTAGGTTAAAGTTAATCAAGTTTGTTGTGTTATTCTTGAAATAGAGTGGAATTTCAAAAACTGGGTTTTCTGTCTAAAAATCCACTGAAGGGACTTGTAGCGAATTTTCTTTGGGTCTTTAGTGGCTCTAATTGGATCATTTATTTTGTACCTCTGGCAGCATCTTCTTCATAAAAAAATTGTCTGCCTTGTTAGTGTCTAAAAAAAAATCTAAAACTGTGGTGAGCAAAAGACGCAAAATAATATATTCTAATATTTGGGAGGGATAACCCTCCTTGTGCAGATGGAAGATATAAAGTGGTAAGTGCGAGCCTAGGAGTCTTTTTGGCCCAAAGAAATGAGGAAAACCGGGCATCTATTTTTTTTTAAAAAGGAGACCTGGATAACGCAGGGTGCTGCATTAAATAGAAAATTAAAAAGGGGTAAAATCGACATTCGTATCAGTGCTGCTCGGCCCAATATAGACAGGGGTAATACATTCCAGCGTTCTATAAAGGGACTCAACCTTTCAACCTTTTCTAGCAGCGGTGAATAATTGAGTGAGAACAAGCCGTCTAGATTGTCCGATATAAATATTCCCAGATATCTCTTCGGCGTTGGGTTATAAATTTGCCTAAATTCTAATATTAAAGTGTCTACAGTGCAGTTTAATAAGATAATTTCCGTCTTGTTAACATTAATTTTATAACCCCCTAGTTTTTGAAAGTCAGAGAATATTTTTAACATTTTCGCTTGACTTAAGGGGTTAGAATCTAAAAAAGGGCAATATCATCTGCGTACAATTTTATATTAGTCATGCCAGCTACCAGAACTGTATTAATTTGTGTATTCCTAATCCCAATCGCCAGGCGTTCAATAAATAATGCAAATAATATTGGCGATAGAGGGCAGCCTTGTCGGGTACCTCTAGTGACCTGGCATGTCCCAATATTAGAATTGTTGATAATAATCTGTGCCCTGAAGTTCAGATATAGTTGTTTTAAAAGAGAGATATAAACATTCGGGAAACTAAAACTGTCCAAAAAAGCAAAAAGGCAGTCCCAGGACACTAGATCGAAAGCTTTCTCCGCGTCTAAGAACCAGATTTGGGCCTTTACTTTGTTAGTTTAAAAAAAATCTAGTGCCTTCAATACGAACTTTGTATTTGTATGGAGGTGTCTGCCTGCAATAAAACCGCACTGATCGTTAGCTACCAGACTTCCTACTATTTTATTCAGTCGACTTGCAAAAAGCTTTGTTAAAATGTTCTAGTCTGTGTTTAGTAGACTTATAGGTCGGTATGAATTTATATTCTCCCTATCCTTTCCCTTTTTTATAATACTAACAACCACAGCTGTGTGGAAAGAGTCCGAGAGGATCCTCCTTGGAGTAGATCATTTACTAAAGCTAAAAGTTTTTTACGTAGAGTTCCTCCAATTTTTTTTAAAAATTCAATCAGAAGTCCATCGTCTCCGTTGGCCTTACCATTAGGGAGGGAACCGATCACCTCGCCTAATTCAGACTCTGAAAAAGTCTCAGTGAGGCATTTCTTGTCTTCATCATCTAATTTGTCTTCATCATCTAATTTGGGAACTGTAAGTTGAGCTAAAAACTCCCCTATTAAATCGGATGAGGCCTCTTCCGTTTCAGAAACCATTCACCAATTGAGGCTGTGGTCTTAGCGTGTATTTTAGTGATCGGGTCAGTTAATTGATCTATTCTGTTGCGAGCCTGTTTTTCTTTGGCTTGCCAAGCCAAGAGCTTCCCTGTATACTCGCTCTCCTCGTACATCCTTTGAGCGTAGAAATTGCTATTGCTTTCGCCCAGGGTGTAGTAAAAATCCTTCATCCTACTCTTAGCCTCGGAGAGTTTTTGCCTAGAATGTATTGATCTAACCCTGTAGTGTTCTTGGGTTGCGTCTGTAAGATCAGTTTGTAATCTACTTTTCTCCTCCTTTCTTGCCTTATGTTTTGGTATATCTTTAGATGTGATTAACCCCCGTAGAGTGGCCTTAAATGCATCCCAAATCATGTTTAATGGGGCGGTACCTCTATTTCGTGCAAAGAACTCCTCAATGAATTCTTCAATTTCTGCACACCATTGAGAATCTAGGAGATTAGATTTGTTGAAAAACCATCGTTTTATGGGGCTTGTGTCTTGTGGTACCAGATTTACCTCCATGGAGACTGTCGCATGATCCAAAAAAGCATTAGGTAGATGAACATAGTTATGTAGCTTTAATTCATTGGAGGTTAGAAAAAAATCTAATCTTGAAGCAGAATTGCACTTTCCTGAAAACATTATTATTCTCGTTTGAGAGGATTGTTGACTCGCCAATAATCCATAATGTCAAGGTCTAGTTTGCAACTTTGAATCGCCAAAGCAGATGGGGTTTATTCTGACGACGATCTTTTTTGGACGAGTCCACCACAGTATTTTGCAAAAAATTAAAATCGCCTCCCCTTACTATTAACCCGAGAAGGCCTGTTATAGCATTTTTTAACTGTAAAATTGGCTGAAAATCATCTAAGATGGGGGCATAGATTGTAGCAAGAATTATGTGTACATTGTTTAATTTACCATGCGCAACTGCCCATCTACCTCTGGGGTCTGTGGTGTACCTTCCAGAGTAAAGCTTAGATGTTTTCCTATCAATATACATGCTCCTCTCTGTGACAGTCCAGCTGAGGAGGATATCTTATGGCCAACCCAGCTCTTAAATGTTTTATCTGCATCGACCTGATATCTATGATGGGTCTCTTGTAAATAGATAATGTCAGGGTTTAAATTTTTTAGCAAACATTCAATGGCTTTTTTTTACGAACATTGTTCAGACCATTTGCATTAAAAGAGATAAACTTCAGAATGCTATCTCGTTTATCTAGTTTACGGTGAGCAGAATGATATTCTTTAATTTATTAAGTACACTTTGTTTAGAATATATTGGAATTTTTGTCTCAGTAGTGGTTATACATGTTTTCCAGGAACAAGACACCACTTTTTTCAAATATTTACAGTTTACACTATTTCTATTGCCCAATACTTGAGGGAATAATTGTCCAGTTGTGCAGGTTCTGTGGAGGTGCCTGGCTAAACTCTTTCCAAAAAGCAGGATTAGGCCTTCAATCACACACTCACACACACACATACACACACACATATGTTTGTTGTGAGGGGAGGACCACATTATTAATTATCACTTGTAGATGCAGAAAATGTGAGAGAGGTGTACACCATGCATCAGACATAGCTGCGCAAACACTAGCTAAATCTATAGGAACATTTTAAAGTCATTTTATTTAGTGGAAGTGCATGTATTGTAAGCATGTGTTGCATGAGTTAAGCTAATTGTGAAATGATTACAGACCCAGCTTTGTCCATTGTTTGTGCATAAATGTGTTATGTTTATCCCCAACTATTAACAAAGGTTTCTGGTTTATAAAGTATGATTTTCATGCAATATATGGTAATATCAATCAGATTGTATGTCATTGTAGACTTGTACTTTTGCTTTCATTATGAAATAACAGATGGTATCCTTCCTCAATAGTTTATATTAATTCCAGTCCACCTCAGTACAAATCTATGGCAATTATTAGATGACATATGGGATCTTCACATTTGAGACAGAGTTACTCTTCTGCCAAACTGAGATTCAGGGCCCTAAGTGTTTTGTCATTGATTGTTGTGTGTATCATTTGTTTTAATTTTGTGAACTGTTTAACTGATGTGTGCATATGTCTGCTTTCAGCTTCTTTCATAGCAAATGTCGGGGAAACAGGTTAACCTTTGGGGAAACACCTAGCAGCCAGAGACACACACTAAAGTTGAAGTAACCAGTGGCACTGAGAGTTTGGGGGGCTGGCCTTGAGAACACTTCTTCATCAGAATCTGAGAGCTTTGACTTTGTCCAGCTACTTGGGGTGGAAGCCAAAACTTCTCAGCCTCCACCATCAGCTTCTGTGTCTGCCTTATTCACCACTACCAGCGATACCACCTTTACTCCTGCCTCCGGATACGAAGCTAGCACCCAGCTGAAAATGGACTGGGGTCTCCCTCACCTCGGGCTCCTCTCCACATGATCTCATCCTGTCAGCACTGCTGGTGGAGGAGAACCAGGAAATGTTAAAGAACTTCTCTGTGGATGTGAATGTAATGCTGGATGCCATCCGGGGTGTCAGTTAATCATTTGACGGTATGATTGCTATTCTCGACGACATCCTGGAGGACTTCCACTCACTAGAAGTCCTGACACTTCCAGTGGACCCCAGACAGCAGTGTTTTTGGGACCCATGCTTCAGTACCATCCCCTTCTCAATCACTCCACCTGCCCCAATCCCTCCACCTACCCCAATGACATACGCTGACCCAATCCCACCACCTTTCCAAATCTGTCACCCTCCCAAAATTACTCCACCTGCCCCAAAACCACACTGTGGTCCTAAACCACGCCATACCTCAAATACGCACCTATGCCTGAGACCTCACCTTACCCCAAAACTGCCCTCATCTGAATACCCAGGCTCTGTCAACCGTGTCACCCCCAAAATATCCTAAAGACCCCAATAGACCTGACCCAAAAAATAGGTGCCTGAAGGACTACATGCGCTGTGAGGATGGAAAGCCCCACAAGCAAGATTCTAGCGGAATGTTTGCTGCCAAGTTAGGAAGCATAGAGCATTCGGTAAAGAACAATAAAATGTGATACGACACTGTTTACCCCCATGGACTAAACATTGTTGATCAACATTTGAAATTTCTTTTTTTTTTAAATATATTTTTATTAAATATTTTTAGGCCATGAGTACACTGCATAAGTCCAACAGTAGAGAAAGCAAATACAACAATAAGGAAAAAACAATAGGCCAGGGAAATTGTCAAAGCCCTATCTTTTCATTTGGTCAAATTAAAATAAATATTACCGCAATAAAAAGCTGAAAATGAAAGAGTGTAAGGAAAAAAGAAAAAGATTTCGACAAATGGTGATAAGATGTGGTAAGTGGCTAAACCCATTGTAGACTGGCCCAGACCCCGTTGAGCCTGCCCAGTGCATGAGGGCCTCTAGCCTAGGCCAGGGCTAACTCATATTCAAAGACCTGTCTGAGGAGTACCCAGCACTCTTTAAGATTTGGACTGTTGAGACTTATTTATGACCTAGCGATACAAAGGCGGGCACAGACATTGACAAAAGAGAAAAGAGACTTCTCAGAGTTATTAACGTCATGTTTAGGGCCAAGAAGGATTTCTTTATCAGTAAGCTAAACCTGGCGACTGCTTTGCGTGGCTAATGTTGTACAAACATGCTGCCAAAAGTCCTAAGCATTGGGAAATCCAATAGCATATGTTTAAGTTCTGCAACATATAAATTGCATTTAGGGCAAAATGACTTATCAGGGAATCAGGATGTTGTCCACTTAGAGATGAGCTCAGGAGTATGGTAGAGCATGAACAGTGGTTTGTGTGGTTGCAATTTTAAATTGATAGAGGCAACTGCTCTATCTAAGATATCCAGTGAATCCTGCACTTCTCCAGCCGTGATATCGGTGTTCACTAGCCGACTTAGTTTCATAGGTATACACAGGTTGTGATCAAGAACAAATGCCACAAGATTCTGATATATTACACCTATAGTGCCTTCTCTTACCTGGAGATATTTTAAAACAGAGTTATGTGAAAGCTCACACTTATCTCTAAGCGCCATAAATGAGAGAACACTGTGAATGACATATATTTTACCCAGCCAGATAATGCCTGAAGACTGCCAATTTCTTCCAACTGACTGCATCCAGGAATACGTCAGGCGAAGTAGGGTTGCCCCATAAAACTATATATTAATGCAACAGAGGCAGAGAGTACCTCTTAGATATCTCATACCAGATCCTGGTTATGTCCATGATTACCTTAAATTTGACCTACCTGTAATAGTAGGGGTTTGAGGTCTTATAAAGCATGAATTCTATACTCTTCCCACAAGCTAATTGAAAAGTCAGGGATGAAAGTCCAGCTTCTTGCCCATTCAGCAGACTCCACATCCTTCCTGTAAATGCAGCCCAGAAGTAGAGTGTAAAGTCTGGAACACTAAAGCCCCCTTGTTTGTAAGGCAAATTAATACAGCTAAGGGCCCTTCTTATATTGCACCTGCTGATAATACTGAGGGGGAGCCGATGCCAGCTGCCTAATTTAGTAGTGACAGCTTTAAGGAGTGGTTCATAATTCAAGGATATGAGCTTCTCTGCCCGGCTGCACAGGCAGATACCGAGATATGTGGCTGTATTAGTAACCTCCATAGATGTTGGCAAGATATCGGCTGGTAGTTAAGGATTGTTTGAGATTTTGATAAGTTCAGCTTATAGCCGGAGAAAGAATGGAAATATTCGGCTTCATCTGTTATAAGAGCTACCGCTTTGACAGGATTCACAGCAAAGACGGTAATATCGCCCGCAAATGCAGTAAGTTTTAATTCCATACTGCTCAGGCTTACTGGAAGAATGCCAGTATTTTGCAAGAGATGCCTTTTAAAAGGCTTGATGTAAAGTGCAAAGAGTAAGGGGGAGAGTGGACAATCCTGACGGGTGCCACTTTAAAAAGGGAATTGTGTAGATGACAGCCCATTCACATTAACAACCGCTACCGGATTATTATATAATTTCTGAACAAGAGTAATAAACTGGGTCCCCAGTCCAAATTCAAATATTGTCCCCCAGAGTGCCTACCATGCTATCCTGTTAAAAGCCTCCTCGACGTCCAGCATGATCATACCTATCAATGTTGCTAGTTTGCCGGATACGTTGTAGACCACTATAGCGGTGTTAATGTGTGACACCGTATCTCTACCGCAAACAAACCCATGCTGCTGTGGAGAAACAAGCTGGTGTATTTTAGAGCCAGACGTATGCCAAAATATTTGAAAATACCTTAGCATCCGCGTTAATCAAAGAGATGGCACAATAGGAGCCTCTGTTTTCCGGCGACTTTCCCTTCTTAGAAAAATCGATAATAGTAGTCCGGCTCCATGAAGCCGTAGCTTGCCCTCGGTTAGAACTATAAGTAGTAAGATCCTTAAACTCTGGAGCCAAAATATCCCCGAACACTTTATAGAACTCCAGAGGAATAGTATCCTTGTCAGTGGCTTTACCCAAGGGCAGAACCTTGATTACACCCTCCACCTCGCCTAATGATATTCTTCTTATAGTATCGCTGCTTTGTCAAAATTGAGTCATGGAAGATGACTTTCTCGTAGGGAATCAGTAAGCCTACTTTTATTCGAGACTGATTCCCCAAATAGTTTAGCGTAAAAGACTCGAACTGTTCAATAATCTCTTGAGGTTGAGTTTAGAGAAGCCCTTCTTCTCCCTTGCTTGCTTTAATTTGATTTTGTCTTACTATCTGCTTTCTATAACGCCAGACGTTGACCAACCCATTCCCCGTATTCATATTATTTAGCCTTGTATTTAATAAAATTGACAAAGATTTTCTCCATCAGTCTTCTATACAGCATAGACCATTTTCTAACATCTTTAAATAGATCTCACATTCAGTCGGGTCCCTGGATTTAACTGTCTGTGCATGCTGTTGTTCTAAACTAACATATTCACAGCAATTGTTCCGTTTCTTGAGCTAAATGCCTGTTTCGAGCCAAAATAAACTGTTGAATTGCACCTCTAATAAAAGCCTTCATACAATCCCAAACTACATGGGCCGCAGCAGAGCCCTTGTTTATGTTTAAATTTTTGTATTGATTTTTTAACATGTTCAAATCAGTTAAACATCAGCAATGGCTGTAATCTTGAGATACATATTTAGGCATACAAAGGTAATATAGGCTAGTCCGATGCACATTTTTAGCTGCAGTCTCTCGAAGTTGTGTTATCTAGTCAATGTGGTTCTTAAATAGTGTATGGGTGATGATGTGAGGCTGGGTTGTGCAGGGTTTTCCTAGCCTGCTGAGACAAAGTGACGGAGCTTAGACTATTCTCTGTCACCATGAGTATTATGAACTTACTGTGCTAGTGTGTTCTCAGAGCCCTTGTTATTACCTACATATTGTCTGAGCGCTGCCCTAAGATGGGTACAATAATAGGAGTTGTTAAGTAAGTGCCTGGGAAATGAGCACGATCGGTAACCACCCCTTACGTTCGCCGCACCCATGGTGTAAATGTCAGGGGGTTATGATCAGATGTTACTTTGGGGCAGATTTCCATTCGGGCAATTACTATAAGTGATCTTTTTGTGAAAATCATATCGATACGTGAATAATGTTTATGTGAATTGGGAAAGAATGTGAACCCTGGCAGCACAAGATAAAGCGTACACACATCATCGAGTTGATAAATGTGCAGAAGCTTGAAAATTGCAGCTCTGGTTCTGTGCATTCTGCCCGAATATCTTACAATTTGAAGTATCAATTTTCTGATCCATTATACAATTAAAATCTGCCATAATAATCAGATCCCCATCCCACCCAATAGTTCAGTACTCAAAAAGTAAAATATGTCAGGGTTATCAATAATGAGGCATAAACCAAACAGAAGGTAAGCTTACGACCAGCAGTTGACAACTATTCTATGGATCATCTCCCCTTAAGATCAGCTAGAGTTCGCAGCACTGGCACTTTTAGATTTTGGATTTTAACAAAGCAAACCTCCTGTATCGAGATTGTTTGAGAGGTGCAAACTAAGACGTCAAACCCTAACTGATTCAGCATAGACCTATCTTTATAAGCCGAATGGGTTTCAGTTAAGCCAAGGATCTGCTGTTTGAGAGCCAGCAGTTACTCCCACACTAAATGTTGTTTCCTGGCTAGGTTTAGTCCAGCAACATTCCAACAGATAAGCTTTACCTGAGACATGACATAGTCCTTCCTCTGCTACCTCTGCTATCTTCCCTTTTTTAACTGTACCTTGGCGATTAACCCCCCCAACCAACCAACCCACAAAGATTTGCGAAAAAGATGACATAATGCTTACTTCAAATAGAAACTAACCCCCACTCCACTAATCTCACCCCCCCAGTTCCAGCAGAAAATATTCGTCCCCTTCCCTTGCTGTCGCTGACTGACAGCTTAAAGAGGGCAACCGCCCTAACCCCCAACCCCCTACCCTTAACCCCGCCCCCGTCTTCCCCACCCACTCCCGCAACCATATTCAATCACCGTCAGTAGAAAGAAAATGCGGTGAGAGAGAAAAAAATTTGAGAAAAAAAAGAGAGGGAATAGAGCCACTAGTTAAAAGAACAATAGGTCTATGCAACCAATAAAGAAAAAAGTGGATAAGATAAAGTCTTCCCACGGAGCACTGATTTACCATTGGAACCCCCCCCCCCCATCAGATGACCAAGAGGCCACCCCCAACACTAGGCTGGATTGCTACACCCTCAAAGGCTCAAAGCTTGCTTAGAATCCATCTCAGTTTGGAAAAAATATGACCGCCCATCTCTACATACTTTCAGCCAAGCTGGTTCCTGCAGGAACACTTGTCTGCATACTGTCCTAAATGGATCTATCAGCTGGTGGAGCCTCCACTGCCAGTCCATTGTAGCCTTGCAGAGATCAGACCTGCAGAATATAGTCATTGAGTCCAGTATGACGGGAACAGTAGGGCGGGCCTTAAAAAATAATGCTTATCTGAGCAAAAAGTTACCTAGATATAACAATATAGGACGAGGACAGGATGGCCTATTTTGGGGCTGCTGTAGAATGAAGGGAGGCAGCCGATGAGCTAGCTGCACCTGCAAGTCCATATTCCAGTCAGATAAGTCAGGGAATGCCTGCTGAAACAGGCTGACTATGTATCTTCTAGGGTCTGAGCCTTCTTTTCCTTCAGGTATTCCAAAGATCCGCAAAATATTGCATTGCTGCCCGTTTTCCCTCTCTTTAACCTTGTCCTGTAAAGTAAAGCCGCTATCAAAGCCTCTTGACTCTTGACAGCACCAGCAGTAGTGGTGCTAGATTCTTCCACTGTCATGACCCGCTGCTGTAGATCAGAAATATCTATGGAGAGTAAAGTGACCTTAGTAGAGACATCCATCAGTGCCAGTTTGAAGTCCTGATTGTCAACTGTAGCTTAAATATAAAATTCTTGAGCTTCCTCTTTTTGAGCAGGTAAATCCTGCCGGATCTTGGATATTAAAGGTTCCTTCTGGTTGTGGGATCCAGGACTATGACCTGTTGACTTGGCCATATAGTCCATCCGATCTACACATGTTGGAATTGGAGACGGATATGTAAACACAGCGGGTATATTGAGGGACCCATCGGGTACTCTGCCATTGTCTTCAGATAGGACCACCTCGATTTTGTAATCTGATAATCCACATGGTCGGCTTGGCGTTGCTGAAGTATTTCCTTTGATGATTGAGCTGAGGCATCTACTCAGCCATGGATAGACAGTCTGGAAATTATAGCTTTCACCTCGCTCTTACAAGCCACCCATCTGCGTAAGGGGCTAGCGGAGCAGCCATACTTAACCTGAGCTGGGGCCGTGCTTTTGGGGGGGTTCCTCTGTAAGAGTGAGATCGAGCTTTGAGCCCCCTGACATCACCCTCCTTTGCCCCTGGCTCCTTTAGATCCTTTTGGCCTGAAGATTTATCACCTATATGGGGGTTACCAAGGATTGTCTTGGGCTTAGCTACAATGATGGGCTCCTTAAGCAACATAAGCTGATCTGCTTGTGCTGGGTCTGAGTCCGGTTTACCAGCCTCTGCTGAATTTGAAGCATTCAATGAGGTGTCCAATGTCCCAGGCTGCACCCCGGACGACTCTGACAAGTCTGCCACCGCATTTGTACAAGACACAGAAGAAGTAATCAATTCAACTGTCTGGATAGAGCCCCCATTGACCGAGTTGTTTTTACCACCCTGCAGCACTGGACTTATGTTCACAAGGCCAGTTTCTAAGCATATGATGATGTGGATGGAGATGAGTCTCCGTGAAGTGAAGGGGGGTGCTGATTCTTGAAGAACAAAAGTGTTCCCGTTAGAGGGGGGATTCCCCCCAATACCCCCTAAAGCCAGTATCTCACTGCCTGCAATATCTTCCCCCATGTCCAGACTTACTAGGCCACCTGTAGGGTTCATCTGATTCCCCAGTGTTGGTGATACTGCTGCAGAGTTCAGAGCTGCGACCAGTTCGTCACCTGGAGTGAAGTCCACAGCTCCAATGGACTGGAGTAAGCTGCCCGGTCTCCCCAAGTGGAGGAGTTGGAGGATAGGTCTCCCCAGCGAGACTCCAGGGGGGTACTCCCGATGCCCTTCCTAGCCCCCCTGTGTGCTGCATCCTCCATACTCAATGCTGTAACCGCAAATTCCCTGCTTAGCCACGTCCCTTCTGGATCAGAAGCCACTGCGGAGCCTTCCTCAATCCGGGTGCTGCTTCAGTGAATTTGACTGCTGGGCTGCGCTCAGAGCTGCCCCGGCTATAACATGCAAACAGAGCCACAGGCCCCCACCGCACCAGTCTGCCAAGATGAATGAAGCCACAGATCAGTGAGGAGCAAAGACTACACATCTGTATTGAGTTAAGTCGAATCACCCAAACCTCACGTTTTAGTTACTCTCCATCGGGTAGGGGAGGGGGACCAGGGGCCAGAGGATCTATGGGAGTCGGAGCTGAGCTCTACCTGGGGGGTTAATCCGACTTCTTCCTTTCCTCACGTGTCATGTCCACTTGAAATTTATATTTAACTGCTTATCTTGGTGTGTTTTGCATAGAATGAGCCAATAATTGTTGGTTTGCACTTGTAATTTATAAATAAATCTTTACTTTGAAGATTTTGTGTTTTATTTGTGGTTTTGTTAGTTGATGAAAATGTTCTGAATTGTGCCATATGTGATTGCATATTCCGATATATTTCTAATGTTACCCATTTTCTAATTCCAGGCCTTGTGAATTCCTATCTGGTGCATTGTGGGAGAGGTAGTTATTTTAATTTTGCATATATAGTATTGGAACTGGGAGTGGCTTTTCAATTGTTCAATGGACACAGTTCTTATCACACCTGTAATGATTCATTGAATGTAGTTACATGTGTGACAATTTGTGAGTTTAAGTTCAGGTGTTTTTGTTCACATAGAGTAGACACCTTATATTCAGTGTGCATACAACTAGGTTATATATATTAGTTCTATTTGTTTATATATTGGTGTGTAGCCTGTATTTAATTTTTGGTGCCAGAGTTGTAACATTGCAATGAGAAGCGTCTGGTTTTATATTTTTCATGGTTGTTTTGTATTATTTGATAGTGTCAGGTAAGTACTTGGACAGGTATCAAGCCAAAGCACATAATCTATTTTAGATTGTAATAACATTATTGTATACATAAGTGCAAACAGTGTGAATCACAAAATTCGTCCGTTTGCGATTCCTAAATAGGTTTTTGGGATGCATCAAGCATTTTTGGTAAAATCGCTAGTTTTAGCGAATTCCAAAAAAGCGATTCCTTTTAAGGAATCGCAAATTTGCGATTCCTTAAGAGCAATGCATGATTAATTTTAAAATTGCGAATTCGCAATTAGGGGGTGCAAATTACCACGAGGTTGAACCTCATGGTAATTTGCGAAAATGTGTTAAAATGCTCTAATTTGCATTTCAAAACACTGTCATGTTACAGACACACATGTCCTTAGGACATGTGTGTGTGTAACATGCACTTCAAAATACATTTCAGGAGTGCAGGGGGAGGTCCTTTGGACACCCCCCTGCACCCATGGAATGCATCAACATTTTGCGAATTCTAATTTGCGAATTCGCTATTCCCATTGATTCCTATGGGCCTTTTGGCCCAAATCAATGGGATTTGCGAAATCGCAAATTGGAATTCGCATAATATTTGCGATTCGGTAAAAATTGCAATTTTTACTGAATCGCACATTTTATGCACTTTCAATCATGCATCCCGTTTTGCGATTCCTTATTTGCGATTCCTTAAAAATCGCTAATAAGAAATCGCAAAACGTTTTGTTGATGCATGTCACCGTATGTTTCTGTAGATTGCAATTATACTCAAAAAATGTCCAGCAGAGTATTGACTTTCTGTAGGCCCCTTCCGACATTTTGAGGGTTTCCTGCCCTCAACCGAGTAAGGAAAATGTGCTAGAGGCATTAGACAGATAATGGACTTTAGTCCGTCAAACTGATATACTCTAAATAGAACTGAAGGAAATCCGTGGAGGATAACCCTTGAATGTTTGATGGCCCTTCTACATCTGTCAAAACCTAGTTCAAGCCCTTAAGTTCTGATTTATAGTTTGATGAATGGATACTCTGTGACAAATATGATGGACATCCCATCTATCATATTACTAGTGCCTTATGATATAATCCACTTGTAATGAAGCTCTGGGATATCTTTAACTGGTCTGCAAACCCTAAAACAGGCCCTGGTTTTTTTAAGTTGATAATAGAGAGTAATTGGGTTAACCTAGTATCATAACTGTAGTCTAAAAAGACTAGCCAGGTTCTTCATGAGAGCTCTTACCGGTAGCCAGTAGAATGGCCTCCGACCATCTAAATCATCTTTTGAGCCAAGAGTAAGATGCATTACAGTATTTTCCTACTTTTGATACTTGCTGGACAGCAGTTTTCAAAATCAGTTCTGCAGTTTAATGATAAGCTCATGAAGGTTGATCTAAACCTCAGAGTGCAGAGAGTGGTGATATTGAAAACATACTTAAGTTTGTATAGGTAGCAGAAGATACTCCTATTTTGTATCAGATACAAAGATAGGCCATGAACTACCTAGCATCAAGACTGGGCCATGTGGTAGGTAACATTTTGGGATGAGGATGGGATGGAAAATTGTGTGCAGCAGAGGTTTTGTCAGGTTGGTTCTTGCATTCAGGCCTAGAAATATGGTTTCAATCTTTTCATTCAGTTTAACGTATTAGTCCACCTCTAAAGTCAAATCTCATGGTGAAGAAAAATTATTAGAATTCCTGATTCAGACAAGCAGCTTGGATTAGAAATAAAATAAAATGCCTCAGAGCCTACAAAGCCAAGAACACGGCTCTATATAGATTTTAACAGAACTAATACTTAATATAAGGCAGATTTCCAACTATGACAAAGGGGCAGCCGTTGCGTTCTAACCAATTATACAACTGCTTTCTACATCATGAACCTCCTTACATTGTGCCACACTAGACATCAAAGCATTTCTAACCCTTTTCTTATTAGTGATATCATTGTCTCCTTGTCAGTGGTCCCATAATCACTGTATCCTTACATGGAGTCCCGCTGTCACCCATCCTCTCCAACAACACCTCCTTCCTCCTTTCTAATCCTACACAATAGACAGATGAGCTTTGCTTACCTCTTTTGATATCTCTGGAGATGTGGAGATAGATCTTTCCATCTCTGTCTCAATGTCTTCTACTCCATTCATCTTAACTTTAATCAATTCTGTTTGAACGCCTCGATTTATCACTCTCAAATAATGGCTCTGCACAGAGATGTCTGCCTGCTGCTGTCCTGGCAGATATTAATTCATGTGTCTACTTTGGTGCATTTTACTATTAACAGATGCACAACTTTCGATAAGATGCATTAAAGAGATATTGTAATGCAGTTCTTTTCAAGCAACATTAAATGATTAATTATAAGAAAATGAATACATGAAGAAACAGAATAGAGAGGTACAGAGGCAAAGAAAGTGAATTACAGAAAGAAAATATTGATTACAAATAATAGATTGTTGAGTAAAACTATAATAAACTTGTGAGGAGGGGACAATTAATAAGCTATCCTTGAACAAATTTCTGAGCTATCCTTGAACAAATTTCTGTTACATCACTAGTGTCGGAGATTTTTGAACGAGTAGAATTTTATGCATCATTCACCATGTGTAGAATTTATTTTCACACTTGATTACACATGTATACGCTGATATAGATGTATTGTTTTTGAAATAAACTCTTTATGATATGTAGAAGTGTGGTTTAATGTTATGTTAAGCCTCAATTTATATATTAAAGTCAGCTTTGCCAAAATGGAAGTCACCTTGGTTACTCTTGTTTTAACCCCCTGCTCATGTCTCTCACCTCAATTTCTGCAGCACACAGGCATACTGAAATGTACTGGTTTATTTCCACTGTTGTTGTTATGCTACTCTCCATGAACTCTCCCTGGCTTAGTCAAAAACTGCAACAATATCCCCTAGGTCCTTCTGCTGGTTCGCTGTGCACTATTCTTATAATAATGGAATGTGACATTTCATTTTCATGTGCTCTGATTTGCTGATGAAAATATGCATTTGCTCACACCATAGTGATTCTGGAATTTCTGTAATATCATTTGTGAAAATAATGTGTTAAATAAACCCTCGTTTTGGGGGTGAGTCAGAAGACTTTCCTGTTCTACTAAGGATGTTGTTGGTCACTCTACTCATTATGTTGCCCACTTGAGATTTCAAATGATTTCTGATTTTGCATCTCATTGTATTATCTTATTACTGTTAGCCTTTATGGTTTTGACTCTATACTGCTTTATTTTTCAAAATTTGTAATAAAACCCTTTGATTTGTTGCTGCTCTCAAATTTCCTTTCCTAAATTATTTGTTTCCTTGAGTTTTGGTGCATTGTGAGGGCCTTTAATGCAGGGATGCATTGCGTCCTGTAATTGAGGTTTAACACCATCTCCGATTCAGTAAATGTGGAGATTCTGATTGACGTGAGATTTTGGGGTATCTAGAATTTGGGGTACTCCGCAATCACTGTAGGACTAGGAATATTTCCATTCTATGTTGGGCCCATGGCATAGTTTCATCAGAATACAATAATTTATGTTTTTAAAAATAGACAATGATGACAAATATTATAAAAAAGCAGCATACAAAGTCCTACCATGAAAAAGACGGTCTGAAATGTTGTTTTGTATATAATATTTGTTTACTTGCTCAAGGGTTAACCAAGATGTGTGAGTATTAAAAGAGCTAGTTTTGCTAAATATATACTGCACTTTTTGTTGTGTGTCTACCTTAAAACCCACACCTAGCTTATTGTTATAAGGAACTATGAAAACCATAGGCCACACTTGACTGCTACCATAGATGTTAAATGGAAAATCACAAATGTGATGGCTCTTATTAATTAGATTACATATATAATATTATTCACTTTCTTTTAGTTTCAATTCCAAAGGCAGATGTAATTGAGAGTAGGGTTTATTTTCCAGTGACCCGGAAGGAAGGGACGCAAAATTCAAGAGAGAGAAAGATATGAGAGGGACTCGTGCATTGTTAGAATGCAGCCTATATGCAATCATTAATACTTCCAACTGCACCAAGGAATACATTAGGATCCACTGAAACATTTTCATCATTCAAGCACAGTGGCTGAAACACAGGTATGAGAAACCAGCAATGTAGCAAAAGGGGTTGGCTAGCCCCTTAGAAAAAGGCGGCTATGGCCTAGGTACAAGCCTGCGAATGGTGTGACTGCATCTCCTTGAGCATTTCCTCTGAACAGTCCTCAGAATTGTTTCCATATCTGGCATCCCAAACAGAAATGTGGTCAGTTCAGAGGTCATGTTTGATATTCAACAGTAAGAATTTCCAGTCTACTTTCCATACCTGTTCACCCAATGCCAGGCCATCTTTAGTTACTGCGTAAATGTTGCAATTTGAGAGTGAATTTGGGTCATTCCTCCCCCACATTAAAGGTTCAACCACATCTGCAAAACCACCATTACCCTCTGTATTGCTTTGCAAGACATTAATGGAACTTACAACTGATTTGAAAATTAAATTGTTTCCATTGACGATTGCAAGGGATGGGAGTGAATAGGTTTGAATTCACCAAAGCAACAGCTCTGAGTGTCTGACTGCATTTTGTGGGTTCCTAGTTCAAACAGTTGGGGAAAAAGATTCCCACCAATCTAAATATCCAATGCACTTCTAGAAAAACCATATTAATGGAACGTGAGAAATCATGGGTATAATACCTAATAGCAATGGCCAAAAGCAGACTGCTTTTCTCCAGAAAATGCATGTTAAGTGTTAAAGTGAAAAGAAAACAACATTAAAGTGATAAAACCACTCAACTCCATTCCTAAACACAACCAACTAAGGTAGACAGAAAACTGAATAAACAAAAAACTATAAAATCAGATTAAGGGATCTGGAGTCATCACTTTTTTAAAGACAAAAAAGCAAAGAAAAGACAAAATAAGCCAATTGAAGTGAGTACATGGGTTTTTTTCAGGCTTCCCTTATGGAGTATGAGTCAGATACAGTCCAATGAATCACCCTGGTTAACAGGTTTACCTTTGGGCTTAGAAGATTCTGTTCAAGCTATGTTGATCTAGCTTGGGAAAGCAAGATGCTGCCACTAGCATGGATCCCACAAAAGACAGATACATTGGATGTGGGAATCTGCTCAAGCTTTGAGTGTTTTGAGTTAGTGCCGAAAGCCGGCTAAACCTTAAAAACGATAGCTACTGAGTTGTTTTGCCACTGGGGTGACTTTGGCACCCTTCTTCAGTCATGAGGATTATCTACAAACGTAGAAGAAATTATGGAGCTTATGCTGGATTTCAGTAACCCCTCAATTTTTGCCAGATTTCTGATGCACTTTGACTTGATGCGCCCTGGGTACCTGCCAATCTGGTTGTCTGTGTTCTTTCCAAAAACTGTTCCTCAAATTGGCACCTCCCTGGCCATATGTAAGTCCCGTGTAAAAGGTGCCATGGGTTCCAAGAGCACTCTGACCAGGGAAGTCCTCTGGGGGCTGCAGCACATATTGTGCCACCCTTAGAGGTCCTGTACCTTAACACACACACGCTTCCATTGCAGGCTGCGTGTTTTTGGTGCAGAGAAAAGTGAAGAGTCAACATGGCACACATACCTGCAATCCACTGCCTACTGTATAGGTAGGACACCTTTCTAGCTGGGTGCACTATACCACTGGTGAGGTACAGTTGCAGAAGCACTGAACCACTACAGTGTCTAAGTCCAACATTGTAACTGCAGTAAGGCCATAAAAGAGTACATGGTCTGGGAGTTTGTCATTACGAACTTCACAGCTCCATATTGGCTTTACTGGATTCCGGAAAGTTTGGTATCAAACTTCTCAGCATAATAAACACACACTGATGCCAGTATGGGATGTATTATACAATGCACTCAGAGGGCATCTTAGAGAAGCCCCCTGAAAAATGACAAGCCTTTGGTGGGTACCCTGATTGGTACACACCCTCCTGCCAATACGACCCATGTTTCTGGACCCCTGGGGTGGGAGCCTTCGCTCCCTGAGCCCAGAAACAAAACCTTTCCTGGGCAGAAGTGGTCACACCTACCCCAGGTCAGGAAGAGCCATCTGTGGCAGGGGAGCATCAAAGGCCTTCCCGCCTTTTTATTGTGACCACCTGCCCCTCCTTCCAACAGGAGCAGACCCCTTCCTTTCGCCCCTCCTTTTCAGCTGGAATGCAGGCGGGAAAAATTAGAGCAGTCCAGAAAGTGTGTCCACTTCTGCCAAGCCCAACCCTCAGGTGGGAGAGGTAAGGTGAAGCCCACTCTTCAGGGCCCACCATCATGCAGATAGTAGACACTGTCCAATCAGGATTAGGGATTGTACCCACTCCCCCATGTTGGGTGAGCACACCAAGGGTTTAGTAGCCCATTTGCTAATGACCTTGAGACACCTAAAACACCACCTAACAACAGTATTTAGGTGCAGCTCTGAACCAAGAACACAGATTCCCACAACCTATGAAGAAGGACGAAAGAAGATGCCCAACAGAGGAAACTGCAGAGAAGAACTGACTTGGCCCCGCCCAACCGGCCCGTCTGCAGTTTCCAGAGAACTTGTGCCAAAAGTCACCTTGTTCTGCCCCCAGTGATCTTCAGAAGACGGGATCTCCTGTGAACAGCAGCTCTGTTCAAAAGACACTCCCAAGACAGACTCTGAGCCTGCTGAGGACAAAGAAGCCCGACGCCTGTAACCACCACAGCACCCGACGCCTACGGCCTGAATCCAGTTGGCCCACCGGTCACAGCGAGGTCCCCCAGTGCGACAGAGTCTAAATCCACCATGGGTTTACCCCTCTAGGACTGCCCGACGTTGCCTGCAGCCTCTGCATGGAGACCCCCCAACCGTGAGTGGCCCATAAGGTGAAATCCAAACTCAAAGACACCCCAACATCCACCCATCCTGCGCCATGGAGAAGAGAACATGAGGATCACCTACGTCCCCGAGCCCTCCTGCTTACCTGCCAAGCTGTTGGTTCCTCTGAGAAGTCTTCCTGGACTGAGCCTGCAGCCAAAATCCAAAACCGGGAACTCCCACTGAAAACAACAGGAAACCGGATGTCAAAACAGCACCCTGCACCCAGCTGTCCCTGTGGCGCACTGGGGGTGCACTTTGTTTGCTAAATCAGATCCCCCTTTGCCCTGAGCCTAACACCGGGAGCTTTGCTCCCACAACCTTGTGGCAAGCCCGTGAGCAGCCACCAACTGGAGGCCCCCTATCCCCCATTGTTTAACATAGGTCCTCAGCACTCTGCTCCTGGCCATCCTAGTGCCACTGAGGGTGTTCTGAGAGTGCATCCTTGACCCTGGGGGAATCCTGGTTCTAACCCCAGAAACCCAACTTCCACCACTAACTACCTACTTGTAAATAGGGACTTACGCGGAGAGGGACGGAGATTGAACCAATCTCCGCACTTTCCGCATAGTTCCGTTACATGACGCCCACCACCCGCCCGGATCTCTAAATAACCTTAAAAAGCCTTAAATAACATTTAAAATAAATAACCTTACCTTATTGGCGTTGCATCTGTCTCCATGCGGGGCATGCGCATTCCTCGCTGGAATGTGCATGTGCAGGCACACACGCATGCACAGTTCCCAGAAGAAGGCGCAATGGAGACGGATGCGCCGCTGATAAGGTAAGGTTATTTTAAATGTTATTTAGGGCTTTTTAAGGTTATTTAGAGATGCGGGCGGGAGGCAGGCGGGAAGCAAGTGGCGGGCGGGAGACCAAGTTACGCTCCGAGTGTGAGGAAATTTGCCTTGTTTCTCCGCCTACATTGCTATGAAACCTCAAAAAACTGCAAATGTACCAACACTGAATTACTTACCTTTTGCTAGAAAATGTCTCAGTGTGATATCTAGGCATATCACATTGCTTAGAAAAATAACTTAAAAAGTCATCCAAGAAGTAACCTGCACAGTAATCTATAAAGTAACTGAAAAGTAATGTTGAACTGTTGACTTACCTTTAAATCAACCAAATACATTTGAACCTGCATTCAATTGTATTATTTTACTTACCTGCACCAGGCTTGGGGTGGTTCTAGAAATAAAATAACTAACTGATATTTTTGAATCAAACAAATTGATCTTAGTTCAGTTTTTGAGTATGTGACATAATTTCTTGCCTGAGTGTGTACAACAAATGCTTAACACTACCCTCTGATATTGCCTTATTGCTCGCCCGCACTACCACAAATAGAAAGTAAGGTGCTATCTTCTTTTACCTCTGCCTACCTTTAGTGTTCCACTGGACTCTGTGAAACCTATACCTTACTTTTTTATAGTATATACAGAAACAGCTTCCTACAGCTTGGGATCCTCTAGCAGGATGAAGTTAAAAGGTGTGTGTGGACAGGGCTCCACAAAGCCACATTTCTTCACCTTTTTTCCCCTACCTAATGCTTTAATTTGGACCAACAAGGACACATTGCCCACCAAGGTCATGTCATTCTTCAGTAGCCTTGGCATCGTGTCCTGCTTGTCTTGAGACTGTAATTTCCAGATGAACTTAAAATAAAATTCCAGAGCGGACAGAGACATAAAGTCATCCTAGTGCCAGAGTGACCATGGTGTCCACATTTTTCAATTTTGACCTGCTCTGTGGTTTTGCAGGGATAACCTAAGGCTCCAGTTGGACCTTTCTTTCAATGTATCTAAGTTTGTGGGACCCTCATAGGCTACAGCATCTTGCCTTACTTGCTGTTGCATCTTGACTCTGACAAATTGTAAGTCAATAGTCTACTGACTAGTTTGAACCACAAGGTTATATCCAACCCATATAGCACCACTGTAATCCAGAAATGGTATCCATTGTATTGTGATTGCACTTATTTAGCACTTACTGACGAGGGAGTGAAGCGCTTTTTTGGAGAGTAGCATGCTACTCCGGAACCCATAAAGGATTAGAGGTGAATTAGTATAGTGAATTATGAAAGTAATGTGACTGTTAGGCATGTTAGTCTCATATTGGATTGAGAAGGATAGTGGAGGGATAGAAGAGGGCAAAAGGTTTGCACTTATATAGCGCTTGCTACTCCTGTTGAGGTGTTGAAGCACTTATTCGGTGAGTAAAACATTACCCCGAATCCCATAAGGATTGGTAGTGAATTAGTACAGTGAAATATGACATTAATTTGACTGGTGGACATGTTATTCTGGTATTTGGATTGAAAAGGATGGTGGGGTAAAAGGGAGGTGGAAGGGAACGAGTCGGAGGGAAGGGCTTGTTTTGGGAAGTCGGGACAGTAAAAGAGGTATGAGATGATGCAAGGAGGAGTAGAGTAGGGAAGAGTCTAGAAAGAGTTGTTTTGAGGATCATAGTAGTGGTATGGGGTTTGAATGAATGAGAGTGTGGAGGTAGAGGATATATTCATAGAGGTATAGGATGAGAAATAGTGTAGTGCATTGGAAAGAGTAGTAGATAGAGGTTGAGAGTAGTCAGAGAGTTGGGGTAGAGGCTATATTGAGAGCGGTATAGGGTGAGAAATAGGGTAGTGCATTGGATATGCTGAATTAGAAGAAAAGTAATAAATATAAGGATCCATAAGGACATTGAAGGTATATAGATTAATAAAGGAAGGTAGTATATGTAGATTAGAGATGCATTAAATAGACTCCATCTTTCAAGTGTTGTTGTACTTCATATTATTATTCTTTTTTCATTGTAATTTAATTGTGGAGCAATTGTAGATAAATAGTTATGTTAAAAGTTTTACTTATTTATGCAGTCACCTATATATATATATGTTAAAAACATAGACTAATGTACCTATCAGTAATATGTACATTTGTTAAGCAGAACTAATGAATATCTATAATTTTTTAAAACATAATTATTCTACACGTTTATACAAAACAATACATATATATATAGGTACATGTCTATAGGATAAATAAATGCTTACATACAAAGGGATATGCTCTATATTTCTGTTTGCGTATGGTGGTTATGTGGCGAAGAGGCAATTCTTGATTAGTTTTCTGAAGATAAGGTGGTTATCCTTGAATCTGATGTTGTGGGGTAAAGAGATCCATAGTTTGGCTGCTTGAACCAATAAGGATGTGCCACACTGTTCTTTTTCTTGTGCAGTGGGATTTTGATGTAAGGTACCACTCTAGAGCGGAGGTTCCTTTATTGAATGTATTTGGTGATTTTATTCCTGATGAAGAGTGGTCCTGTTCCATGTAACGCTTTGTGGGTGATGCAAATCAACTTGAACATGGATCTTCTGGCAACTGGTAACCAATGCAGGGCTTTCAAGGCAGGGGAGATGAGGTCTGGCTGTTTTATATGTCAGAGAAGTCTGGTAGCCGAATTCTAAATCCATTGTAGGTTTTTCACAGTCGTTAAAGGTGATCCGTGGTATAGGCTATTGGTGTTATTGAGTTTGGACAAAACAAGGGAGATGGTAGTCTGGACTTGTGTGGAAATCCCAAATGGGGTAAGATTTGTCATAGAGATTGTATAGTACCAAAGCTTGATCTTGCTAGTTTGTTTACTTGGGCATTCATTGATAGCTTGGAGTCCATGGTCATTCCAAGGTTTTTTACTTCCTTCAATACTTAGGCGGTGTTGCCAGATCATCAGGCCGGTTATAATGTTTCCTACTGCCACATGTGAGTATTTCCATTTTGGAAGGATTCAATTTGAGATGGCTCCATATCATCCATTGATCCAAGGCTCTGAGACAACTGAAAATTGGTGAGTTACCAATGTCTTTGGGGCATTCCAGTTGAAGGAGTATTTGTATTTGTGTGTCATTTGCATAGTTATAACAAGTTGGTGAAATTGATTGATCGGTGTAGATAATAACTTCATGTAGATGTTGAAAGCATATGCAAGAGGATAGAACTCTGAGTGAACCCTGCTTTAGTGAAGTTCACTTTGGACGAGAAAGAGAGGATATGGATGACATTGGTTCTGTTGCAAAGGGAGAGCAGTCACATCTATGTCGCTTTTGTAGAGTCTTTGTGTCAGTGTGTCATGATCAACCGTGTCAAAGGCAGCCGAGAGATCCAGTAGAAGTAGCGCAGCAACCTCGTTGCAATCAACTGTGTTCTTCAGGTCAGCCCAGATGGCAAGGAGAGCAGATTCTGTGTCTCCTCCTGGACTGAATCCCATTTGGAAGTCTGAATGTGTGGCATTGTCCTCAATGAATCGTGACATCTGGGCGAATGCTGCTCTTTCTATCAGTTTGCCCAGGAAAGGTCCCTTTGTAATGGGTCTGTAGTTGTCAGGGTTCAGCGAATCCAAGTTTGTTTTCTTCAGTTATGTGAGTATGTAGAACTTTTTGAGTTCTTCTGGAAATATTCCTGTAGTTAAAAAATTGTTGATGATTCTTCTTACTAGAGTGGCAGCAGGGGTTGTTAGAGGAATTGTCTTGAAGGTTTGTGGTGAAAACATTTCAGAAGGGCTGCCGACAGGCCTTCCTGGTTTGACCAGGTAGGACTCAGTCACTCACCTCCATTGACTGACATTGGCACTTTTTATTTTCTTGCTGATTTTTTAGTTGAAAACATATCACTGCTTTCTGTAGTCTCAAAATGCTTTATTTGGTATGCAGTGCCAAACCATATAAGTAAAAACATATACACGTATTAAAATCATCACAAATACAAGTAGATGAGAAGACAGAACGTCTATCTGTTGAAACTTAAAATACATGTTATCACTAATGTAACGAAGAGATTATTTCTAATTTCATATCGATTGCAAAAATGACAGATATTCTTAACCAGGCGCGTCGTGTGCAAATAGCAATAAAGTGCATTAATCTAGGCTCAGCAATGTGCACATTTTGCTTTTAAATACTTTCTCGTAGTACAAAATAGAAATCTAAAAACAATTTAAAATTCCAAGAAATTACATGAAACACAAATATTCTTGGCAATGAACGTCACATAAAAATAGAGGAATACAGTACTTAATGCTGGGCTCAAAGATGTGCAAATTACGCTTTTAAGTGCCTACTAAGAGTGCAATTAACAGTGCTTGCATCATTTGTGCCCCGGTTGTAGTATCTACTGTGTTATATATATTTCTCTAGAGACTTTCTTTAGTGACCAAGTATGGTGCATTAGGAGTTTTCCTGCTGGGACTTAAAATACAGATCACAATCACACCCTGTTTACTTAGGATGTTTCTTATCTAGATGTAAAAACATTACTAAACTCAGGCTACAGATTGGTTCGATGTTGAATACAAAATTTTAAGAACCTTGCCATGTTTCTGACTGTAAGCTCTCAATCCAGCATTTGAAGAGCCAAAAAAGCTGATCTGAGAACTTTTCTTTCATTTTGTTTATTTTTTGTTTGAAAACATTGCAGACCATCCATATAGAGAGGACCCAAATAGTAACCCTGGGTAGAGTTTGCGTAGCTGTGCTACGCAACGCTACGTGAAGTTGTAAAAAACCTCTGCAACGGTATGCAGATTAATGCGCTCTTGCAAAGATGCTTGTTTCACATGATTGCGTATGCTCGCAAGATGTTTTTGATGAACGGCAATGCGGATCGCGTGTTCGGGGGGAAATATCATGCAAACTTCACCACACGGTTTCCAATGGGCACGGCCATCTTGTTTTCCTAGTATTTGCATGGTTCTGGGCCCCTGTTTTTCAATCCCTATCTAATCTTTTCACGCCTATGTTTTTTACACTGTTTTTCTGATCTTATTTATTTATTATCTATCCCTCTCTCTCCCTAAGTGTATATTGTGCATTTTATTTTTACTTTTACTGTGGTTTTTTACTGTTTTATATTACTTGCATTTTTACTTTCCTACTTCTTCTCCTTTCATTACTACATTTTCTTTTCTGCCCCTGCCCACCCAAAACAATGGCTAAGTAAACCTCGGGAGGCTCTAAGGGGAAGTGGGAGGTGCCTGTACCCAGGAGCTGCCTTACTTGCAGCAGATTGTACCTGGAAGGGGTGCAGCACCAGGCCCTTTTTACTGAGGCAGAGGTGGCTGCCCTTGCCTTTTTTCCATGCAGCGCCACCTCTCCTTAACCTTGGCAGCAGGCGGCAGGCCCGACTCTGGTTACGCTAGCTAGGAGCGACACCGCCAGTGGGCGAGGGTGCGCCGCAGTGTTTCCCTGCTCTGAGGTCCGGCGCACCCATAACCAGCTGACTCACCGGTGGTCAGATATATTGGACCGGGAGCAAGACCTGCTGGACCTGCTTAGGTGTTGAGGTCATGGGGCTTAGTGAGTAACTAATTATAGCAGTGCTGTGTGTTCTGTTCTGTGTTATTGCGAATATAATTTTTTTCCCAAATAGCAAGAATGCTTCTGCTTACATGCAGGTAAGTTTCGTTTAACCATCTGATATGATTGCTATTTTAGACAATAGACAGGTGCTCGGCGCTACTAATCTTACTTGTTTGCAGCTTTGCGCTCGCTTGGGCCGGTCATTATGTAAGAGAGTTTAGAGAACTTAAATTAGGTAATGCTGGAGAGACTTCAGCCCTTTCCTTTGTCCTCCTGTCACTAAGATAGTGTTGGATTGAAAGTTAGTATTAGTTTGTAATTTTTTTGCAGTCTGCGTTACGCATCCTCCATCATGTCACTCATGTGCTGCTGAGTGCTGACTCCATTCCTTAGTAGATCCATTTGTAGTTTGTTAGTGAGTGAGTAATATAACAACTAAGTCATCAGCACATCATCAGCATCAACCAACTAACAATTTAGTGTAATCAAATTTATGCATGCATCCATCTATGCCATTTTTGAGGGCCAAATGGAAATAAACAATTGGACCGTCAAAGGGTGTTGATTCATTGATGATTTTGAATGAGATTGAAAACTAAGAGGAGGCAAATATATTTTTGGCAATTCATTTCCAATGTCTTTGGAATAGGTGGGCTAGGTCAGGTGTTACTTAGGTTTAGGATACTGGAATCAGAGTGGAACACTCCATTAATAAATTATAACTAGACTGTCCACGAATCCTGCAATACTACTAGTGGATCAGATTAGATAGGTCAATGTGTTATTGCAATTGTTGTTTCTAGAAATGTTTCTAGAGCGTTTTAAAAACTATTTTATATGTGTCACACCAATCATCAATGTTTGTCTCTTTCTTTATTATATCTTACATGATCAGCACCCAGGGGCAAGAAGACAGAGTCTGAGGCGAGAGCTGAAGATGCCTCCCAGGGCCAGGACTGCTCCGCTACCGAGGGCTCTGCTGCTGGTCCCAGTAAGTCCTCCTGTTGTTAATATTATTCATTATATTTCCCTACATTTACTGCACCTTATTTTTTCTGAACTATTATTTTCATTCCCAAATTTTTACCAAATCTTCTTCGATCTATCTGTTTCTAGATTTTTGTTATCCCTGCCTCTAACTGCCTCTGACTCTGTACTACTACTATTAGTCTGTCTGTAGCTTGCCCTGTTGACAACTCTTTATTTTAAAAAAAATTAAAACTCCGATTCACCTTTAGCTCGACCCACTGAGTCCAGTCCTTTGGGTTGTCTTTTTCTTAATCTTGAGAGGCTTTTTGACAATAACCACCAACAAAATGTCCAACCAGATATTTTACTATTTTTGATAGGATAGGACTCTACTCTGGTACTCGATTTGTATTAATGATGTATGTGGTCTATGAATGTATTGTATTAACTATTTTCAATCTTACTAGTGAAAACGAATAATGGGGGAGGCGTATATGGCATTTAAAAAATGTGTAATGTTTTTTCTAGGTGTACCGACCAACAGTGCTTGGGCATGCGGCCGGGTAGGAGATGCCATACAGGAGGGAGCAGCAGATATGGCAGCTGCAGGGGTGGGTGATCCAGCAGCAGTGGCGGACGGTGGTAAGTTATACTTATATTTACTCCTCATAGACAACAGTTACACACTCGCGGCAAGACTGTAAACTGTATGTTGAGAGAGTCTAAGTTGTTGTGAACAACGGTTGAAGAAGAAATACACCCTATACTTAGCATTAGCAATAGCATTAGTGGCAGGAGTTGAGTAACTAAGGGCCTCATCCATCTGACTTCAACTCAGCTGGGAAAGTTTTATGGAGAACACTAAGAGTCATACGACCTTGATGGATGGGTTGAACGAAAAGGGAAAGAAGGATGGATGGAGGAAGGATGGGCAAGATGTGATATATAACTGGCAGGGATGGATGCTTGGGATGCATAGGTGGCTGATAGAAATCGGATGCATGCATGGGTGGTTGAAGGATGGATGGAAGGTGAAAGAAAAGATCCCTGCCTGGGTGGGTAAACTGTATGGGTGATCGGAATAATCCTCCTGGGGGGTTTCATGGGTCAAACTCACAGGTGAGCAAGGAAGGACGCATGGGTGGTGGTTTAAAAAAAATGTTTGTTGTTGGTGAAATCAATGCTTGTTGAGAGATTAAGAAGAATGATAGATGTTTACTTTGAATGGAAGGATGCCTGGATGGTATTCAATCAATCATCTTAGCATAGGTGGAGACTATCACTGGATGAAGAGTCTTTGAAGAGAATGTAAAAGAAAAATAAGCTGCTCCAGAGTAGCAAAGCCAAGGAGAATAGAAGAATAGAATGAAAAAAAAGATAAGGCTAAAAAAGCAATGATATGATTGATGGAATGGAAAAATCACTAGGAAGAGAAACAGGACTGTTTTTTTTGCAAGGTTTTTGATTCAATATTGTATTTCCAGAATACTCCCTTGACTCACAGTAGTTTGCAAGCACAGCACAGCATATGTATTGTGTATGTGTATGTTATCACCTAGCGCCTCCCTCCGACCCCGAGGCCCACTCCCTACCTATGTCATTTATTGTCAACTGTGTCAGCCTGCCATGGATTGCCTATTGGCTGCATGGTCATTGGTTACACAATCGATCAAAATTACCTCATGCCGTGCCATATAATCAATGATCATTTGAATCAGATATAATCTGCCTTGTTGTAGTAGTCAGGGTGAAAGTGAAATTGAGGAGTTTCCAATGATGTAAAAGAGTATGGACACCCATAGAAAAATAAGATAATTGTGTACCTTTAGTCTACAGCTTCCCCACCTGCAGACAGTAGTAAATAAAAATAATGTGAGTCTGTGACAAGAGTATGTTTGTCTAGGGAACAAGTTGACTGAGCTGGCATGCCTACAAGGTTAATTTAGATAAACAGAGCGAGAAGTAGAAGTCTTATCTACTCCATAGTGCCTAGTAGTAATGCCTGAAGCTCCCACAAATATTAGAGGCCAAGGAAGTGGGAGGATACCACAAATGTTATGTACTGTGGTTGCTACAGCTACTGTACCACTACTTGTAGAATTAATTTTGTGTTACTATTTTCTCAAGAGTATTGGTTACAATCTCTTTTGTCTTTCTTGATATAGCTACTCCTTCCCTACCAAAAGCCAAAGGACCAAACAGGAAGGAGTTGGCAGTCATGGCCCAGTGCCGGAAATTGGACCCCATCTACAAGGAATATTGTTGGCTGGTAGTTCTGGTGGTGGAGGAGGAGGAGGCGGCAGCAGCGTCACCCTCCTAAAATGCCCGAGGCCCCAGCCAGGCCCCCCCCAGTGGTACGGCACTGCGGTCTGGCAGCTGCTGGCTGTGGTTCATTTAACACTGCTGCCCCCCTGTGGATGCAATTGAGAAGCATTCCAGCACCGGATACTCCAACAAATGGTGTGCCTAGAGGAGTGGATAAAGGTCCTGGAGGGTAACAAGAAAGCCCACCGTATAGAACTTCGTCAGCTTGCCCCTTTTGAAATCTTTCTTTTGGTTTGTGGGAATTTAACATTGAGAAAAGTTGGGGTTTATATTATTTATTATGGACAATGGACTTTGGAGTGGACATTGGTTATTGGTTGGACTTTTCATTCTTTGGACCTTGGTTTGGGTTAGGAAGAGGGCTGGGTCAGGTGTCTGAGATTTTTACAATAGTTTATTTTTGTTAGGGTAATACATTATTTATACTTAAAGTGTACATATGATGTAAATAGGAGGGTGTCACAGAGATTATTTGTAGTAATATTAGTGAGCTGCTTCTGTATTACGATACTAAAAACACGTTCCTGAATATATGATGTGAAAGCTTTAGAATTTGGATGAGTGTGCCTTTGCACTGTCAGTTTCCGGGCCAAAGAGGACATGAAAGAGCTGAAATTTGATCATATATTCAAAGCTGTTCTGATTCTGGAAAGGGCCCCAAAATACGTTTGGCCCCCGTCCTCCAACATCCTTAAAATGTCCGTGGCAGATGCCCATGCCCATGAGCATATCACATCTTTTATAAGGGCTTTCCATATTTATGTGGGAATTTGATATGGATTTGAGATACTATAAATCTCATATAATGGTTTATGTCCCTAAGAAGTCCAGAATTAAACTCTCTGTATGTTGGCTTTAATTTGGTATCTTCATTGGCCAGTTACCCCTTATCTGGAAATTATATTTGAAACATCTGGTCACTGATACTCCAACATATTTGCCAGACAAAGGAAATGCTTCCACTCATTAGTCCCCTTTTTAACCTGTTCCTCCTCGTAGGTGGAAAACCAGTGGCTGCTTTTTAAAAATTTTTAAATCACTATGTGTCGCAATAGCAACTTACAGGGCTGGTGTTTGGGGCTATGTCAACGGTAATGGTATCCTGATTGGTGGAGTCTTTAATCTCAGCCCTCTAGTTGTTTCAATTTTGTATATCATGATGAGTTAGGTCTTCCTTACATCGAAGACCATATTAAGCTTCTACCAGGCGATCAATGATTGTGTTAGATGTGATCAGGGGCTTAATATTCCCTGGCTCTGGCTAGCTTACATGAAAAATATCTTCTCACAACTATAATTCTTTGCTAACCCTACTTGCATAACAAAGCTGGATAAATCCTGACCTAAGTGCACTTTCATGGATGCTAATTGTCGACATCGAGTTCTGAGGGAAGCCATAAGGGGAACGAATAAACATGACTGCACTTCATCCTTTTTTATAAATGTAATGAGAAACTTAAAAGGTTGCTTTTAGTGTCTATCTTAAAATTGTACAATTGTGTCATGTAGTACAGCTTTTATCTTTCTTCAGACTCTAAATGGTCAAAAAATATGCTTTGATGTTCTAAAAAAATGTTAAGTGCTGTTTGCTTCCGTAAATCCATGTATGAATAGTTTAATATTTTCACTCCCTGCAGTTTTTACGCATTGTTGTTGCAATGAAATGATGTGTTTTTAGGATTACGTTTCTTGATCGAATAAAGCTTTTTGTTTGATTGATTGTTCTTATCCATTACTTATTGCTATCATTACTGTTCTTACAAACTACAGTGTTATCGTTACCTACTAACTCCTTTGACCTTACTGTGTGTGTCCTTCGGGGTGTTCTTTGGATTGACTGAATCAAAAGTATTTATTGATGAATGGGATTTTACAGGAGGGCGTCCCAATGATACCGAATTGTGGAATTGTTTGACTCCATATTTGTAAAATTGGTTGCATTTATTGTTGGTGAGACACATTCTGTTTAGGAACTAACACATGGAGGCAATGCTTGGTTAGGAGAACTTAACATACCAGCCTGGGTTACATTACGTGAACTTGGGGCCTTATTTATGAAGGCCTACAACACTTTTACTCTGTCATTGTGTCACTTTTTGTGATGCTAAGGCGGCATAAATAATGTGCCACATGGAGCCATATTTACAAAGTGACACATCTGAGCAGATGCGTCACTTTGTAAAGGCCTGCGGGACATTATACCTGCGTCTGGTATAATGTATGAAGGGTAGGCGCAATAAAGGGCTATAGAAATGGTGCAGAACACTTATGGAACACTACTGTGTCAAAATCTTAGGCCTGCCTCACAGCAGGTTTAAGACTGGTGCAGACCCTTTCACATGAGGCTTGCCCCATGTGAAAGGACAGATTGCTGGAGTTGCGTCTATCTTCAGACACACCCAAGCAATGCATCACTTTTGCGCCTACAGATATGTCAGTAATACTAACGTATCTGTAACTCCTTGAGACATGGAGCGCCATAAATTAAATATGGCACATCCATGGTGTCCATCCATCCATGCAAGGAGGGTGTAGTGAAAACGGTTGCATTGCTGTTTTCACGCAGCGATGCAACAGTTTTCATAAATGTGGCCTTTGACGTTTTAACATGATGATCCCTAATTGAGCTGCTGACTAACCAATTTATGTGGTTCATCTTCTTTTAAATCTTGCTCAAACCTTTTGCTTCTTTGCTAAATATAGTGTAGAATCTAGGTCTATTTAATGCATGATGACCTGAGGCATTGGTGTTTGCTAAAGACTGTTGTTTTATTTCTTCCTTTACAGAGCCTTTTGAGTTGCCCCTTAGTTGAAGAATTTTTTTAACCATTTTTACTTCTTTCACGTTGACCTATGTCCTGTGTATTATCATGGTTTGAATTTGAAGCTGCCCCAATTTGGGATAAAATTTCTGTTTGAGAATTATCTATTGGATCCAGCATTGAAATTGAAAGCTCAGATTGCCTGACTTCCAGCTGTTGCTCATTCTCTAAATTTTGCATCAAAATTTCGGTCGAGGGTAGAAGTAAGTCCACACCATTTGGGCTTTAGATTAACCTGAGTTCAGCTGCTTTATTGTTGTCTGCCATGATTGAAGTATTCAGGAGGGATTTATCCGCCAGGTTTTCTTTGCAGTGAGAAACCACCTCACACTAGGTTGTCCGCTTTGTCTGCAGTTCTTGAAACCTCCTTTATGGAATTTTGGTATAGGTCAGCGCAGCCAGGCACCTTACTGTGCTGTCCGACACCAAAGTGAAAGGGTAGGAATGCACTGTATTTAAGCAATACAGTGCATTCTTTTCCAACGTAGAAACACTTGCATCATGGTGCTTTTGCTTTTGTGCAGGAAGGGTCACCTTCCTGCACAAAAACAATCCTTAGAGGCGTTTTCCTCTTTTTATGTTTGCTGCAGAATGTAGCACATATCGAAAGATGAACAAACGAGGAGAAATTATGTTATTTCTCCTTGTTACACCTTACCTTGGAAGGAGCATGGATTTTGCGCTTCCCCTTGTTTACATGTTTTGGTAAATCTGGGGCAGCTTCAAATTCCATGGGTGTTGCATGGGAAAACCCACAGTAACTCTCTTGGAATGTTCCCGGGCACAGAGTAAGGCAACACAGCAATTTGTGCTAAGTCAACTGACTCAGGTCTATTAGGCCACTCAAAGACATGCAGGGTGGCTTTGCGTTACTTAATAAATCTTTATAAGAACCCTGCTTTTTCGCATATACCGCTTTACGTGCTACAAAAGTGAGGCAGCGATCTCATAGATAAGCCCCCAGTGTGCGTTGCTGCAGACTGCATCACTAGTTGTGAGTCATTGGTATGTATTCTGTTGATCTTTGATAGGGTACTGTGATACTGATGCTGTGCAATCCAACGTTTTTTGTACATTTAGCTTACAGTTCCATATGATTTAGAGACAAGTGCATGAGAGTGTTTTCTTTTTCAGTTTTTAAAGATTAGAAAACTTCAGAAGGGGACTCAACTTGTCATCCAAAGGGGCACATTTACAAAACTTGGATTGCTGATTGGCCTCAGTATTTAGACTTTGTATACGTTTTCCAGTACGGCTTTCTGAATATAGCTAAAATATTAAATAGGTTCATTTGTATGTCTAATTTCTGTGAGCGAAAATGTAAGGCCTCAATTGTGGCTTGAAACACTGCTAAGAGAAATGACCAGCTGTCGTTTTTTTCTGTTCCTATCCGGAGTAACACTGAGTGACTTGCCTTTTGATACCTCCATATCTGAGTTTTTTCTGTTTTCATGTTTCACATCCTTATGAATGATTGTGTATTTGTTCTTGGGCTCGTGGATGCATCAGTTGCCTGCAAAGATTTTCCACCAACCACCCTTATTGTTGTTATCACTTTTTGTTATACAGAGCTTCAGACTCCAGAATGCGTTAACCATTGAGTGTTGGAAGTTTTTGAAGATGCTGGGGAGTTTTTACTATTGAATTTAGACTGGAATATATCATGTTTTCTTTGTCCAGTATTGTAGGTGGAAATCCCTCAGTGATTCACCAAATAAAACATTCCCAAGTGCACTCCTGAATGCAGGAGCAGACATATGCGGTAGAGGACTTACATAAAATGGTCAAGGAAGGTAAGGCATCTATATATTGTGGGATATGTTCCTGGACACACCCTATAAATTAATGCAATGGTCTGCAACAAATCACAGCTAGCCCTGGTCTGCGTTCACAGGCTGGGAAGAAGTCCTACTCCAAAGCCAGCAACACCGTTGATGCCTGTACTCCCTGTAGCAATTGGCACCATGTCACGGTTCAAAGTCCTGATGGGCTGGTGCCACAAGCCACACTGACGCCCCTTGCTCTAATTGGGAGCTCAGGCTGCTAAACATCAACACCGGCTCTGCATGCTCCCTTTCCACCACTCTACTTCACCTCAAACCACTGACTCCTCAGAGGTTGTGTGGAAAAGCTTAGGTTGGGAGGATGAAGGGGCAGCAGAATTAAATAGCTTGCGGCTACAGAGCCAGTTGCTTCTGTAGCGTCCTCTAACGTTAGCCTTGGATGACTCTGTCACTCACTTGCAGGCCCCTGTAGCATCCACCCCAGTGCTGGAGCATGCAAATGACTACAACACACATAGAGCTCTGTAATACACATCTTTATTCTTCAGCCAGCATGCAACCATTCACTGATCACACTGCGTCATAGGCTTTATTGATCAAACAAATAGCTTCCAACTGTTTATGTAACTATGCAAGGAGTCTGCCTAGGACTACAAGGGTCCTACTGCACATGATCGCACAACCCTACATCTCCCCCTTTGGTAAATGAAAAAAACAGTTCCTCATTGTGTCATCGAGGTACTCTCACTACTCCTCCGTATCAAGCAGTATGAGGTGAAGGAGGTGTACTGTCATGTGGTATCATAGATGCAGACTCAGATGCTTGACTTTGGCACTCATAAGGCTTTATCTCACTTGTAAGGACAGGAGCACATGAACATCGATGCAATGTGACAAGTCTCGCATAATGAACTTTCTGGAACATTGTGCCGTCCCCATATGTCCTTTATGTGAGAAGTTGGCCTGGAATATACAGTCCACTATTCTAGTGGGCATCTTGCACCAGTTCAAATGACCCTTATTGATAGTAGGTTTAAAGACAACCTTATAGAAAGCTATCCTAGTGATAGCTGTGGAGAGCAACATTCAGGCTAAGTCTTGAAGGAATGTAAAGCAGCTTGTTTTACCAGTCTATAATTTTGTGAATGCTCAAATGAAAGGAGAACCACGCCAGGCATATATATAAAATATATGTATTTATTCTAAACACATCCCTCTAGTACCTTTTTGAGGCTAGAGGCAAAAGTACATTCAGTAAACTTATTTAACACACAGTAAGTTAACACAATATACGTAGAGCCCTAGGAGCGTACCAAACCATATATTAAGAAAGTAGTATAAGAACCACGACTCGCATAGAGACAAGGACTAGAGCCTGTAGAACTGCTGGGGCCACCAGGAATCCCCTAAGGTAGTGACACAGGGGACCCACGGGGGATACGTGCAGTGTCTAAACGCAGCTGTGAATCATCATTAACTTCTATGGGGAAAGTAGCAGTTGGAATTTTAAAGATAAAGGACACTTAGAAGAGGACTTGGAGCAAACCCCTTTAGAACTAGGAGGTTCTAGAGTCAACACCCACGGGAGCACTGAAGTACTCGAGTTACTTCACCCGGGTAAGCCGGGTGCATAGGTGTCTTTTCGTGTCGGGTTTCGTTGTCGTTTTCAACGGCGATCTGCTGCAAAGTGTTGCTGGCATCCAAGTGGAAAGTGTCTGGTGTGATCCAAGCCGAGTTCAAAGATGAGAGGAACCTGAAAGCAGAGGGGACAGAGTCTGGGTCACTTTCCAGTGACCAGGAAGACGATAGGCAGATGTCGTCCAATGTTGGTGATTCAGATAAAGAAGGTGAAGCTTGACTCTTCAGACACGAGGACCAGGAGGCATTGGCAGCAACCAGGTTCTGGATTCGAGCTGTCCCACAAAGGATGTCGAGTGCTGCGGTGTCGGTTTCCAGATTGGACCAAACAGGCCTTGGCAACAGCAACCCATCAGAAAGCAGAGATAGGCTTTGGTGCAGACCAGCAATGTCTGAGGGACTCACCACACAGTGGAAAGTCAGGGCACGTCTGAAGCAACCAGGCAAGCCCAAGGAAAAGTAGTGTTACCTTTGAGGGGACCCACCAGTCAATGGAGTAGGGATCACAAAACGGACTCAAGTGGAAATGCAAGAAGCGGGCTCACGGAACATTCGTGGAGTTTAGACCCACAATCTTCAGTGCAGAAGCAGCTTGGGGCTTGGGCTACAAATAACCCAAAGCACAAGTTTGGGAAAGATCGGGAAGTTAATGCACTTTGCAAATGTACATGGTGTCCAGGGTCCTGGTTCCATGTCACCCGTGAGGGATGCGGGTCTCAGCTTTGCTGGGGCTTGGGTCAGCCTTAGAGAAGACTGGAAATGTGCTTCCTGGGCTGCATGTACTTCAGAGTCTGGCGGGAGCTTCGAAGATGCAGACCGTCAATTGCTTTGTTGTTGCCTGCTTGAGCAGGGGGGGTCACTCCTTGACCCCAAGGGAGATTCTTCTGTCCTCTAATTGTTAATAGAATGTTGAAGTTCCAGGATTCAGTTTCAGAGTTTCGTCCAGGTATAATCTAAAGTCCTGTTGCCTGGGGTCCCTTACTTATACTAAGAAAAGGGGTTGGACATGCTCTGGGGACCTACCTATGGGAGGGTCTGGGAAGATTGGTGGTTACACCCATTTCCCTTTGTCCAGTTTCGTGCCAGAGCAGCGGCTGGTAGCCCTTGCAACCAGTTTGAACTGGCTTAGCAGGGGGGGTAGGATTCCAAAGTGTTTGACACCAAACACAACATGGAAAGCCATCAACATCTCCTTCAAGACAGCAACCTCCCCAGAGAGCTGAAGCACGCAAAGATCAAAGCCTTACTCAAACATCCCAAAGCTGACCCCAAGGACCTCAAGAACTTCCTGCCCATCTCCCTGCTCTCATTCCTGGCGAAGGTCATCGAGAAGACCATCAAGAGACAACTGACCCGCTACCTCAAGGAGAACAGCATCTTGGACCCGTCCCAGTCTGGGTTCCGCAGCAACCACAGCACCGAAACGGCCCTCATAACCACCCCTGATGACATCATGGCCTTGTTGGACAACGGAGAAACCACGGCCCTCATCCTCCTGGACCTGTCAGCCGCCTTCAACACTGTCTGCCACCAAACTCTATGCACATGCCTCCACGACGCTGGGATCCAAGACAAGGCTCTGGACTGGACCACCTCCTCCCTCTCCAGTGGAACCCAGAGCATCTGCCTCCCCCCTTTCCACTCCGAAGCAACCGAGATCAACTGCGGCATACCCCAGGGCTCATCCCTCAGATCGACATTGTTCAAAATCTTCATGGTGATGCTAGCTCACGTCGCCTGACTGCATGACCTCAATATCATCTTGTACATCGATGACACCCAGCTGATCCTTTCCCTTGCAAAGGACCCCCTCACTGCCAAAGCCAACCTCCACAAAGAAATGAAAGCCATCGCCGAATGGATGAAGAATAGCTGACTGAAGCTAAACTCGGACAAAACGGAAGTCCACATCCTCTGCTCCACCCCCTCGGCCTGGGACGACTCCTGGTGGCCGACTGCACTGGGAACAGCCCCAACACCCATCTACCAAGCACGCAACCTTGGGTTCATCCTCAACTCTACTCTCTCCATGACAAAACAGGTCAACGCCGTCATGTCATCCTGATTTGACACCCTCTGCATGCTCCAAAAGATCTACAGGTGGATCCCCACTGAGACAAGAAGAACGGCCACGCAGGCCCTCGTCAGCAGCAGGTTGGACTACGGAAACGCCCTCTACGCAGGAGCTTCGGCCAAACTCCTGAAACTACTTCAACGCATCCAGATCGCCTCGACATACCTCGCCGAAGCCACATCACAACCCACCTGAGAGACCTGCACTGGCTCCCCATCGACAAAAGGATCACCTTCAAGCTCCTCACCTACTCACACAAGACACTCCACAACACCGGACCAGCATACCTCAACAGATAACTCGGCTTCTACACCTTAACCGCCAGCTCCGTCTTCCGACCTCACTCTCGCCACAGTTCCCTGCATGCACAGAGCGACCTCCGGTGGCCGATCGTTCTCCCATCTCGCCGCCAAGACCTAGAACACCCTCCCCACCCCCCTACGGCAGACCCAGGACCTGCTAACATTCAGAAGACTCCTCAAGACCTGGCTATTCGAGCAATAGCAGCATCCCTCCTCCCAGCACCTTGAGACCCTCACGGGTAAGTAGTGCGCTTTACAAATATTCTGATTGGATTGGATTAGGTAACTTTTTGACTCATAAATTTCAAATGGAATCTACAGCTAGTACTCTAACTTCAGTATTTCTTTCTCTTTACAAGGTTGTACGCTCAAACACTGCTGCCCATATTGAAGTTCATGAGAGCAGAATTAAACTCCACCATTGCTTATGGGTGCAAAAAATTGTGTGGCACTGCACTCAAACTGCGGAAAACAAAAAATGTAAATACTGATAAGCAAATCTTTTGTTTACCACGTAATGTGTCTCCTGCACAAGGGAGAATAGAATATGGCCTTGTTGAACAAGGTATATTAAGACAAAGCTATTTTGCAAGAATGTGATTCAAGTTCAAATCTGCAAACGAGGACATTCTAGGCCATCTGTTCTGGGTCAAAATATTCAACTCAGCTCAGAAATTGGCTCACAGAGAATAACCCCTTCTCCTTATTTACAAAGCAACGTTAAGCCACTTAACACCTTAGCTGCTATGGAACGTCCAGCTCCAGTGCTGAACGTTCCATTGCGCTGAGGTTCCGTGACGATTTGAACCTGTGTTTTCAATGTTGTCGGAAATACATAATATTGGTATCAGCGAACCGCAAATGATCCATTTAGCATATCCTGGTGTTTTCGCTACGCTACGAGCAAGAGTACTCCTGTTATGAACACATTTTTGATCTACCCACGGCATCCATCTTAGATCATGGCAGCCATTTTGTGTTTCTTGCCCTCACATACGCAATAACCTCTGATCACTTCATTTCGATTAAGGACACGTAGCCTTAGCCGAAGATTCACCTCTTTCATGACACGTGCACCTTAAAACCAGATCACGCTGTAGCTACATGACTCGACAAAGGCTGCCTCCTCTGCCCGAGGCCAGCCAAACTGAACTGGTTCTCGTGTCCATTGTCCCAATCATGATTAGGCGGCGGAAGCCGGTAGCCTTGCCCATTTACAACCCACAAACATCCCTTATCCCACTTTTCTATCTTCCACACCTGGCTCCGTTCCTTTCTTTCTGAATCTTTATTAGGGGGAGGCAACGAAATTTACGATGAGGCGGTCCGGCTCTTGAATGCAATATTGACAAGGGATTGTGATGAACTAGTGGGAACCCCTCTTCGTAATGTTTGGCATCAGATATTATCGATGGTTCCTGTGTAACGCCAAATATTTATTGTTTTAGACACAAAGGTTTTGAGAATGTATTACATGTAAAGAATTCGCCCACAGCTTAAAATTTAGTATATAAGGAGCAACCCTCTTTGTACAAATTGAACAGGCTCCTAGAATCTGCCCATGTGTGGTTTCTGTGACTTCTGTGTCCCTGCAGTAATAAACCTTTGGTCTTTGACGCCACCACCGAGAAGCCCGTGTTTCTGTTCATTTGCGCACCAAGACAGGTGGAACTCCGGGGTCTTTGGGTGTTGTTCCCTGACACCTCTGGACGGAACCAAAAAGTCCAGAACTCCAATTGGCGCCCAACGTAGGGCGACGTCATTCGGTACCGGTCCAAAAGCCTGAAGAGTTCGAGAAGCTTCGTGTGAAGATTCCTGAGGGAGGCGCCCCACTTCATCGATCCCGGCATATCGCAAAAGTGGCCCGAAGTTCTCTTCCACGAGGGTTCCTGTTCAGGACGGCTGCAGTGGGCCGTTGCCTTGACCGTCGCCCTGTCTTGGACCCGAGGTGCAGCCCTTAGTACAGCGAAACGTGACAGGTTCCTCCTTGGTGACGTCTTCAGTGCCTCAGTTAAGTATTTAGTGGTTGCTAGTTGGTTACTTCGTGAGGGTTGTTAAAATCCTTTTTGGTTCTTGGTTTGGTTTGGTTTCGTAAGATTATCACTGGTTGTTCTGGTTACGATAATCTATTTGGTTTAGTTTGGGTATCGATACATCAGTTCGTTTTGGTAGGCCTAAGTTCTTGGTTCAGGTGCACATATCTGTTTCTTGTTTTGTTTGTTCTTGTGTTCCGGACTGAAAATGGTAAGTCGGAGAAACTGTATGTTGTCTTGTTTTGGTTGCAACAGTGACTCACGATTGGAGGACTCATGTCTGGTTCCTCCGATTGGGACTCCCTTATATGACTTGTACTGTAAACATGGTGTGGGTCCTATATCTTATAATGAGGTGTGGGTCCGATACACTGAGAAAGATGGTGTCCTTAGTTGGCCACTGCATGGTAGTTTTGAACCCGAAATTCTTGATAATTTAGAAGCGAAATTGTTTAGGAAGAAAGCCCGGCCGGCAATGTTTGATTCTTTCCGTTACTGGCGAAAAGAATCCAAACAGAGAGAAATTAAGAGGTTAAAGAAAGAACAGAAAGAGCAAGAAGAGTTGACTCTGGAGCAAGCGGCTAAGCAGCTGCAAGATAATGAGTGTGAGAAGGCCATAGAGGTGGCCATTAGAGAGCATAATTTGGCGATTGACAAGTGCTATCCTGCCTTGCCATCGAAAACAGCTAAGATACTAGAGGACCCCGAAAACGATCCTCTGTTGTCTTATCTGTTACGGTCACCTCCACCGTATGCACAAGGTGCTACGGCTCCACCTTTACCGAATGTTCAATTGCCGGTTGCTGGACAACCTGGTATTCCTGCTCCTGCCCCTCAGAATCAAGCTCCTGTACCTCCTGTGGTTAATGTGAATATTCCTACGGCTCCTCCTCCTGGGTTGCCGACTTCTATACCTGTATCTGTCTCGCTTACACCTACTGTTCCACAAAGTATCTTCCTCGATACTCCTACTGTTCCGCTATCTGTTCCTACCTCTACTGTGTTCTCTACGTCTGCGAGTGTGTTGACTCCACTTTCTGTTCGTCGAAGAATCACTGATTCTGTTTCTAACATTCTGTCTCCTTTCTATAAAACTCTAATTAAGACTCCTACTTCTGACTCTGTACAGAGACGCAGTCAGCATCCAAGCACTGAGGAACGGGGAATTTTAGATTCCACGGCTCTCAGATGGATTTCGAAGAGTAGGAGATATAGTACGAGAGACGTGCTAGATACATTTATGCAGTGGAAGGAACCAACACAACGGTATGTCTTTGATGAGATGTGCTCGCTGTTACGTGAGGAGATAGAAGAAGATGATGTTGAATCGAATTTAGAAGACCTAATTAAGGTTCAGAAAGAGTTTGCTGCAGGAATGATAGTAGGTGAAAATATAGAAGAAGCGATGGAACTGATCTTAAGTTTTAGAAATGATCCATCTCTTCGTTCACCAAGAGACTTAGAGAAAGGTAAGACGAAGCTAAGTCGCCAATATCCAATGAGGGAGGTTCCTCCAATTTGGCGCGAAGCTGTGCAAGCTGACAATGTTAATGGTATTGTAGCTGCTCCGGCGCAATTCCAAAGGGTGTGGATACACATTCCGTGGAAGCAAGCCGAAGTGCTAGCAGTGAAGCAGGCCTTGCCAGACCCACGTAAGAACCCTGCTGGATACTATAAAGAACTGACGCAAACAGTTGAGGCTTGTATAATGAACTTAGCAGACATCGATATGTTATTTGGAAATGTAGTTCCGCAACCAATTTGGGCTAAAATTCGTAGGGAGAATCATCCAGTTGCCCTAGGTGGTGATTGGGCAGCTATCATTGCAACGGATGGTCAGCAAACAGGTGGTGCAAAACCCGAACCCCTAATTGCTAATCTTCCAGGTAGGATAATAGACTTAATGAAGACTCTGATGCCCGCATTGCGTGTTAATTGGGACAAGTTATCCGCATGCAGGCAGAAGAAAGACGAAAGTGTCTCCGACTTCTTCACGAGGTTCGAAGAGACTTTTGTAGATCATAGTGGTCAAGATATGAGCACAGAAGGAGGACAGAGACTGTTTGTCGATAAATTCGTGCATAATTTGTTACCTGAGTTATGCAATAAATTAAAGGATTCAGAGAGTGCGTGGGCTGTTTCTACAACTGCGCAAATACTTGCAACTGCACAGTATTATGAAAATAGGGATAAAGAGGAAAAAGAGATATCAGACAAGAAAACGAAAGATTTAAAGACTAAAGTTCTTTTGCAACAGGCGTATCCGCCTCGCATGAATCAGACTAACACGCAGCAAGGTTCGTATCAAAGGACAGATTATAGTTCACCTAGACCTCAATATCAGTGGAACCAGTGTGCGTACTGTAAGAAAGAGGGTCACTACAAGAATGAGTGTCCGATCTTAGCGCAAAATAATGCAGCAGCAGCTCAAAGAGGTCGTGGTGGTTTTGTGCAGAATTCTAGAGGTCGAGGGCGAGGTGCTATGCCTCCACAGACGAATGATCGTCCTTCCAATCACTTTGATCAACGAAATGGACAGCCTGCCCAGCAAAATAGATCTCAACAATATCTTGTTGAAGACTATTGTGAAGTGGATGAGGGATTTTAGCAAAATGGGTACTAGGACAGCCATGGACAGAGAGAGGGAGTAGTATCAGTTCCAGTGGATCAGAGTGGGCCTTATGTCGCAGTAGCAACATCAGGTGTAGTCGAACCGTTTCTGTTGGATACTGGTGCCGCAAAAAGTTCTATCATTCATGCGAAACTCCCTGGCGCACCTTTGTCCGGCTCAACAAATGTTTCTGTAGGTTTTTCAGGCGCCCCTGTTTACAACCCCATATCTGGTCCTTTGTCTATTTCTGTTGGACCGTGCCAATTAAAAGCACCACTGATTTTGATGACAGGTTGTAATGAAAATCTGCTTGGTTTAGACTTGTTAAAACGCCTATATGCGACATTGTACTGTTCTCCGGAAGGGGTACAGCTTACATTGGGTAAAAGAATCACCTCTCCGATGTACTTGTCGATGGATGCACTGCCGCCAGAGCTGCGTTCACTCCCTGATTCTCTTTGGGCGACTGGTCCTAATGATGTAGGCCTTTTAGAAATACCACCATATGTAGTGACTTTGAAAGCAAATGTGAAATTTCCAAGAATTCCTCAATACAAAATATCTAGTGAAGGTGAGCGTGCACTTTTATTGATTGTGCAAGATTTAATTAAGAAAGGTGTGGTTGAAGAAACTAGAGGAAATGTTTGTAATAGTCCTGTATTACCGATTTTGAAACGAACTGATCCTACAAAGCCTCCAGTGTATAGGTTTGTCATCGACCTCAGAGAAGTCAATAAGATTGTGGTCCCGCAGTTTCCTGTGGTTCCAGACATTACTGCCTTGTTAACATTGATTCCTGCTACAGCTACTTGGTTTTCAGTCATCGACTTGAAGAATGCCTTTTTCAGCATTCCGATAGCCGAAGAAAGCAGAGATATTTTTGGCTTCTGTCTAGGAGGTCGAAGTTTCAGATTTAAACGCGCTCCACAAGGCTATTGTGAGAGCCCATCTATTTACAGTCAAGCACTAAAAAGTCAGTTAGATTCCTTTGTCCTTCCTCCAGGTTCTGCTCTAGTGCAGTATGTAGATGATCTTCTAGTGGCTGCCGATGACAAGGAAACTTGCAAAGCAGCTACGGTTTCGTTATTGCATCATTTGTCCAATTTGAATCACAAGGTGTCACCTTCAAAGATGCAATACTGCTGCCAAGAAGTGACCTACCTAGGTCATCTCTTGTCAAAGGAGGGAAGGAAGTTGACCCCAGAGAGAATAAAAGCAATTACGCAGATGAGTGTTCCCCGCACACAGAGAGAAGTACGTGCCTTTTTAGGTATTACCTCTTACTGTAGGCAGTGGATCCCAAATTTTTCTCTTTTAGCGAAACCATTGGTAGCTTTGACTGGGAAAAATGTTCCGAGTCCGGTACCATGGTCTGATGAATGTCAAGAGAGTTTTTCTGAGTTACGAAAAGCATTGTGTTCAGCTCCTGTATTGGGTACACCCGATTACAGTAAGCCATTTACGCTCTACGTTCACGAGAGAGAAGGTTGCGCGTTGAGTGTTCTGACACAGACATTTGGTGATAAACAACGCCCCTGTGCGTATTTCTCATCAACATTGGATCCGGTAGCTAGAGCGTTACCTAGTTGTTTGAGAGCTACAGCGGCAGCTGCGGCTTCCATTCGACAATCTGCTGGTTTGGTGATGAACAACATGCTAGTGGTCATGGTTCCTCATGCGGTGGATACACTCATGAACCGAACCAAGACCCAACACCTTACCAGTGCGAGACTATCTGGTTACGAGCTGACATTACTAGCGAGTCATATTCAGATCAAAAGATGTAATGTATTGAATCCAGCAACGCTGTTGCCGGCTAATCAAGAGTCGAGTGATTCCGAGCCACATGATTGTTGTTTTAGAACGGAGGAAGAGACAAAAGGACGTATTGACTTAAAGGACACTCCATTGTCAGATCCAGATGGCACGTTGTATGTGGATGGGTCATGTTTTAAATTGGAGAATGGTGATGTGACTGCTGCTTACGCAGTAACGACTTTGAAGACGATTGTGGAGACTGCAAGAGTGAGTCAGAATTCTGTCCAAGCTGCAGAATTAATAGCTTTAACCAGAGCGTGTGTTTTAGCTAAGGGAAAGAGAGTGAATGTTTTTACAGATAGTCAGTACGCATTTGGCATGGCCCATAGTTTTGGCCGGTTGTGGAAAGAAAGAGGTTTCATTACGTCCCATGGGACTAAGATTCAACATGGTCAGCTAGTTAACGATCTGTTGGAATCTCTAACCTTGCCGACTGAAGTTGCGATTGTGAAGTGCAGTGCTCATAAAGCAATCACAGATGATGTTGGTCGTGGGAATGCTTTTGCTGATGAGACCGCTAAACAGACAGCTAGAGACATGATGAGTAGAATGTATGTTGCTACGTCCGCAAGGTGGATTGCTGACTCTGGAATGTGTGAGGATACAATGGAAAGTGTGAAAGAGATTCAGAAAGAGGCAACTGAAGAGGAAAAACGTGTATGGAGAGAGAGTACGGGCAAGTTGGATTTGAATGGGTGTTGGATTGATTTGACAGAACAGCAGCGTTGGATGTTGCCTGATGCGTATGTGCTTGCAGTGGTGACGATGGCGCATGGAGTAGCGCATATAAGTTCTAAAGGAATCTGTAAGATGTTGGCTCCAGTCTGGAAGAATGATGGGATCAGTAAGTGTGCAGAGAGAGTGGTGAAAAATTGCATGGTATGCCTGATGCATAATCCTGGCAAGGGAACTCCAACTCCTGCTGGTCACTTCGCTCCTCCTTCCTGTCCTTTTGAAGTGATTCAGTTAGACTTCATTCACATGGATCGCTGTAATAATCTGAAATACGTCCTGGTGGTAGTTTGTGCTTTTTCCAGATGGATCGAAGCATACCCACTAAAGGACAATACTGCCCTATCAACTGCCAAAATTCTTCTCAAAGAATATTTCCCTAGATATGGTATGCCACGGATTGTATGGTCAGATAACGGAAGTGAGTTCATAGGGAAAGTTATGCAGAGTGTGTGTGCCGGTCTGAACATAAAACAGAAGTTTCACAGTGCAAACCATCCCCAGTCTGCTGGTTTAGTTGAGGGTTACAATGGCACCCTCAAACTAAAACTAGCCAAAATTCAAGCCTCCACAGGTTTGTCCTGGCCAGATGCACTTCCTTTGGCTTTATTATCAACGAGAGCAACTGTACATTCTAGAGTGGGGCTTAGCCCGTATGAGATCGTTTTTGGCCGCCCGGCAAATATTTGGGGTGTGCCGAGACCTAAAGAGTTTTGTTCTCTAGAATATCCTATGTTGATCGACTACCTTTACGACTTGACTGCTAAATTGAGTCTTATTCACCAACAGGTTTTCGATACATTGCCAAAGCCTCCGGAGAGTCCAGGGCATCAGCTGAAACCTGGCGACCAAGTTGTAATCCGGAACTTCGCGAGGACGAAGAATCTTCAGCCCAGATACGTCGGCCCTTTCCAGGTCCTGCTTGCAACGAGAACAGCAGTTCGTGTAGCTGGTCGCAAGCATTGGGTGCACGCATCTCATGTTAAGCGTGTACCTTTGCCACTTCCTTACGACGACTGGGTGAAGAAGGGAATTGGTGCCTCCGAATTTGAACGCACACCAAAGTTCATCCCTTTCAGCGATGCCGAATTGATTACTGACACTCCGAAATCTGACTCTCCTCCTGAAAAGACTCCTTTGAACTCTGAACATTTGTCCCCTGCATCAGAAAAACCTCTATCACCTGCGAACCTGAACACTGCAACAGCTACCAGTGATACGCTATTTGCCGATCAAACAGTACCTGCAAAGCAAAGATACAATTTACGACCTCGTAAAATGGACAAATAAAGCAGGCAACTGCCTATTGTGATATTTTGAAATATTGAACTTTTGCCTTCAGCCAGGAAGTTTGCTATTGTTTTATTGTTTTTTAAATTGCCTTGCCGTCTGGGTAGCCGTAGGGTCGTGGCTGTGTGACTAGTTGAATCTGCGGGGGTCTGACACAAGGTCGATCTTTCTGTTGGTTCTGGGAACTCCCAGGGCTGATAGAGGCATTTTCATCTACGTACACATCATCAGTGGTCGCGAGCGGATTGTAGAAGATGGAGCTTCCTGCGCTGCAACGAGAAAATGTGATTTATATTCGCAGAAACAGACTTTACAGAATTCTTCATAGTAAATGTTTCCTAATGCAATGTGCCATTACATTTTTAATTGTTTTGATAACGTTGGTGGGTGGAATCGTTTTCGGTATGAGTTTGATTTTTGTGCCAGTAACTACAGTACCTCCCCTTAATCCTGCTACTTCTACTGTTTCCTCTATACACTCTTTTCACTCGTTTCCTGAACACGAGCACGCTCGACGCTCAGAATTCATTAACAACACTTTTGTACAGCTCTTGCACCAACACCAACTTGTAGTTAACACTACAGACTGCTGGGTGTGTGGCTTGATACCCCACACTATGGATAAAGGCATTCCCTATCTGGTTTTGCCTTTCAGCTACAATGGATCATTTCAGGCCTTTCAAACCATCTTTGCTTATGCCCTTGAAACCTATCCTCTGCGTCCACCACGTTCCACTAAATATAACTCTGCCAACAAAGCCTTAGTCCAGGGAATTATTGACATGATCAAGGACGTCAATAATACTCCATCTTACCCTAGAGACGAATTGCGAGTATATTTGAAATGGAATTCTTCAGAGTATCGCCTTAGTTTGGGAGAAAGCAAGCGTAAAAGCTCAACTCCAATCTGGGTCGTACCTCACCGAGGTCAGGTCTGTTTGCAAGGTAATGGGAGAAATCCGAGAGCTCAGCTAGGGAGGAGTGAGTGCGTAGAGACTTATGTGTTTCCGGCTAACTCTTCCCCTGCCTTCCTTACTGCTAGGGGTACCTACTTCATCTGTCGAGACCGAGCATATACATGGTTACCTGCTGACTTTTCAGGTTCATGTTATATTGCTCGATTGTTGCCTCCAACATACACTGCTTCATCTGACTACCACAAGACCAGAGTAGTGAGAGGTGTCTTCAGCAAGGAAGATACCGCTGGTCAGGAAGCTGGAGACTTCTTCAAAGGCTTCCTTCCGTTCTGGGGGCCTATGGCCAATAGTAGAAACATACGTCAGCTAACACGGGTAGTTGAATCTACTATTACCGAAACTGCTGGTGCCCTTAGCAATTTGACAGCTGAGCTTCAGGCGGATAGACTCATGACGTTGCAGAACCGTATGGTTCTAGACGTTATACTTGCAGAACGAGGTGGGGTATGCAGAATGATCCAATCGAGCTGCTGTGTCTTTATTCCTAATAATGCTCCAACAGTCTACGAGGCGATCTCTAAGCTACACAAGATTTCCGACTCTATTCATATAGACAAGGGAAACTGGTCCTTCATGGAGTGGTTTTGGACTCTGATATCAGCGTGGGGATGGAAGGTTCTAATGGTCATTGGTGTCATCTTAGTATTCCTCTTCTCATGCTGCCTGATTATCCAGTGTGGTCCAGCTCTGTGTAGCCTTTGTGCTGCAACTTGTTTTAGGAAACCACCTGCGTTTGGAGAAAAGGCACGAGAAAGGATGATGATACAACAGCATGTCACTGACCTGATGAGCATAGAACTAGATTCTGACATAGACTGAGTAATTGCCTATGTAAGGGCAAAAGGAGGGTCTGAGGTTCCGTGACGATTTGAACCCGTGTTTTCAATGTTGTCGGAAATACATAATATTGGTATCAGCGAACCGCAAATGATCCATTTAGCATATCCTGGTGTTTTCGCTACGCCACGAGCAAGAGTACTCCTGTCATGAACACATTTTTGATCTACCCACGGCATCCATCTTAGATCATGGCAGCCATTTTGTGTTTCTTGCCCTCACATACGCAATAACCTCTGATCACTTCATTTCGATTAAGGACACGTAGCCTTAGCCGAAGATTCACCTCTTTCATGACACGTGCACCTTAAAACCAGATCACGCTGTAGCTACATGACTCGACAAAGGCTGCCTCCTCTGCCCGAGGCCAGCCCAACTGAACTGGTTCTCGTGTCCATTGTCCCAATCATGATTAGGCGGCCGAAGCCGGTAGCCTTGCCCATTTACAACCCACAAACATCCCTTATCCCACTTTTCTATCTTCCACACCTGGCTCCGTTCCTTTCTTTCTGAATCTTTATTAGGGGGAGGCAACGAAATTTACGATGAGGCGGTCCGGCTCTTGAATGCAATATTGACAAGGGATTGTGATGAACTAGTGGGAACCCCTCTTCGTAATGTTTGGCATCAGATATTATCGATGGTTCCTGTGTAACGCCAAATATTTATTGTTTTAGACACAAAGGTTTTGAGAATGTATTACATGTAAAGAATTCGCCCCCAGCTTAAAATTTAGTATATAAGGAGCAACCCTCTTTGTACAAATTGAACAGGCTCCTAGAATCTGCCCATGTGTGGTTTCTGTGACTTCTGTGTCCCTGCAGTAATAAACCTTTGGTCTTTGACGCCACCACCGAGAAGCCCGTGTTTCTGTTCATTTGCGCACCAAGACAGGTGGGACTCCGGGGTCTTTGGGTGTTGTTCCCTGACACCTCTGGACGGAACCAAAAAGTCCAGAACTCCAGCGCAGGTGCAGCTGGAACGTCCAACGGCCGACGGCAGCACTCCCGAGGTAGGGGTGCCGTCGGCCGTTGGACTGGGCGCAGCACTTATGAGGTTAACATGGCCTAACAACACTTTATAAATAATGCCAATTTTCGCACTTCACTTAGTATGAAAGTGGTGTGCCGTGGGTGTTGCAGCAGGTGTTCTGACGCAACACCCATTGCTTTTTAATGCTGCCCCTATTTACTAGGATAGGGCAGCACCAACAACCAAGGCCAGGTAAAAATTGGTCTTAGGAAGGCGATAGGGGGAGAAATTATCAATTTCTCCTTGTATTTTTCCCTTTCTATGTGTGGCGCATTCTGTCCTTTCCTGCACATAAACAATCACCCCTGCAGCACAGGGACCCTTGGAAAATGGCTTAAGGGGGCCTGCGCTGGGGATAGGCAGTCTTTTTAGCACCAACACTAGGTGAAAGGAAGGGGTGCACCTTATTTTTGTAAATACGGGGCATCCCTGCATTTTAAAAAAAACGGAACGTGGCTTTACCAATTTTGGATTAACAGCGCACTCCAACATTTTATTGTAAACATCCCCCTTGGTCTCAGCTCTCCCAGCTTTTAAAACTATTGAGGAGCATGCTGGTGAATCTGCCAAACTGGGAATATAAAGCAGACTTAGAAAAAAGGTATCAAAATATCAATGAAAGCCAAATAAAAATATTTACCTAAGACAAAAGCCTTATTAGAGTACGGCGGATGGGATACTCACTCAAAACGTAATCAATATTCCACCTGCCTCATTAAAAGTGCCATAGGCTATACTATTTATATAATATGGCAGATGGGTCATCCACCACGTTTTGCGACAGTGAATCCCCTCTTCCAAACTCTAACTAAAGGCTGAAGTCTGTCCTCAATTACATGGGGAGAAAACAACAGTCATTAACAAGTGCAGTCTTCTTCATTCCGCACATATTTCCATGCCTACAATTTCCAAACAGGATGCTGTGAGAAGACGCTTGCTTCTCAAAGCGCCCAATGACATCCAGCAATGTGTGCATAACTTGAAAATTGTAACAGAGGGGCACCTGCAGCTTAATATTCTGGGCGACTCTGTTCCTGCTCAGACCGCTCACAGCTGATTGTCACATCTGTATAATTTCCTAGTGGAGCTGGGCATGTTTTCTCTGTCTGGCAGGCAGCACTGCCAGTCTACCCAGCTGGAGAGACGGGGAGCTGAAAATTTACATTGTTCAAGAGATATGGAGTAAATTGCAAAGGCGCGGTGGGTGCCGGCGACAGACTGAGGAGTGTTAATAAGCAGCACACCGAGAAAATACATGCTTTGAAAAAGTGCAGTCAATCGAAGCTTCAGGGAGTATATCTTTGTGGGGATTGTGGTTTATTTAGCTGCATAAGGTATAAGGGGAGTAGAATCCGAGGTGGAAGATGAAAGGGAATGTCGATACAAAGCTCAAGATGTAATTAGATTGTTTTTTTCAATTTCTGCTAATTTGCTCAACTGTTCCTGCGCACATGGATTATTGTCAGCGTGCCACATGAAATGTACTGAAGAAACCAACCCTCAAAAGTATAGAGTAGAAACGCCCAATTACATACATCTATGGCATGATAGGGAGCCCTGAATGAGCTAATTTAAGGTGCATCTTTCAAACTTTAGCTGGCTGGTGTCTTAAATAGATTATGAGCTGGAGTAGGGGCATTTTACTTCTTTAGATAGTGGTAAACTAGTGTTTGTAAATGGTACATTAAAGAAGTGTGTGGTTTTATTGTGTTCTATTGAGTTGTCATCCTCTATTGCAGTTATGGTCAGGAGTTGGATTGTGGTGCTGTGTTCCTGTGATGCTGTGATACTTAAATAAGCAAAAATATTCCTGTAACACACTACCACTTCCAAAACTCTGCTTTCTTAATCTGATGGTGAGAGATGTTTGCATCAATCACTTCCTTACAAACCACCATTGAACGCAGACGTGACAACAAAAATATTTGTGATTCTGCCAAAATACTCTTAACACTCTATATATAAACTCTATACTGACTCCCAGTGCTGTGTGCAAATATTGTATTATCATTTGTCAGTCAAGCAGATTATGGTAGAAGCAGAAATCCAATCCGGATTGCTGTCCCTAATAAATCTGTTGGTGGTTTGACACCATTAGGCATCCTACAGGGTCACGTAGACACTGGCAGATGGTCCTCAGGTGGGTCTGCTGGAGGGGAAGGGCACGATGGGGGTATGACATGTTATGTATTGAGAAAATAAACTACAACATTGAAGCTTGTTTACTCAATGCAAAAACAAAGGCCAACCCCACCCCACTCATTGGGAGAGGATGTAGCCTTAGGGCTAGAGCTGCCATCTCGGCGTCAGCTCAGCATCCTGTGATTCTGGGAAAATTCCTTCATCTCCCCGTGCCTACCAAAAAAATGAATGTGTCCTTGTGTAGCATAACTGGTGCTCATGTAAAGCACTCCAATACCTTCAGGTCGAGTTCGTGCAAAATAAATCTGCCCCCCCCCAAAAAAAAATGGTCAGGGGGGGTTCACACTGTGTGGTGTCGTCTACATGTTCCCTGCCCATGTCAATTTTTGGTAGATAGTTGGGTTACTTTTCCTAAAGCGGCATCAGAATCTTTTGACATGTGTTAGACCTGTAGCCATAAGAGGCCCCCCGGGTTAAGCAGTGTTTTAAAACCCTTGCATCTGTTACAGAACTCATATTGTATGCAGGACAGAACTTGAAACCTGAATCCCCCAGGGCAAAAAAGTTTAACCAAACCCACAGAATAGAGGTCTGTGAGGAGAATGGGCCCCCCTGAGGGCGTTTCATAGTTGAGTGAAGCAGCCCATCCTGACCGGAAGCAGTCCTTCGCATGCAGCCCAATGGCACGGTCACGCCCTGATTTTACGTTTCATTGTATACTCGCTATTCACTTTTAAATATGAATTTTCACACCTTGTTGTAATCCTGGTAACATTAAGTAAGAATAACAATTTCCCTTTGGGTTGTTTAAGCACACACTATTTTTTACCTCATACCACATACACACTTATATCACCAGAGAGTGTCACAAAGTCTCCAAAGATATATTATTCAATTTGGTTCTACTAAAAATAACTTTTTTACAAATGACATTAAAAAACAGATCCAATATTACACTATCAATTAACTAAAAATAGGAAAATCCATTTACACCCATTGATACATATAAATTCATTACGGGAAAATGACATAGAGCCCCATGCATCAAATCAAATACCAGTCGCAAATGGGCAGATTCTCGGAATCCGCCGCTTTGCCACCGGTATTTTTGCATTTGGGATGCATCATCCCAAACGCACAAATCGCAATTTAAGGAACCTCTGAATTGCAATTCCTTAAATTGCTGTTGCATTTAAGGAATCCCAAATTGAGATTCCTTAAATGCAATGCATGAAAGTTAAAAAATTCGCGATTTCGCTAATAGGAGTGGCAAATTACCATGAAGTTGAACTTCATGGCAATTTGCAAAAACTTAGATAAAAACGATTGTGCATTTTTCAAAGTTTCATGTTGCGCACACATGCCCTTAGGGCATGTGTGTGTGCAACATATGTGCAGAGATCAATTTCAGGGGTGCAACAGGGTGTCATTTTGACACCCTTGCCCCCTTGAAATTGCATGAGCAATTTGCGAGTACCTACTAGTACTCACAAATTGCTCATGCAATCTCCAATTCATTCCTATGGGCCTGTAGGCCCATAGGAATGAATGGGACAGCATTCCAAAATTGTGACTAGCAATTTGCAAGTAGCAATTAAGGAATGTTTAGAAACCGCTATTCTTATAGCGATTCCTACATGCATAGGCTTTTGCGATTCCTAATGACTGATTCCTTAAAAATCGCTACTTAGGAATCGCAAAAGCCTACGTTGATGAATGTGCCAGATAGACATTTAAAATTTGTCATTAGATGCACTACTCCAGTTGACATTTCATGATCAAACCATCTTTATACACAATTTTTTCTTTTGACCATTATTATTAGATGTAGTGCTTTTATTGTGGCAGGGCGACGCGTTTCTGTGGTTAATGTTATTTCTACCACCTTCTTCAGGCAGAAATACTTGGTATCTCTTAATTATCTTATCTGCTGTAAAAACATCATAGAACCAAATGTAAGAATCCATATTTCTATACTAAACTGTGTCATTCACTTACAATCAACACTTTATACAAACTATATTACAAAAAGCGAGCATTTAAAGTGTAAGATAAAAACCATAACATTTATTTTTTTCAATTATTAGACATTGGAGAAAATATTAATGGAATTGTAAACAATTTTAGACACTCTGGGGAAATCTATAATCCTGGTAACACAAAAGAACGACAGACTTTTATTTTGAGTTTGACTGTGAGTTAGGGTTGACTCTATATTTTTGGTGGTGTAAAATCGTCAGAGGCCAAGACAAGCATGGCCAATGGTGCACTCAACCATTGGGTACAGTGTTTGATTTGTGCACAACCTTGTCTTTACAGCGAGAATGCTAATTTTATTTGATTTACGGGTGCTACTGAGGTAACGGCTCATGTCCAGGGCGTTTCATAAAGTTAATTAAACATGTGGTTCCAGCTAACAGTTGGTCCCATCCCTTAGCACACACCTTCTTGTACCTGGTTGTGTTTCCCAAGGACTCCACAAAAAATGTTATTCCAATTTGATTCAATAAAGTTTTATTTCATCGATTATGCTCAAAGGTTTTTATGTTCGTTTCACATAATTTTATCCATTCAGATACATCTGGCGTTAATTTCTCCAATGCATTTCGGGCCTAGTGCCCTTCTTCAGGGAAAATTACTGAGGAAGAAGACAAATAAAGTTCTTTTATAATCTCAAGAGTGACTTGTGAACATTATAATCATTTATACAATCTCGTCTGTATCATGGTTAACGAGTAATGACCAATACTATTCTTATGGCACAAGATTCAGCCCGTTACCGGTGTGTTTGGCATCGTTACAAATCAAGAAAATGAAAACTTAAGAACTTACATGCCAGACTCCTACGTATAATGGGGATGTTGACAGTGGCATAACTGTAAACAAAACAATATAATGAGCGCATCAAACATTTGTCAAAGCGTCTTACTGACACTCTTAGTAATCTCTATCCAACACAGATCTTCGACATTCAAAAGGAACACTTACTCATGAGACGTACGTGTCTCTTCTGTCCTTTCGCTCTCTGAATGTGTGCGGTTTCTGTTACCTTGCGAGCAACCATTGGGCCAGCAGCATGGCATACATTTGAGGGGCGTGGCATAGAGTAGAGTGGCATAGAGAAGAGTGGTATGCATTAGAGTGGCATAAAGTGGAGTGGCATAGAGTGGACTGACATAGAGTGGAATGGCGTAGATTGGTGTGGCATATGGTAGAGTTGTGTAGAGTAGAGTGGAGTGGCATAGAGGTGAGTGGTGTAGGGTGGAGTAGCATACAGTAGCGTGGTGATAAGTTCAGTGGCATGGCATAGAGTAGCATAGAGTAGAGTGGGATATAGTAGAGTGGTGTAGAGTAGAGTGGCATGCAGCAGTGTCATAATGTGGAGTGGCATAGAGTGAAGTAGCATACTATAGAGTGGCATAGTGTGGAATTCCATAGAGTGACAAAGAATAGAGTAGCCTGGAGTGAAATGCAGTGGGATAGAGTAGGGTCTTGTAGAATGGAGTAGAGTAAAGTGGCATAGAGTTCAGTGGTGTGTAATAGAGTGGCTTTGAGTGGAGTTGTATAGAGTAGAGTGGGATAGAGTAGAGAGGCACAGTGTAGAGTGGTGTGGAGTAGCAGTGTGTAGAGTGTCGTAGAGTTGCATTGTGTGGAGTGGCATAGAAGGAAGTGATGTAGAGTGATGTAGATTAGAATAGAGTGGAGTGGAGTAGAGTGGCATGTAGTAAAATTGCATAGAGTGGAGAGGTGTAGAGTGAAGTCGAGTGTAGTGGCGTCGAGTGGTGTGGAATGGTGTACAGTGGCATGGAATATAGTGGAGTGGCATAGATTACAGTTGCATAAAGTAGAAAGGCTTAGATTTGAGTGGTGTAGAGGGCTGTGAAGTGGCATTGTGTGGAGTGGCATAGAGTACAGTGGTGTATAGTGGAGTAGCATCGAGTCGAGTGGTGTAGAGTAGAGTAGCATGGAATAGAGTGCCATTGTTTTAGGATGGAGTGGCTTGGAGTGGTGTAGAGTAGAGTGGCATACTTTGGAGTGGCATATAATGGAGTGACATGGGATGGATTGGTGTAGAGTGACATACTTTGGAGTAGAGTGGAGTAGCATAGAGTGGAGTAGAGAGGTGTGCAGTGGGGTGGCATGCAGCAAAGTGACATAGAGTGGGGAGACAGAGAGTGGAGTAGAGTTGAGTGGCATTAAGTGGTGTGAAGTAGTGTAAAGCGGTGTTGCATAGAATGGAGTTGCATAGAGTAAAGTGGTGTAGAGTAGAGCAGAATGGCATTGAGTGGAGTGTTATTGTGTGGAGTTGTGTGGAGGGGAGTGGCATAGAGTAGAGGGGAGTGGTGTGGAGTGACATGGGGTGGTGCAGAATAGCATAGAGTGGAGTAGCTTAAAGTAGAGTGGCATAGGGTAGAGTGGAGCGGCATAGAGTAGAATGGCATATGGTAGAGTTTTATAGAGTAGATTGCAGTGGCATAAAAAGGAGTGCCATACAGTAGTGTGGCATACAGTGAAGTGGCCTGGCATAGAGTGGATTAGAGAAGAGTGGCGTAGAGTAGCGAGATGTGCAGTTCAGTGGCATAAAGTAGAGGACCGTATAGTGGTGTAGAGTGGAGTAGTGTACAATGGCATAGAGTGACATAGAGTAGGGCTCAGAGTGAAATGGAGTGGGGGAAAGTAGATTGGCATAGAGTGGAGTTGTGTAGTGTAGAATGGCATTAATAGAGTGGTGCTGAAAAGAGTGGCATAAAGTGAAATTGTGTGGCATATAGAAGAGTGGCATAGAGCAGAGTGTCATGGAGTAGAGTGGTGTAGAGTGCCATAGAATGGCATTGAGTGGGGTGGAGTGGAATGGAGTGGCATAGAGTAGAGTGGCATAGTATGGAATGGTTTACAGTAGAACGGCTTAGAATGGAGTAGTGTAGAGTGACGTAGACAGGAGTCAAGTGGTATAGAGTGGAGTAGAGTGGTGTGGAGTAGAGTGGTATGGAGTAGAATGGCATAGAGTGGAGTAGCATAGAGTGGTGTAGAGTGCTCAGTGATGCATGCAGTGGCATGGAGTAGAGTTGTGTAGAGTAGAGTGGCATGGAATGGCATAGAGTGGTGTAAAGTGGCATAGTGTAGAGTGGTGCAGAGTGGAGTGGCATAGAGTGACATTATGTGGAGCAGCATAAAGTGGAGTGGCACAGAGCAGAGTGACATTGTGTGAGGTGCAGTTACATGGCGTGGCATAGAGTAGATTGCCACAGAGTGGAGTGTCATAGAGAGGTACTGCACTCCACGAGCCAAGCCCCAGGCCACACACACCACCAGCCAAGCACCACTCCACGCACACCACTGGCCAAGTGCCAGTCTAAACACACCAACAGCCAAGCGCAAGTCCACACACAGCCAGCCAAGCACCAGTCCATGCACACTGCCATCCAAGCACCAGTCCACACACACCGCCAGCCAAACATCAGTCCAGACTCACTGCCAGCCAAGCACCAGTCCACGCTCACCACCAGCCAAATGCCAGTCCACGCACACCACCAGCCAAGCACCAGTCCATACTCACCGCAAGCCAAATGCCAGTCCATGCACACTGCCAGCCAATTTCCAGTCTACGCACACTGCTAGCGATGCACGAGTCCACGCATGCTGCCTGCGAAAAAATAGTCCACCCTCACCACCAGCCAAGCACCAGTCCACACTCACCACCAGCCAAGTGCAAGTCCACACACACACTGCCAGCCAAGCACCAGTCCACACACACCACCAGTCAGGCACAAGTCCACACACACCGCTAGCCAAGCACCAAGCCACTCACACCACCATCACATTTTGTTTTTTATACAAAGAAAGAAAACACAAACACATTGTAAGTAGATACAAAACTGCAAACACAAAAGATGAAACTAAATACATCACATTAATGCCAACCTTGAAACTGAACTAAAAATATAAAACAATACAGAGCAGGCAGTTCACTTTACCACTCATGGATGCTCCCAAAAATTATTTTGTGTGTAGTAAATTCTAAAACCATCAGGCACACACGGCTCAAGGTTAGAAGGGCACTCAGGGTTGTACATACGAGTCTCCTTCCATGTACCTCTTCGCCAACAGACTCTACATCTTCTACTGGGAAAGTCTTTTGTGGGTGTGGGAAGAATGTGGTCAGGAAAGTGGCGATCTTTCAATCTAGACATATCCTCCACCACTACAACTCTAGGAATACTTGCCTGTTCCACTACACAAGTCTGCCTATCACAGACTACTGAAACTTAGCAAAAGTCATTGCTGACTCAGGAGAACATTCCTTAAATACAACAAAAGCATTAATAATTCCCAAGTGGAAAAAAGTGGATAGCCAACTTCTTATACCAAATGTAAGCCTTAGGAAGAGCATTGTAAGGTTCCAACCTCTGATCTAATCTATCAACACCACCCATGTGGCTAATATAGTCTAAAATGCACACAGGTTTGCACACTTCAGTAACCTAACCCCAAACAGTCACTGGTGAAGTGCCATGAATGGCAGTCAGTATGTAGACATATCTCCTGTTTGCAAACTTCACAGCTAGACATTCTTCACTATGCAACGCACTCCACTGTCCCCCACTCAAGCTTTTGACAAACAAGTTCTTCTGGAAAAACTTTTACGGTTGGGGCAGATTGTTCCACAAGCAACAGTGTCAACTTTGGCCAATTCCCTGATCAAACTACACACCAGTTTGGATTGTATTCACATATAAATGTGACCTTTGTTAAAAAGTCCAATACCAAGTTTCCATACAATGTTCCCACGTACTCCGAAAGTGGACGGACAATCACAGGGGACAATCCTGGAATCCTCACCGGTGTACACCCTGAAATTAGAGACATATCCAGTCTTACTGTCACACAGCATATACATCTTCATTCCATAGTGTGCCCCATTGCTAGAAATGCACTGCCTAAAAACCAAGCAGCCCTTGAACAAGACCAAAGACTCATCCATAGCTATTTCATTCACTGGAACATCGATCTCAGTAAATCAATCTAGAAAGTGAACAATGACAGGCCCAATCTTAAAAAGACGGTCACAATCAGGATGCTCCCATGGGAACGCTAAACCATTATCAACAAAATGCAGCATCCAAAGCAGAAGCAAATACTGATCACCACTCATGATTGCCAGAAATATAGCTGTTGCCATCAAGGGACTAGTAGACTAATATGAAGGCATTGATGGCTTCTTTACAAGCCCATCAAAAAAGTTAAAGAACATCCTAAACACTTCCAGATTTTTGGGAGTACACCGGGTAGCTCAAGAGTGGGGTCTAAGTCTGGCACTGTTGTCCTTAAAACACTGTTCAGCATACAAATTAGTCTGCTCAACAATCTCCGCCAAAAATACATTGTCCATAATCAACTGAAAGAAATGTATAGGCAGAAGATTTTCAGAATCCGCTCTACACCCTGGACCACCAGTAAAGTCAGGCAATGCCGGCTGCACCATGCCTGGGGCAACCCAGAGGGCAGCTCCTCCAATGAGAAGCCTTGCAGCCCCATGCTGCAGTCCAGATGCCGCTTGCTGCACTATCGACACATCAATATCCTCCTCTGAAACAGGCCCTTCATCTGCACTAAGAGTGACTTCATCATCCAGTGATTCCTTGTGGACAGATAACTCACTGCGGGAATATTCCACTCTTAAGCATGGTCAGAGAAAGACTCAAAAAGCATACCAACAACCTACTGAGCAGAATAGCAAACTCACTTTTCCCACATTTCCAGACTTTTTATAAAACAAATACTGTACTTTTACATCAAAATACAGCAGGTAATTTGTGCAAGTCCTTGATTTACTGTTTGCCTTGCTGTCAATGGTTTCCTCTGTTCGATTCTTAAAAAAGTTCCATGTAAAACAATGTTTATTTCACAAAGTCCCACAAAGTATTCTTGTAACAAAGGGTTTGAACCACAAAGTTCGTGGGAGATATCTTGTTCCAAATTGTCTTTACATGAATCCAGAAATCGGCGATAAAGTTCTTTCAGGTAATAAAAAGTTTTGCACTTACTTGTTGCTGAAAAGGGATACTGATCAGTCTAACCTTGACCTGTAATGTATGTGGTCTTGTAAAGCGCACTGCTGCCCTGAAGCGTTGTGGCGCTGTAGACCGCTGGGGAACCCGTCCTGGCTATCCCTGTGAGATGGTCCCTTCTGGGTATCTCCAAGGTGAAACCAGGCATCCCCGGCGAATGTGGGGGGCCGTTGTAGAGATGAGGCAAGCTAATGCCCAGAGTTGCCAAGTGTGATCCCTGGTTAGAGTAGGCACCGAGGCGAGAATTATCGAGTCCGCTGACCCTGGTCACGACCCTGCCGCGTCGGGAATTGAACCCTGGTCCTGGGCTGTTCTCTGCTTCCGGGTCTGCCGCCTCTAACCAGTGAGCCACACCACTCCACACCTCTTTCACTTTTGCAGGTCGAATGCAGTGGACAGAAGAGGGGCTGAGGCAAGAAGGAGCCGGAAACCAGAAGAAGGAAGAGCCAGAAGCGTGCCCGTTGAATTCAATGAAGGTCCGGAGAGAGCAGGAGTGCCAGCGCCAAAGGATCTGTTCTCAGGTAAGTGGGAGGTAGATGAGCACAAGCAATGGGTGAGGCTCAGGGGCTGCCTTTTATAGACAGGGCTGGGTGTGGTTCGAAGAGCTGGGTGTAGTTCGAAGAACTGGGTGTGGTTCTCACAAGCAGGTGTGCAGAGCTTCAGTTATTATGCTAATGAGTTGAAGTAACACATGGCCTAGGGAGGAGTGTTCTAAATAAGCCTTGGTAAAAGCAAGGTCCAATGTGCAAACAAGACAGCAATGTCCAAACTTGTGAATACATTGAGCAACATACACAGAAGTCTTACGGAGGGGCTGAGATAACAAAAAAGGCTTTCAGTAGTATGTTTAAAGAGAGCTATTACAGAGACCACTAGTGCAATGAGAGGGGACATGCTCTTTGCTGTGCACAAACCCTAACACTTTATCACAAAGATCCATATACTCAAAATCTATATGAGTCACTTGCCAGAGACAGATACACTCACCAGCAACTACTCTGCAGAGACACAGCAAAAACCAACAATATCCCAATAGAAAGAAAAAATTAAAACAATTGCTCACAAGAGAACAAAATAGACATCAAACAGAAACGCTAAAAGATTTTCACAGAATAAAACAGAAGCTAAACATGTTGCAAATATTACATCATTTACAAAAACACATTTTTGCAGGGAAACTAAACTCATTTAGAGTAAATAGTACAAAAATTACTTTCTTACCAAACACATGCAACTACACAAACTGCTCTTACCAAACACATGCAACTACACAAACTGCAGAACCATCAATGAGGAAACCGCAACCTGGACCATCAGTCAAAAGAGCAAATGGTTTGAACTAGAATAAAAAGGAGAAATAAAATATTGCAATTGCAATTCACTAGAAATAAAACAGTTAACATTATAACAGTCTAGTGGGGTTTCTGCCTGGGGCAGAAAGGCCATAAAAAGGGTTGATCTGTCCCCAGGGTAGGCAGAAAACGTCAGGCAGAAAATGCCCCCCTTTGGAAGCAACCATTGCCCAAGCGGTCACTTAAATTTACAATTTTTAAAAATCTGGATCTAGTGGGTTTTCTACCCACCTCCGGGGGCAGATGGGCCTTCAAAAGGTGCTGATCTGCCCCCAGGGGAGGCCAAAATCAGCCACAAGTATAAAAAAAATTAGGAGGTGATCCTTGCTCAAGGGATCACCCCATGCGCTTTTAAACCAAATCCCACGGTCTAGTAGGGTTTTATGCCCAACAGGAGGCAGAAAGGCCAATCAATTGGGTGATCTGTTCCCGGGGAAAGGGGGGTTGAAAATACATGCATGTGATTTATGCCCCTTGGAAGCGACCCTTCCCCAAGGGGTCTCTTCCATTCAACCCGAAAAAAAACCCTGGTGTCTAGTGGGGTCATTCCTTCTGCACAATTAAGACCTAATGCATGATCGTGCAGCAGGGATTCCCTGAAAAGGCACAACAGGGGAGAGGAAAAACTATTTCTTCTCCCCGTTGACTCAATGCCATGAGAACCCCCCCTCCCTGGAGCAGGAAACACCTACCTGCTCCCCCCAGATGCCTGGAATCAAATGACTTCCAGCACGTCCGGGGGTTCCTGATGATGTTGGCGCCCTCTGTGTGCACTGATATTATAGGATTGCCAAGGGGAGTCGGGGTTGAGGTGGCAGCGGAAACTTTTCCACTATCATCCCTGTTTGGGGGTGTAGAAGAGCTGCCCATGGAGGGAGCGTCAGAGCATCCCCCATGTGTGGGTGCCATGACGGAACTGTTCTGTCATGAGCATATGTCCACAGTGGCTCATGATGGGACCGTTCTGTCAGGAGCATGGGAGGGGTTAAAGAAATGTGGGAGTTGCCTGTTCAGCAACCCCCATGCCCTGGGATCACTACCTCCCCATGGCTAAATGTGATTTTAAAGCAGGGGACCCCACAGCCCCCTTGCAGCCCAGAGGCTCGCCACTTCCCAGGGCAAAAGAAACATTAATGTGGGGGCGTGCAGACCCAGGGACTATCACCTCCCCGGGGCTAAAATCAAATTAGTGTGGGCCCCGTGTGGCAACCCGCAGCTGCAGGGACCACCACCTCCAAAGCAATGCCCAACAATTAAAGAAGGGGACCCCACCCATAAAGGGCTAGGGTCCCCCGGGCTTAAATCTGCCCAGGAGCGGGTCTGGGTGGCCCCCCTCCCAATATTTAATTAAAACAAAATTAAATGGTGGTCGGGCCCCAGGAGATGGTGTCCCCGGGGATGAAATCACCCCAGGAAGGGTGGTGCGCTCAGCCCCTCTCCCTTTTACATTATTGAAAAATAATTTTAAAAACAGCTGGGCCCTGGGGAATGGGGTCTACGGTGCTGAAACTGCCCTGGGGAGGGGTGATACGTGGCCTCCCTCCCTTACTCAAATTAGGTTTGGCCCCGGGAGATTGAGTCCCCCTCCCTGAATAAATACAACAATAAAATAAGACTAGCAAGTCGCTGGAGGCCCCAAATGCCTTATTGACCATTCTGCAAAAGCTCCTCCTGGTGGACTGCTAGTTGGTGGTATGTAGTCCCCTTGGGTGCTGAGGTTCCTTGTGGGCCAGCAAGCCCTCTTGTTACCACCAGTAATTCCCACAAAGCCTGATTGTTGAGACGATTTCAGAGGCAACACCCACTTTCTCCACCACTCTGCAAAAGTGCCACCTGAGGCACTGCTGGTTGTGGGATGAACTTGTCTCCAGATAGTCCTTGGGGGCCAACTACCCATCCTTTACCTCAAGTAAGTCTCAAAGAGCACGATTCCTGTGAGGACTTCGGAGGCCATGCCCCCTTTCTCCACCACTCTTCAAACCTGTCCCCTGGCACACTACTGGTTTGGAGATGAAGACAACTTGTCTGCTGAGGTACCTTGGGGGAAGAGAAGTCCTCCTGTTACCTCCAGTAAGTCCCTTACAGAAGGATTCCTGAGAGCTGGAAAGAGGTACCTCCCCCTTTCTCCACAACTCTGCAAATGCGACTACTGGTTCAAAACCGTAGAAATTCACAAAAAAAACAAAGGTTACAGGGATGTTATAGTTAGGAAACAGAATTTGAAAAACCTTAGAAATTCACTTAAAAAATAAAGGTTACAGGGACTTTATAGTTACGAAATAGAATTTTTTTTAAACAAAGACATTCACAGAAAAAAACAAAAGTTACAGGGACATTTTAGTTAGGCTTACATTTTACTCATACAAAACCGTATAAATGTATCAGTTATAATTACCTGGGTTGGCTAAAACTATCTACAGACCCACTCACACACCCACTCACACCCCAATGCAACCTCTCATATACCTAATCCCACTCCCATACAATCCCTCACAAACCCTTTCACAGACCCATACAAGTACTCACACAACCAATCACTCTTCCATCGATCCCTCACACATCCACTCACTCATAATGCCACTCACATACCCACTAACTCAGTGATACAGCCACTCATGCATTCACTCATTCACCAATAGACCCAGTCACAAAACAAGTCATACAGACATAAAGAAAATCACATATGCACTAAAATGCCCTTACAGCTTCGCACACACCCATTCACACATGTATACAGAAACTCAAACAGCCACTGATATAGCCATACAGCTACTCACACACTCACTCATTTACCCATACAGGCACTTCCCCAGCTACATACCCACTCATATAAACACTCACATTCCTATTCACACATCCATACAACCACTCACTCACTCACCTTTACAGCTACTCATACAGAAATACAGCCACTGCTAATGATTTCACATATTAGCTCCCTCCTGGCATGGTCAGTGACATCTCTGATGACATCTCAAATTACATCACTGATGATTTAATCCACTGAACCAATCGTACACCCACTCAAATCCCCATAGAACCTCCTGTATGCCCTCTGATGCACACACACACAACCACTACATACCCATTCACAGACCCATTCCAGTACTCATATACTCACTCACTCCTCCATAGAGGTACTATCACACCTACTCACTCTCTCATACAGTCGTTCACACAACCATTCACTCACCCATACAGCCACTCATTTCTCCAGTCACTCACTCATACAGCCACTCAAATAGCCACATACTCACCCATACAGCTACTGACATACCCACTTATCTACCTACACAGTCACACACACATACACACTCACTCACCCATACAAACTCTCTACACAGCCACTCACTCACTCATAAAAACACTCACATACTCACGCACACAACCAACTTACATATCCATTCACACATGCATATAGGCACTCAGATCTGCTCACTCACCCATGCAGCCATTCACACAGACTCTCTAATAAGCCACTCATACACCAACACATTTAGACAAACACCCACTCAAACAGCCACGCACTCAACCACCCAATCACCCACAAAGTCACTTACACAATGAGCCACTCACTCATACAGCCATTCAGACACCCAGTCAATCACTCACATAGTCACTACAAACCCACTTACCCACCCATAGAGCCACTCACACTACCACTCACTCACTCATACAGCCCCTAACACACCCACTCCCTCACCAATTCCACCACTCACACAGAATGTCACTCACCCACACAGCTACTCATACCCCCATTTATATACCCATAGTACCACTTACACACTAATACACACAAGGATTCATACAGTCACACACCCACTCACATAATATATGATAGAAGTAGAATCATTAGGTAGTAGTGCACCTAGTGTACTTATTCAACTTTTATAGTAGGTTAGTATATATGTTTAATACTCATAAACTCTTAATAACACTTTAGCTAACTTGATGATGTCATCATTGTTTTAATGCGAGATGTCATCAGTGATGCCACTGACTATGTCATGAGCGATATAATATGTGAAGTCATGAGCAGTGCATTGCAGGGGTGTAAGTTATTGTTAGCTCAGGTAACACTAACTGCTGAATTTCACTGGTTTGTTTTTTCAGTGATTTTATATATATATATATATATATATATATATATATATATATATATATATATATATATATATATATATATATATATATATATATATATATATATATATATATATATATCCAAGAAACACTCGTCCCAATCTCCAAGACTGCCAAATCTTGCACAGTTCTGGAAAAACGAAGAGAGGAACCCAAAGATGGTGCCAAACAAGTGCGTTTATTTAAAGCTCAATCTCGCCCAGCATGCCCGCCATTACGAGTTTCGACAGTATCCACTGTCTTGATCACATGATGTGATCACAAAGTTACATGGGAATTTATCCATCTAATCATTGACACAAAAGGTGGACTAAATTGTAACCACCACATTCAAAACGTAACATTCCTTCAAAAGGGTACATGGAAACAACAAAAGGACTAAAACAATATTGTATAGCCCAATTCCATCTTAAATACAACCCATAGTGGGTGAAATAAACTGAAGTATATACATACATGAGCAAATACGCAAATAAATATACATGTATAAAAAACCTCATCAATATATACATATTAATATATAAATATATAGATCATAAAAACCGTTGTTAATTTCATAATTTATAAAAGAACTGTGTTTATAGACCCTTTTCGAAAGAATTTATATATATATATATATATATATATATATATATATATATATATATATATATATATATATATATATTCATTGAAAAAACCATAGGTTTCACACCAGTTATAGTTAGGAATTAGCATTTAAAAAACCTATTAAATTCACTGAAAAAACCATAGGTTTCACACCAGTTATAGTTAGCTGGAAATTTTACTGACATAAAACCATTGAAATTCCCACGTTATAGTTAGTCGGACTCACTATAACTTGTGCGTGCAATGCACTGCTGATGACATCACATATTACATCACTCATGACATGGTCAGTGACATCACTCATGACATCACTGATGACACCATCCAGTGAATGTGTGTCTTTCTGAAAAATAAATATGTTTTATATATGTATATGTAAAGGTCGATGGGAGAATAAATGTTTAAATAAGTGTCTAAATGGATGGTTTTAAAAAAATATATATATTGAATAACTGCCTTATTAAGTGTATCTTAGTGAATACATATATTAGTGAGTAATGTTTAAATATTTAAATATATGTATCAGTGTTTCACTTTGTGTATAAGTGGCTGCATGGGTTGGTGAGTAGCTACATATGTGTGTATATGGGTTATTAGATTTTTTTTTAGTATCAGTATAAGTGTCTGTATGATTTGGTGGGAGTGTTACTTAGCACATAGATGCATAAATGACTGACTCACTGTTTGTATGTGTTTTGAAGACAGCATATGTGCCGGACTGTATGGGTGAATGAGTGTGTATATGTATGTGTTAGTAAGTGAATGACTGTCTTACTAGTGTCTTTATCAGTAACTACATATGTTTTAATCTAGTATATGTGAGTATTGATGTATATAAGTGAGTATATATGAGAGTGAGAGATTGAAAGAATTCTTGTTTTAATAAGTATGTGTTTCTATAAGTGATTGTTTAAGAGAGTAAGTATGTGTAAGTTTCCTTAGAAGTAAGGTGGTAGTGTGTGTATAGTTGTATATGCAAATAAATGGATGTTCAATAGTTTATTTGCATGTGTGAGTATGTGTGTGAGTAACTTTTGGATGACTGTCGGTGTGTACCAGGATGTATAGGTGTATCACTACATATGATGAGTGAGTATATGTATGAGTGACTATATAGAACTGTTGGTGAATGAGTAGATGCGTATATAGATGGTGGAATTACTGAATTGGTTGTTTTAACTGGTATGGTTATCTCCATTTTTTTGAAAATCTTAGTTTCTATTTTTGAATATGTGTTTCAAGGGTTACATTACACTGAAAGGAGGTCTGTCACAAGGATAGTGTCATCAGTGATGTCATGAGTGATGTAATATGTGATGTCATCAGCAGTGCATTGCACGCGCAAGTTATAGTGAGTCCGACTAACTATAACGTGGGAATTTCAATGGTTTTATGTCAGTAAAATTTCCAGCTAACTATAACTGGTGTGAAACCTATGGTTTTTTCAGTGAATTTAATAGGTTTTTTAAATGCTAATTCCTAACTATAACTGGTGTGAAACCTATGGTTTTTTCAGTGAATTTCATAGGTTTTTTAAATGCTAATTCCTAACTATAACTGGTGAGAAACCTATGGTTTTTTCAGTGAATTTCATAGTTTTTTTTAATGCTAATTTTTAACTTTTTGTAGGGCTTCATACCTATGTACTTTTTATTGAATTTCTAAGCTTATTTTTTCGCAAATGTCTTTAGCTGAGAAAGGTATGTTTTTCTAAAAATGAACCCTATAATGTATATTAAGATACTATTTTTATTTTAAAATAGTTTTTTCCTTTTTTTTTATATTTGACTCTGGAGCGCTCCCGGTGCGCGTACCGGTGAACGCCCCGGTGCGCGCACCGTCAGCGCACCAACAAAAAAAAAGAAAAAAAAAATAATGAAGGAGTGAGCATGAGGAATGGGGACAGAGAGAGTGGTGTTAAGAGAAAGAGAGCTAAAGGGAGGAACACAGAGGGACTGTGTAATAGATAGTAAGACAGATAAAAAGTGTAAGAGGAAATAACGGAGAAAAAAAAAATGAATAAGGGAGCAAAAGAAACGAAGAAATAGGAAGAAGACTAAAGCAGAGGTTCTGTGAGAATGTAAATGGATGATGAAAGTAAAAGGAAGGACAGTTAAGCATGTGAATGACAGGTAGTGACGGAATGAGAGGAAAGGAATAGTAGTGATGGAGGGAAAGTAAATAGCAGTGAATATAAGCAAAGAGGAGTGAAACAGGGTACATGTAAGTGAATAAGGGTAAGACATGAGGAATAATAGAGCGAAAGAAGAAAGAGAGTAAAAGAAGGAGTGTCACAAAGGGACTAAGTGAACCAGTAAAAAAGGTAAGTGAAGGAGTGTGCATAGACAGAGGTACTGAAAGAAGTTGAATGTGGTAGGAAGTAAACATGGAAGAAAAGAATAAGTGAGAAAAGCAAAGTAAGGAAACAGGGGTGAGGTAGGGTGAGAGAAAAATAGTGAAAATAAAACCAAAGGTGATAACAAAAAAGATTTTGTAAACACACTTACCATATAATCAATGCAAACTTGTATCTGTGAAAGATAAAAGAAAATACACGTTATAATTACTTAAAAATATATAATAAAATAGAAGCAACAGTTCATGAGGTTTAAAAATCTACAAAAGTTTACTAAGAAATGAAGCAATAGTGAAGGATACAAAAACAGAAAGAAAGTAATGTAGAAAGAGAAAAAAAAAAAGAAATAGAAAGAAAACAAATTCCTAAAGATAAATAAGATACTAAAACAATGTAAGATATCAAATCAAAATCAGTAAAGATAAGAAAATAAAAGAAAAATGAGTGAAAAGGAGAGAAGTCTTATTGAGAAACTATAAATAAAAAAGAGGAATAGAAGATGATTGAGAGTGAGTGAAGTGAAGTCACAGAGTGAAGGGATGAAAGGAATGAAGTTAGTATAGAACGATGGATAAAACAGGAGTGAGAGAGTAAGTACACAGAAAGACAAAAGGAAGAACTAAGTGAACTACAGTACAATGAGTGCGAAAGAAAAAAAAATGGAGAAAAAGAAAGAGAGAGTTAGGAAACTAAAGCAGTGGTACTGTGAGAATATGAAAAAGATAAAAAGTGGTGGAAGGAACAGAGGAAATGCAGACAGTTCCTATTAGATTGAGAAGTTGTGAATAAAGTGCACTAAAGAAACAGCGATGAAAAAAGAGTATAAATTAGTAAAGAGAGGTAAATAAGGGTGAAAAAGAAAATGAGTGTAAGACAATGTGAACACAATATAAATTACACAATGCAAACTACACAATAACTTCTACAATATGTTACATTATTTATTTTTGCTGTTCTCAGAATATATTGAATTTCACTTAAATTAGTGAGATCAAAGTCTTCATCATATAACAGCGGGAAAAAAAAACACAATCTAAAAGATTGTGTTTAAAAAAACCCATTCAAACATACATCTCATATATGTACACTAATCTTTGATTCACTTACTTTTCCGTGAGGCCAAATTGCAGATAGTGAAGGTCCTTTTGGTGGAAAAAAGTCTGCTGTGCTCTATAACTTCCATTTCATCGACTTCCTATGAAAGAAGATCTAACAACATCATATCTTACACTTTCCTCACGGCCAATTTGTGTCAGATATATCAGTATTTTTTACTTTGAGATCCACTTAAAGTATCTACATGAGATTGCAGATAGTGAAGGTCCTTTTGGTGGAAAAAAAGTCTGCTGTGCTCTATAACTTCGATTTCATCGACTTCCTATGAAAAAAGATCTAACAACATCATATCTTACACTTTCCTCACGGCCAATTTGTGTCAGATATATCAGTATTTTTTACATTGAGATCCACTTAAAGTATCTACATGAGATTAATAATTTAAAATATTAGATTAACTAACTAAGTAACTAACTTTTATTATCTATTCCCGTCTTCAAAGGCCAATTCCCTTTACTAAAACTTTGGTTTTAAAAACACTAGATAAGAATTTGTAGAGTCATAAGGCAAACGTTGTTTATAAGTTAAATGAGAATCATTGCAGTAACTCCATCCATTTTCAGATTTTAAGTAGCATGTATAATGTCCTGAGGTTGTCGAAGATCCATCATGATAAATAATAGCTTCAGTTGTAAAGGTTCTTCCTGAAATTGATAACTGAGAAGCTACAAAATTTTTAATAGAAGTTGTCAATTTAGTTCCATCAGGTCTACATCGTTGGAAAACTAAAATGATATACTGACCATAACTTTGTATAAATAATGTGGATACCATTGGATAGTTACATTGGGTACACACCATATTATGATCTGCCTCTTTAACTAGATTTTTAAATGACACTGATTTACAGTCTGGTAAAGTCAAATATATAAATCTTTCAGTGTCTATTCTAGTAGTACTTGATGAACTACAATTGTGGCAGTCATGCTGCCATTGATAAGAAAGACTGAAAAGATTATCTACATCTACACCTTCATCTTCCAAAACACCAAACATATACATTAAAAATTCCTGACAATCCTGCTGAATGTTCTGTGAAAATTTATCTTGACCAGAACACATATCTAAAATATTTCGAATTTCTGTTACACTTTCTATTTGTGCTGTACCACTGCTACATTTCTCAAACACAGAATTCAATAAACCACGCAATCTTTGATCCCGATTTTCAACAATCTGTTCTAGTAAACTTTTAAGAAAAAAAACAACATTAATCACTACATTAGCATAGCAGTTGACACCAGAACTATTTTCAAACTGAAATCCAACAACATTTTCTCCACAATTCTTTTTCTTCCTGTTTTCAATTACAGTTTTCTCTACTTTTTGTCTTTTTGCAACTACCTCACTACAATTATCCTCATTTCTTCTTTTTCGGCCTACCACACGTTTTTCAAACAGAGGATATTGAGGCAAATGTGGAGCATATTCTCTTCTTAATCTATAGTATTCTTTAACACAATCTAGATCTGCAGAAATCTTTGTCTCATCACACGCAATCAAGTACAATCCTGATAAAGTTCTGACTCGTGATAATGCCACATATGCCATACCCTCTTTAAACACAGATCTTCCAATGTTCACTAAAGCACCATCTACACTTAAACCTTGAGATTTATGAATTGTCACTGCATACGCCAAACAAACAGGAAACTGTTTTCGGCGAACATATAAGTCTTTTACAAGTAAAAATCTAGCAGAACAACGACTTATTTGTTGTACTTGTTCAATGCCATCAAATTTTATTTTTAAAAATTCAATTCCATCTCTATTTCTGTAATTCACAAAATCAACAACATAACCCATTGCTCCATTTACCAGACCTCTTTCAACATTTAAATTCCTTCTCAAAATGATACGACAATTTAAACACACATTTAGGCGTCGATTCCGATCCGGTAAAAAAATCCCCCTGTACGCATCGTATTCGTAGGCGAATCCGTACGAATCGTAAAAATCCATACGACCTGCGTAGTACGATCCTGTGGCGCATATTCCCGTACGAATATCAGTCATCCGTACGAACAACAGTCGAAGCCCCCGTACGACTCGGCTTCGGAAATGTAACCGTACGATTTGTAAACCTGCCGTACAACCACACAAGTACGATCCAGTTGGGGAACTCTGTACGCGATTCGTACGGGCCAAATTATTCGCGCATGAAGATGGTCCCGTACGGTATCCCATGCCTCACAGCAAGCGTAATCAATACATACCAAACGTGTAGCCCTTGCGCAAGCCTACGCGACCGCGCTCCCCCCCACCCCCAAACGGCCCATACAACTCGCACGCAGGCACAAGTACCGCACGCACACCCCCCCCCCCAACAAGCGAACCCGAGCCCCCGACCCGCCAACGGCTCGTACAACTCGATCGCAAAGCCAAGTACCGCACACACACCCCCCCCAACAAGCGTACCCGAGCCCCCGACCCGCCAACGGCCCGTACAACTCGCACGCACGCACAAGTACAGCACGCACACCCCCCCAACAAGCGTACCCGAGCCCCCGACCCGCCAACGGCCCGTACAACTCGCACGCATGCACAAGTACCGCACGCACACCCCCCCAACAAGCTAACCGAGGCCCCCCCCCACCAACGGCCCGTACAACTCGTTCGCAAAGCCAAGTACCGCACGCACACCCCCCCAACAAGCGTACCCGAGCCCCCGACCCGCCAACGGCCCGTACAACTCGTTCGCAAAGCCAAGTACCGCACGCACACCCCCCCAACAAGCGTACCCGAGCCCCCGACCCGCCAACGGCCCGTACAACTCGCATGCACGCACAAGTACAGCACGCACACCCCCCCAACAAGCGTACCCGAGCCCCCGACCCGCCAACGGCCCGTACAACTCGCACGCACGCACAAGTACAGCACGCACACCCCCCCAACAAGCGTACCCGAGCCCCCGACCCGCCAACGGCCCGTACAACTCGCACGCACGCACAAGTACCGCACGCACACCCCCCCCAACAAGCTAACCGAGGGCCCCCCCCCCGCCAACGGCCCGTACAACTCGTTCGCAAAGCCAAGTACCGCACGCACACCCCCCAACAAGCGTACCCGAGCCCCCGACCCGCCAACGGCACGTACAACTCGCACGCACGCACAAGTACCACACGCACACCCCCCCAACAAGCGTACCCGAGCCCCCGACCCGCCAACGGCCCGTACAACTCGCACGCACGCACAAGTACAGCACGCACACCCCCCCAACAAGCGTACCCGAGCCCCCGACCCGCCAACGGCCCGTACAACTCGCACGCACGCACAAGTACCGCACGCACACCCCCCCAACAAGCGAACCCGAGCCCCCGACCCGCCAACGGCCCGTACAACTCGATCGCAAAGCCAAGTACCGCACGCACACCCCCCCACCAAGCGTACCAGAGCCCCCGACCCGCCAACGGCCCGTACAACTCGCACGCACGCACAAGTACCGCACGCACACCCTCCCAACAACCGTATGCGAGCCCCAGACCCGCCAACGGCCCGTACAACTCGCACGCACGCACAAGTACAGCACGCACACCCCCCCAACAAGCGAACCCGAGCCCCCGACCCGCCAACGGCTCGTACAACTCGATCGCAAAGCCAAGTACCGCACGCACACCCCCCCCAACAAGCTAACCGAGGCCCCCCCCCCGCCAACGGCCCGTACAACTCGTTCGCAAAGCCAAGTACCGCACGCACACCCCCCCAACAAGCGTACCCGAGCCCCCGACCCGCCAACGGCCCGTACAACTCGCACGCACGCCCAAGTACCACACGCACACAACGCCAAAACCCAAAACAGCACAACAACACCAAACATGTCTCCTGTGTACACACCATTGAGTAAGAATGAACAGGTCACAGCTAAACAGAGGTCAACACTGACACCCACCCCATATATGACACACCCAACCAATTCAAAATAAGCCACACCCACATCTTCACCTACAAAAGGCTCCACACATACAACCCATCATCCTTTGCAACATACCCATTATAGCAAAGAAACTCAGAGCACACCAACAATTGCAGCCACATACCTTCACACATACACCCTATCACATCTACACCCACACCACCCCCTTCACAATCACAACCACACACCCTCATCCATACACACCATCACCCCCTCAACCACATACACCCCACACCATGACCACACCCAAGAATCCAAAGTTCACCAACCCGGAGATGGAGATCCTTACCGATGAAATCATCAGAGTCGAGCCACAGCTGTTTGGCACATTGGTCAGACAGACCAGCATGGCAGAAAAAACTCGCCTGTGGGAGAGGATCATAGACCGGGTAAATGCTGTTGCACCCATCAGGCGCACCAGGGCGGATTGCCAGGCCAGGTGGTACGATCTGCGGAGGATGGTCAGGAGGAAGATGGACCAGGACTACGCCGCTGCACACCACACTGGAGGTGGTGGTCCCCGCAGACCTCCTGTATACCATCCCTGGGAGCAGAAAGTCATGGAGCTGCTGGCACCGGTGGGAGTACACGGAATACCAGGAGCCGTTGAGTCTGGTGAGTGTGCAAGAAAAACATGTGACAGGGGTGGACTTACAACAGTGCCCAGCAGCATGGGGTGGGTGGCCATGAGTCCCAGCATGACTAAACAACATGGGGATTGATGCAAGGGGGAGGCACAAAGGGTGGAAGGTGGAGGGTAGGAGGCTACTCCCATGTCATATGTCTCAGGGACACACCCAAGCACCATGCCCAATGTACAGGGATAGGGAAAAATCACACTACATAGTATATTACAGTTGCTCAACTATTTCATGTGGTGGACACACCTTGCGCAATAAACACACCACGCAGTGTCAGCGTAAAAGGCCATTTCAATACACCAGAACTGCAAATCTGAACATAACAGTAACAGCAACATAATAATAACAACAAACCCCCACTCACACTGCCCCATCATTCGTTTCACTCGTCCCGCTTCATCGCCAAGCCCTTGAGCCACCAACCACGCTTCATTCTTGCCCCCCAATGACTCGTCATCCAGCCCCACTCATTGCGTCGTGCCATTCACGCTTCTATGCGCCCTACGAACTCACCCCCCCCAAGGGATGGGTGTGCCCGCTCTTGCCCCCCTTGTCCCTTCAAATACTGACAACCAGTGAACCCCCTGTAGGGTGGTTCACTGCCCCCCCCCTCAAGGCTGCCCATCCACCACACACACACCATTCACTCCCTGCTACACCAGATACCCACATTCCACAACTTGCTCCACACATCTCTCATATCCATCATGTAGTACGCATTGCCCAGCTGGGGCAAGTGCACCCCGTCATCCCTGAAAACTAACCGCTCCTCCAGTCGTATCCCGCCATGCGCAATAACCTCAATGTCCTTGTATGCACAGTACAGTCTAACAGCCCTATTGAGCTTCCTCCGAGCCTTCTCTATGGCTCCATGCTTCACAGCCCCTCTCCACACTTTTCTGGGGACCAACTCCGTCCAGGCAATGCAGGTCCCCGCAAGCCTCTACTTCAAAACCTTCTGGTCCCGCTGCATGAGTTGTAACAATGGCAATGCAGACAGTTGCACCAGGTCGTTCTCCCCCAGAAGAATGATCAACAAATCTGGCCATCCCCTCTGTGGGACCACTTTTTGCAAGCCCGGGTAGTAGTGCGACCCATCGCATTCCACTTCGGCCCCACCATTGTACCTCGTGCAAGTGTCCTCTCAGTCCCAGGTTGCGCCCGTAAACCTGCAGCTCCGCATATTTGGATGCCCAATGCACGAAGGAGTGGCCAACAATCCAAGTCACTGTCCTACTGCCCGGTCCACCCACGCAACCTACAAAGAAAAAAATGTCAGAACAAGAAAAACAGTCCAAAACAACCAACATCCTGCCTGGGACCATCCTACTTCCTCACATACCTCTCACAACAGCGCAACTCCCATCGCCCAATCCTCCTAATCCTATCCCTGGACCAACCCAACATTGCCGCCGCAGTTGCAGCCCCAATCCGGAAAGAGTGGGTCCCAAATGCAGCCTCATCCATGCCCAAACGCCTCAAGCCCTTAGGCAACACCGCCAACAAGTGGCCCGCCGTCACTCTTGCGCCAGATGCATGACAAACAATCTCCACACAACGCACCCCCCCCTGTCCCCTGTAAAGTTCGCCATTCCAACACCGGGCAAACCGCCACGCCAGACTCTTTCAACCACACCCACTTGCCTCTGCCGAATGGAACCGTCTTGGAGCATCGCAGCCAAATACCCATGCGCCCCTCATCCACACGAACCTCCTCAAACAACCTCCCAGCCCCACCTCTCGTACCCAAAAGCTCAGACACCCGGAACGCCCCGAAAAACATCCACACCATGCACATACGGAAACGACCCAGCTCACCCATGTGACACAACTGCATTCCAGCAACACCCCCACCAGCCTGACCAACAACTCAAACGTCACCGCCTCTCAGCCTACCCCCACCCACCCCACTTTCCCTGCCCCAACCCTGCAACATTCTGGCCAGAATCACATCCTTAGTTGGGTCAAAGCCCAGGAACAAAACACAGTAGAACTATATCCCTGCCAACTTTCCAGATATCGTAGCCGCAGTCAAACCCTGATCCATGCAAGCCAACACGTAACTCCTCTGCCCCTGTACCACAGTTGACTCCCCACTCACTACCCCATCCACCGTCCAGCCCATGAAAGTGCTAAATTCAGACCATGCCAAATGATACGTCCTCCTTGTGGTCGCAGCCAGTGATCCTTCCATCAGCCCAATCATCCTCACTCCCCCAAGGCCCAGATGCCGGCCGGCAGCTCGGTCTTGCACGTATCCGCACATGGTGCCAGGTGTCGAAAACGCTGCCACAGCGAACGAGACAAAGCATCGGCAATGTCATTTTTCGGCCCAGGGACATGGTTAGCCCGAAACACCACATTCAACTGCAGACACACCAACATGAACATCCACAACTGTCGCAGCACCCTCAGGTCCCTTGCCCTCTGATGATTCACCAGCCCCACCACCGTCATATTGTGGAGGAGCACTGACCTATCACGAAATTCCTCCCCCCACACCGCCAGTGCCACCAGCAAAGGGAAGAATTCCAAGAAGGCAATGCTCCTGCCCTGTTTGATCCAGGAGGCCGGCCAGCTCTTGGGCTTCGTCTATTCCATACAGACAGTGACACACAGGGGACTAGATGTAGTCAGGATGGTGAGGCAAGAGCTGGGACCAGCCATCTTCTCGGCCAGATCTCAAATTCTCGGCCCAACTGTGCTCCCTGGGACCCTGGTAGGCCACCCGAAAGCCCTCAGTGAAACCCCAGACGAGCCGCGCCGCAGCCTCCTGATCCGGGTAGCACGAGAGCCACGGGGCCATCGCCTCCACCCTAACCGGTGTAGGCGCCCTTTGGTCCAGGTTGGCCCCGCCCCCTGGTGTTCACCCATTGCTCCGAGGGGGTGGCGAGTGTGAGGCACAGCGTAAGGGCATGCTTCCCGCAGCTATTGTAGCACTTGTGCTTGAATTTACAGGGAAACCTGGAACAATACCCCCTATTGTAAATCCAACAGGCCCCCATGGAATGACCCCCCTGCTTGGACTGCTGCCCCAAGACAATGGTGCTGGGCACTGTTCCACCCCCCGCCCCGCCTTGTGCGGGACGTGGCGGAAAAGACTGACACACCACCGGTAGGCCGCTGGCCGTGTGAGTGGACGCCGTGGAGTGCGACAACGCCATCCACTGCATCCAAAGCTCCTGATCCACCTCCCCCCCAACACATCTCGGCATTCGCGCTAAGCCTTGCTCCAACACCTCATCATAGCTTAAACAAGCAAAACCTCCAAACTGCATCTGTGCCTTGCGAATGATATCCATGTACTCTAAAAGTGCAATTGCCCTTTCCAAATACCTCTGGCAATAAACACTGGCATAGATCAAGAAAGCTGACGTCCAAATCTCCATCGTCACCGGCACCCTAGGGCACCTCGTCAGCTCCCACTCCTCCTCTTTAGACCCCTCCATAGCCTGTACCTCCCTATGGAGCTACTTTAACACATCGACAAACTCATGTTTGCAGATCCGCTCCTTGAGTTTCTCAAATAAATGCAACCCCAGAGGCATCGCCAGCCCCATATATGGGAGCCTCTCAGGCACCTTCACTCCCTTCTCATCCTTACCATCCCCTTTGTCCGTCTGCACCCCCAAAGTCACTTACTTACCATCCACCTCCTTACCATCCCCGGGTGGATTGCCCGATGGCCTCACCGCCTCCCGCACTGAACCGTCCCCCACACCCACCGACCTGCAAGTCCTCTTCCAACCTTCCCCCCCCCCCGCGGGGCCTCCTCCCAAGATGCCCACCAGGCACCCTCACCTGTGAGTGCCGAGGCCCGCTCCCGGGGCCGTCCTCTGGACTCAGTCACCTGGACTGGCGTCGATCCGGCCTTTGTCTTTGTTGCCGTTTTGACCTGTAATACATCAAGGTTGTCGTTGGCCGCTGCACCCCCTACGCCTTCCAAGTCATCCCGCACCTCCCATTCTTCCAGCTCATCACTCTTGGCACCATAATCCAACTCAAGCACCGGTTCCAGATCCACACCCACATTGTCCACCTCCTTCAGCTCACATTTCACACCTTTCTGCACACCTCCCCGCCCACACACTCCAGATCCGCCACGCGTTGCAGGTGCCCGAGCACTCGGTGGGGGGACAGCTGCTGCAGACTGCCCTACTGCTTCTGTCTTGCGTCTTGGAGCCGTCTTGCGCCCCGCCAGGCACCCGAGGGCTCTGCCGACAGCCGCCGGCTAGGATCCCCGCACACCCCTCAGGTCGCTCAAACCTGAGCGGGCCCCAGCACCATCGGCCCTCAAAGCCGTCCTGGCCGTCCATACACCTGCCATACCCCCCCCGGGGGGGGTGGACCTGCACTGCCTACCTGGCCCTGACCCTCTTAGACTCCTCCTCCCTCTCCGCTTCCCTTTCCTCCTCAGAGGTCGGGGTGGGAGGGCCCTCAACCTCATGGCCCCACACAGACCCCACCCTGGCCCGTGTCTCCTCGGCCCACCTGACCTCCAGAATCTGCTCAAACATCCTCTCTCCCCGGGCCCTATCCTCCCAGGAAGCGGCACCCCAGATCCGAGGGGAGGGTGCGGGCAGTAGCTAAACAAATCAGCCCCCTGGGGGAAGAAACCCACCTGCGGAAAACCAGGAACCCAACCAGGCCCGGCAATGGGAACCAGAGTGGGGGTCCCACTCGGGCCACCCAGGTTCCCCACCACCCCCTGCCTCGCCATGGCCGCCGTGCCAGCCCTAGAGCCGGTGGACAGGTCAATGTGGACCTCCTCTTCCAGCCCTGCAGACTCTTGCAAGGCGTCCCCAAGCACATCCTCCCCTGGATCATTGAGAGCCGGCTGCCCGGAAAACCCAGGGCCCACCCCCCCCGGTGTTCCCGCCTGCTCCAGGGCAGGCCCAGACAGGCTGTCTGCCTGCCCCTCACCCTGCGTCGCGCCGACCGGCACCAGCAGAGGCCCTTGGGGCGGAAGCGCGGAGGGCGCGGCCCTCACGGCCGCCCCCGAGGCCACAGGCAAAAACTCAAGCAGAGGGAAGGCCCGCGGGGGACGGCTCCTGCGTTTCCAGCCTCGCGCCGGGTCCTTGGGCACTCCGCCCCCCCTCTGTTCATCAATCCGGGCCTGCAGCGTCCTGCTCATCATCCTGGCAGGCCACCACCGCAGCTTAAAACCCGGCCGAGGCAGCGCGCAAGCCCCTGGTGGCCCCCACCCAGGCCTGGACCAAAACCCCTGGCTGGATAAGGTCTTTCCCACCGGCCCTTGCGAGCAACAGCAAGGCCTCCCGGACCTGTATTGCGGATACCCCCGACAGCTCGCCAAAAACCATGCTACAGGCTTGAATAAAAAAATACCCAGCTGGTGTGAAACAGCTCGGGAAAAACTCCTACCCAAACCTGACACTACGGTCACTCCAAGAATAACTAGCCCTAAACTAACCAACTCCTGATCTCCCTCCCGATGGTGCCATGCGCAGAAAGAGGAAGTTCCCTTCCTCCCCTGCGCCTAAATACCCACCCCCGGACTCCTCCCCATCCCCTACCTGGCCAATCCCCTGCGCTAAAGACCCCGGGGGAAGACTAGTCTGCGACTCTGCTTCCCCCGGGGCCCGGCATTCCAGAGAAGCAACATTTTGTGGCACAGTAAGGCAGTGCAGCGAGCAAGCATGCACAAACAACCTGGCTCCATCCCTGTCTCCCTCTCTCTCCCACTACCACTGTTGCCCACTCCCTCTGTTGCAATCTCCCTCGGTTGCCCTCTCCCTCGGTCGCCCCCTCCCCCTGTTGCACTCCCTCCCTCCCTCAGTCTGCCTCCATCCCTCTGTCTACCTGCCTCAGTCACCTCACCTCAGCCCCCTGGGCACACAGACAGTTGCACCCAAGCACTGCACAGGCATTCAAAACACCATAGACATGAATGTCCAGGGACAGCAGTCATCTACTAATAGCCTGCAACACACCCACCTTTTGCAGTGGACAATGTACTGTGTCAGGACACACATTTGAGAATGGTCTGTAGTACACAATGGGCACAGGTGTAGGCACCACAAGTCTCTCATGTGATCAGTGCAAACACAAACACCAGGACAAGGTCACACATCCTGTGCATGAACCCAAAATCACAAATATGCCCGCATGCAACATCAGGGGCCAGCCAAATTTTTAACAAAGGTGGCTTGCCAATCACACCAAAACTACTGACATGGCCTGTCATACACACCCCTTACAGAAACTCATCACCTGGGGACAAGCATCGGAGTGCAACAATGTCACAATTGTCATGTATCACAACTAAACACTCACTCATATGATTATGCATACAAGTAAGACATGCACATTGAAGAAGCTACAGTCCATTGTGCCTTCCAAACAATACTTGCCCCATCTCATGACTGATGTGGATGCACGTAAGTAACAACATGGACATGGGTATTGACAAGGTGATGCGTCTCAGAGAAGTGACACGTTCAATAGCAATGATCGATAAGTGTGTGTACAGGTCCAGGGGTGTTGGCATTGTGTGGCCATCACGGAACAGCAAAATACATCCAATGTAGTTGATGTCATGCTAATTTATGATGCCCTGTCTCTTACATCAACATGCTGCATCTAAACTCTGTGCATGCTTGACGCAGGCATAAGGATTTTCACCATATCCTGGATGTTGTGTCAACCTGAGCAATGCTTAACATGTGTTGGGCCGGCAATACAAGACACAGCAATGGCTGTGTCAGTGATTGACAAGAGATTGGAAGAATGAAAAATACCCCTGAGTACATGTAAAATTACTACCACTACATGCACAACTGAACAATGACAACAATGACAACAATGTAAAGCATGTGGAACAGTGATGCAGATAATGGATAAATAACCAATATATCACTTGATAGTGCCTTAACAGTGTCTCTCTCTCCCACACACAGGGCAACGTGTGGAGCCTAACCCACCCCAGGGGGGAGAAGGATCCCAGTCCCAGGCTCAGCCGGACACAGACCCCACCGACAGCCAGCCCACTCAACGCACTGTGGATGACCCCAACCAACCTGGCACCTCTGGATCCCAAACACCTGCAGCAACTGTACCAGAAACTTCTCTGCCAACCACCGGAACCATTCCCAACACATCACAGCAGACAGGTCAGAGCCTTGCACATGATCCATCAGAGGGCCTGTCTGAAGATGAGGGACACCCTTTGTCGGGCGCCCCTGAGGTGGCTGACAACCTCCACTCTGCCAGCACTCGGGGGGCCCGTCGACCGGATGTGCCCACAAGTGCAGGCGGTGCACATGTGGGTCAGGGTGGTGGCAGAGGTGCAAGGCGGAGGCGGGAATCTGGACAGGCAGCTGCAGGGACCGGTATGGCTGAACTCACTAACATCCTGGAGGCATACCGGCGGGACACCAGGGAGGTAGGCCAGCTTGCGGAGGTCCTCAACCAGGTGAAAGAACAGCAGGCAGAGCTAATAGCCAGGCAAGACCAACATTATGGACGGGTGGAGGAAAGTCTGGCTCAGCTCTTGACGGTGCATCGGGAAATGAACCACTCGCTACGTCAGATAGCTGCCAACATGCAGCACCCTCCCTGTGTCACAAGGCCATCAACATCACGGCAAAGTGTGACACCAGCCGCAGGGAGGGGGGAGGCGGAGGAGGAGGAACTCTCTGACGTAGCTTCCCATGCATCGTCCAGGCCTGCACCTGAGGGCCCCCCAAGGAAGGTTGGTCGTCCACGTCTAAGACGTTGAGGGGCAGTGGCCCATGCACGACTCCCAGGACACAGGACCTGGCATATTGCCCCTGGGTGCAACAGTTTCCCCTATGCAACTCTCCCACATGGACTTGCTGGTCACAGTCTACCCGATGATGCCACGCACTGTGGCCTGGACTCTGACGAGAGTAACTGTAAGGCACCACTGGACTTTGGATTCAACACCTTTATGTACTGCACCTATTCACATTTCCAGCACAAGATCACCAAATAAATACACTAAACCACATACGCATTTGTCAAATTATCATTGAACCACAGTATAAAATGTTAGGTGTGTGCAAATGTATACAATGTAAGGGTATGCAGCAAACAGCAGCAAACCACTTGCATCAGATTCCGTGTGAGGACACACATCAGTCAGAAATCACTAACAACTACATACATGGATGGCAAAACACAACTGTGTGGGATAGTAAATGCTGGAGGGGGGGTTCGGATGCCAAACTGCTATCACAGCCAGGCCCCGGAGAGTCACATTGAGGTGTACAGATCATTGTGACAAAAGTAGTTGTCCACGTAGGGAGTACCTACAATTGTGTCCTAGGGTTATGTGAACTATCATCAACATGATGCAGTACTGTGGATGTAATGAATGGCGCAAAGGACAAGGGTGGCAGGACAGACTGTGGGCAATGGGCTGTTGCTCTCTACACAAGCACACCTGAGTAGGTGACCTACCCCTATGTAGCTACAAGTACTAGACTCCTGTCACGGGAGCAACGCATACAGAACAACTACCCACGTCGGACACATACCTACACCAGACTGGGTAAATCACACCACACCCAAGAGATGTGGTCATGGTGTGTGTCCCCTGTGGCAACTTGACTGACTGTGACCGCTACGTCGAAGTGGTGTGACCAGGTTGTGTACTGCCACGTGACTGTTAGCAAGATGATTTTTCCTGCAGTGGTGTTGACAAGGTAACAATGTACAATATTGTGCCTATGGAAGGTGTGTGTGTGCTGTGCACCGCACATGACCTGGTGGTACGTAGACCCAATGTAATGTGAATCTGCATAGTTGTGGCAGTATGTGCTTCACACACAGACACATAAGCTGCAGTGGCTGAGTCAGAAGCATTGTGATACCAGGAGGGTGATTGTCTGGTGTTGTCTGTGTGTAGGGTGGCAGGAGCATGCTCTACAAAAGGATGGAAGGAGGGTAATCCTGTGGGTGTCTGTGTACCTGGATCGTGTGTGCTGCATCGTGCCTGTGCATGCAGCAGCAATGAGTGAAGACATGACGCCAGGAGGGCTGTGACAACTTGCCAAATGGGCACATACCGCAAGGCCATTTGCAAGCCACAGACTTAAATGTGAATGTGAAGGCAGGAGTGTCTGACTCACTCGGGGTCAATGCTAATACAATGGCACAGTAATGACCAAAGATCACAGTCACTCTATCAGGGCCCTTACATACATGTGGGGCACAGGACACACAGCGTCAGCAGGTGTATACTACAGCTAGGGTGTGGAAAGCTGAACAGCTGCTACAAAGCCATCGACCTTACACAAAATATAGTATTACAGCCTTCCCATACACCATGCATGTGCCCGCTGGACACGTCAACACAACAAGCATAAGCATACTACATGCCAAATGCTACTCATGCACATTAGAAGGACATGTCCGTTGACATGAAGGCGGCAGAATCTCAAATATGAACACACGTCATGCACAACATGAGTTAATTATATTGTGAGCCCATGGAGCACTGTCAAACATACATGTGCATTGGCAAGGACTCCAATTTACACTATTAATGATGTCACCTGTAATGCAGCAGTAATATTGGGTAGAAGCCTGTCAAGGACGGGCCGTACCTTTCTACATCAGAGTGGTGTGATGCTCAAAGGGTTCCACCTCCAAATAGCCCCTTGGTCTGAGTACAAATGACAGACACAAAAGGGTGATCAGGAGACGGAAGGAGAGGATGGGAACTGCTGGGAGGGAGACCTGAAACAGAGGCAAATAACCATTATGAGTACATTCCATTGTCACTGCTAATACAAAGACCTCATGTGATACACTACCAGTCACACCTGTGAAGTAAAATGACTGGAGACAACATTACATTAGTCCTCATGCTATCACATCAGATCCAATCCAATGACACGGACACATAAAACCTAGGACAGTCTGTGATCCATTAGAGTATTGTGAAACGCTCACAAGTGAGCAACCATGCAATGTGACCTATGTTGGTAGAAATACATTCACTGGCTCAGATGCGGTGGAACTCACAAACAAATGAAAACAGTTGGCAATACTACTTACGCAGACTGTAATATCTGTTATTGACCATGTGTACCCACAAGGGCCATGTAGGCAATATTTACTTCACCCACAACAGCTGTAAGAATCACATATGATGAGCAAGCTAATGACCTACATGCAATGAAGGTTGTTGGACTTGGCCCGTCTGGCAGGTCCGCCCCTGAAGTTTTTATGGTATATGTAACCTGGGGATGGTGATTCCCCCTCTGAGTGCGTGTAAAGAGAGAGCGACCTACCCTTCCCTAGGAATACATGGGGAATGGATGAGTCCTCGGTAGTTCCCGATGCGTAGGTTGTGCAGGGTCAAGTCTGGTATGTATGAACTCGTGACATTGAGTGCTGTGCAACTGTACATGTGGCATGAGTGTGTCTATTGTTGAAGTCCCTATTTCAGAAGTTGGCATATTTGTGAAATGTGTGCCTGGCGTATGATTGGCTGAGGCAGGCTGGTGAGCCTGGCTCCCAGGATCTGGGAGGGTCTGCCCCGGTGGTGAATGGAGCGTTTATCATGCTGATGTGAGGGGAGGAGTGAGCCTGGGACTGCTTGTGGATTGACTGTCTGGTTTGAGTGTCATGAATGAGGCTGGGTTTTCCCCAGACAATGCTGGCTCCACCCTCTGGGGTGCGGCTGATGTTCCGAGCCTGGCCAGTGTAAAGTATCCCCCCCATAACCAGTTACAGCTGGTTCTCTCCCTGCCTGCCCCTTCAGACCAGGAATGTGTGTATGAAAAGGGTGCTGTGACACTCTGGACTTGTTCTTGTTCTTCACTTGAATCTACCAGGGGCTGCCGCTGCTTGGGCTCAGGGTTGGCTTGCCTCCCTGGGCCCTGTCCTACTCCTGGACTACTGATGACCTTTTTCCCTCTAGGGGCTGCTGAGCTCCACCTGAGGTCCTGGACTCTGTTTGGACTGCTGCTCTTCCTCCAGCATTTACTTCTGACCCCCCAGCGCTTGGGGAGCGCTGTTCTTCCTACTTAGCGCCTGGAAGCGCTGCTTTCTGCCCTCGAGCGCCTGGAGCTCTTCATGGAGTTTACCCGCGCTGGGAGTGCTCTACCTCCCCTGCAGAGCGCCGTAATCCTGTCCTATTGCCTGGGGGTACTATTTCTTCCAGCCGGTGCCACCCGGCCTTTTGCCCTGTTCTTTGGGGTGTTCTATTCCCCCAGCAAGTGTCTACCTCACTAACTGCCCTACTCCCTTGAGGGAACCTAGCCCTCTCCAGTTTCCCCGAGGTCACCGGCCCAGGTTCCTTCGTGTTGTCTAGCCCGGGCCGTGCTGGGATTGGCCGCTGACCCGGGTCTAGCTGCTGACGTCTCCCCGGGCCACGCTGGGATTGGACGGCGGCCCCAGGAGCATAGGAGGCATCAAGGAGAGAGCGAGCGAATGCAGGGAGCCGCGGGAGCATACTCCGCGCCCCTGGTATCCCCCCAGGAGACTGCCGCATCCCCCCTGGGGCCCCAAGAGCAAGAGGGAGCCCCGGAGAGCGAGGAGAGACCAGCGCGTCTGCCAGCCGACCGGTGAGTGCTGCAGGAGGGGAGGCGGGGCGTCGGGGCGCATTGCCGGTGCCCGCCACTCACCTCCAGCGCAAGCCCACATGCGCTTAGAGGCCCGCAGGGCCCCCAGTGACGCCGGGGCCCCCGAGGGGGGCCCAGCCTGCCCACAGTTCCTTTACCAAGCCCCGAGAGGGACTCCTCCGCTCATCATGAGCCCCGAGAGGCACCACCATTGCCCCCCTGTTCCCTCGAGCCGGCGAGGCTCCACCCGGCATCTTTGCTCTGGAGCCCTGGAGGCTCCCTCATGGAGTCATCCTCCCCCGAGCCTGCAAGTCTACATCAAAGCCCCTCAGCGGCCCAGCACTTCGTGGACCGCTGCCACGTTAACGTGTGCCCCGGGCCCCTTGCAGCCCACTCTGAACATCGAGACTCTAAGGCGCCCTTGCCCCAGGTAGGCCATCTGGCCTATGGGGTGCTACTGACTAATATCAAAGTGATGCCTGAGAATTATTATGTGTTGCCCTGCTGATGGGGGCCTCTGTTGTGTTATGTACCTTGTCCCTTCCCTCCTGAATACCCGATGTCCCATGTGCGTGATCCCTGGTCAGAGTGAGTTCTACTGCTAGTTCTAGGAAGCTCCCAGTGGATATGTGTTCTAATGCCAGTTCTATCATGTGCATCCCCCTGGCAGGGTCCCCTTGGCCCTGCCCTGTACCTTCTTCCGTGTAACCCCGGCCTGTGCCTCAGGCCACTTGTACCATGTGTGTTCCTATGTGTCCTTCTTAATACAAAGACTATTTGCATATATACTTGGTGTGGAGTCCTTTTGTGGGAGGCCCTGGATGTTGTTGTTGGTGGGCGCGTGCGCAAATGCTTCACACATGTCCTCCGAGACAGGCCTGACTGCCCACACCTCGTTACCTGGAGGGTGAGCAGGGGTCGACTTTACATAGGAGTGCCGGTCTCTGACTGGCTGTGGCGCAAGCCCTGGCCGGCGGGGGGTCCCATTTCCTACAAAGGCAGTCTGTGGCCAGTCTTATGATCTATCAACATAGCATTACTAAGCTAAACATGAGATGCTGTTAGAAGAAATATCAACTTGAAGTCAAGTTGAACCAAACAACAATATGATACCCTACCATTGGACATGAATGCTGACCGGAACTCGAGAATCATGTGCATGACCACATTCCACTGGTGCAACACAATAATTAAGAGATGCTTCATCCCAACATTGTCATGTCTCAAGCAAAACATACATGACATCATGTGATTCAAAACAGAAGTGCTACTCACTGTGAAGGCTGGTGGAGCTGGATTTTCCACCTGCACGGAGGTAACGACATGACAGTGACATGAAATAGTGCAACAAGGGGCAATGCATCCATGTCCACAGATTCACACGACATTTCTCAGGACATGTGGAACATACAGTGGGCAACACCTGCACAACATGGTGGAATGGCAACCAAACTGTCCCAGAAGGTGGAGGCAAGGATCCAGTCACATTCTAATGCACACGGTGATGCTGCAATCCCCCACAGAGTCTGTGTTTGAGAGCTCTGACACAATGTCAAACCATGGTATGTGCTATGTTGCAGTGGCAATGTCTACACACATTGATGCATCCACCAGAATATACAACTACAACAGATGACTGTCAGATGGGGTGACTATCCAGTCATGGGATTGGGCATACATGTAATAAGTAACAAATTGTTGATGCATGTATTCATGGTCGCACTACATGCACATGAACATGTACCACACGTTTCTACACATACCAACGCTAAACAGCCTCGTATGAGTCCTTACCCAAAATGACTTCTCCACATGTCCATGCATGCTCCGTTGATTAGGCTGACGTTGCAATCATCTTCAGCAATAGCAGGGTGACCACAATGACCCAAACGGACAACAGGCGGGGTGAGCTGTGGATGAGAGTGGCACACAAGGGGTCAAATTCTGTACAATGTCATTCAGATAATGTCCTTTACCATATCCAGTTGTTGTAGTACACCTGTACATTCCAAGTATACACATAGCACGTATGTGTGTTGCATTACATCTGCACCTGTGTGACACAGCACTACAGACATCAAAGTGACATTGCATACAGTCTGCTGCATTCACATCATGCTACCCATGCAACTCTCTCATACATGTATTACATATAACCTGCTATGACTCACCATTATGAGAAGAAGTTGCGGATGAGGTGAGCCCGGATATCATCTTCTACCTCCTCATCACTGGTATCCTGGCCAAGGCCTTCATCCTCTACGGGCGGATGTTCCAGCTCATCAGGGTCAAGGTAGAGCGGCACGGCCTTCTCCACTGCCATGTTGTGAAGCATGCAGCACACAGTGAAGATGTCACACACCTTGCGTGGGCTGTGTTGGAGGGCTCCGCCTGTCCTGTCCAAGCACCTGAACCGGCTCTTCAGGACTCCAAATGTCCGCTCTATCACCCGCCTGGTCTTCCCATGAGCATTGTTGTACCGCTGGTCTGCAGCTGTCCTGGGGTTGCGTAGTGGAGTCATGAGCCACGGCATGTTTGGATATCCAGCGTCTCCTGCAAATCAACATCATGGAAATGAGTGTGTAATATGATTCTGATCAAGAAGGTGTGACATACTGACATACATAGCTGACGAATATACTCACCAACAAGACATGCCCGGTGGTTGTGCAGCTGCAGCATCATCTGTGGCACCCTGCTACGCCTCATGATGAAAGCATCGTGGCACGATCCTGGAAAACGTGCAGATACATGCGAGATAATCATGTTGGCAAGACACACCACCAGGGCATTTATTGAGTGGTAGTGTTTCCTGTTGCGATACGCCTGCTCCTGAGCCTGTGGTGGCACCAAACTAACATGTGTACCATCAATTGCACCAATAACATGTGGCATGCGTCCCAGGGCATAGAATTCCCCCTTGACATCTGTCAACTGTTCTGGAGTAGGGAATGTGATGAATTCATCTAGGTGGAGCAACATCGCTGCCAAAACATCTGTCAATACACGGCTGAACATGGTCTGAGACATCCCTCCCACATCAGCTATGGTCAATTGAAACGTACCTGTGGCAAAGAAATGGAGGGCTGCCATCACCTTTACCTTGGGTGTCAGCGCCGTTGGATACCTGTGTTGTGGTTGCAGGTGAGCCTCCAGTCTGTCCGTCAGGTCCTTGATCAGCTGTCTGGTGAAGCGATAACGACGGATGCAATTGCGTTCCCTCATGGCTTCCAAGTCAGGTAACGGCCGTTCCAGAGGGGGTGCCGTGCAAAACACATATGTTAGGAAATGTGTCCAACTGTCTGACTAAGACAATAACAATGTACATGGCACAAGCAACACTGCTTCAACAAATCTAGACAAGTGTGAGTGTGGTGTGGGAGACACACTGTTGTAACATGTTCAAACTCCCAGCCACTCCTCCGTGAACAGTACAAGACCTGTGGTCTGTGGAATGGATATGACATGCATACAAAATATCTGATGGGAAGGTCTTATTGAGCATGACAATGTCTCATGTCAGTGACACACAGCATGTGAATGTCAGTAGGAGGTTGTCTGCACATCCAGACAGCTTACAGCAATACACACACCACATGTGGCATTTTTTGCACAGTTCTGACATAGTCATGTTGCGGTGTGATATTTCCCTAACTATTACCTGAACATCATCATCCTGCATAAATGTTTGATTAGTCACAAATGGTCTGTGATGCCATCACACATATGAGCGCTTCATTAATACAAGTGGCATGGTGTGCGTACATTAGAAACCCTGTAATCACGTGAAGGACACAATGTGGATGCTCCAACAGAAGATGTACAGAAATTTATGAACTGGTTACTTACCTTTCGTAACAATATTTCATAATGGAACAGTAGTAAGTAGCATGTTCCTGACTTTGAATACATACCAATCTTCAGACAATTTTGCCTCCCTGGATGCCATCTATGTGAGTCGGGGATATTGAGCCATCACTGGATGTAATACGGTGTTGCTGACTGGCATGCTACAAGTGCTTGGCCAAGTATTGCCCGTACCTACAACGCACACTCTGCCAGCAGTTACACAACCATGTCCCACAGACAGTGTGGGAAGCAGACAAAGAGGCATGTGATGTAGTAAGACCTCAGTCCCAGACTCAGGGAGGATGATGACATCTGTCCGTACTGCTCAGACCTCTTGGATACCCTCTACAGCAGAGATAGGGGGAATGTGGTATGTGATTTGGCGGGCAGGTTGCCCATGCTCTCTGGGGTGGGGTGGGAGGACAGGGCACATGGCCGGTCCAGGGAGGGGTGTGGTCGTCTGACAACGTGCCTATCTACAGCCAAACATGCCGCATGCCTGTATATGCAGAACAATATAGATACCGTACATTCCTCAGGATAGGCCTGCAGACGCTCAGCAGAGCGTGACTGCACTTGAAGGACCTCCGTGAGGAGGTTGGTCCTCACCGCAGCAACGGGGAAATGATTGGGCAAGGCTATGGCCGCACACATAAACATTACACTGTCCGTTAGCCGGTCATCCATGAACAGGTTTGGAGTAGACATCACCAGTGTCTGGCTAGGTGTCCAGACCACTTGCATGCCCCAGTCCACCTGTCCTGTCACCTTGGGACCGACACTCATGTGTCAGTGGGTCTTCACGAACCTCCCAACACTCTTTGACACACATTTCATGTTAATTAGGCCTGTCATGAGCTGTGGCCGGCTCGTAGGAGTTGAACCCCCCCCCTGCAGCATTAATGGCGGTATGCTGCCGCACAGTTCCCACGCCAGTGCCGTACAGGGTGTGGTATTGGGGACACCACCCCCCGAGAACGCCGCAAAGGCTGGCACCTGGGGGACAGTTGCCAGTGAGGTTGTGAGTTGAACCAGCGAGGACCAGGATCAACATTCAGATCCTTTCTGTCACAGCGGGTCTGGCACAAATGCGCCGCCTGCATCAGGGACGAAGTGAGTGATGGCGTCACGGGCAAATCACCAGACGCGCAAGTGCCCCCAGACAGGTCTGCTGGGCCAGAATCCCCCGCTTTGGCCTTTGTTGGTGTGAGGGACATCATGGACATGAGGACCACAGGTCGTGGTGCAGGCTACAACGTCTGCAAATTTGACAGAGCCGCGTGGCCGGTGTCACCCAAATCCCATGCAGCATTGCACGTGCATTGTGTAGATTTTAAAGTGTGATGACATCTCTTTCACATACATGGGTTACCTGACGACTTGGCCCTGGAGGACTGATGTCAAATCCAGGGGCAATGATGTCTCAACACCCACGCCCAGGCACTCCTCCTACGTCCAGACCATGAGCCATTGTGCTGCAGGGACAACTGCTGGAATCTGAGCGGCATGTGTGACCAATCACACCTGCATTCATATGTCTGGTCCCAGCAGTCGGAGCAGCTCTACTTGTCTTGCTTGCCGTGAACACTGTGGAGACACCGACGGTGAGGGTCAGTCACCTACATGAGAGGGTTGCAATCCTCACAGGCTTTGTAATGGACATCCCTATTGGCACCGTCCTGAGTCAGACAATCCAAGTGAAATGGTCAGAAGTGATCGTACTATGATCTGGTTTCAAAAGTGAGTTAGGTTACACTTATACAGGACCAGCACAGGTGTTGTAAATACAGGGGACCTGACGTGAGCACGCTGAGGTCACGTATGAGTACCCAGACAACGTAATCACGGCACACACAACGCCAACAACACACGGTGGGCCGCAGGACATGCCTACCAACACACAAGTGTACTACTGAGTGGAAATTGGCATGTCCAGGATGACACGTGGGGATATTCTAAGGTGAGTACGATGATACTGTCCTGAACATTTCATATGCAAACAGCTGCCACAATATAACATATGGCACACACATGACGTGGTGACTCTGCGTCATGCTGTGCGTCTATTACACCTCTGTCACAGTGGGCATGTTGCTGTCATCATGTGCCAGTTCCCTGTACTGATTGGTGTGGCAGTCCAGTGTTCATGTGCATCGCAATATGTTGTAGACGTTACGTCGGTGCAAAGTGTTGTATGCATGTGATGCACATGTGCTGAAGGAGTAATGACAAGTCTTGACAGCTCTTCACACATCAACTGAGGCACTAGGCCACAGTCCCTGAACTTCTTCAATGTCTGACACACTTGGGGCATGCTGATGTGAGGATGGCATGCTGATGTATGCATCCACATTGTCAACATGGGGTAGAATACATCCCTGCTATGTGATTTCCTAGAGTCACTCTCCCAATGGTGACATGAAGGAGGTCAGGAACGCAGCCTACACAAACGTTCACATGAGCATGTCTGACACACTGTACATACGCCTCGTTTCCCTACAGCTTTTCAGCCCTACGCGAGCAGAGCGTACCCCAAAGGTACGTGCGTGTGTACGCCTCGTTTCCCTATAGCTTTTCAGCCCTACGCGAGCAGAGCGTACCCCAAAGGTACGTGCGTGTGTACGCCTCGTTTCCCTATAGCTTTTCAGCCCTACGCGAGCAGAGCGTACCCCAATGGTACGTGCGTGTGTACGCCTCGTTTCTCTACAGCTTTTCAGCCCTACGCGAGCAGAGCGTACCCCAATGGTACGTGCGTGTGTAGCCTCGTTTCCCTATAGCTTTTCAGCCCTACGCGAGCAGAGCGTACCCCAATGGTACGTGCGTGTGTACGCCTCGTTTCCCTACAGCTTTTCAGCCCTACGCGAGCAGAGCGTACCCCAAAGGTACGTGCATGTGTACGCCTCGTTTCCCTATAGCTTTTCAGCCCTACGCGAGCAGAGCGTACCCCAAAGGTACGTGCGTGTGTACGCCTCGTTTCCCTACAGCTTTTCAGCCCTACGCGAGCAGAGCGTACCCCAATGGTACGTGCGTGTGTAGCCTCGTTTCCCTATAGCTTTTCAGCCCTACGCGAGCAGAGCGTACCCCAATGGTACGTGCGTGTGTAGCCTCGTTTCCCTATAGCTTTTCAGCCCTACGCGAGCAGAGCGTACCCCAAAGGTATGTGCGTGTGTACGCCTCGTTTCCCTATAGCTTTTCAGCCCTACGCGAGCAGAGCGTACCCCAATGGTACGTGCGTGTGTACGCCTCGTTTCTCTACAGCTTTTCAGCCCTACGCGAGCAGAGCGTACCCCAATGGTACGTGCGTGTGTAGCCTCGTTTCCCTATAGCTTTTCAGCCCTACGCGAGCAGAGCGTACCCCAATGGTACGTGCGTGTGTACGCCTCGTTTCCCTACAGCTTTTCAGCCCTACGCGAGCAGAGCGTACCCCAAAGGTACGTGCGTGTGTACGCCTCGTTTCCCTACAGCTTTTCAGCCCTACGCGAGCAAGGCGTACCCCAATGGTACGTGCGTGTGTACGCCTTGAATGGGTTGCATCAGCAAGGGCAATGTCACCTTACTTGTGTGGGTATTTGATTAAGTACATAGGGGACATCTAGGGGAACAGTGGACAGATCAAAATGCAACCAGGTTGTCATGGATACTGCATTTTTTGAACCTCCTACAGGTGTTCTAGAAAATTCAGTTGGGCAAAAGTATACAATGTTGCAAAAGTTGTTGTTCAGCTCAGGCTCAGTTTTCAAACCATGCATATGTGTGTCATGTCCTTCTGTGTGAAGTGATTGGATGGAACGTAGGATGCTAACTATGGTGGCCTATCAGACACTACTCCTTGGACTCACAGCCCCTCTGCAGCACAGATATAAGGCAGCATGTGGCTGTGGTAGGGCACTTGCCTGCACAACATTGGTGTGGTAACCACAGCTGCTGTCTCTGAATCCTCTGGACCCTGATTGGCTTAGCATGGAGAGGGCACCTGCATTCACTGATGGTGAGAACAAGGCGCTGCTGGATGCCCTCCTCCCTAACTACAGCAAGCTGTATGGGAGACCAGAGGATCAGGTGAGTGATGTGTGCAATACCTTGGAGTGTGCACCTGTTTTGTGTGTGACATTATAGCCACTGTGTATGTATAGTGTCTACATGCAATGTTGTTGGGAGTGAGTGGCAGGGGGTACAGTGTTGTTACTAGAGGCTTATTTGTTGCAGTGGGGTGTGTGACAGCATGTCACGTGCTGCAGTGCACCCAGACGTAGCATACATTGTTCAGTGGGTGCCATGCTGGGAGAGTGTTTGACATCCCATCATGTCATCTGTAGCCTTTCAATGGCATGTCATGCAGTGGTGTTTGCTCATACGCCACATACTCAGGCCCAACAGTGCTAATGTGTTTATCTTACAATGCCCTGTTATCATCAAGTTTTTTGTGCACATATGTGTGTGTTTGGAACATGGACCAGGTGTACTGATGCTCTTTGACTTTACATTTGTGACAGGTATCTGCCTATGAGAAGGGTGAAATCTGGCTGGACATCGCCAGGGCTGTCAGGAGCGAGGGGGGGCCTCGCAGGAGGCTCCGGAACATCAAAAAGAGGTGGCAGGACATCCGGTGCTGGAGCCGCCGCATTGCCAGAGTCCAACTAAAGCTGGAAGCTCCACGCCGGCATGGCGGCACCCGCCACCTCACCCCCAACATGCTCCGGGTCCTGGAAGTGGTGTTCCCAGACCTCCATAGGCAGTTGCAGGAGGGACAGCAGCAAGTAGTGGGTAGGTTTATGTCTGTATGTTGTGATGTGTGTCACATGCTCCCTGCAGTGCTCAAAGGTATGGTTACACTCCCATAGTTTGAGTGTTGTGGTCCGACAGGCACTCCATGCATTGCCCTCAGAATGTCCCCATTTCTGCTGGTGCTTCTTTACATGCCTTGCCCTAATCCACTTTTGACCTGCGCTTTGGATGATGTTTGTTTTTCACATGTACTCCTATGGTGCAATGTCTATGTATGCATCTTCCTTTGCACATCATCATGTAGGAGGGGGGGGGTCTGTGACACCTGTTGGAACCTTACATGTGGCACCACATGTGCACTGTGTCGGCTGTTCTACATATTTGGGCACTGATCTTGAGTCTAAACATGTGTCTTCTGCACGAGTCAGCCTCAGTGGCCTTTGTCCATGTTACTCGTTAGAGTAGTCATGTGTTGCCTACAGGTGCACAATGTACAAGTGCAATATTTTGGGCTTATGCATACTCACACTGGGCAGTGCGTCTGTGCATAGTGGCCACAGAAGTCAAATGTTCTTTGTAATTACTATTGATGCTCAGTCACACAATGAGGCTTGGGGTGTCAACAGCTGTGATGCCAGTGTGAGGTGATGTTACACTTTGTTCAGGGCCCAGGATGGCATAACATGTCATTTTCAGGAAGGACTTTTCACATGTGGCACAAGGTGTAAGGAAATTCAACATGTGCAGGTCTGCGTTTGGGTGGCTGGGTGTCTACATGAGCTGTGATGCTTCATCAGCTATCCTGTTGTCAGGCAGACAATCATGATTGTGTCGCTCATGATAGATTTTTCCATTCACTGTTGCTTGTATCCTACTATGAATTATGCATGGTGTCTCTCGCAATTGGCCACAACTAGACTTATCATTGTGCAGGGTTCAGTCTCCTGTGACTCATGATGCATGCCATGTTCTGAAATGAAGCCTAATGATTTGTAGCTGACATGTCTGATGTGTACAGGTGACTGATATGTTATTATTCTTCTCCTTGCCCACAGCATCATCATCTGAATCTGGAGGGGACACAGGCGCGGACCACGAAGAGGGAACACCGACAGTGCCACCTGCTTTGAGGAGTCGGAGGGAGGCAGTGGCACGGAGGGTGATGATAGTATGCTGGGCGGACGACATGTGACTGACACATCTTACCATGCCGACAACTCCGAGTCAGACTCTCAGGAGGGGGGGAATATGCTGCAATGGTCTCTCCATCATCTTTGGCTGGCGTCCCCTCCTCCAGTGCCATCTTCACCCTCCCAGTCATTAGTGTCCCTAGGGTCCGTGCTAGCAGCCGTGTCTCCTTTGTTCCCGGCACCGCAGCCCCTGCCCCTGTGTCCCCTGCTGCCCTCAGTGCTGAGACTGTGGACCTACTCCGACAGATTGCAGTAGGTCAGACATCCATACTGACTGTCCTCCATGGACATACACAACTGTTTACACAGTTGGTGTCGTTCATGGAGGGCATGTCGTCAGCCATGTCTGATCTACGTCGGGGTGTGGCAGCCATAGAGTCAACACTGACGGCAGCAATGTACTCCCAGCACCCTCTGTCTCCCCCCCATCCTTCAGACCCATCCACCTCTGCCTCTCCCATATGTACACCACATACACGCAGACGCCACAGGTCACACACACCCAGCACACCCACACGTCAGAAAAAGCTCAAAGCTCCACGCACACAATCTCAAGGGGATGTAGGCACACCCACAGGGAGAGGAGACACAACGCACACACGCATCCACACACCCAGGAGTACAGACTCACAGCCCTCTACCTCCACCCCCAATGTGTCCCCGGGTTCAGGTGGTAGCTTTTCCACACTGGCTGAGGTGTGCAGCCAGGTTTACGTAGCTACTTTCGACGCTGCACCAGCCAGTGTGGATGAATCCACTACACCTGCACCCACTCTGCCTGTCCTTCCCTCTCCTGTCAATGCGGTGCCGGAGGATTCCACAGATGATGCCCCCATAGTTACCACTGCGGATTAAACACCATGTGCAGGGCAAGTTAGTGTGGGATCACACCCATGGAGGCACATATTGTTGCTCGGACTTTTTTGGACTGGCCATTGGCCTTTAATGAGCAAGGACTCTTATTTGCTTTTCTTTTTTGGAGCAGCTGAATAAAGCATTTATGTTATTTTCTGAAGTAGAGTTTGTGTGATAAGGTCTGTGACTGCTATGTGCCTGGGAGCTGATGTGATGTTCAAATGTAGGTATGTTAACATGTGTTAATCTCCTGATGGTAATGATGTTCACAATGGTATGTTGTTTTGTAACAGCTGGGCACTGGTGGGGGTGTTAGCCACACACACACTCTGATGCTGGGCACTGGGGGGCACTGGTGGGGGTGTTAGCCACACACACACTCTGATGCTGGGCACTGGGGGGCACTGGTGGGGGTGTTAGCCACACACACACTCTGATGCTGGGCACTGGGGGGCACTGGTGGGGGTGTTAGCCACACACACACTCTGATGCTGGGCACTGGGGGGCACTGGTGGGGGTGTTAGCCACACACACACTGTTATGCTGGGCACTGGGGGGCACTGGTTGCCACTGGTGGGGGGGTGTTAGCTACACACACACTGTTATGGTGGGCACTGGGGGGCACTGGTGGGGGTGTTAGCCACACACACACTCTGATGCTGGGCACTGGGGGGCACTGGTTGGGGTGTTAGCCACACACACACTCTGATGCTGGGCACTGGGGGGCACTGGTGGGGGTGTTAGCCACACACACACTCTGATGCTGGGCACTGGGGGGCACTGGTGGGGGTGTTAGCCACACACACACTGTTATGCTGGGCACTGGGGGGCACTGGTTGCCACTGGTGGGGGGGTGTTAGCTACACACACACTGTTATGCTGGGCACTGGGGGGCACTGGTGGGGGTGTTAGCCACACACACACTCTGATGCTGGGCACTGGGGGGCACTGGTGGGGGTGTTAGCCACACACACACTCTGATGCTGGGCACTGGGGGGCAATGGTGGGGGTGTTAGCCACACACACACTCTGATGCTGGGCACTGGGGGGCACTGGTGGGGGTGGTAGCCACACACACACTGTTATGCTGGGCACTGGGGGGCACTGGTTGCCACTGGTGGGGGGGTGTTAGCCACACACACACTCTGATGCTGGGCACTGGGGGGCACTGGTGGGGGTGTTAGCCACACACACACTCTGATGCTGGGCACTGGGGGGCACTGGTGGGGGTGTTAGCCACACACACACTGTTATGCTGGGCACTGGGGGGCACTGGTGGGGGTGTTAGCCACACACACACTCTGATGCTGGGCACTGGTGGGGGGGTGTTAGCCACACACTCTGATACTGGGGGGTGTTCTGCTCACCACTTACACTTACAATCACATTGCAGGCGTTTGTGCCACACGTCTATTGCACTGGTGTAGTGCGGTGACGTACAGTCCCCCCTGGTCGATGACGTAGGTACGGCCGGTCTCCGTATTGCACTGGTGTAGTGCGGTGACCTGCCGCACCCCGTGGTCGATGACGTAGGAGCAGCGTATTGCGCTGGTGTTGTGCGGTGACGTACCGTACCCCCGGTCGATGACGTAGGTACGGCCGGTCTCCGTATTGCACTGGTGTAGTGCGGTGACCTGCCGTACCCCGTGGTCGATGACGTAGGAGCGGCGTATTGCGCTGGTGTTGTGCGGTGGCGTACCGTACCCCCGGTCGATGACGTAGGTACGGCCGGTCTCCGTATTGCACTGGTGTAGTGCGGTGACCTGCCGTACCCCGTGGTCGATGACGTAGGAGCAGCGTATTGCGCTGGTGTTGTGCGGTGACGTACCGTACCCCCGGTCGATGACGTAGGTACGGCCGGTCTCCGTATTGCACTGGTGTAGTGCGGTGACCTGCCGTACCCCGTGGTCGATGACGTAGGAGCAGCGTATTGCGCTGGTGTTGTGCGGTGACGTACCGTACCCCCGGTCGATGACGTAGGTACGGCCGGTCTCCGTATTGCACTGGTGTAGTGCGGTGACCTGCCGTACCCCGTGGTCGATGACGTAGGAGCAGCGTATTGCGCTGGTGTTGTGCGGTGACGTACCGTACCCCCGGTCGATGACGTAGGTACGGCCGGTCTCCGTATTGCACTGGTGTAGTGCGGTGACCTGCCGCACCCCGTGGTCGATGACGTAGGAGCAGCGTATTGCGCTGGTGTTGTGCGGTGACGTACCGTACCCCCGGTCGATGACGTAGGTACGGCCGGTCTCCGTATTGCACTGGTGTAGTGCGGTGACCTGCCGTACCCCGTGGTCGATGACGTAGGAGCGGCGTATTGCGCTGGTGTTGTGCGGTGACGTACCGTACCCCCGGTCGATGACGTAGGTACGGCCGGTCTCCGTATTGCACTGGTGTAGTGCAGTGACCTGCCGTACCCCATGGTCGATGACGTAGGAGCGGCGTATTGCGCTGGTGTTGTGCGGTGACGTACCGTACCCCCGGTCGATGACGTAGGTACGGCCCGTCTCCGTATTGCACTGGTGTAGTGCGGTGACCTGCCGTACCCCGTGGTCGATGACGTAGGAGCGGCGTATTGCGCTGGTGTAGTGCGGGAGTGTGTGCCGCTACATGGGCAGACATTATAATCGTGTAGTGGAGATGTGCGCGTGTAGCAAGACGTACAGGTATGTTGTACCTCCTTGTACTCACCTTCTGCGTCATCGTCGGTTTCTCATTACGAGGTGGTGGGCGTACAGGATAGGGATTACACGGACGATGGCGTCCATGTCCTGCTTGTCGTGTACCGGGGTGCGGCTTGTGCCGGAGTCTAGTTTTACGGTAGTTTTGAGCTGTCGTAGAAAAAGAGCCGTACGGAGTGTGTGTAACACGGATCGTACTTTGTGGTTCGGGAGACGCCGTTTATGTACGTACGGACGTAACGTCGAGCGTCAGCCGACTGATATTCGTACGGACTTTCGATTCGTACGGCATTTTTTACGAGACGTACGGAGTGACGCATTAAGTTGTGATTGTACTTGCAAATTCGTACGGGGACACCTTCGGGTTCGATTCGTACGGGGAACAACGCTCCGTACGAGTATTTGGAGTGCATTTTACCGGATCGGAATCGAGCCCTTAGAGTCTTTTCAAAACCAGCTGTTTTTGAAATACTTTTCTCCAATGAATCCAATTTAGTTTTCAAATTTTCAGACAAAACAATTGTTGCACCCATATGCTCTATTTTATCTATTGCTTCCAGTTTCACAATCTCTTCATTTTCTAACTCTAACATTTTCTTGTTGAAGATGGAACATTCTTGCAGAGTTGGCATCAAACATATCCCAGATTTCTTCTCAGTCATTTTTTTAAAAATATTCTCTGGAAGAATGTTTTCATTTGGATACAAATTTGAAATTAATCGACTATGCAAAGCTTTTTTCCCAAGCTCAGTCACTTTTCCAATTCTTACATCTTGTAGAATATTTTTATAATCTTCATCCTTGGCCTGTCGCATATTTTGAACCAGTTCAGCATATTTAAAATTTAGCCATATATTAACATTTCCAATGCTTCCAAGGGACTTCCTGGTATCTTTATGTGTAAGCATTTTAAACACTGGTTGTCCTTTTACTGGAGTCAACTGCAATAGATCTCCAAAAACAATAATGTGTTTTCCTCCAAATAACACATCATACTCTGTTTTAAGAATTTCTTGCATTCTCAAATGCACAAAAGCAAGCATTAGATTTGAGACCATGCTTACTTCATCAATGATAAGAAGTTTCATTTTCTTCAAGACTCTTGAAACTTCAGAACACGCATCTCCAGATAACTTGTTGTAATGCAATTTATTATCATGTTCAACTGGCAGCATCAATAAACGATGTAGAGTAATCCCTTTAATGTTATGTGCTGCCAGACCAGTTGGAGCAGTTACAACACAAGACAGTGGTGAATCAGTCCTTTTCTGCAGATAACTTGCAATGGCTTTAATTAGAAAACTTTTTCCTGTCCCCGCTTCTCCACTTACGTACAGTCGGACAGGGTCAAACGATATACATGAGCACTCTTTTTCCTCATGTCTGAATCCATGTTCAATCTGCTCTATGACTTCATCATATATCTTTTTCTGCTCAATGTTTAGTTGCTTTACCAAATCTTCTAAGTTAACTCCATCCTCTTGAGCTTGTTCCATAGCTCTTTCCACCTCATCCATGGCAGTGGCAGCTTCATTTTGGATAATTGGTCCTCCTAGTGGATCCTGGCTCAATGAAGTAGAACTCTGACTATCTTGAGAACTGTTTCTAGCTATCTCTTCAGCAATTGTGGTTTCTTGCTCCATTTCTGCATTCAACATTTGCAGATAATTTAGAAAAATAGGACATTCTATGGTATCCTTAGTTGCATTAAAAGAGTCTTCATAACAGAGAAAATCTCCAAGTAGTTCCTCTTCTGTACGCCATGGCTTAAAGAGTTGCAAAAGAGCTAAATAGTAAAATTCTCTTTTGTCTGGAACTTCACAACTCAATTTTCGATGATTAATCAAATGGCCTTTTTTCTGCTTTACTAGACATCCTTCATAGCCAATGACTGCATATTTTCCATTATTGATATCTTCTGTGATGTTCCTCTTATAACTGTAGTTTTGAAGAACTTCATACAAACAAGTGTTCTCAAGGTGAGTACTTCTATTTGGATAGTATGTATCCAACATATTTGTCTTCAAAATATCTGTACTGTTTGGTTCTTTCTCCGCCAAATATTCAATTTCTTGTACAGATTTCAAAACTCGGTTTCGTGTTGCAGCAAGACCAAGACTCACCCAAATGATTGTTCTTGATTTGGCATAGAGACTTGCTGATGATAACCGATCAGAACATTCATATGCTCCAATTTCTCGATGCGACAACATCTTCAGACTGAAACTGTATAATTTCTTGCTTAGACTCTTTTCATGTGAAATGTCCTCCCACATTTCCTTCAGTTCTGTCTTTTCTTTTTTTGTGATGTAAGATGTCACATATCGAGCCACAGCAATAGAGTTGTCAGCAACGAACTGAATATCCATGTTAGCATTCCACATGGACAAAATCACTGGGTTGTAATCGTTGATGTACTTAGATTCTTCATTTCTTTTCAAATTATATGTATTTTTGGGAGATTTCCTCGTCACAGTATGTCGTAGAGATGACATTAAATTATTTACTCTTCCCTTAGAAATCACTGGTCGAGGAAATGCAAAACGACATTTCGTGTAGTACTTTTCTTTGTTTTTAAATTTTCGACGACAGTACTTTCCACAACGATGAGATTGAAAACGTAAAACTTGTTGCCTTAAATTGTTTTCTTCAGTAGATTTTGGAACAGCACATGTTGAATACTCCTCAATGAAACTCATCACTGTTTCATCTGAATCTGATCTAAATTTGGGTGCATCTTTAATCCACAACAACATATGTATATGAGGAGCACCTCTTGCTTGATATTCCTTCCTCCAAAAGAAATCCAAAACCTCTCCAAGGGGAGGATTTTTTTTGTTGGTAATAAAAGACATCATAGCTTCAAATCTATGATTAAAATATCTGCAAACATTCACTGGATCTAAAGAACACAGTTCTCCTGGTGTTTTCAATTCTATATTTCGTATGTTTTCATTTGCCTCCCGTAGAAATTGAAGTAAATCGTCCCATGCATACTCAGCACAGCTAAGAGTGAGGAACCATGTAGGAGTTCCTAAGTTTCTTAGCATACATTTCAATTCTCCATGACGACGAAACCAATACTCGTTGGTTCCACGTTGACATGCCATGAGATCGATTAGCTGAGATTCCAAAATACTGTCTTGCAGATTAACTTTCTCCATGAAGTCCCTTGCACAAACATTTTGAAAATGAGCTCCACTTTTCAATATATGATTAACTGCATAAGAAAGACCAGACAAATCACTTTCAAACAGAAGATGAAATAAATATGGAATACATTGACGAAACCTTGGATCTTCAGCATATAATCTTAGAGTCCGGTATTCAGCTGCAGGAATTTGAACTGGTCGATCATCATATCGTCCACCACAACCTGTTGGAAATAATTGTGGAAAACAACGAGCTTCCAAACTTTCTTCCCATACACTAATGGGACTTCCTTTTGCTGCTTTCATTTGAAACAAGTCAATTGCATTTCCCATTACTTCTTTTGAATGCAAAGGATGAACAGTATAATGTTCATATATTTCTTCAGTTCTAGACACATCAACTTTTTCAATTTGACCAACTGAAGAATCACTATCTTCTTCTATAGCTGTTTCTTCTGCTCCAACACTTACATCTTTGTAGTACTCATTATTTTTGACCAAATACAACGTTGCCTTTTTGACTTTTTTAACATCCACTAAATCTTGCCAGATTTTCTTACTCTTTGTTGGATCTCCATTAACTAGAATAACTAGAGGATCCTCTTCTACTCTTTCTACACCAATTGTATCAATATTTTTCTTTACATCTAGAGGCAAATAAACAACTCTTCCCTTTAATCCTCTCAGTAAATCTGATGGAGGCAATTTCCCTGTCTTAGGCTCCATGCGTACAATAGCCTGAAAAGGATGGACACATTGAATCAAAATAGATTCATAAGTATTTAGATCCATCAATTCAGAAGGAATATCTATCAACTGAAGATTATTATAAACTGCTCTAGCAGGCATTTTATTTTCATTTAATTTATTTAAACAATAATTACAAATACGCTGATCCAAACTCAAATCAAATGTATTCTCCGCCAACAAATAACTTACAAAATCCTTCCATTCACTATTATTTTCCAATTCACTTTTTGCATATAAATCAACTAACCTAGTCTGAATTTTATAATGAGTCCGTCGACAACACACACAAGTTAAATTAGGCCTTTCACTTGCTTTCACCTTAAACTTGATAATTTCCTCATCAAACTTTTCAATACTTGAAATCTGTCCATTATCTTCTGCATTACCATCCATTACTATATCTATTTCTACACTGTCCTCTTTGTTCCCAAAATAACAAAACTCAATTTCTTCACAAATAGTCTTCACATCCACTTCAGATCCATGCAAAAGAGCACTGTTTAACTGTTTAAGCTTAAGTGCGGGACTTTTTGCATAATACAACTTTCTCACTAATTTCCTCACGTTATTATGATGCACTGCTAACATCCTAAAATGATGACAAACACTCCGACAAACTTTTCTAGAAAGACAAGCTAGTGAATGCCCATGCAAACCTGTACTTTCTCTCACTCTACAAGGATCTAACTCTTGCAGGATCTTCATTTTTTGTTTGAGACTTTTCTTACTATATGTACGTAAGAAATTTCTAAGCAAATCGATTGATTCCTGTCGCACACTACAAATACTACTGCATTTCCATGTGTACACTGGACCCTTAGTACGTCTCCCTAAAACTTCATCAGCTAACACCTCTTCTGCATCTCTAGATACAAGTTTCTCTTTTTCCATCACACAACCATCTTTCACTTCATATGCTCGACCACTGGTGTCAACTGCATGCACCAAATCATTTTCCTGAAAGTAACTCTCCTCATTGAAAAAAGGCTCAGAACTTGAACTATGTATCCATTCACCAGAAAATACTTCACAAAAATTACTCCGATTAATAATTCTTTTCCATCTACTGTTCGATTTGAAAACATCAATGGCCTTATTAAGTATCCTAATTCTATTGATTATTAAAATAAATAATTTTTTCTTAACTTCGAAAGCCTGATCAACAATCTTTTCTACACTTTTCTTTTTCTTGTAAAAAGCAGCTCTCAGTTTACTTTTCCTATCATTTTTTAGCAAATTTAAAACTACCCTATTGCGAAACATTCGCCTACGAATGTCCCTAAAAAGATTTACCCTTCTATTGCTATCCATTCTCTTCTCTCCTGCTCCAATCGAGACATTTTTTGTGGGCCTCTCCTTCCTTTTTAGATTTGTTGACTTTTTCTGTATATTCACATTAGCAATATCATTTTTTTTTCTACGACATATGTTGCGAAGAAAAGACTTAATTGGCATACCAGAAACTTTTCTGGTGTTTTTTGAAGTAGTTGTTGAAGAGGATTCCATAAACTCTGTTGTTGATGTTCTCCTTTTCCGTATGGTATTTTTGATAATTCTTTGCCTTGAAGGCATTTTTGCTTGCTTTTCAGAAGTTGATTTGAATCTGTTATTCTGTTAAAAAAACACATGAAAGACCACAATTAGTAAACAACAAAGTAATGTTAAAAAGCAAACAATATAAACAATAAATTGCAACATATTTAAGTTTATACAATAGCAATTCAGAGCCTTATTTATAAAGCCCTTGCGCCACCAGTGCGTCACTTATTACCCATGTTTAAAGTGATGCATCAGCTGCACAAAGCAATCATAAAAAAGGGCCAAATGCAAATACCAATCAATTGCACCCAAAAATCGATTTTTGAATAACATGTAAGAATCAATGCGCAGAACCTATGTACAACCACTCAATATCAGCAAACAAAGTCAAACCTTATTTATAAAGGCCTTGCGCCACCAGTGCGTCACTTATTACCCATGTTTAAAGTGATGCATCAGCTGCACAAGGCAATCATAAAAAAGGGCCAAATGCAAATTCCAATCAATTGCACCCAAAAATCGATTTTTGAATAACATGTAAAAATCACTGCGCAGAACCTATATACAACCACTCAATATCAGCAAACAAAGTCAGGGCCTTATTTATAAAGACCTTGCGCCACTAGTGCGTCACTTATTACCCATGTTTAAAGTGATGCATCAGCTGCACAAGGCAATCATAAAAAAGGGCCAAATGCAAATACCAATCAATTGCACCCAAAAATCGATTTTTGAATAACATGAAAGAAACACTGCGCAGAACCTATCTACAACCACTCAATATCAGCAAACAAAGTCAGGGCCTTATTTATAAAGGCCTTGCGCCACCAGTGCGTCACTTATTACCAATGTTTAAAGTGATGCATCAGCTGCACAAGGCAATCATAAAAAAGGGCCAAATGCAAATACCAATCAATTGCACCCAAAAATCGATTTTTGAATAACATGAAAGAAACACTGCGCAGAACCTATCTACAACCACTCAATATCAGCAAACAAAGTCAGGGCCTTATTTATAAAGGCCTTGCGCCACCAGTGCGTCACTTATTACCCATCTTTAAAGTGATGCATCAGCTGCACAAGGCAATCATAAAAAAGGGACAAATGCAAATTCCAATCAATTGCACCCAAAAATCGATTTTTGAATAACATGTAAGAATCACTGCGCAGAACCAATGTACAACCACTCAATATCAGCAAACAAAGTCAGGGCCTTATTTATAAAGGCCTTGCGCCACCAGTGCGTCACTTATTTCCCATGTATAAAATGATGCACCAGTTGCACAAGGCAATCATAAAAAAGGGCCAAATGCAAATACCAATCTATTGCACTCAAAAATCGATTTTTGAATAACATGTAAGAATCACTGCGCAGAACCTATGTACAACCACTCAATATCAGCAAACAAAGTCAGGGCCTTATTTATAAAGGCCTTGCGCCACCAGTGCGTCACTTATTACCCATCTTTAAAGTGATGCATCAGCTGCACAAGGCAATCATAAAAAAGGGCCAAATGCAAATTCCAATCAATTGCACCCAAAAATCGATTTTTGAATAACATGTAAGAATCACTGCGCAGAACCAATGTACAACCACTCAATATCAGCAAACAAAGTCAGGGCCTTATTTATAAAGGCCTTGCGCCACCAGTGCGTCACTTATTTCCCATGTATAAAATGATGCACCAGTTGCACAAGGCAATCATAAAAAAGGGCCAAATGCAAATACCAATCTATTGCACCCAAAAATCGATTTTTCAATAACATGAAAAAAAACACTGCGTAGAACCTATGTACAACCACTCAATATCAGCAAACAAAGTCGGGGCCTAATTTATAAAGGCCTTGCGCCACCAGTGCGTCACTTATTACCCATATATAAAGTGATGCACCAGTAGCACAAGGCAATCATAAAAAAGGGCCAAAAGCAAATACCAATCAATTGCACCCAAAAATCGATTTTTGAATAACATGTAAGAATCACTGCGCAGAACCTATGTACAACCACTCAATATCAGCAAACAAAGTCAGGGCCTTATTTATAAAGGCCTTGCGCCACCAGTGCGTCACTTATTACCCATGTTTAAAGTGATGCATCAACTGCACAAGGCAATCATAAAAAAGGGCCAAATGCAAATACCAATCAATTGCACCCAAAAATCGATTTTTGAATAACATGAAAGAAACACTGTGTAGAACCTATGTACAACCACTCAATATCAGCAAACAAAGTCAGGGCCTAATTTATAAAGGCCTTGCGCCACCAGTGCGTTACTTATTACCCATATATAAAATGATGCACCAGTAGCACAAGGCAATCATAAAAAAGGGCCAAATGCAAATACCAATCAATTGCACCCAAAAATCGATTTTTGAATAACATGAAAGAAACACTGCGCAGAAACTATCTACAACCACTCAATATCAACAAACAAAGTCAGGGCCTTATTTATAAAGGCCTTGCGCCACCAGTGCGTCACTTATTACCCATGTTTAAAGTGATGCATCAACTGCACAAGGCAATCTTAAAAAAGGGCCAAATGCAAATACCAATCAATTGCACCCAAAAATCGATTTTTAAATAACATGTAAGAAACACTGCGCAGAACCTATACACAACCACTCAATATCAGCAAACAAAGTCAGGGCCTTATTTATAAAGGCCTTGCGCCACCAGTGCGTCACTTATTACCCATGTATAAAATGATGCACCAGTTACACAAGGCAATCATAAAAAAGGGCCAAATGCAAATACCAATCAATTGCACCCAAAAATCGATTTTTGAATAACATGAAAGAAACACTGCGCAGAACCTATCTACAACCACTCAATATCAGCAAACAAAGTCAGGGCCTTATTTATGAAGGTCTTGCGCCACCAGTGCATTACTTATTACCCATATATAAAATGATGCACCAGTAGCACAAGGCAATCATAAAAAAGGGCCAAAAGAAAATACCAATCAATTGCACCCAAAAATAGATTTTTGAATAACATGTAAGAATCACTGCGCAGAACCTATATACAACCACTCAATATCAGCAAACAAAGTCAGGGCCTTATTTATAAAGGCCTTGCGCCACCAGTGCGTCATTTATTACCCATGTTTAAAGTGATGCATCAGCTGCACAAGGCAATCATAAAAAAGGGCCAAATGCAAATACCAATCAATTGCACCCAAAAATCGATTTTTGAATAACATGAAAGAAACACTGTGTAGAACCTATGTACAACCACTCAATATCAGCAAACAAAGTCAGGGCCTAATTTATAAAGGCCTTGCCCCACCAGTGCGTCACTTATTACCCATATATAAAATGATGCACCAGTAGCACAAGGCAATCATAAAAAAGGGCCAAATCCAAATACCAATCAATTGCATCCAAAAATCTATTTTTGAATAACATGAAAGAAACACTGCGCAGAACCTATCTACAACCACTCAATATCAGCAAACAAAGTCAGGGCCTTATTTATAAAGGCCTTGCGCCACCAGTGCGTCACTTATTACCCATGTTTAAAGTGATGCATCAGCTGCACAAGGCAATCATAAAAAAGGGTCAAATGCAAATACCAATCAATTGCACCCAAAAATCGATTTTTAAATAACATGAAAGAAACACTGCGCAGAACCTATCTACAACCACTCAATATGAGCAAACAAAGTCAGGGCCTTATTTATAAAGGCCTTGCGCCACCAGTGCGTCACTTATTACTCATGTTTAAAGTGATGCATCAGTTGCACAAGGCAATCATAAAAAAGGGCCAAATGCAAATACCAATCAATTGCACCCAAAAATCGATTTTTGAATAACATGAAAGAAACACTGCGCAGAACCTATCTACAACCACTCAATATCAGCAAACAAAGTCAGAGCCTTATTTATGAAGGCCTTGCGCCACCAGTGCGTCACTTATTACCCATGTTTAAAGTGATGCACCAGTTGCACAAGGCAATCATAAAAAAGGGCCAAAAGCAAATAACAATCAATTGCACCCAAAAATCGATTTTTGAATAACATGTAAGAAACACTGCGCAGAACCTATGTACAACCACTCAATATCAGCAAACAAAGTCAGGGCCTTATTTATAAAAGCCTTGCGCCACCAGTGAGTCACTTATTACCCATGTTTAAAGTGATGCATCAGCTGCACAAGGCAATTATAAAAAAGGGCCAAATGCAAATACCAATCAATTGCACCCCAAAATCGATTTTTGAATAACATTTAAAAATTACTGCGCACAACCTATGTACAAGCACAGAATATCACTTTTGAAACATCACTGTTTCCCCAAAAACAAATCCTTTATCTTTCAAATGTTGATATCAAGCATTATCAAAAATCCAACATCAAATCAACAGCAAACAAAGTCAGAGCCTTATTTATGAAGGCCTTGCGCCACCAGTGCATCACTTATTACCCATGTTTAAAGTGATGCATCAGCTGCACAAGGCAATCATAAAAAAGGGCCAAATGCAAATACCAATCAATTACACCCAAAAATTGATTTTTCAATAACATATAAGAAACACAACACAGAACTTATATACTAGCATACCATTTGACTTCTAAAACATAACTATCTGCTTATAAATATTCTCCATAGAGCAAACAAGTCTCTATGTAAATTAAATAAATCATTACTTACCTTTACAAATGCTTTGGAAGATTGAAAACAGTGTCAGGCACACACACCAATTTCTCTTTAACAGAGCAAAAAGTGTGCACTCAATACACTGAAACCACAGACTGGCATAGAAAATCTCTAACTTTGTACACATATGCCTTAATTCAACCAATCAAAAGTTTTCCCTCACTATTTTGAAACCAACACCCTTCCCCCTCTCAGATCTTTCTATCTGTTTCCATAGCAACTCCCTCCTAACTGAACTCTCAGGTTCAAAAGTTTATTGTACAATGTTGCAAATTAACTCAGCAAGGCTGTTTGACCTCTCAATACACCAGCCTATCCAGAGTATTTTAGCTTTTAGTGACTTTTTTTTAACCATTCAAATTGCTTCTTTAACACAACACAACCATGCACCCTAACTTTAAGTTTTCAACTATCTGAATCCACCAATCATTGCTTCTGATTCAAAAGCAGTGAAACTCCACAATTATTTTTTTGTAAACTCCTACTGTTCCAACTGCCAATTCATTCCCACACATCATCTGACTGCATCAGAACCATCTCTCATCATGTTTTCTGTCTGGATCATTGGACACAGCTACATCCACTGGGCTCAAAGGTATGCAGATAGCAGACATTTTCACAACCTTGATTTATCAAATGTGGAAATCAAGTGGATTGGCCAGAGAGGATTAAAATGTCACCAATTGATACCATTGGTGAAAACCTTTATGCATTTGCCAAAACCTGACCTCTTAATAGTGCACTGTGGAGGAAATGATTTAGGCACTATGACTGGGGTTGGTCTGGAAATGCTTTTAAAGGACACCTTTGATCAATTAATGACACTCTTTCCACAAACTGCCTTGGTATTTTCTAATATATGCCAAAGACAGAAATGGAACTGGTCCAACCAATTTTGTCCACAATTTGAGAAAGCACGGAAACATGTGAATAAATCTGTTTCTGCTTACATGAGAGACTATGGAATGGGTTCAATATACAATAATAACTTGTGTTACAACATGCAAGACATCTACAGAGGAGATGGTGTGCACTTCTCAGATGAAGGGAATAGAATATTCCTCCTGAATTTAAGAATGTGCATTGGAACCTACTTGTAGGTACCTAAATCAACCACAAAACCCAAAAGCTCTTTTCAGAGCTACCCTACCTCTGATCATTCAAAACGTTTATCTTTTTCTAACTTTTTTCACTATTTTTCACCAAAATACGCTTTCCGGTACGCTTACCGGTGCGCGTACCGAGCACTCCCCCCGTGGAAAAATTAAAGATTTTTTTTTTTTTTACGTTTATGAGCTTCCTCAGCCCCCCTCAGAAAACCTAGAGGGTCAAGAAGTCTCTACCGTGCCCCCTTCTACCCATACCGAACATTGTTTACCCTCCATCTTGTGTCTCGATTGTACCGAAACACAAAATGGAGGACTCCCGTAACGCTGCCGGTGCGCGTATAGGAGCGCGCACCGGTAAGCGCTCGATAAAAAAAGGTGGGAAAGCAATTTACAAAAAAACCACTGGAGACACTTTCATCAAATATAGAATAGGCCTTACTACATAGCAGTCCCTACCATTTACCCAAATTTGATAGAATTCCATTGAGAAAATTATGCTGTAGGCCTGACTAAATATCCTGAGGTAAATTACATGACAAAAACACATATGAAATGTTAGAATTTACAACCAATTAAAAACTTTCTTTCATTTTCTACGACTATTTCCTGACGTTTCATTGGTTAAGTACAAGAATATATATAAAAGAAGAGAGGGAAACACAGCCATTTTGACTACTGCTTCCAGAAGTACATTTGAGAACAAATTACACTGACAACTTCACCTGATTTCTCCAAGGTAAATTGTTATTATGGAAGTATATTGTACACTTTAAGTTAATTTCAGAAAAAAATATTCTGTTAGTTATATACTATCCCTCTGTAAAAATTATAGATAGAGATAGACTTCTCTGTAATAGTTATGGATTGAGTTAGGCTTCTCTGGTATACAGTACCCTAACTCTACTAATATAGTTAATTTGTATACAATTTTCAGAAAGAAAATGGAAGGAGAAAATCAAGGAAATGTTACTTCTTTCAAAATAATGGTGGAAAAACAAGAAGACCAAAAAGATGAACTAGATTTCATGGATGACTCTTTGGATGAACAGTTAATAGAATGTTTGGAAGAAATGGAATCATGTACTTATAATTATGAGGAAATTCCGGACAATATTATGTTAGAAATTTTATTAAATTATGAAAAAGAATCAGAGGAATAAATTTATATTTAATAATTTCAAATTGTTTCAGACAATATTCATTTTTATATGTAATTCATAAAGTATTACCAAAAAAGTTTTTTAAAAAAAGTGAAACTTATAGTATACTGTTCAACTATTTTTCTGTTACATAGTAAGTTTACTCATAGTTACTACCTTTCTCCCACTATATTATCTCCTATGAATATTTTACACCTCATTTTCATAAGGGAGCAGGATAGACTACTCATGATCCCCTAGAAATTCTCAGGGAGTGCTTAAAAGATCTGTTTCTCCTTTCCAGACAGACTATGTTATGAATTCCATATACCACAAAAAATACAATAACAACATGCAAGATGTCTACAAAGAAAATGGTGAACATTAAATTTAAGTCTCTTCATTAGTACCTACATATAGGTACTTACATAAAATAAAAAAAAAATAAAAAAAACATAAACATACAATTTTTTAAAGTCATTATTTTTACATAGTACCCTCCTCGATACGCTCCCCGGTGCGCGTACCGGCCACTTCCCCCGCGAAAATCGAAAAAAAAAAAAAAAAAAAAAGGTGAGACCCCGCGGGGCCCTTTAATGGCCCCCACATCAAACCTAGGGGTACAGGGGGTATCTACTCTGCCCCCTTATGGTCATTTCCCCCTTTGTTTTGGCCACCTCTCGTGTCTCGATCCTACCGAGACACAAGATGGCGGCCGCTCCGGACTGTTTAGAATGTTTACAGACAACTGAGAGCCAATCAGCTTCCTGCGCGCAAGTCGCGTGGCGCGCCCGGAGCGCTCTCCGGTGCGCGCACCGGAGAGCGCCTATAGATATATATATTTTTTTGAACCTAAATTACTCAAAATCCACTGGAGCACATATCTTGAGACATAGCAAAGGCACATCGGGCTACCAGTCCCTACAATTTTGCCAAGTTTGGTGGAAATCCATTCAGCCGTTCGAGCTAAAAGTGAAATCGACCGCCCTATGGAAATTAACATGGGGAAAACGCGTTTTGGGACCCCCCTTTTATCTCGGCCCCCGCTTGACGAATCCCCCCCAAACTTTCAAGGAAGGACCGGAGCTCAACGAGGCCATTTTCAGGAAATTTTCAGGCAGATTCGTCAACCGGTGCCAAAGTTATTCCAAATAGAATTTTGAGATTTAACATTGAAAAAAATCCTAACTATAACTACCTACTGGCGACCGCCAGTAGGTAATATATATATATATATATATATATATATATATATATTACCTACTGGCGGTCGCCAGTAGGTAGTTATAGTTAGGATTTTTTTCAATGTTAAATCTGAAAATTCTATTTGGAATAACTTTGGCGCCGGTTGACGAATCTGCCTGAAAATTTCCTCAAAATGGCCTCGCGGCGTTCCGGTCCTTCCCTGAAAGTTTGGGGGGGATTCGTCAAGCGGGGGCCGAGATAAAAGGGGGGTCCCAAAACGCGTTTTCCCCATGTTAATTTCCATAGGGCGGTCGATTTCACTTTTAGCCCGAACGGCTGAATGGATTTTCACCAAACTTGGCAAAATTGTAGGGACTGGTAGCCCGATGTGCCTTTGCTATGTCTCAAGATATGTGCTCCAGTGGATTTTGAGTAATTAAGGTTCAAAAAAATATATATATCTATAGCAGCGCTCCGGTACGCGCACCGGTACGCGCACCGGGCGCGCCACGCGACTTGCGCGCAGAAAGCTGATTGGCTCTGGGGTGTCTGCAAACATTCTAAACAGTCCGGAGCGGCCGCCATCTTGTGTCTCGGTAGGATCGAGACACGAGAGGTGGCCAAAACAAAGAGGGAAATGACCATAAGGGGGCAGAGTAGACCCCCCTTGACCCCCTAGGTTTGATGTGGGGGCCATAAAAGGGCCCCGCGGAGCAAAAAAAAAATAAAAAAATTTTATGATTTTCGCGGGGTGAGCGCCCGGTACGCGCACCGGTACGCGCACCGGTAAGCGTACCGGTGAGCGTACCATGGGGAAAAAGAATGACAGTTTTAAAAGTAGCTGTTTAAAAAAAAAAATGTTTTGTTGTTTTTTTTATACATACACATACATAAATATATAAATGCATATGCATATATATATATGCATATATGTGTATATATGTGCGTGTAGAGAGAGGTAGAGAGGTAGAGGTGTAGAGGTAGAGAGGTAGAGAGGTAGCGGTAGAGAGGTAGAGATTAGTAGAGAGAGAAGAAGAGAGAGGTAGAGAGGTAGAGAGTAGAGAGTGAGTAATAGAGAGTAGAGAGTGAGTAGTAGAGAGTAGTAGAGAGCAGTAGAGAGAGTAGCAGAGAGTGAGTAGTAGAGAGTAGTAGAGTGAATAGTAGAGTGAGTAGTAGAGAGTAGTAGAGAGTGAGTAGTAGAGAGTGAGTTGTAGACAGTAGTAGAGAGTAAGTAGTAGAGTGAGTAGTAGAGAGCAGTAGAAAGTGAGTAGTAGAGAGTAGTAAAGCGTGAGTAGTAGAGAGTGAGTAGTAGAGAGTGAGTAGTAGAGAGTAGTAGAGAATGAGTAGCAGAGAGAATAGTAGTGAGTAGTAGAGAGTGAGTAGTAGAGTGAGTAGTAGAGACTAGTAGAGAGAGAGTAGTAGAGAGTGAGTAGTAGACAGTAGTAGAGAGTGAGAAGTAGAGAGTGAGTAGTAGAGAGTAGTAGTGAGTAGTAAAGAGTGAGTAGTAGAGAAAGTAGTAGAGAGTGAGTAGTAGAGAGTAGTAGATAGTGAGTAGTAGGGAGTAGTGAGTAGCGAGTAGTAGGGAGTGAGTAGTAGAGAGAGAGTAGTAGAGAGTAGTAGAGTAGTAGAGAATGAGTAGTAGACAGTGAGTATTTGAGAGTAGTGGAGTAGGAGAGAGTAAGTAGTAGAGAGTAGTGGAGAATATTCCAAAGTTTGGCACAGCACCACTTTCACAATGAGTCCAATCAAATCATATCACTTAGAGTCCTTATTGAAGCGCTGAATCTTGGTGTATATTCAAATGCTTTTATTTTCCTTAAGTTTATGTACCACAGCCAGCCGAAAGGTTTCGTTCTGTACAACAGAACTTCTTCAGGGCGTTCTTATTTCCTTCAAGTTATGTCGGTATCCAGTTGTCATATAACTAGATATTTCTTCCAAATGTTAGACGAGACATAAGTATATTCTTATTCAAAGTGACTAGGTATCAATTTTACCCACACAATTCGGGCAGACTTGAGTAATTTATAGCATCCTCAAAGTCAGTCTTTCAAAAATTCCAAAGTATAGGACATGATAATCCAAATCCAAATGTTTCTCAAGAAAAGTAATTTACAATTGTTCGGAATATCGGTGTTTGGGCAGATATGATCCAGGGACCCCCAGTATGCAAGGGGAATTAGTCCCCCCTCTACAAACGCGCCAGTGGCCTGCATTGCAGAGAGGTGTAACAAGGGTGTGGCCTCATTACACTTCTCTGCAATGCAGCTCCCTCGCGCATACTGGAGGCTCCTGGTGGACCAGTTGACCCCAGGGACCCCCAGTATGCAAGGGGAATTAGTTCCCCCTCTGCAAACGCGGCAGTGGGCTGCGTTGCAGAGAGGTGTAACAAGGGGCATAGTCTCATTACACCTCTGCAATGCAGCCCCTGGCGCATACTGGAGGTTCCAGGTGGGCTAATTGGCCCCCAGGGGCCCCCAGTATGCAAGGGGAATTAGTTCCCCCTCTTCAAACATGCACGGGGGCTGCGTTGCAGAGAGGTGTAAAAAGGGTTGTGGCTTCATTACACCTCTCTGCAATGCAGTCCCCTGGCGCATACTGGAGATTCCTGGTGGGCTTTCAGGTCTTATATAGTTAGGAATTAGCATTAAAAAAACCTTTGAAATTCACTGAAAAAACCATAGGTTTCACACCAGTTATAGTTAGGAATTAGCATTTAAAAAACCTTTGAAATTCACTGAAAAAACCATAGGTTTCACACCAGTTATAGTTAGGAATTAGCATTTAAAAAACCTATTAAATTCACTGACAAAACCATAGATTTCACACCATTTATAGTTAGCTGTCAATTTTACTGACCTAAAACCATTGAAATTCCCACGTTATAGTTAGTTGGACTCACTATAACTTGCGCGCCTGTAATGCACTGCTGATGACGTCACATATTACATCACTCATGACATGGTCAGTGACATCACTCATGACATCACTGATGACACCATCCTTGTGACAGAGTGACAGACCTAATTTCAGTGTAATGTAACGCTTGAAACACATATTCAAAAATTGAAACAAACATTTTCAAAAAAATGGAGATACCCAAACCAGTAACAACAACCAATTCAGTAATTCCACCATCTATATACACATCCACTCATTCACCAACAGTTCTATATAGTCACTCATATATATACTCACTCATCATATGTAGTGATACACCTATACATCCTGTTACACATCAGCAGTCATCCAAAAGTTATTCACACACATACTCACACATGCAAATAAACTATTGAACATCCATTTCTTTGCATATACATTTATACACACACTACCACCTTACTTCTAAGGAAACTTACCCATACTTACTCTCTTAAACAATCACTTATAGAGACACATACTTATTTAAACAGGAACTCCTACAATCTCTCACTATATATACTATACTCACTTATATACATCAATACTCACATATACTAGATTAAAACATATGTCGTTACTAATGAAGACACTAGTGAGACAGTCATTCACTCACTAACACACACATATACACACTCATCCACCCATACAGTCCTGCACATATGCTGTCTTCAAAACACATACAAACAGTGAGTCAGTCACCAACCCCTGCAGCCACTTATACACAAAGAGAAACACTGATACAAACATTTAAATATTTAAACAATACTCGCTAATATATGTATTCACTAAGATACACGTAATAAGCCAGTTACCCAACCAATTTTTTTTTTAAAAACATCCATTTACACACTTATTTAAACATTTATTCTTCCATCGACCTTTACAAATACATATATAAAACAAATTTATTTTTCAGAAAGACACACATTCACTGGATGGTGTCATCAGTGATGTCATGAGTGATGTCACTGACCATGTCATGAGTGATGTAATATGTGACGTCATCAGCAGTGCATTACAGGCGCGCAAGTTATAGTGAGTCCAACTAACTATAACGTGGGAATTTCAATGGTTTTATGTCAGTAAAATTTCCAGCTAACTATAAATGGTGTGAAATCTATGGTTTTGTCAGTGAATATATATATATATATATATTCACTGAAAAAACCATAGGTTAGAGACCATATATAGTTAGCTGGACATTTTATTGACATAAAACCAATGAAATTCCATATATAGTTAGTTGCACTAACTATATATCGCGCACCCGCAATCCACTGCTGATGATGTCACATATTACATCATTCATGACATGGTCAGTGACATCACTGATGACATCACTGATGACATCTCAAATGACATCACTGATGACATCACTGATGACATCTCAAATGACATCACTGATGACATCATCTAGTGTCTGTGTGTTTTTGTAAAGTTTAAATATGTTTTACATATTGAAGAATGAGTGGATGTATGGAAGACTGAGTGTGTGTGTGGCTGGGAGGTGTGTGACTCTGTGCATATCAATGTGTACTTGTATCAGTGATTGTATAAGAGAGTAAGTATGTGTTAGTATATGTGTGAAAAGTATGGTGTTCTGTGTTTAACTGTATAGATGAGGAAATCGAAGTGTGATTGATTCTTCACAGGACTGACTAGGTGTATGAGTGCATATGATAGTCTTGTAATAATGAGTGACTGTATGTATGAGTGATTGTATGGGTGAATGAGTGAATGTGTGTGTAGACGTAGGAATCAGTGAGTGCGTATGTAGTAACTGGTATTGGTGTGTCATGATGTCATCAGTGATGTCATTTGAGATGTCATCAGTGATGTCATTTGAGATGTCATCAGTGATGTCATTTGAGATGTCATCAGTGATGTCATCAGTGATGTCACTGAAGTATGGTGTTCTGTGTTTAACTGTATAGATGAGGAAATGGAAGTGTGATTGATTCTTTACAGGACTGACTAGATGTGTGAGTAACTCCATGGATGAGTGGCAGTGTGTGAGTGTCTGCATAGGTGTATGAGTGCATATGATAGTGTTGTAATAATGAGTGACTGTATGTATGAGTGATTGTATGGGTGAATGAGTGAATGTGTGTGTAGACGTAGGAATCAGTGAGTGCGTATGTAGTAACTGGTATTGGTGTGTCATGATGTCATCAGTGATGTCATTTGAGATGTCATCAGTGATGTCATCAGTGATGTCATTTGAGATGTCATCAGTGATGTCATCAGTGATGTCACTGACCATGTCATGAATGATGTAATATGTGACATCATCAGCAGTGGATTGCGGGTGCGCGATATATAGTTAGTGCAACTAACTATATATGGAATTTCATTGGTTTTATGTCAATAAAATGTCCAGCTAACTATATATGGTCTCTAACCTATGGTTTTTTTCAGTGAATTTTCAAGGTTTTGTAAATGCAAATTCCTAACTATATATGGTCTATAACCTATGGTTTTTTCAGTGAATTTCATTGGTTTTTTAAAAGCTAATATCTATAGCTGTAAAATATATTCTTTATTACGTGACGTATCACGTAGCCACGTGAGACGCCTCATGACGCGTCGCATAACCGTGACGTATCGGCTCTGCAGCGCAAACAAAACCCGTAACGTAAGCGTGCCGGAGCACGCTTACAGATATATATATTTTTTTTAACCTTAATTAGACAAAATCCACACGTGCACATATCTTGAGGCCTTGCAAAGGCACATCAAACAAACAGTCCCTACAATTTTGTCAAGTTTGCTGTAAATCTATTCCCTTAATTTTTTTTTACTGTTTCTCTTGGTTTTCCCCTTGTTACGCTTACCGGGACGCTACCCGGTACGCGAACCGGACGCTCCAAAAACACAAGATGGCGGACTCCCGTTACGCTGCCGGTTAGCTGCCCGGTTCGCGTACCGGGAAGCGCCTCTACCGCGAAAAATCGCGGGGGACTTTAATATCCCCCTCATCAATCCTAGGGGGTCAGGAGGGGTTTACCTTGCCCCCTTTCCTTCATTTCCCCCTTCTTTTTTCACCACATCTTGTCTCTCGAACCTACCGAGAGACAAGATGGCGGCCGCTCCGGACTGTTTACAATGTTGACAGCTACGCTGCCGGTTAGCTGCCCGGTTAGCTGCCCGGTGAGCTGCCCGGTTCGCGTACCGGGACGCGCCTCTACGGCGTAAAATCGAAAAAAATATTATTTTTTTTTTTGCCCCGCGGGGCACTTTAATATCCCCCTCATCAATCCTAGGGGGTCAGGAGTGGTCTACCTTGCCCCCTTTCCTTCATTTCCCCCTTCGTTTTTCACCACATCTTGTCTCTCGATTGTACCGAGAGACAAGATGGCGGCCGCTCCGGACTGTTTAGAATGTTGACAGACACCGGAGAGCCAATCAGCTTCGCTTTGCGAAGTTCCGTTACGCGTCAGGTACGCAAACCGGGGCGCTTACCGGAGCGCTGTCACAGATATATATATTTTTTTAAACGTTAATTTCTCAAAATCCACTGGAGCGCATATATTGAGACATAGCAAAGGCACGTCGGCAAACCATATCTACAATTTTGCCAAGTTTCATGTAAATCTATTCAGCCGTTCGAGCTAAAAGTGAGTCCAACCGCCCTATAGAAAAATGAATGGGAAAAACGTGTTTTGGGACCCCCCTTGTTTCTCGGCCCCCCCCTTGACGAAACCCCCCCAAATTTTCAGGGGCTGCTCAGAAACGAAATGTGCCATTTTCCTGAAAATTTCAGCCAATTCCGTCCACAAACGCCAAAGTTATTAGACATAGAATTTTCAGAAATCCCATAGAGGAAAAATCCTAACTATATATACCCACTGGCTATCACCAGTAGGTAATATACATATATAAACATATATAATCTGCATATCTATATAAATATAAATGCATGCATACATATACATATATGCATACATATGCATGTTATCTTGTGGGACACCCCCGCGCCGCACGGCCACCAGCTGCTGTGCCCTGCCTAATCTGCCTCGCTTACTGTCGTACTGCCGCTGACCGCGCCCCGTCCTCCGAGAGGCGCGGTCTGTGCCTGCCTGCCGGTCACTCGCATTGCTGTTTAGCATTTCCCTTGTGCTTCTCCGTTTTTCCTTTTGTAATTGTGCCAGTGCTTTTGTTTTAGTTATTTTTGTAAATTGTGCCCGTGTTTGGCTGTCTCCTTCCTGTCTGCCCGCCTACCTCGCCGAGCCCCGCTCTCCCTTCCCGCCACCGCCGCTAAGCCCCGCCCCTTTTGCCTTCTGTATCCCTCCCCGCTCCCGCCTCCCAGCTGCCCCGCCCACCCGCGCACATCGCCTCATATGGCGACCGTGCGAACGCGCAGCGGTCGCGCCGATTGTGCGCCAAAGGCGCGCCAAAGGTAAGCCCGTCTGCGCTCGGATCGCGACCAGCGCCAGGACCCCTGGCCCACGCCGACCCCGACCGACCCGCCTGACGTACTCCGCCGCCACCCTCATCGCACTCAACACCGGCCGACTCCCAGAATGCCACCAAGCCACACCACGACGCACCCACGGACCTTTCAGCTGCCACGCCTGCAAGTTCACCTGCATCCGGACCTGCCTCACACCAGCACCCGCCAAGTCTAACACCAGCAGCACCCACCTCAAGTGCATCCTGCTCAACACCCGCTCCGTCCACAGACACGCCATCGAACTCTGGAACCTCCTAGACGCCACAGCCCCTGACGTTGCCTTCCTCACGGAGACCTGGATGAACGCCTCTTCAGCCCCCGACATCGCCATCGCCATCCCAGAGGGCTACAAGATCGTCCGGAAGGACCGCAACGCCAACCAGATGGGAGGAGGCATCGCCATCATCCACAGGAACACCATCCAGCTCATGACCAGCACCGACAACACCCTGACCAGCGCCGAACACCTGCATTTCCAGATCCACACCAACCCGAACACCACCCTGAGAGGCACCCTGATCTACCGACCCCCGGGACCACGCACACAATTCAGCGAGGACATCGCCGACTTCGTCAGCCCGCATGCCCTCCCCTCCGCTGACTACATCCTCCTGGGGGACCTCAACTTCCATCTGGAGAACAACAACGACCGCAACACCAGCACCCTGCTCGACAACCTCGCCAATCTTGGACTCAAGCAGCTGGTGTCCACACCCACCCACCTCGCCGGACACACACTCGACGCAGTCTTCTCCTCCAGCACAGACATCGACTTCAGCCACGCTACAGAGCTCCAATGGACGGACCACAGCTGCGTCCACTTCACCTTCAAGAGGACGACGACCCACCACCACCAGCAACAGGCCGCCCGCAGAAGCTGGAACAAGATCACAGCAGACCAGCTGGCCACCTCCCTGAGCCAGCACCCTCCTGCCAGCTCAGCGAACTCCAGCCAGGCCGCCGACAACCTCACGAAGTGGATCAGCATCTGCGCGGACGAGCTCGCCCCGCTGAGGACCCCGCCCAGCAGACCCGGCAGCAAGAAAGCCCCGTGGTTCACCGACGAACTCAAGAGCTCCAAGAAGAACTGCCGAGCCCTCGAGAAAGTCTGGAGAAGGGAACCTACACCGGACAACAGGACCACCCTCAAGCTGGCCACTCGGAAGCACCACCAGCTGATCCGCGCCGCCAAGAAAACTGCATTCAAGGACCGGCTGGACAACAACGCACACAACAGCAAAGAACTCTTCAACATCGTGAAAGAGCTATCCAACCCCAGCGCAGGAAACAACGACATCACCCCATCGCAAGACCTCTGCGACTCCCTCGCCTCTTACTTCCACAACAAGATCGCGGACATACACAACAGCTTCAACAACCAACCAACGCACACCATGACCGAACAACCACCCCCCACCACCACCCTCCATGCCTGGACCCCGATCAGCACCGAAGACACCATCCGCACGATGAACTCCATCCACTCCGGATCTCCGATTGACCCCTGCCCTCACCACATCTTTAACAAGGCCGACGCTGTCATCGCACCCCACCTACGAGACATCATCAACACATCCTTCGACACCGCCACCTTCCCTGAGAGCTGGAAACACGCCGAACTCAGCGCTCTACTCAAGAAACCAACAGTGGACCCCACCGAACTCAAGAACTACCGCCCCATCTCGCTCCTCCCGTTTCCAGCCAAAGTCATCGAGAAGACCGTCAACAAGCAGATGGCCGCCTTCCTCGAGACGAATGGATCCCTCGACCCCTCACAGTCCGGCTTCCGAGCCAATCACAGCACCGAGACCGCCCTCATCGCCGCCACCGATGACATCCGAGCCCTGATGGACAACGGAGAAACAGCGGCCCTCATCCTCCTAGACCTCTCCGCGGCATTCGACACTGTCTGCCACCGCACCCTAGTACAGCGCCTCAGCAACGTCGGAATCCAGGACAAGGCGCTGGAATGGATCGTCTCCTTCCTCGACGGAAGAACACAGAGAGTCCGCCTACCACCGTACAAGTCAGAGGCCTCCAATGTCATCTGCGGCGTCCCTCAAGGATCCTCTCTGAGCCCCACCCTCTTCAACGTCTACATGAGCCCCCTCGCGGCCATCGCACGTCAACACAACCTCAGCATAATCTCCTACGCCGACGACACCCAGCTGATCCTCTCCCTGACCAACGACCCCGCCACCGCCAGAGCCAACCTGCACGAAGGGATGAAAGAGGTAGCCGAGTGGATGACGACCAGCCGCCTGAAACTGAACTCGGACAAGACGGAGGTCCTCATCCTGGGCTCTTCACCCTCCGCCTGGGACGACTCCTGGTGGCCTCCCGCCCTGGGCACCGCACCCAAACCGACAGACCACGCACGCAACCTGGGCTTCATCCTGGACTCCTCCCTCTCCATGACCAGGCAAGTCAACAACGTCTCCTCGGCGTGCTTCAACATCCTACGCATGCTACGGAAGATCTTCTGGTGGATCCCCACCGAGACCAGGAAGACCGTCACCCAGGCCCTCGTCACTAGCCGACTGGACTACAGCAACGCCCTCTACGCCGGGACCACCGCCAAGCTCCAGAAGAGACTCCAACGGATCCAGAACGCCTCAGCCAGACTCATCCTCGACATCCCACGAACCAGCCACATCTCCGGACATCTGAGAGACCTTCACTGGCTCCCTGTCAACAAAAGAATCACCTTCCGCCTCCTCACCCACGCACACAAAGCCCTACACGACCAAGGACCAAGCTACCTCAACAACCGGATCAACTTCTACGCTCCGAAACGCCACCTCCGATCAGCCAACCACGCCCTCGCCGCCGTCCCCCGCATCCGAAGAGCGACTACAGGAGGAAGGTCCTTCTCCTACCTGGCCGCCAAGACCTGGAACTCCCTCCCGACCGACCTGCGCCTGACCCAAGACCACCTCTCCTTCAGGAAGAAGCTGAAGACCTGGCTGTTCGAGCAGTAGCGGCACCCCCCCTCCCCCAAGCGCCTTGAGACCCTACGGGTATGTAGCGCGCTCTATAAATGTCATTGATTGATTGATTGATTGATGTTATTTACATGAAAGTTTTAAAAACACTAATAAAAGCAAAGCTAAAAAGCCACCTCATTACAAACTGAATGGCTTTAACTTAAACGAGGGCGAGATCTATTGCATTTTCAATGCTTGTTTACTTTGGTTCTATCAAGAAGGCATTCAGATGTTTCACACATTTGCCATTAATTCTGAATGTTAGCACTCTAGTTGCTCATTAGATCACTGTAGTAAAGCTAGTGCTCACCAGGGAAGTCTGCTGCTAATCATGGTTTGCAGCCATTTTCCCGCATTTTTTATCCCGCAGACTTTCAGTCCGCATACCATTATCCCGCAAGGTCATTGACCTCGCATACCATTATCCCGCATTTTTTCAAAACGCATGTGCATTTATCGCGCATGCCTTTACAAAGAATTACGTTTTAAAGGCATGTATGGTAAATGCATTTGCGTTGTGAAAACCACGATGACGAGAGAGGTAAGGGGGTTTGTGTTAATTTTTTCGTGGGTTAGTGATTGTGTAGTGTAGTGTAGTGTTGTGTAGTGTAGTGTTGTGTTAGTGTAGTGTAGAGTTGTGGTGGTTGTTTAGTGTAGGGTCATGCTGGGGGTAGTGTTTTAGGGTTTAGGGTTGTGTTGTAGTGTTTGCGTAGTGTAGGGTCATGCTGAGGGTAGTGTTTTAGGGTTTAGGGTAGTGTTGTAGTGTTTGCGTAGTGTAGGGTCATGCTGGGGGTAGTGTTTTAGGGTTTAGGGTTGTGTTGTAGTGTTTGCGTAGTGTAGGGTCATGCTGGGGCTAGTGTTTTAGGGTTTAGGGTAGTGTTGTAGTGTTTGCGTAGTGTAGGGTCATGCTGGGCGTAGTGTTTTAGGGTTTAGGATAGTGTTGTAGTGTTTGCGTAGTGTAGGGTCATGCTGGGGGTAGTGTTTTAGGGTTTTGGGTAGTGTTGTAGTGTTTGCGTAGTGTAGGGTCATGCTGGGGTGTAGTATTTTAGGGTTTAGGGTAGTGTTGTAGTGTTTGTGTAGTGTAGGGTCATGCTGGGGGTAGTGTTTTAGGGTTTTGGGTAGTGTTGTAGTGTTTGCGTAGTGTAGGGTCATGCTGGGGGTAGTGTTTTAGGGGTTTGGGTAGTGTTGTAGTGTTTGCTTAGTGTAGGGTCATGCTGGGGTGTAGTGTTTTAGGGTTTTGGGTAGTGTTGTAGTGTTTGCGTAGTGAAGGGTCATGCTGAGGGTAGTGTTTTAGGGTTTTGGGTAGTGTTGTAGTGTTTGCGTAGTGTAGGGTCATGCTGGGGGTAGTGTTTTAGGGTTTTGGGTAGTGTTGTAGTGTTTGCGTAGTGTAGGGTCATGCTGGGGGTAGTGTTTTAGGGTTTTGGGTAGTGTTGTAGTGTTTGCGTAGTGTAGGGTCATGCTGGGGGTAGTGTTTTAGGGTTTAGGGTAGTGTTGTAGTGTTTGCGTAGTGTAGGGTCATGCTGGGGGTAGTGTTTTAGGGTTTAGGGTAGTGTTGTAGTGTTTGCGTAGTGTAGGGTCATGCTGGGGGTAGTGTTTTAGGGTTTAGGGTAGTGTTGTAGTGTTTGCGTAGTGTAGGGTCATGCTGGGGGTAGTGTTTTAGGGTTTAGGGTAGTGTTGTAGTGTTTGCGTAGTGTAGGGTCATGCTGGGGGTAGTGTTTTAGGGTTTAGGGTAGTGTTGCAGTGTTTGCGTAGTGTAGGGTCATGCTGGGGTGTAGTGTTTTAGGGTTTTGGGTAGTGTTGTAGTGTTTGCGTAGTGTAGGGTCATGCTGGGGGTAGTGTTTTAGGGTTTAGGGTAGTGTTGTAGTGTTTGCGTAGTGTAGGGTCATGCTGGGGTGTAGTGTTTTAGGGTTTTGGGTAGTGTTGTAGTGTTTGCGTAGTGTAGGGTCATGCTGGGGGTAGTGTTTTAGGGTTTAGGGTAGTGTTGTAGTGTTTGCGTAGTGTAGGGTCATGCTGGGGGTAGTGTTTTAGGGTTTAGGGTTGTGTTGTAGTGTTTGCGTAGTGTAGGGTCATGCTGGGGGTAGTGTTTTAGGGTTTAGGGTTGTGTTGTAGTGTTTGTGTAGTGTAGGGTCATGCTGGGGGTAGTGTTTTAGGGTTTAGGGTAGTGTTGTAGTGTTTACGTAGTGTAGGGTCATGCTGGGGTGTAGTGTTTTAGGGTTTTGGGTAGTGTTGTAGTGTTTGCGTAGTGTAGGGTCATGCTGGGGGTAGTGTTTTAGGGTTTAGGGTAGTGTTGTACTGTTTGTGTAGTGTAGGGTCATGCTGGGTGTAGTGTTTTAGGGTTTAGGGTAGTTTAGTTGTTTAGTGTATGCTAAAGGCATATTCGTTCTAAATGTTTTCTTTATTTTAATTTGCGGCCTAATAGTACATGCAGGATTTTTTTTGCGGACTGATGGTATGCGGGATTTCGTCATATATTCGCTAATCATACTTTCTATGGCAAAATGAACCCCCTCATTTTGTTCCTTTTTAAATTAAATGTTTTAAGAGTTACCACTTTATTCCAATCAAGATGGCTTCAGGTGTGCCATACCTTTGTAATAAGTAGGACTGTTAGCACTCTAGTTGTTCTTTAGAACACTCTGGGACATTCTGTCATTGGGCTATAGTTGGGCTACATCTGGCTGATATTTGGGCTACATTTGTTTTTTTGTATCTGGTGGCCATCTTTGGGCTACATTGGGCTACATTGGGCTACATTGGGCTACATTTGGGCTCCAACATATATATAGCCCAATGTAGCCCAATATATATTTTTCAAAGTTAATTTTCGTAAAAACCACTGGAGCCTATATCTTGAGACATAGCAAAGGCACATCGGGCTACCAGTCCCTACAATTTTGCCAAGTTTGGTGTAAATCCATTCAGCCGTTCAGGCTAAAAGTGAGGCCAACCGCCCAATGGAAAATTGCATGGGAAAAACACGTTTTGGGACCCCCCTTTTTTCTCGGCCCCCCCTTGACGAAACCCCCCCAAATTTTCAGGGGCTGCTCAGAAACAAAATGTTCCATTTTCCTGAAAATTTCAGCCAATTCTGTCCTCAAACGCCAAAGTTATTCGACATAGAATTTTCAAAAATCCCATAGGAAAAAAATCCTAACTATATATACCTACTGGCTATCGCCAGTAGGTATATATAGTTAGGATTTTTTTCCTATGGGATTTTTGAAAATTCTATGTCGAATAACTTTGGCTATCGCCAGTAGGTAATATATATATATATATATATATATATATATATATATATATATATATATATATATATATATTACCTACTGGCGATAGCCAGTAGTTATATATAGTTAGGATTTTTTTCCTATGGGATTTTTGAAAATTCTATGTCGAATAACTTTGGCTTATGAAGACAGAATTGGCTGAAATTTTCAGGAAAATGGAACATTTTGTTTCTGAGCAGCCCCTGAAAATTTGGGGGGTTTTCGTCAAGGGGGGGCCGAGAAAAAAGGGGGGTCCCAAAACGTGTTTTTCCCATGCAATTTTCCATAGGGCGGTTGGCCTCACTTTTAGCCTGAACGGCTGAATGGATTTACACCAAACTTGGCAAAATTGTAGGGACTGGTAGCCCGATGTGCCTTTGCTATGTCTCAAGATATAGGCTCCAGTGGTTTTTACGAAAATTTACTTTGAAAAATATAAATTGGGCTACATTGGGCTATATATATGTTGGAGCCCAAATGTAGCCCAATGTAGCCCAATGTAGCCCAATGTAGCCCAAAGATGGCCACCAGAGACAAAAAACCAAATGTAGCCCAAATATCAGCCAGATGTAGCCCAACTATAGCCCAATGACAGATTGTCCCAGAGTGTTCTAAAGAACAACTAGAGTGCTAACAGTCCTACTTATTACAAAGGTATGGCACACCTGAAGCCATCTTGATTGGAATAAAGTGGTAACTCTTAAAACATTTAATTTAAAAAGGAACAAAATGAAGGGGTTCATTTGCCATAGAAAGTATGATTAGCGAATATATGACGAAATCCCGCATACCATCAGTCCACAAAAAAAATCCCGCATGTACTATTAGGCCGCAAATTAAAATAACGAAAACTTTTAGAACGAATATGCCTTTAGCATACACTAAACAACTAAACTACCCTAAACCCTAAAACACTACCCCCAGCATGACCCTACACTACACAAACAGTACAACACTACCCTAAACCCTAAAACACTACCCCCAGCATGACCCTACACTACACAAACACTACAACACTACCCTAAACCCTAAAACACTACCCCCAGCATGACCCTACACTACACAAACACTACAACACTACCCTAAACCCTAAAACACTACCCCCAGCATGACCCTACACTACACAAACACTACAACACTACCCTAAACCCTAAAACACTACCCCCAGCATGACCCTACACTACGCAAACACTACAACACTACCCAAAACCCTAAAACACTACACCCCAGCATGACCCTACACTACGCAAACACTACAACACTACCCTAAACCCTAAAACACTACCCCCAGCATGACCCTACACTATACAAACACTACAACACAACCCTAAACCCTAAAACACTACCCCCAGCATGACCCTACACTACGCAAACACTACAACACAACCCTAAACCCTAAAACACTACCCCCAGCATGACCCTACACTACGCAAACACTACAACACTAACCTAAATCCTAAAACACTACCCCCAGCATGACCCTACACTACGCAAACACTACAACACTACCCAAAACCCTACAACACTACACCCCAGCATGACCCTACACTACGCAAACACTACAACACTACCCTAAACCCTAAAACACTACCCCCAGCATGACCCTACACTACGCAAACACTACAACACTACCCAAAACCCTAAAACACTACACCCCAGCATGACCCTACACTACGCAAACACTACAACACTACCCTAAACCCTAAAACACTACCCCCAGCATGACCCTACACTACGCAAACACTACAACACTACCCTAAACCCTAAAACACTACCCCCAGCATGACCCTACACTACGCAAACACTACAACACTACCCTAAACCCTAAAACACTACCCCCAGCATGACCCTACACTACGCAAACACTACAACACTACCCTAAACCCTAAAACACTACCCCCAGCATGACCCTACACTACGCAAACACTACAACACTACCCTAAACCCTAAAACACTACCCCCCAGCATGACCCTACACTACGCAAACACTACAACACTACCCAAAACCCTAAAACACTACCCCCCAGCATGACCCTACACTACGCAAACACTACAACACTACCCAAAACCCTAAAACACTACCCCCAGCATGACCCTACACTACGCAAACACTACAACACTACCCTAAATCCTAAAACACTACCCCCAGCATGACCCTACACTACGCAAACACTACAACACTACCCTAAACCCTAAAACACTACCCCCAGCATGACCCTACACTACGCAAACACTACAACACTACCCTAAACCCTAAAACACTACCCCCAGCATGACCCTACACTACGCAAACACTACAACACTACCCTAAACCCTAAAACACTACCCCCAGCATGACCCTACACTACGCAAACACTACAACACTACCCAAAACCCTAAAACACTACCCCCAGCATGACCCTACACTACGCAAACACTACAACACTACCCAAAACCCTAAAACACTACCCCCCAGCATGACCCTACACTACGCAAACACTACAACACTACCCAAAACCCTAAAACACTACCCCCAGTATGACCCTACACTACGCAAACACTACAACACTACCCAAAACCCTAAAACACTACCCCCAGCATGACCCTACACTACGCAAACACTACAACACTACCCAAAACCCTAAAACACTACACCCAGCATGACCCTACACTACGCAAACACTACAACACTACCCTAAACCCTAAAACACTACACCCCAGCATGACCCTACACTACGCAAACACTACAACACTACCCAAAACCCTAAAACACTACCCCCAGCATGACCCTACACTACGCAAACACTACAACACTATCCTAAACCCTAAAACACTACGCCCAGCATGACCCTACACTACGCAAACACTACAACACTACCCTAAACCCTAAAACACTAGCCCCATCATGACCCTACACTACGCAAACACTACAACACAACCCTAAACCCTAAAACACTACCCCCAGCATGACCCTACACTACACAAACACTACAACACTACCCTGAACCCTAAAACACTACCCCCAGCATGACCCTACACTACGCAAACACTACAACACAACCCTAAACCCTAAAACACTACCCCCAGCATGACCCTACACTAAACAACCACCACAACTCTACACTACACTAACACAACACTACACTACACAACACTACACTACACTACACAATCACTAACCCACGAAAAAATTAACACAAACCCACTTACCTCTCTCGTCATCGTGGTTTTCACAACGCAAATGCATTTACCATACATGCCTTTAAAACGTAATTCTTTGTAAAGGCATGCGCGATAAATGCACATGCGTTTTGAAAAAATGCGGGATAATGGTATGCGAGCTCAATGACCTTGCGGGATAATGGTATGCGGACTGAAAGTCTGCGGGATAAAAAATGCGGGAAAATGGCTGCAAACCATGATTAGCAGCAGACTTCCCTGGTGAGCACTAGCTTTACTACAGTGATCTAATGAGCAACTAGAGTGCTAACATTCAGAATTTATGGCAAATGTGTGACACATCTGAATGCCTTCTTGATAGAACCAAAGTAAACAAGCATTGAAAATGCAATAGATCTCGCCCTCGTTTAAGTTAAAGCCATTCTGTTTGTAATGAGGTGGCTTTTTAGCTTTGCTTTTATTAGTGTTTTTAAAACTTTCATGTAAATAACATGCATATGTATACATATATGTATATGTATGCATGCATTTATATTTATATAGATATGCAGATTACATATGTTTATATATGTATATTACCTACTGGCGATAGCCAGTGGGTATATATAGTTAGGATTTTTTCTCTATGGGATTTCTGAAAATTCTATGTCTAATAACTTTGGCGTTTGTGGACGGAATTGGCTGAAATATTCAGGAAAATGGCACATTTTTTTTCTGAGCAGCCCCTGAAAATTTGGTGGGGTTTCGTCAAGGGGGGGCCGAGAACAAAGGGGGGTCCCAAAACGCGTTTTTCCCATTCATTTTTCCATAGGGCGGTTGGACTCGCTTTTAGCTCGAACGGCTGAATAGATTTACATGAAACTTGGCAAAATTGTAGATATGGTTTGCCCGACGTGCCTTTGCTATGTCTCAATATATGTGCTCCAGTGGATTTTGAGAAATTAACGTTTAAAAAAATATATATATCTGTGACAGCGCTCCGGTTAGCGCCCCGGTTCGCGTACCTGACGCGTAACGGAACTTCGCGAAGCGAATCTGATTGGCTCTCCGGTGTCTGTCAACATTCTAAACAAACCGGAGCGGCCGCCATCTTGTCTCTCGGTACGATCGAGAGACAAGATGTGGTGAAAAACGAAGGGGGAAATGAAGGAAAGGGGGCAAGGTAGACCACTCCTGACCCCCTAGGATTGATGAGGGGGATATTAAAGTGCCCCGCGGGGCAAAAAATTTTGCGATTTTACGCCATAGAGGCGCGTCCCGGTACGCGAACCGGGCAGCTCACCGGGCAGCTAACCGGGCAGCTAACCGGCAGCGTAGCTGTCAACATTGTAAACAGTCCGGAGCGGCCGCCATCTTGTCTCTCGGTAGGTTCGAGAGACAAGATGTGGTGAAAAAAGAAGGGGGAAATGAAGGAAAGGTGGCAAGGTAAACCCCTCCTGACCCCCTAGGATTTATGAGGGGGATATTAAAGTCCCCCGTGATTTTTCGCGGTAGAGGCGCTTCCCGGTACGCGAACCGGGCAGCTAACCGGCAGCGTAACGGGAGTCCGCCATCTTGTGTTTTTGGAGCGTCCGGTTCGCGTACCGGGTAGCGTCCCGGTCAGCGTAACAAGGGGAAAACCAAGAGAAACAGTAAAAAAAAAATTAAGGGAATAGATTTCCAGCAAACTTGGCAAAATTGTAGGGACTGTTTGTTTGATGTGCCTTTGCAAGGCCTCAAGATATGTGCACGTGTGGATTTTGTCTAATTAAGGTTAAAAAAAATATATATATCTGTAAGCGTGCTCCGGCACGCTTACGTTACGGGTTTTGTTTGCGCTGCAGAACCGATACGTCACGGTTATGCGACGCGTCATGAGGCGTCTCACGTGGCTACGTGATACGTCACGTAATAAAGAATATATTTTACAGCTATAGATATTAGCTTTTAAAAAACCAATGAAATTCACTGAAAAAACCATAGGTTATAGACCATATATAGTTAGGAATTTGCATTTACAAAACCTTGAAAATTCACTGAAAAAACCATAGGTTAGAGACCATATATAGTTAGCTGGACATTTTATTGACAAAAAACCAATGAAATTCCATATATAGTTAGTTGCACTAACTATATATCGCGCACCCGCAATCCACTGCTGATGATGTCACATATTACATCATTCATGACATGGTCAGTGACATCACTGATGACATCACTGATGACATCTCAAATGACATCACTGATGACATCACTGATGACATCTCAAATGACATCAGTGATGACATCATGACACACCAATACCAGTTACTACATACGCACTCACTGATTCCTACGTCTACACACACATTCACTCATTCACCCATACAATCACTCATACATACAGTCACTCATTATTACACTATCATATGCACTCATACACCTATGCAGACACTCACACACTGCCACTCATCCATGGAGTTACTCACACACCTAGTCAGTCCTGTAAAGAATCAATCACACTTCCATTTCCTCATCTATACAGTTAAACACAGAACACCATACTTCAGTGACATCACTGATGACATCACTGATGACATCTCAAATGACATCACTGATGACATCTCAAATGACATCACTGATGACATCATGACACACCAATACCAGTTACTACATACGCACTCACTGATTCCTACGTCTACACACACATTCACTCATTCACCCATACAATCACTCATACATACAGTCACTCATTATTACAACACTATCATATGCACTCATACACCTAGTCAGTCCTGTGAAGAATCAATCACACTTCGATTTCCTCATCTATACAGTTAAACACAGAACACCATACTTTTCACACATATACTAACACATACTTACTCTCTTATACAATCACTGATACAAGTACACATTGATATGCACAGAGTCACACACCTCCCAGCCAGCCACACACACACTCAGTCTTCCATACATCCACTCATTCTTCAATATGTAAAACATATTTAAACTTTACAAAAACACACAGACACTAGATGATGTCATCAGTGATGTCATTTGAGATGTCATCAGTGATGTCATCAGTGATGTCATTTGAGATGTCATCAGTGATGTCATCAGTGATGTCACTGACCATGTCATGAATGATGTAATATGTGACATCATCAGCAGTGGATTGCGGGTGCGCGATATATAGTTAGTGCAACTAACTATATATGGAATTTCATTGGTTTTTTGTCAATAAAATGTCCAGCTAACTATATATGGTCTCTAACCTATGGTTTTTTCAGTGAATTTTCAAGGTTTTGTAAATGCAAATTCCTAACTATATATGGTCTATAACCTATGGTTTTTTCAGTGAATATATATATATATAATACCTACTGGCGGTAGCCAGTAGTTTGGACCTAGTTTCCATAGGAAATCCGCAACATTCTATTGGGAATAACTTTGGCGCCGGTTGATGAATCTCCGCAAATTTCTCAAAGAAGATGGCTCGCTCCGCTCCGCTCCTTCCCTGAAAATCTCGGGAAGATTCTTCAAGCGGGGGCTGAGAAAAAATGGGGTCCGAAAACGTGTTTTCCCCATGTTAATTTCCATAGGACGTTTAGACACGGCTACAGCCCGAACCGCTGAACGGAATTACACCAAATTTGGAAAAAAAGGTAGGGTCTGGTACGCAGATCACGCTTTTGTTTAAATGGTGTAAATCCCTCCAGTAGTTGCTGAGAAAATTAAAGTTGAAATCAATTATATATCTATAAGCGCGCACGGGTGCGCGCACCGTGCGCGCACCTTGCCGTGCACGAGCTTCATGCTGATTGGCTGCCTCTGTCTGTCAACACTCTAAAACAGAAATTGTTGGCAGCCATCTTGTGCCTCAGTAGACTGAGGCACAGGAAAGCAGAAAAACCAAGGTGTAGAACTCAAAAAGGGGGCAGGGTAGAAGCGCCCTGACCCCCTAGGCCTGCTCAGGGGGTCCCAGAGGGACCCCAAGGCAAAATTTTTTTTTGAAAAATCGCGATGATTGTCCCCCCAAACCATCTTTCCATTTATTTTACCTTCACTCCCCTTACCCTACTCTATGTATCTCTCTTTGTCCCTTACTCTCCTTACATATGTCCATCTTCACTCCCCTTCTGTCACTCCTCCTCCTTTACTTTCTTTTCCATACTGCTCTTCCCATATTTTTAATTTCCCTTAACTCACTACCCTACCTTTAAACACCTTGGGGAAGATTTACAAGCCCCTTACATCTGTTTTGCGCCGCCGTTGCGTCACTTTTGTGACGCAGCGGCGGTGCAAAAGATGCGCCATGGTGCGGGCTATTTACAACGTGACGCATCTGGTTCTGTCATGGCCCCGCCCGTTCTTCAGATCGTCAGCGCAGGCACGAATCTCTTTGTCCCTTACTCTCCTTTCTTATGTCCATCCTCACTCCCCTTCTGTCACTCCTCCTCCTTTACTTTCTTTTCCATACTGCTCTTCCCATAATTTTTAATTTCCCTTAACTCACTACCCTACCTTTAGACACCTTGGGGCAGATTTACAAGCCCATTACACCTGTTTTGCACCGTCATAGCGTCACTTTTGTGACACAGCGGCGGTGCAAAAGATGCGCCATGGTGCGGGCTATTTACAACGTGACGCATCTGGTTCCATCATGGTCCCGCCCGTTCTTCAGAACGTCAGCGCAGGCGCGAAATCAGCGCCATGCAGGCGTGCCGGGCGGCCCATTACAGAACCACTACGTCACCAGCACAGCCCACCCGAGGACTATGACGGAGCGGTTCCGTCATAAGCGTGGGAGGGGTTAAAGGATTGTTGTACATCAAACAGCCGACGCCCATCGTATATCAAGAGAGATGAAACCATGCACACATTCAACCACAATTGTACAACACACGTATAGTTAGGAATTAGCATTTAAAAAACCTTTGAAATTCACTGAAAAAACCATAGGTTTAAAACATGTTATAGTTAGGAATTAGCATTTAAAAACCTTGCAAATTCACTGAAAAAACCATAGGTTTTAAACCCGTTATAGTTAGGAAGTAGCATTAAAAAAACCTATGAAATTCACTGAAAAAACCATAGGTTTTAAACACGTTATAGTTAGGAAGTTGCATTTAAAAAACCTATGAAATTCACTTAAAAAACCATAGGTTTTACACACGTTATAGTTAGGAAGTAGCATTTACAAAACCTATGAAATTCACTGAAAAAACCATAGGTTTGACACATGTTATAGTTAGCTGGATATTTTACTCATATAAAACCAATGAAATTCCCCCGTTATAGTTACTTCAGCTAACTATAACTTGCGCGCCCGCAATCCACTGCTGATGACTTCACATATTACATCACTCATGACATGGTCAGTGACATCATTCTTCCGACACTCAACTATAGAGTTACTCACACATAACTTATATGTACTAGTTTAAAACATATGTACTTACTCAGAAATAATCTATTAAAAAAGTTATTCATTCACTTAGACAGTCATATATACACTCATACAGAAAAAAAACAAATAATAACCTATATACCTACTCACCACACACACTCACTTACCCATACAGTCCAGCATATATGCTGCCTACAACACATACAAACAGTAAGTTACTCATTCATGCATCTATGCACTACGTAAGATCTCCCAACGAAGCATATTGACACTTAGACACTCAGACACTCCAACTAATATTCAAACAAACAATAACCTATATAGACATTATGTATCACTCATATAGCTACTCACCAACACATGCAGCCACTTACGCAGAAACTGAGAGACTGATACAGATATGTATATATTTAAACATTACTCACTAACCCATGTACTCATTAAGATATGCTTAATCAGTCAGTTATACAATCTATTTTTCACCAAAAAAGCAGCCATTTATACACTTATATACTCAATTCTTCTTCCATCAACCTTCAGATATACATATATAAAACATATTTAATTTTCAGAACTCACCCATTCACTGGATGATGTCATCTGTGATGTCATGAGTGATGTCACTGACCATGTCATGAGTGATGTAATATGTGAAGTCATCAGCAGTGCATTGCGTGCGCGCGAGTTATAGTTAGCTGAAGTAACTATAACGGGGGAATTTCATTGGTTTTATATGAGTAAAATATCAAGCTAACTATAACATGTGTCAAACCTATGTTTTTTTCAGTGAATTTCATAGGTTTTGTAAATGCTACTCCCTAACTATAACGTGTGTAAAACCTATGGTTTTTTCAGTGAATATATATATATATATATATATATATATATATATATATATATATATATATTCACTGAAAAAACCATAGGTTTCACACCAGTTATAGTTAGGAATTAGCATTTAAAAAACCTATTAAATTCACTGAAAAAACCATAGGTTTCACACCAGTTATAGTTAGCTGGAAATTTTACTGATATAAAACCATTGAAATTCCCACGTTATAGTTAGTCGGACTCACTATAACTTGCGCGTGCAATGCACTGCTGATGACATCACATATTACATCACTCATGACATGGTCAGTGACATCACTCATGACATCACTGATGACACCATCCAGTGAATATGTGTCTTTCTGAAAAATAAATATTAGTGAGTTATGTTTAAATATTTAAATACATATATTAGTGTTTCACTTTGTGTATAAGTGACTACATGTGTTGATAAGTAGCTACATGCGTATGTATATGGGTTATTTGATATTTTTATTAGTATCAGTATGAGTGTCTATATGGTTTGGTGGGGGTATTACTTAGCACATAGATGCATGAGTGACTGACTCTTTGTTTGTATGTGTTTTGAAGACAGCATATGTACAGGACTGTATGGGTGGATGAGTGTCTATATGTGTTTGTTAGTGAGTGAATGACTGTCTCACTAGTGTCTTTATCAGTAACTACATATGTTTTAATCTAGTATATATGAATATTGATGTATATAAGTGAGTATATGTGAGAGTAAGAGATTGTAAGATTTCCTGTTTAAATAAGTATGTGTTTCTATAAGTGATTGTTTAAGAGAATAAATATGTGTAATTTTCAATAAAAGTAAGGTGGAAGTGTGTGTATAACTCTATATTCAAATAAATGGTTGTTCAATAGTTTATTTGCACGTGTGAATATGTGTGTGAGTAACTTTTGGATGAATGTCGGTGTGTAACAGGATGTATAGGTGTATCTCTTCATATGATGAGTGAGTATATGTATGAGTGACTATATAGAACTGTTGGTGAATGAGTGGATGTGTATATAGATAGTGGAAGTACAGAATTGCTTGTTGTAACTGATATAGGTATGTCCATTTTTTAAAAATTTCAGTTTCTATTTTTGAATATGTGTCTCAAGGGTTACTTTACACTGAGAGGAGGTCTGTGACTGTGTCACAAGGATGGTGTCATCAGTGATGTCATGAGTGATGTCACTGACCATGTCATGAGTGATGTAATATGTGATGTCATCAGCAGTGCATTGCACGCGCAAGTTATAGTGAGTCCGACTAACTATAACGTGGGAATTTCAATGGTTTTATATCAGTAAAATTTCCAGCTAACTATAACTGGTGTGAAACCTATGGTTTTTTCAGTGAATTTAATAGGTTTTTTAAATGCTAATTCCTAACTATAACTGGTGTGAAACCTATGGTTTTTTCAGTGAATTTCAAAGGTTTTTTTAATGCTAATTCCTAACTATAAGTTTCACTTTATAAATAAGACTGTTAGCACTCTAGTTGTTCTTTTTAACACTCTGGTACATTTTCTCATTGGGCTACAGTTGGGCTACATCTAGTTGAATTTTGGGCTACATTTTCAATTTTTGATCTCTGGTGGCCATCTTTGGGCTACATTGGGCTACTTTGGGCTACATTTGGGCTACATTTTGGCTCTAACATATATTAAGCCCAATGTAGCACAATACATATTTTTCTAAAGTTAATGTTTTTTACAAACCACTTCAGAATAGAGCTACCTGTCCCTACAATTTTCCCAATTTTTTTTTAAAAAATTATTTTGGGGAGCGCTCCCGGAGCGCGCCCCGGGGAGCGCCCCGAAAAGCGTATTTTTACAAAGCGCCCCGGGGCGCGCTCCGGGGAGCGTCCCGTAAGCGCCAATATCGCAAACGAAAACATAATCGTGACGTATCGCGTAGCCGCGACCGCGTGATACGCACGGCGTAAGCGCACCCGGAAGTACTCGAGCGAATACGATCGCACAACGTAAACTTCCGACGCGCTTACGCTGCGCGACCCGGGGCGCGCCCCCGGGCGCGCCCCGGGCGCGTAGCGTAAGCGCGTCGGGTCATGTGAGCAGAAAATAACACTTTTCATTGGTTCATAACAGTTTTGGTTTCATAATGATGAAGCCCCTGGTCTTGTGACCTGAAAATAACACTTCTCATTGGTTCAGGACAGTTTTTTTTTCTAAATGATGAAAGACCCCACCTTTTTTCCTTATTCTGACTTTGTCCTTTGACTGAGGAAGACCTGTTTGTTGCTCTGTCTACTTTTTTGCTCTTTGAGTAATATTTTGTACTATAAAATGGCTTCATTAGTAGCATCAGCTGGTGCATCTGCCCCACCACCACCACCACAACCACCAAGAGGACCAGCTCCAAATTATGTTGGTGGTCAAGAACAGGAGGAGGAAGAGGAAGAGGAAGAGGAGGAGGGGAGAAGAAGATGGCTGCCTGAAGAAAACACACCTTATAAACCCAAACCACACTTCATTTGGGAGTTTTTTTCAATTCCAGAGGGGAAAAAAAAGGTGAATGCGCCCAAAGTCACTTGCCTCATCTGCAATGATGAACTTTCACGGGGCAACCCAAATAAGAAATATTCTTTTGGTAACTATACCATGATTCGGCACATGACAAGAAAGCATCCAAACAACTACTCTCGTGCAGAGTTCCGGGAACTGGCCAGTAACCTCCCCCATTCATCAAGGACCCCCTCCCAAAGAAACCAACCCACTTCCTCGCAACCAGAAACATCTGAGGTGATGCCTTGCATTCAGCCGAGGTTTGCTGATTTTAAAATTACTTGCAAAGCTTGTGGCAAACTTATCTCCTATGGGGAACAAAGTGTGAAACTCATCGTCCTTGCAGGTGATAATCACAAGTGCCCCAAAAAGAAGTAATTTTTTGGGTTTTTTGTTTTTTTGCTCCAGTTGAGCCAGTTTCAATTCCCTTTTTTTGTTTCTCCCCCAAAAAAATACAAAAAAATATATAAAACTGTTTTGAAAAGCCAAAAAAAGTACAAAAAGTTCAAAAAACACAAAAAAAATATAAAACAACAAAAAGAAGAAAAAAAAAAGTTCTTTTTAGAACTACCTCCAATTTCTAAATCAAAACTTCATTTTTTAAACACTCTGTCACCTTTTTTCATCATAGTGCGCTCCCAGGGCCGCTCCCCGGTGCGCGTACCGTGCGCTTCCCCCGCGCAAAACGAAAAAAAAAAAATATTTTAAATGCCCCGCGGGGCCCTTTTATAGCCCCCACATCAAACCTAGGGGGTCAAAGGGGTCTATCCCTAACGCCTTATGGTCAGTTCCCACTTTGTTTTAGCCACCTCTTATGTCTCGATTTTACCGAGACACAAGATGGCGACCGCTCTGGACTGTTTCGAATGTTTACAGACACCCGAGAGCCAATCAGCTTTCCATGCGCACCTCGCGTGGCGCGCCTGGAGCGCTCCCCGGTGCGCGCACCGGTGCGCTGCTATAGATATATATATTTTTTTGAACCTAAATTACTCAAAATCCACTGGAGCACATATCTTGAGACATAGCAAAGGCACATCGGGCTACCAGTCCCTACAATTTTGCCAAGTTTGGTGGAAATCCATTCAGCCGTTCGGGCTAAAAGTGAAATCGACCGCCCTATGGAAATTAACATGGGGAAAACGCGTTTTGGGACCCCCCTTTTATCTCGGCCCCCGCTTGACAAATCCCCCCCAAACTTTCAGGGAAGGACCGGAACGCCGCGAGGCCATTTTCAGGAAATTTTCAGGCAGATTCGTCAACCGGCGCAAAAGTTATTCCAAATAGAATTTTGAGATTTAACATTGAAAAAAATCCTAACTATAACTACCTACTGGCGACCGCCAGTAGGTAATATATATATATATATATATATATATATATATATATATATATATATATATATATATATATATATATATATATATATATATATATATATATATATTCACTGAAAAAACCATAGGTTTCACACCAGTTATAGTTAGCTGGAAATTTTACTGATATAAAACCATTGGAATTCCCACGTTATAGTTAGTCGGACTCACTATAACTTGCGCGTGCAATGCACTGCTGATGACATCACATATTACATCACTCATGACATGGTGAGTGACATCACTCATGACATCACTGATGACACCATCCAGTGAATATGTGTCTTTCTGAAAAATAAATATTAGTGAGTTATGTTTAAATATTTAAATACATATATTAGTGTTTCACTTTGTGTATAAGTGGCTACATGTGTTGATAAGTAGCTACATGCGTATGTATATGGGTTATTTGATATTTTTATTAGTATCAGTTTGAGTGTCTATATGGTTTGGTGGGGGTATTACTTAGCACATAGATGCATGAGTGACTGACTCTCTGTTTGTATGTGTTTTGAAGACAGCATATGTACAGGACTGTATGGGTGGATGAGTGTCTATATGTGTTTGTTAGTGAGTGAATGACTGTCTCACTAGTTTCTTTATCAGTAACTACATATGTTTTAATCTAGTATATATGAATATTGATGTATATAAGTGAGTATATGTGAGAGTAAGAGATTGTAAGAGTTCCTGTTTAAATAAGTATGTGTTTCTATAAGTGATTGTTTAAGAGAATAAATATGTGTAATTTTCAATAGAAGTAAGGTGGAAGTGTGTGTATAACTCTATATTCAAATAAATGGTTGTTCAATAGTTTATTTGCACGTGTGAATATGTGTGTGAGTAACTTTTGGATGAATGTCGGTGTGTAACAGGATGTATAGGTGTATCTCTTCATATGATGAGTGAGTATATGTATGAGTGACTATATAGAACTGTTGGTGAATGAGTGGATGTGTATATAGATAGTGGAAGTACAGAATTGCTTGTTGTAACTGATATAGGTATGTCCATTTTTTAAAAATTTCAGTTTCTATTTTTGAATATGTGTCTCAAGGGTTACTTTACACTGAGAGGAGGTCTGTCACTGTGTCACAAGGATGGTTTCATCAGTGATGTCATGAGTGATGTCACTCACCATGTCATGAGTGATGTAATATGTGATGTCATCAGCAGTGCATTGCACGCGCAAGTTATAGTGAGTCCGACTAACTATAACGTGGGAATTTCAATGGTTTTATATCAGTAAAATGTCCAGCTAACTATAACTGGTGTGAAACCTATGTTTTTTTCAGTGAATTTAATAGGTTTTTTAAATGCTAATTCCTAACTATAACCGGTGTGAAACCTATGGTTTTTTCAGTGAATTTCATAGGTTTTTTAAATGCTAATTCCTAACTATAACTGGTGTGAAACCTATGGTTTTTTCAGTGAATTTCATAGGTTTTGTTAATGCTAATTCCTAACTATAAGTTTCACTTTATAAATAAGACTGTTAGCACTCTAGTTGTTCTTTTTAACACTCTGGTACATTCTGTCATTGGGCTACAGTTGGGCTACATCTAGTTGAAATTTGGGCTACATTTACAATTTTTGGTCTCTGGTGGCCATCTTTGGGCTACATTGGGCTACTTTGGGCTACATTTGGGCTACATTTTGGCTCTAACATATATTAAGCCCAATGTTGCACAATACATATTTTTCTAAAGTTAATTTTTTTACAAACCACTTCAGAATAGGACTACCTGTCCCTACAATTATCCCATTTTTTGTAAAAATTTTTTGGGGGAGTGCTCCCGGAGCGCGCCCCGGAGTGCGCCCCGAAAAGCGTATTTCTGAAAAGCGCCCCCGGGCGCGCTCCGGGGAGCATCCCGTGAGCGCCAATATCGCAAACAAAAACATGATCGTGACGTATCGCGTAGCCGCGACCGCGTGATACGCACGGCGTAAGCGCACCCGGAAGTACTCGAGCGAATACGATCGCACAACGTAAACTTCCGACGCGCTTACGCTGCGCGCCCCCGGGCGCGCCCCGTGCGCGTAGCGTAAGCGCGTCGGGTCATGTGAGCAGAAAATAACACTTTTCATTGGTTCATAACAGTTTTAGTTTCATAATGATGAAGCCCCTGGTCTTGTGACCTGAAAATAACACTTCTCATTGGTTCAGGACAGTTTTTTTTTCTAAATGATGAAAGACCCCACCTTTTTTCCTTATTCTGACTTTGTCCTTTGACTGAGGAAGACCTGTTTGTTGCTCTCTCTACTTTTTTGCTCCAAATAATGGCTTCAGTAGTAGCATCAGCTGGTGCATCTGCCCCACCACCACCACCACAACCACCAACCAAGAGGACCAGCTCCAAATTATATTGGTGGTCAAGAACAGGAGGAGGAGGAAGAGGAAGAGGAGGAGGGGAGAAGAAGATGGCTGCCAGAAGAAAATACACCTTACAAACCCAAACCACACATTGTATGGCAGTTTTTTTCAATCCCAGAGGGGAAAAAAAAGGTGAATGCGCCCAAGGTGACTTGCCTCATCTGCAATGATGAACTTTCACGGGGCAACCCAAACAAAAAATATTCTTTTGGTAACTATACCATGATTCGGCACATGACCAGAAAGCACCCAAACAACTACTCTCGTGCAGAGTTCAGGGAACTGGCCAGTAACCTCCCCCAGTCATCATGGACCCCCTCCCAAAGAAACCAACCCACCTCATCAGAACCAGAAACATCCGAGGTGATGCCTTGCATTCAGCCGAGATTTGCTGATTTTAAAATCACTTGTTCTGCATGTGGCAAGCTTATCGCCTATGGCGAAAAAAGCGTTAAGCTCATCGTCCTTGCAGGTGATAATCACAAGTGCCCCAAAAAGAAGTAATTTTTTGGGTTTTTTGTTTTTTTGCTCCAGTTGAGCCAGTTTCAATTCCCTTTTTTTGTTTCTCCCCCTAAAAAAATACAAAAAAATATAAAACTGTTTTGAAAAGCCAAAAAAAGTTCAAAAAGTTCAAAAAACACAAAAAAAATATAAAACAACAAAAAGAAGAAAAAAAAAGTTCTTTTTAGAACTACCTCCAATTTCTAAATAAAAACTTCATTTTTTTTAAAACTCTGTCATCTTTTTCCCTCATTTTATGCTCCCCGGTGCGCTACCTGGTGCGCGTACCGGGCGCTTCCCCCGCGCAAAACGAAAAAAAAAAAATTATTTTAAATGCCCCGCGGGGCCCTTTTATAGCCCCCACATCAAACCTAGGGGGTCAAAGGGGTCTATCCCTGACGCCTTATGGTCAGTTCCCTCTTTGTTTTAGCCACCTCTTATGTCTCGATTTTACCGAGACACAAGATGGCGGCCGCTCTGGACTGTTTCGAATGTTTACAGACACCCGAGAGCCAATCAGCTTTCCATGCGCACCTCGCGTCACGCGCCCGGAGCGCTCCCTGGTGCGCGCACCGGAGCGCGGCTATAGATATATATATTTTTTTGAACCTTAATTACTCAAAATCCACTGGAGCACATATCTTGAGACATAGCAAAGGCACATCGGGCTACCAGTCCCTACAATTTTGCCAAGTTTGGTGGAAATCCATTCAGCCGTTCGGGCTAAAAGTGAAATCGACCGCCCTATGGAAATTAACATGGGGAAAACGCGTTTTGGGACCCCCCTTTTATCTCGGCCCCCGCTTGACGAATCCCCCCCAAACTTTCAGGGAAGGACCGGAACACCGCAAGGCCATTTTGAGGAAATTTTCACGCAGATTCGTCAACCGGCGCCAAAGTTATTCCAAATAGAATTTTGAGATTTAACATTGAAAAAAATCCTAACTATAACTACCTACTGGCGACCGCCAGTAGGTAATATATGTATATATATATAACCTACTGGCGGTCGCCAGTAGGTATATATAGTTAGGATTTTTTTCCTATGGGATTTCTGAAAATTCTATGTCGAATAACTTTGGCGTTTGTGGACGGAATTGGCTGAAATTTTCAGGAAAATGGCACATTTTGTTTCTGAGCAGCCCCTTAAAACTTGGGGGGGGGTTCGTCAAGGGGGGGCCGAGAAAAAAGGGGGGTCACAAAATGCGTTTTTCCCATTCATTTTTCCATAGGGCGGTTGGAATCACTTTTAGCTCCAACGCCTGAATGGATTTACACGAAACTTGGCAAAATTGTAGATATGGTTTGCCCGACGTGCCTTTGCTATGTCTTAATATATGTGCTCCAGTGGATTTTGAGAAATTAACATTTTAAAAAACAGATATATCTGTGACAGCGCTCCGGTTAGCGCCCCGGTTCGCGTACCTGACGCGTAACGGAACTTCGCGAAGTGAAGCTGATTGGCTCTCTGGTGTCTGTCAACATTCTAAACAGTCCGGACCGGACGCCATCTTGTCTCTCGGTAGGATCTAGAGACAAGAGGTGGAGAAAAACGAAGTGGGAAATTAATGAAAGGGGGCAAGGTAGACCCCTCCTGACCCCCTAGGAATGATGTGGGGGCTATTAAAGGGTCCCGTGGGGCAAAAAATAAAAAAATAAAAAAATTTGATTTTTCGTGGTAGAAGCGCTACCCAGTACGCGAACCGGGTAGCTCACCGGTAGCGTAACGGGAGTTCGCCATTTTGTGTTTCGGTCGAATTTAATCACAAGATGGAGGAAAAACGAAAGTAAAAGGGGGCACGGGAGACGTATCCTGACCCCCTAGGTTTTCTGAGGGTGGCTGAGGAGGCTCATATATGTCGGGAAAAAAAAATGTTAGCTGCCGGTACGCGGACCTGGTAGAGAACCGGGAAGCGAACATAAGTGAAAATTAGTGAAAAAAGGTACATTCGAAATTTTAAAAGAGTAATTATAGTTAAGGTAGCTCTGAAATGAGCTTTGGGTTCTGTGTAAGTTCTAGGTACTTATAAGTAGGTACCAATACACAGTCTTAAATTTTGTATGAAAACTATGTTTCCCTCATCTGAGAAGTGCACACCATCTCCTCTGTAGATATCTTGCATGTAGTAACACAAGTTATTGTTGTAGATGGAGCCCATTCCATGGTCTCTCATATAAGCTGAAACAGACTTATTTACATGCTTCCTCGCTTTCTCAATTTGTGGACAAAATTGATTGGACCACCTCCATTTCTGTCTTTGGCATATAGTGGAATATACCAAGGCAGTTTGAGGAAAAAGTGCCATCAATTGCTCAAAGGTGTCCTTTAAAAGCATTTCCAGACCTACCCCAGTCAAAGTGCCCAAATAATTTCCTCCACAGTGCACTATTATGAGGTCAGGGTTTGGCAAATGTAAAAAGGTTTTCACCAATGGTATCAATTGGTGACATCTCAATCCTCTTTGGCCAATCCATTTGATTTCCACATTTTGTAAATTGAGGTTGTGTACATTTCTGTTATCAGCATACCTGTGAGCCCAGTGGATGTAGCTATGTCCAATAATCCAGACAGAAAACATGGTGAGAGGAGGTTCTGCTGCAGTCAGATGAAGTGTGGGAATGAAATGGCAGTTGAAACAGTAGGAGTTTGTAAAGAAAAAAAACTGCGGAGTTTCAGTGCTAATGATTCACTAGCAGTGATTGGTGGATTTCCATTTCTGAAAACAGAAAGTTAGGGTGCATGGATGTGTTCGTTGAAAGATGTAATTTGAATGGTTAAGAAAAAATGATTTTAAGAAACATTGCAGTGGATTAGCAGGTGTACTGAGAGTTCAGAGTTCATTTGAAACATTGTTGTGTGAACTTGTAAACATGAGAGGTCTTTCAGGAGGTAGTTGCTATGGACAAAGGGCAGAAAGGGCAGAGGGGGGAAGGCTGTTGATTTGAAAAAAGTGAGGGAAGAGTTTTGATTGGGTGACATGAGAGATATGTGTGATGAAATGCAGCATGTCTGTGCCTTTGTTGGTTGCAGCCTCTGGAGTGCATACCCTTTGCTCTGCTAAAGAAAAATTGGTGTGTGTCTGAGACTGTTTTGAAATTCAAAAAGCATTTGCTAAGGTGAGAAAAAATTCATTTAATTTAGATAGAGACTAGTATAGTTTATGGAGAAAATAAGGAAGCCAGCTGTGCATTTAAAATGTTGTTTTGTGTCAAGTGTTTTCATTATATAACTATGTCATTTATATATTAGTACTGACAGGGTGTGCTTGTACATAGGAGCTGTGCTGTGTTTTCAAATTATGACCAGAAAATCGTTTTTTTAAGAAAAGAAATGCTTTTCACATTTATGAGAGGGACAACATGGGGTGTGCTTTTTTAAATAAATATTTCACTTCCCAACATGAATATGGGAGAATAATTTGCTTGTTTGTTGGTTTAAAAACTTGTTACATATAAAATATATTTTTCCATTAAAATAAGAATAAATTTTACAGCTTTTGATATTTGCTATTAAAAAACCATTGAAATTCACTGAAAAAGCCATAGGTTATAGACCATATATAGTTAGGAATTAGCATTTACAAAACCTTAAAAATTCACTGAAAAAACCATAGGTTATAGACCATATATAGTTAGGGATTAGCATTTACAAAACCTTACTTTACTCACACAAAACCATTGAAATTCGCATATATAGTTAGTTGCACTAACTATATATCGCGCACCCGCAATCCACTGCTGATGATGTCACATATTACATCATTCATGACATGGTCAGTGACATGGTTAATTTCCATAGGGCGGTCGACCTCACTTTTAGCCCGAACGGCTGAATGGATTTCCACCAAACTTGGCAAAATTGTAGGGACTGGTAGCCCGATGTGCCTTTGCTATGTCTCAAGGTATGTGCTCCAGTGGATTTTGAGTAATTTAGGTTGAAAAAAATATATATATCTGTAAGCGCGCCCCTGTACTCGCACCGGGGAGCGCACCGGGCGCGCCATGAGACTTGCGCACAGAAAGCTGATTAGCTCTCGAGTGTCTGTAAACATTCTAAACAGTCCGGAGTGGCCACCATCTTGTGTCTCGGTAGGATCGAGACATGAGAGGTGGCCAAAACAAAGGGGGAAATTATCATAAGGGGGCAGAGTAGACCCTCCCTGACCCCCTAGGTTTGATGTGGGGGCTTTAAAAGGACCCCGCGGGGCCAAAAAAAAGTTGGTTTTTTTTGCGGGGGGAGCGCCCGGTACACGCACCGGGAAGCGGACCGGTTAGCGTACTATGGGGAAAAAAGAATGATGGAAAGGGGCGACCAATCGGTCCCCCCGAACGTATGGTCGAGTACCACGATCCCCCCGGGAAGCCATCTTGGGCGGGAGGCGAGTCTCGGCTGGTATGCCCGAAGCGGCGCAGCCGGGGCGCGCCTTTTTCCCGCCCTAGAGTGGGCTGGCCTAGACACCAACACGGCCGGCCACGCCCTTGGAGGCGGGGGGGCAGGTTCACGCCCACCCTGAAGACGGATAAAAGGAGCGGAAGCCAACAAAGCATCCTCTTGTTCCTGTGCTCTGAAGCTGCACCTCCCCGCTGCACGTGAGCTCGAGACGGAACGAAGAGCAATTTTGAGCGTTGTAATCCCTCTTTTTGTCTTACAGATATCCCGTCTAAGAATGCCCAAGAAGGTCGGAAAGCGGGTCGGTACCGAGGAGATGCTCCGCATGCTCATGAAGGAGATAGCCGATCTGAAGAGAAAGGTTGAGGCTAAGGACGGGGAGGGAGGACCGAAACGGCCGTTACAGGGAACAATTCCCGGTGGAAAGAGCAAGAGGCCCAGAAGGGGAGCACTTGGGGGGAAGACCCCGGTTCCAGAAGCGCCACGAGAGGAGCCAACCCCGGCGCCAAAGGACGGGGAACCCAATCCCTGTGGTGGTCACCCCTGCGAACAGGGAGGATATGCCCCCCGAGTTAGCGGCGCAATTGGCAGCGTGGTTGGGAAACGATAGCGAGGGCGCCACGGCTGACGACGCCCGGGCAGTGATGAGGCAACTGCGGGAATCTAGGGAGGCTACGAAGACTCCATCTCCTGTTCCCCCGCAGGTCCCAGCGGTTGGAAGTACAGCAGGCCCAAGTTCGGCGACAAGCGTGGGGTCTACTTCAGGTAAGCGGCCATTGCCGATTGCGGGGGGGGACTCTGCACCTTCTCGGAAGGAGAAGATTGCCCAGCACGTCCCACTAGAAGTCAAGGAATTGATTTGGGCGGATAAATATGTAAACATGTTTTCATTGCTTACCGACCATTACGAGATCGAGCATGTAAAGAGTCAAAAGGAGCTCATGCATCCGAGTGTTTGGTGCGCTAAAATGGCCGCCTTTAAGGTTGAGGAGACCATTGGTACTTGGGGCAGAGCGTGGGGAATTTTTACTTCCATCATGGGGGAGCGCAGACCTGAGTTGTTGACCGAGTTACCCATTTATCAGTCACGCATTATGGAGTATTCTGTGGCATATGGGGGCAATCAGTGGTTCTGCTATGATAATCTGTTTAGAAAAGCTAAGGAACACAACCCGTTGTTGTCCTGGGACTGTTACGACTCTGTGTCTTGGCAAAAAATGGAGAGTACAGGGATGTTGAAGGTACCATTAGTAGGGAGTAACGGGGGGGAATCTTCCCGCCAAAACTCTGGGACACCCTTTCGGACGGGTACAGGTAACGAGTCCCACACGAAGCCGAGTGGCAACACAGGTAAAAGGGGGATCTGTTGGAATTTTAACAGGGGCAAATGTACCAGGCCCCAGGGGTCATGCAAATTCAGACATGAGTGTGGGGGATGCGGGCAGCCATCCCATCCTGAGTCCATGTGCAGAGCCAAACCGGGTGATAACGGTGGTAAGGGAGGCGCCAAACAGGTCTAATATAGTCCGAGGGGCGCCTTTACCGACCCCGATTGATACCATGGCAATGATTCCTTGGCTCAGCGAATACCCAGATTATGCTTCCGCTGGGGTGTTGCGGAACAGGTTTTCATATGGTTTCCGCATCCCAGTGGGGGATTTTCAGGGGGTACCGGACTGTAAGAATCAAATGTCGGTCTTACAGCACACAGCGGTGGTGCAGGTAAAGATTAGGAAGGAGGTGACTCGAGGTCGTGTCGCCGGTCCATTCGATTTGCCACCAGTTGCTAATTTTGTGTGTTCTCCTCTAGGGGTGGTTCCCAAGAAGGACCCGGGTGAGTTTCGGCTGATACACAATTTGTCAGCCCCACATGGTCCGTGAATGACGCGATAGACCCGGAAGTATGTTCGGTGCGGTACGCATCTTTCGATGAGGCCGTTGCCATGTTGAATCGCCTGGGGCCCGGGACGCTGATGGCCAAATCGGACATCGAGTCAGCGTTCCGGTTGCTCCCGGTACACCCAGACGATCAGCGTCTCCTTGGTTTTCAGTTTCAGGGTCGTTATTACATGGATAAATGTATGCCAATGGGATGCTCGATTTCATGTGCCTATTTCGAGAAATTCAGTTGTTTTCTGCAGTGGGTATTCACGAGGAAGACAGGTTTTCAACATGTTATGCACTATCTCGATGACTTTCTGTTTCTGGGGGCAGCCGGGGATTCTGAGTGTGGACAGGCTTTACATGAATTTTGTGTCCTAATGAATCAATTTGGTGTGCCATTGGCGCCAGGTAAGACGGTTGGTCCCTCGACCTTAATCGAGTTTCTGGGGATGGAGCTCGACTCAGTGGAAGGTTGTTTTCGTTTACCTAAAGAAAAGGTATTAAAATTCAGGTTATCCCTTGAGGCATGTATTCGTGCAACGAAAGTGAACTTACATCAATTGCAACAGGTGGTAGGTCAGTTGAATTTTGCCCTAAGAGTAATGCCGATGGCACGCCCCTTTTCCCGCTCGATTGCACAGGCCATGGTCGGCTTGAAGGAAGGACATCATCGTACGAGACTCTCGGCGGAAGTTCGCCAGGACATGCGCATTTGGATTGCATTCCTGGCGGATTTCAATGGTCGAATTGTCTGGAATAAACCAGCAGTGTCCTCCGAGGAGTTGGGGCTATGGACAGACTCGGCGGGGAGTGTGGGTTTTGGCGCCATATTGGGTACACAATGGTCGGCTCAAAAATGGCCGTCATGGTGGCATGAGTGCGGGTTGACGAGTAACATTGCTTTTCTCGAACTGTTCCCTATTCTGGTGGCCTTGAAAACATGGCCAGAAGGGTTTAGGGGTCACTCTGTGGTTTTCTGGTCTGATAACATGACCGTGGTTGAGTGTATCAATAGTCAGGCAGCACGTTGCAAATTGATTCTGAGACTACTCAAGGAAATTGTGTTGTTGTGCATGCAACTAAATGTTCTGTTTAGGGCGCGGCACGTGCCGGGGGTGATGAACCAAGCGGCTGATGCGCTCTCTCGTTTCCGTATGCAGGCCTTCTGGGGTTTTCTGCCCACAGCGGACCCGGTGGCGGCACCCTTTCCCGAAGCTCTCTGGTCTCTCGGTGCCCCGAACTACAAGACCTCGTGGGAGAGAGTTTAGCACCCAGGACGAGGAAGGCATATGAAGGGGCGTTCTGTTCCTATTGGGCCTTTTTGGGTACTGCCGGGAGGGGGCTTTGGGGTCTGGAAGAGTCTGTAGTAAGATTCCTGCTCTCTTTACGTCACGCAGGCAAGTCAGTGGCTACGGCCCAGAGGCATCGGGCCGCCATTTCCTTCATGGCAAGGGCTCATGGGATCCAGGACCCGACAGCGTCTTTCGTTGTGCAGAAAGCGCTACGTGGGTGGCAACGCCTTGAGGGTCGCAGAGTAGACGATAGGCACCCGATAGGTTTTGATAGGTTGGCCCTGTTATTATCCGTGCTACCGGTAACATGTTCATCCCAGTACGAAGCAGTATTGTTCCGAGCCGCATTTGCATTAGCATTCCATGGGGCTATGCGGGTAAGCGAATTAGTGGCAAAGAACAAGCAGGATACGATGGGGGGACTGTGCCGGGAACACATTCAGGTCAGAGAGGAGACAATGACGGTCTCGTTTGTAAAGTCCAAATCCGATCAGGATGCAATCGGGGACTGTGTAATCATCCAGAGGATCCCCGGGTCTGCCATGTGCCCTGTTGGGTGCGTAGAAGCATATTTAGCGCAGAGGGTGGCAGCATGGGGGGGGACCTTGTTAAGACACGCTGACGCCACCCCACTGACGAGGTTTCAGTTTCAGCGGGTGCTTGCGATGTCGATTTCTGCCGCGGGCTTGAACCCTGGCGATTTTGGGACCCATTCCTTTCGGATAGGGGCTGCTACGGAAGCTACAGCCAGGGGTCTGAATGTTGATCAAATAAAACGTGTGGGGCGTTGGTCCTCGAACTGTTATAAGAGGTATGTACGGTTGCACATGTTGTGAAGCTGTAACGATGTACTCACGCTTCTTGTTTTTGTTTGGTTTTCAGTTGCGCAAGCCTACGAGGCGGGGCGGACTGTCCAGTCGACCCGACACCGGGGGGCCAGCGGTCAGACATTACCGGCTGTGAAAAAGGAGGTGTGGGTCGTGGGCCACTCATACGTGAGGCGTGCCGCGGACATATTCAAAGCAGGTGACATGATTCACGTGGCTGGGGAATACGGGTACAGTGTGTCCTTCTACGGAAAGGGCGGGCTCTGTATTGACCAGTTTCAAGCATTTTTCGCCGTCTGTAATCATAGTACATCTTGGGGGCAATGATTTGGTGACCACTGGTAGCCGACTTCTTCTTGAGGCGATGCTTTCCACGGTAAGTTGGTTGGCGAGAAGAGTTCCAGGGTGCACAATTGCATGGTCCCATATGATCCCACGGAAAGTGTGGCGGGGGGCTATTTCTGTTTCTGCGCTGAATCATTCAGTAAGGAAAATTAATAATAAAATGAGTAGATTGTTTCGTTCAAGTACACTGCATTCTGTTTCGCATGGTTGTATTAAAGGGGACAGTATGTATTTGGGGGACGGTGTTCAGTTGTCCCGGGTGGGGAACGAATTAATCATAGGAGACTTCATAGCATGGTTAAGGAGTTTACAGCATGACCTTTAGGTAGGAGTGTTTTGTGGGGGGTCCGGATAGCCGGTCAACTATCCGGCCTGTGGCGGTAAGGTCATGATCGGTGAGCAGTAATTGGAAGATCCCTATGAGGGGGCGTCACCCATTACGGATGGGAGCGCGCGGGGGAGGTGGCCAATTGGCCCCTCAATGGGGAGGCGGTCCTGTCTAAGGAGAGGCCGCCGGAAGGAAAGGAAAGGTGGTCAAGGCCCCTTCCTGGATAGGAGGGGCTACGGCCCCTCCTGGGGAATTTCCCGGGGCCAGGACATCTGCGACGGCAGATGGGTAAGTTGTGTGGGGTGCAGGAGGGGGTTTACGCTACCTTTTAGACACCTCACACGAGTCCTCGAACGACCGTTAAATGGCGTCGAGTTTATTTGGGCCCCCGTCAAGTACAAAGGGAAATTGGTAAATGCACTTGAGGTACGCCTCTGTGCGGTCGCCCCTCTCACAAGTGAGGGGGGTATTTCTGGTTTAGGGATCTGACACCGGTTACGACCTTGCCGTTGGCCCTTAACGTTAGGATGTACAATTTCAAGTCAAATGTTTTGTAGGATGTTAGTTCGGCTAGGAGAACCTTTGTATTAGAGATCTGTTAAGGTTAGCCAACATCGTAATGTGGAAATGAAATTGTACATTATATGAAACTGTTATTTTAATGTTTTCTTTTGTTTCATATTTTAATAAATACGGCCGGGAAGGGTGACTCCCTTCCCGCCTTCCAAAAGTTCAAGAACTGTTTCCGGTTTCCCAATTCTTGGGGATTGTGTTGAGAGGGGGTGGCGGGTATCTCGGCCATATGGAAAGGGGCGACCAATCGGTCCCCCCGAACGTATGGTCGAGTACCACGATCCCCCCGGGAAGCCATCTTGGGCGGGAGGCGAGTCTCGGCTGGTATGCCCGAAGCGGCGTAGCCGGGGCGCGCCTTTTTCCCGCCCTAGAGTGGGCTGGCCTAGACACCAACACGGCCGGCCACGCCCTTGGAGGCAGGGGGGCAGGTTCACGCCCACCCTGAAGACGGATAAAAGGAGCGGAAGCCAACAAAGCATCCTCTTGTTCCTGTGCTCTGAAGCTGCACCTCCCCGCTGCACGTGAGCTCGAGACGGAACGAAGAGCAATTTTGACCCACCCACCAGCCCCTGAGGACAGCGATTCGTTGTAAATACAGTTGATATAGTATCTTTGGTTTTCTCTGCTTTCTTACAGGTTGTGATGATTGTCGTGATAGTTCTTAACGATGCAATAAAGATTGACTATTTTCAGTATGTTTTGCTAATAAAGTAATTTTGAACAAGGATTGATCAGTATTTACGCTTGATAATAAATGCTGTTTTGCTTTAGAGATCTTAGTAACTTAGGTAAAACTGTCGTATTTATTTTGGTCGGGCGGTAAGGTCATGATCGGTGAGCAGTAATTGGAAGATCCCTATGAGGGGGCGTCACCCATTATGGATGGGAGCGCGCGGGGGAGGTGGCCAATTGGCCCCTCAATGGGGAGGCGGTCCTGTCTAAGGAGAGGCCGCCGGAAGGAAAGGAAAGGTGGTCAAGGCCCCTTCCTGGATAGGAGGGGCTACGGCCCCTCCTGGGGAATTTCCCAGGGCCAGGACATCTGCGACGGCAGATGGGTAAGTTGTGTGGGGTGCGGGAGGGGGTTTACGCTACCTTTTAGACACCTCACACGAGTCCTCGAACGACCGTTAAATGGCGTCGAGTTTATTTGGCCCCCCGTCAAGTACAAAGGGAAATTGGTAAATGCACTTGAGGTACGCCTCTGTGCGGTCGCCCCTCTCACAAGTGAGGGGGGTATTTCTGGTTTAGGGATCTGACACCGGTTACGACCTTGCCGTTGGCCCTTAACGTTAGGATGTACAATTTCAAGTCAAATGTTTTTTAGGATGTTAGTTCGGCTAGGAGAACCTTTGTATTAGAGATCTGTTAAGGTTAGCCAACATCGTAATGTGGAAATGAAATTGTACATTATATGAAACTGTTATTTTAATGTTTTCTTTTGTTTCATATTTTAATAAATACGGCCGGGAAGGGTGACTCCCTTCCCGCCTTCCAAACGTTCAAGAACTGTTTCCGGTTTCCCAATTCTTGGGGATTGTGTTGAGAGGGGGTGGCGGGTATCTCGGCCATATAGACTTTTCAAATATTGTATGTTTATTAATTGTTCTTTTTGTTGTTTTTTTTATTTTTTATTTAAGTACCAATATGTAGGTACCAATGCAGAGTCTTTAATTTAATGTACACCGTCTTCTTTGTAGATATCTTGCATGTTGTTACAGAGTTTATTGTGGTATATGGAATTCATAGCGTAGTCTGTCAGGAAAGCAGAAACAATATGGAGGCAGGAGATGATAAAGAGATGTTAAATACACATTGGAGATAATATAGTGGGAGAAAGGAAGCAACTATGAGCAAACTTACCATGTAACACAAAAAAGTTGCACAGTATATTTTAAGTCTAACTTTATATTATATCTTTTTGGGTACTATTTCATAATTTACATATAAAAAAGAATAATGTCTCAAACAATTTTAACTTTTTAAATTTAAATTTATTGTTGTGATTTTTCAAAATCTAAAAGAATTTTCAACATTAATTCATCAGGTATGTCCTCCTTTTCATTCCATGATTCAATTTCTTCAACACATTTAATTAAGTCTTGGTCTACAGTGTCATCCAAAAAGTCTATTTCTTCTTTGTCTTCCTTAGGATTGTTTTCCATATTAATTTGAAATGAAATTTTATTTTCATTTTGTTGTGCTTCCATTTTCTTGCTGTAAATTGCATAAAAAAAATATCAGTAGAGATAGGGCACTGTTTGGTTTAAGTTCAGACAGGTACTTGTGAGTTTTTAACGGTGAAGTTATCTTTGGGCAGTGTATGGTTTCAGGCAGGAAGTAGAACTATTAAAAGGTGCCTGTGATGAAGCCTAAGTAAATTCAGAATTATACCAGAGAAGCCTAACTCAATCAATAATTTAAATAAATAAGCCTTTCTCAATGTCTAACTCTTACAGAGGGACAGTATATAACTATCTGAAAACGTTTTCCCAAATTAACTTAAAGTGCATAACATAGTTCTCCTTTCAAATTAACAACTTACCTTCTTCAAAGTAGTTGAAGTTTTCTGTGATTTTTTTTCCAAATGTACCTTAGGTAGTGTTAGTCAAAATGGCTGTGTTTCTCTTTCATTTTTCATCTATATTCATGTACTGAACCAATCAAATGTCAGCACATAAAAGTACAAAATGTAAGTAACATTTTAATTGGTTGAAAATTCAAACAGTTTCATATGTGTTTTTGTCATGTAATTTACCTCAGGATATTTAGACAGGGCTACAGCCCAAATGGATCAATGGAATACCACCAAATTTGGGTAAATGGTAGGGACTGCTATGTAGTAGGGCGTATTCTTTATGTGGTGTAAGTGTCTCCAGTGGTTTTTCAGTAAATTACTTTCCCGCCTTTTTTTTGGGCGCGATTACCGGTGCGCGCCCCGGTACGTGCACCGGTAGCATTACGGGAGTCCTCCATTTTGTGTTTCAGTAGAATAGAGACACAAGATGGAGGACAAACAACGTTGGGAATGGGTAGAAGGGGGCATGGTAGACAGCCCCTGACCCCCTAGGTTTTCTGAGGGGGGCTTAGGAGGCTCATAAAGGTTAAAAAAAAATTAGAATTTTTCGCGGGGGAAACGCCCGGTACGCGCACTGGGGAGCGTACCGGGGAGCGTACTTTGGTGAAAAATAGTGAAAAAAGTTAGAAAAAGATAAACGTTTTGAATGATCAGAGGTAGGGTAGCTCTGAAAAGAGCTTTTTGGTTCTGTGGCTGATTTAGGTACCTACAAGTAGGTTCCAATGCACAGTCTTAAATTCACGAGGAAAATTCTATTCCCCTCATCTGAGAAGTGCACACCATCTCCTCTGTAGATGTCTTGCATGTTGTAACACAAGTAATTATTGTATATTGAACCCATTCCACAGTCTCTCATGTAAGCAGAAACAGATTTATTCACATGTTTCCGTGCTTTCTCAAATTGTGGACAAAATTGGTTGGACCAGTTCCATTTCTGTCTTTGGCATATATTGGAATATACCAAGGCAGTTTGTGGAACAAGTGTCATCAATTGATCAAAGGTGTCCTTTAAAAGCATTTCCAGACCAACCCCAGTCATAGTGCCCAAATCATTTCCACCACAGTGCACCATTAAGAGGTCAGGGTTTGGCAGATGCAAAAAGGTTTTCACCAATGGTATCAATTGATGACATCTCAATCCTCTCTGGCCAATCCACTTGATTTCCACATTTGATAAATCAAGGTTGTGATAATTTCTGCTTGCTGCATACCTTTGAGACCAGTGGATGTAGCTATGTCCAATAATCCATAAAGAATACATGATGTGAGAAGGTTCTGGTGCAGTCAGATGAAGTGTGGGAATGAAATGGCAGTTGGAACAGTAGGAGTTTGCAAAAAAATAATTGTGTAGTTTCCCTGCTGTTGAATCAAAAGCAATGATTGGTGGATTCAGTTAGTTGAAAACAGAAAGTTAGGGTGCATGGTTGTGTTGTGTGTAAGAAGCAATTTGAATGGTTAAGAAAAAGTCACTAAAAGCAATAATGCCCTGGATAAGCTGGTGTATTGAGAGGTCAAACATCCTTGCTGACTTAATTTGCAACATTGTAGAATAAACTTTTGAACCTGAGAGTTCAGTTAGGAGGTAGTTGTTATGATAACAGATAGAAAGGTCTGAGAGGGGTAAGGGTGTTGGTTTGAAAATAGTGAGGGAAGACTTTTGATTGGTTGAAATAAGGCATATGTGTGCAAAGTTAGAGATTTTCTATGCCAGTCTTGGTTTCAGTGTATTGAGTGCACACCTTTTGCTCTGCTAAAGAAAAATTGGTGTGTGTGTCTGACACTGTTTTCAATCTCCCAAAGCATTTGTAAAGGTAAGTAATGATTCATTTAATTTAGATAGAGACTTGTTTGCTCTACGGAGAATATTTGGGAGCAGATAGTTAAGTTTCAGTAGTGTAATTGAATGCTTGTACATAGGTCCTGTGTTGTGTTCCTAAAATGTTATTCCAAAAACGATTTTGGGTGTAAATGAATGGTATTTTCATTTGGCCCTTATTTATGATTGCCTTGTGCAGCCAGTGCATCACTTTAAACATGGGAAATAAGTGACGCTCCTGTGGAGCAAGGCCTTCATAAATAAGGCCCTGAGTTTGTTGGCTGTTGATTTGTTTTTTTGCTTTTTGGTAATACTTATTATGAACATTTGCAAGATAGTGGATTTGTATTTTGGGAAACAGTGAGGTTTCAAAAGTGATATTGAGTGGTTGTATATAGATCCTGTGTTGTGTTTCAAAAATGTTATTCAAAAAACCATTTTGGGTGCAAATGAATGGTATTTTCATTTGGTCCTTATTTATGATTGCCTTGTGCAGCCAGTGCATCACTTTAAACATGGGAAAAAAGTGACGCTCTTGTGGCGCAAGGCCTTCATAAATAAAGCCCTGAGTTTGTTGGCTGTTGATTTGTTTTTTGCTTTTTGATAATACTTATTCTGTACATTTGCAAGATAGTGGATTTGTATTTTGGGAAACAGTGAGGTTTCAAAAGTGATATTGAGTGGTTGTACATAGGTTCTGCGCAGAGTTTCTAAAATGTTATTCAAAAAACGATTTTGGGTGCAGATCAATGGTATTTTCATTTGGCCCTTATTTATGATTGCCTTGTGCTGCCGGTGCATCACTTTAAACATGGGAAATAAGTGACGCTCTTGTGGCGCAAGTCCTTCATTAATAAGTCCCTGATTTTTTTTGTTGTTGGTTTGTTTTTTACTTTTTGATAATACTTGCTATGAACATTTGCAAAATAGAGGATTTGTATTTTGGGAAACAGTGAGGTTTCAAAAGTGATATTGAGTGGTTGTACATAGGTTCTGTGAAGTGTTTCTAAAATGTTATTCAAAAAACGATTTTGGGTGTAAATGAATGGTATTTTCATTTGGCCCTTATTTATGATTGCCTTGTGCAGCCAGTGCATCACTTTAAACATGGGAAATAAGTGACGCTCCTGTGGAGCAAGGCCTTCATAAATAAGGCCCTGAGTTTGTTGGCTGTTGATTTGTTTTTTTGCTTTTTGGTAATACTTATTATGAACATTTGCAAGATAGTGGATTTGTATTTTGGGAAACAGTGAGGTTTCAAAAGTGATATTGAGTGGTTGTATATAGATCCTGTGTTGTGTTTCAAAAATGTTATTCAAAAAACCATTTTGGGTGCAAATGAATGGTATTTTCATTTGGTCCTTATTTATGATTGCCTTGTGCAGCCAGTGCATCACTTTAAACATGGGAAAAAAGTGACGCTCTTGTGGCGCAAGGCCTTCATAAATAAAGCCCTGAGTTTGTTGGCTGTTGATTTGTTTTTTGCTTTTTGATAATACTTATTCTGTACATTTGCAAGATAGTGGATTTGTATTTTGGGAAACAGTGAGGTTTCAAAAGTGATATTGAGTGGTTGTACATAGGTTCTGCGCAGAGTTTCTAAAATGTTATTCAAAAAACGATTTTGGGTGCAGATCAATGGTATTTTCATTTGGCCCTTATTTATGATTGCCTTGTGCTGCCGGTGCATCACTTTAAACATGGGAAATAAGTGACGCTCTTGTGGCGCAAGTCCTTCATTAATAAGTCCCTGAGTTTGTTTGCTGTTGGTTTGTTTTTTGCTTTTTGATAATACTTGCTATGAACATTTGCAAAATAGAGGATTTGTATTTTGGGAAACAGTGAGGTTTCAAAAGTGATATTGAGTGGTTGTACATAGGTTCTGCGCAGTGTTTCTTAAATGTTATTCAAAAAACGATTGTGGGGGAAAATCAATGGTATTTACATTTGGTCCTTATTTATGAGTGCCTTGTGGCACCGGTGCGTCTCTTTTAACATGGGACGCACTGGTGGCGCAAGGCCTTCATAAATAAGGCCCTGAGTTGCTGTGGTATCAACTTTAATATGTTGCAAATTAGTGTTTATATTGTTTTCTTTTTGCCATTACTTTGTTGTTTGCTAATAGTGGTCTTTAATGTGTTATTTTTTTCAGAACCACAGATTGAAATCAACATTTTAAAAGCAAGCAAAAATGCCATCAAGGCAAAGGAATAGAAAAAATACCATACGTAAAAAAACAAAATCATCAAAGGAAATAAAAGAATCCTCTACAACGAGTACTTCAAAAAGCACCAGAAAAGCTCCTGGTAAGACAATTAAGTCTTTTCTTCACAATTTATGTAGATCAAAAAGTAATGTTAATGGTCATAAGAAGATCCAGAAGCGGAGAACAAATTTAAAAAGGAAGGAGAGGCCCTCAAAAAATGTCTCTATTGGAGCAGGAGATAAGACTATGGATAGCAATAGAAGGTTAAATCAATTTAGGGACATTCGTAGACGAATGTCTCGCAATTGGGTAGTTTTAAATTTGCTTAAAAATGAAAAGAAAGGTAAACAGAGAGCTGCTTTTTACAAGAAAAAGAAAAGTGTAGAGAAGATTGTTGATCAGGCTTTTGAAGTTAAGAAAAAATTATTTATTTTAGTAATCAATAGAATTAGAATACTTAATAAGGCAATTGATGTTTTCAAATCGAACAGTAGATGGAAAAGAGTTATTAATCGGACTAATTTTTGTGAAGTATTTTCTGGAGAATGGATGCATAGTTCAAGTTCTGAGCCATTTTTTATTGAGGAGAGTTACTTTCATGAAAATGATTTGGTGCATGCAGTTGGCACCAGTGGTCGAGCATATGAGGTGAAAGATGGTTGTGTGATGGAAAAAGAGAAACTTGTGTCTAGAGATGCAGAAGAGGTGTTAAGTGATGAAGTTTTAGGGAGATGTACTAAGGAACCAGTGTACACATGGAAGAGCAGTAGTATTTGTAGTATCAATCGATTTGCTTCGAAATTTCTTACGTACATATAGTAAGAAAAGTCTATACCAAAAATGAAGATCTTGCAAGAGTTAGATCCTTGCAGAGTGAGAGAAAGCACAGGTTTGCATGGGCATTCACTGGCTTGTCTTTCTAGAAAAGTGTGTCAGAGTGTTTTTCATCATTTTAGGATGTTAGCAGTGCATCAAAATAAGGTGAGGAAATTAGTGAGAAGGTTGTATTATGCAAAAAGTCCAGCACTTAAGCTTAAACAGTTAAACAGTGCTCTTTTGCATGGATCTGAAGTGGATGTGAAGACTATTTGTGAAGAAATTGAGTTTTGTTATTTTGGGAACAAAGAGGACAGTTTAGAAATGGATATAGTAATGGATGGTAATGTGGAAGACAATGGACAGATTTCAAGTACAGAAAAGTTTGACGAGGAAAGTACCAAGTTTAAGGTGAAATCAAGTGAAAGGCCAAATTTAACTTGTGTGTGTTGTCGACTGACTCATTATAAGATTCAGACTAGGTTAGTTGATTTATATGCAAAATGTGAATTGGAAAATAATAGTGAATGGCAGGATTTTGTAAGTTATTTGTTGGTGGAGAATTCTTTTGATTTGAGTTTTGATCAGCGTATTTGTAATTATTGTTTGAAAAAATTAAATGAAAATAGAATGCCTGCTAGAGCTGCTCATAATAATCTTCAGTTGATAGATATTCCTTCTGAATTGATGGATTTAAATACTTATGAATCAATTTTGATTCAATGTGTCCATCCTTTTCAAGCTATTGTTCTCATGGAGCCTAAGATAGGGAAATTACCTCCTACAGATTTACAAAGAGGATTAAAGAGAAGAGTTGTTTATTTGCCTCTACATATCAAGAAGAATATTGATACAATTGGTGTAGAAAGAGTAGAAGAGGATCCTCTGGGTATTCTAGTTAATGGGGTTCCGACAAAGAGTATGAAAATCTGGCAAGATTTAGTGGATGTTAGGAAAGTCAAAAAGGCAACGTTGTATTTGATCAAAAACAATGAGTACTACAAAGATGTAAGTGTTGGAGCAGAGGAAACAGCTACAGAAGAAGACAGTGATTGTTCAGTTGGACAAATTGAAAAAGTTGATGTGTCTAGAAGTGAAGAAATATATGAACATTATACTGTTCATCCTTTGCATTCCAAAGAAGTTATGGGGAATGCAATTGACTTGTTTCAAATGAAAGCAGCAAAAGGAAGTCCCATTAGTGTATGGGAAGAAAGTTTAGAAGCTCGTTGTTTTCCACAGTTATTTCCAACAGGTCGTGGTGGACGATATGATGATCGACCAGTTCAAATTCGTGCAGCTGAATACCGGACTTTAAGATTATATGCTGAAGATCCAAGGTTTCGGCAATGCATTCCTTATTTGTTTCATCTACTGTATGAAAGTGATTTGTCTGGGCTTTCTTATGCAGCTAATCATATATTGAAAAGTGGAGCTCATCTGCAAAATGTTTCAGCAAGGGACTTTATGGAGAAAGTCATTCTGCAAGACAGTATTTTGGAATCTCAGCTAATCAATCTCATGGCATGTCAGCGTGAAACAAATGAGTATTGGTTCCGTCGTCATGGGGAATTGAAATGTATGCTAAGAAATTTAGGAACTCCTACATGGTTCCTCACTCTTAGCTGTGCTGAGTATGCATGGGATGACTTACTTCAATTTCTACGAGAGGCAAATGGAAACATACAAAATATAGAATTGAAAACACCTGGAGAACTGTGTTCTTTGAATCCAGTGAATGTTTGCAGATATTTTAATCATAGATTTGAAGCTATGATGTCTTTTATTACCAACAAAAAAAAATCCTCCCCTTGGAGAGGTTTTGGATTTCTTTTGGAGGAAAGAATATCAAGCGAGAGGTGCTCCTCATATATATATGCTGTTATGGATTAAAGATGCACCCAAATTTGGATTAGATTCGGATGAAACAGTGATGAGTTTCATTGAAGAGTGTTCAACATGTGCTGTTCCAAAAAGTACTGAAGAAAACAGTTTAAGGCAACAAGTTTTACGTTTTCAATCTCTATGTTGTGGAAAGTACTGTCGTCGAAAATTTAAAAACAAGGAAAAGTACTACACGAAATGTCGTTTTGCGTTTCCATGACCAGTGATTTCTAAGGGAAGAGTAAATAATGATGTCATCTCTACGACATACTGTGACGAGGAAATCTCCCAAAAATACATATAATTTAAAAAGAAACAAAGAGTCCAAGTACATCAACGACTACAACCCAGTGATTTTGTCCATGTAGAATGCTAGCATGGATATTCAGTTCGTTGCTGACAACTCTATTGCTGTGGCTCGATATGTGACATCTTACATCACCAAAAAAGAAAAGACAGAACTGAAGGAAATGTGGGAGGACATTTCACATGAAAAGTGTCTAAGCAAGAAATTATACCGTTTCAGTCTGAAGACATTGTCGCATTGAGAAATTGGAGCATATGAATGTTCTGATCGGTTATCATCAGCAAGTCTCTATGCCAAATCAAGAACAATCATTTGGGTGAGTCTAGGTCTTGCTGCAACACGAAACCAAGTTTTGAAATCTGTACAAGAAATTGAATATTTGGCGGAGAAAGAACCAAACAGTACAGATATTTTGAAGACAAATATGTTGGATACATACTATCCAAAAGAGGAACATCACAGAAGATATCAATAATGGAAAATATGCTGTCATTGGCTATGAAGGATGTCTAGTGAAGCAGAGGAAAGGCCATTTGATTAATCATCGAAAATTGAGTTGCGAAGCTCCAGACAAAAGAGAATTTTACTATTTAGCTCTTTTGCAACTCTTTAAGCCATGGCGTACAGAAGAGAAACTACTTGGAGATTTTCTCTGTTATGAAGACTCTTTTAATGTAACCAAGGATACCATAGAATGTCCTGTTTTTCCAAATTATCTGCAAATGTTGAACGAAGAAATAGAGCAAGAAACCATAATTGCTGAAGAGATTGCTAGAGACAGTTCTCAAGACAGTCAGAGTTCTACTTCATTGAGTCAGGATCCACTAGGAGGACCAATTATCCAAAATGAAGCTGTAACTGCCATGGATGAGGTGGAAAGAGCTATGGAACAAGCTCAAGAGGATGGAGTTAACTTAGAAGATTTGGTAAAGCAACTAAACGTTGAGCAGAAAAAGATATATGATGAAGTCACAGAACAGATTGAACATGGATTCAGACATGAGAAAAAAGAGTGCTCATGTACATCATTTGATCCTGTCCGACTGTACGTAAGTGGAGAAGCGGGGACAGGAAAAAGTTTTCTGATTAAAGTCATTTCAACTTATCGGCAGAAAAGGACTGATTCACTGCTGTCTTGTGTTGTAACTGCTCCAACTGGCCTGGCAGCAAATAACATTAAAGGGATTACTCTACATCGTTTACTGATGCTGCCAGTTGAGCATGATAATAAATTGTATTACAACAACTTATATGGAGATGCGTGTTCTGAAGTTTCAAGAGTCTTGAAGAAAATGAAACTTCTTATCATTGATGAAGTAAGCATGGTCTCAAATCTAATGCTTGCTTTTGTGCATTTGAGAATGCAAGAAATTCTTAGAACAGAGTATGATGTGTTATTTGGAGGAAAACACATTATTGTGTTTGGAGATCTATTGCAGTTGACTCCAGTAAAAGGACAACCAGTGTTTAAAATGCTCACGCATGAAGATACCAGGAAGTCCCTTGGAAGCATTGGAAACGTTAATATATGGTTACATTTTAAATATGCTGAACTGCTTCAAAATATGCGACAGGCAAAGGATGAAGATTATAAAAATATTCTACAAGATGTAAGAATTGGAAAAGTAAGTGAGCTTGGGAAAGAAGGTTTACATGCTCGATTAATTTCAAATTTGTATCCAAATGAAAACATTCTGCCAGAGAATATTTTTTAAAAAATGACTGAGAAGAAATCTGGGATATGTTTGATGCCAACTCTGCAAGAATGTTCCATCTTTAACAACAAAATGTTAAAGTTAGAAAATGAAGAGATTGAGAAACTGGAAACAATAGATAAAATAGAGCATATGGGTGCAACAATTGTTTTGTCAGAAAATTTGAAAACAAAATTGGATTCATTGGAGAAAAGTATTTCTAAAACAGCTGGTTTTCAAAAGACTCTGAATGTGTGTTTAAATTGTCGTATCATTTTGAGAAGGGATTTAAATGTTGAAAGAGGTCTGGTAAATGGAGCAATGGGGCATGTTGTTGATTTTGTGAATTATAGAGATAGAGATGGAATTGAATTTTTAAAAATAAAATTTGATGGTATTGAGCAAGTACAACGAATCAGTCGTTGTTCTGCTAGATTTTTACTTGTAAAAGACTTATATGTTCGCCGAAAACCGTTTCCTGTTTGTATGGCATATGCAGTAACAATTCATAAATCTCAAGGTTTAAGTGTAGATAGTGCTTTGGTGAACATTCGAAGATCTTTAAAGAGGGTATGGCATATGTGGCATTATCCCGAGTCAGAACATTATCAGGATTGTACTTGATTGAGTGTGATGAGACAAAGATTTGTGCAGATCTAGATTGTGTTAAAGAATACAATGAGTTAAGAAGAGAGTATGCTCCACATTTGCCATAATATCCTCTGTTTGAAAAACGTGTGGTAGGCCGAAAAAGAAGAAATTAGGATAATTGCAGTGAGGTAGTAGCAAAAAGACAAAAAGTAGATGAAACTGTAATTCAAAACAGAAAGAAAAAGGATTGTGATGAAAATGTTGTTGGATTTCAGTTTGAAAATAGTTCTGGTGTCAACTGCTATGCTAATGTAGTGGTTAATGTTGTTTTTTTTCTTAAAACTTTACAAGAAGAGATTGTTGAAAATCGGGATCAAAGATTGTGTGGTTTATTGAATTCTGTGTTTGAGAAATGTAGCCGTGATAGAGCAAAAATAGAAAGTGTAACAGAAATTCAAAATATTTTAGATGTGTGTTCTGGTCAAGATACATTTTCACAGAACATTCAGCAGGATTGTCAGGAATTTTTAATGTATATGTTTGGTGTTTTGGAAGATGAAGGTGTAGATGTAGATAATCTTTTCAGCCTTTCTTATCAATGGCAGCATGCCTGCCACAATTGTAGTTCATCAAGTAATACTAGAATAGACACTGAAAGATTTATATATTTGACTTTACCAGACTGCAAATCAGTGTCATTTAAAAATCTAGTTAAAGCAGCAGATCATAATATGGTGTGTTCCCAATGTAAGTGTCCAATGCTATCCACATTATCTATACAAAGTTATGGTCAGTATATCATTTTAGTTTTTCAACAATGTAGACCTGATGGAACTAAATCGACAACTTGTATCAAAAATTTTGTGGCTTCTCAGTTATAAATTTCAGGAAGAACCTTTACAACTGAAGCTATTATTTATCATGACGGTCCTTCGACAACATCAGGACATTATACATGCTACTTAAAATGTAAAAAAGGTTGGACTTACTGCAATGATTCTCATTTGACTTATAAACAACATTTGCCTTACGACTTTAAAAATTCTTACCAAGTGTTTTTAAAACCAACGTTTTTGTAAAAGGAATTGGCCTTTGAAGACGGGAATAGTTAATAAAAGTTAGTTAGTTAGTTAATCTAATGTTTTAAATTATTTATCTCATATAGGTACTGTAAGTGGATCTCATAGTAAAAAATACTCATATATCTGACACAATTTGGACGTAAGGAAAGTGTAAGGTATGATGTTCTTAGATCTTTTTTCATAGGAAGTCGATAAAATGGAAGTTATAGAGAACAGCAGACTTTTTTTCCACCAAAAGGACCTTCACTATCTTCTATTTGGCCTCACGGAAAAGTAAGTGAATCAAAGATTAGTGTATATATATGAGTTGTACGTTTTTAGGGTTTTTTTTAAACACAATCTTTTAGATTGTGTTTTTTTTTCCCGCTGTTATATGATGAAGAGTTTGAACTCACTAATTTAAGTGAAATTCAATATATTCTGAGAACAGCAAAAATAAACAATGTAACATATTGTAGAAGTTATTCTATAGTTTGAATTGTGTCATTTATATTGTGTTCACATTGTCTCACACTCATTTTCCTTTTTCACCCTTATTTAGCTCTCTTTACTCATTTACACTGCCTTTTTTTACTTTGTTTCATCGCTGTACCTTTACTCCACTTCATTCACAACTCCTCAATCCAATTTGAACTGTCTGCATTTCCTCTCTCCCTTCCACCATTTTTTATCTTTCTCATATTCTCTCAGTACCACTGCTTTAGTTTTCTTCCCCTCTCTTTCTTTCTTTTTCTCCTTTACTCTTTTTCCTTTCGCACTCATTGTACTGCAGTTTTCTGTGTACTTACTCTCTCACTCCTTTTTCATCCATCGTTCTATATTAACCTCATTCCCTTCCCTGCATCCCTTCACTCTGTGACTCCCCTTCACTCTCTCTCAGTCATCTTCTATTCCTCTTTCTTATTAATAGTTCCTCATTTAGACTCCTCTCCTTTTCACTCATTTTCCTTTTACTTTCTTATCTTTCCTGATTTTGTTTTGGTATCTCACATTCTTTTAGTATCTTACTTACCTTCAGTAATTTGTTCTCTTTCTATTTCTTTTTCCCTCTTTTTTCTCTTTCTACATTACTTTATTTCTGTTTTGTATCCTTCACTATTGCTTTATTTCTTAGTAAACTTTTAAAGATTTTTTACCTCTTGAACTGTTTCTTCTATTTTTAAATATATATTTTACTAATTATAACTTGTTTTTTCTTTTGTCTTTCACAGATACAAGTAAGTTTTCATTAATTATATGGTAAGTGTGTCTACAAAATGTAGTTTGTCATCACCCTTTGCTTTAACCTGACTACTTTTCTCTCACCCTACCTCACCCCTGTTTCCTTACTTTGCTTCCCTCACTTATTCTTATCCTCCATGTTTACTTCTCTTTTCCTTACTTTCCTACCACATTCAACTTCTTTCAGTGCCCCTGCTCATCCACACTCATTCACTTACCTTTTTTACTGGTTCACTTAGTCCCTTTCTGACACTCCTTTCTTTACTCTCTCTCTTCTTTCTCTCTATCACTCCCCATGTCTTACCCTTATTCACTTTTATCCACCCTCTTTCACTCCTCTTTACTTACACTCACTGCTATTTTCTTTCCCTCCGTCACCGCTGTTCCTTTTCTCTGGTTCCGTCACTACCTTTCATTCCTCATCCTTTACATTCCTTCCTTTTACTTTCATCACCCATTCACATTCTCCCAGAACCTCTGCTTTAGTTTTCTTCCTCTTTCTTCTCTTCTTTTCCTCCCTTATTCATTTTCCTTTTCTCAGTTACTTCCTCTTACACCTTTTCTCTGTTTTACTATCTATTACACAGTCCCTCTGTGTTTCTCCCTCTAGCACTCTTTCTCTTTACACCACTCTCTTTGTCCCCATTCCTCATGCTCACTCCTTCTTTTTTTTGTTTTCTTTTTTTTTAAAAGTAAGCGCACCGAGGCGCTCACCGGTACGCGCACCGGGAGCACACCAGAGTGAAATATAAAAAAAAAAATGAATACACTTTAAAAAAAATATATTATATTAATATACAATATAGGGTTCATTTTTAGAAAAACATATAGCTATAGACATTTGCGAAAAAATAACCTTAGAAATTCACAAAAAAAGACATAAGTATGAAGCCCTATAAAAAGTTAGGAATTAGCAGCTAAAAAACCTAAGAAATTCACAGAAAAAACCAAATGGTTTCACACCAGTTATAATTAGGAATTAGCAGTTAAAAAACCTATGAAATTCACTGAAAAAACCATAGGTTTCACACCAGTTATAGTTAGGAATTAGCATTTAAAAAACCTATTAAATTCACTGAAAAAACCATAGGTTTCACACCAGTTATAGTTAGCTGGAAATTTTACTGACATAAAACCATTGAAATTCCACGTTATAGTTAGTTGGACTCACTATAACTTGCGCGTATAATGCACTGCTGATGACGTCACATATTACATCACTCATGACATGGTCAGTGACATCACTCGTGACATCACGTCACAGTAATGTTGTAAAATGTTATAATCTGTGTACAGAAAAGTTTATAATATATATTTTAAGGTATATTTTACTGATATTGTTTTGTTTTTTTATTTTCAGGAGAAAAGGAAGGGACCCTTCAGATTCACTTTTGAACACTACACGGGTTCCCTACCCGTTTCCCCGGCGAGAGCACCTGTACTCCTTTTGTAAGATCAGAGATATTGGAGCACTTTTATCTTTTAACAGTTGGCACTGTTATTGATACACTTTTTTGGTTGACCTTTAGTATCATACAAAGAGGTTTTTTTCTTTTATAGCCACTTGGCAAAAGAAGTTGATTCTTGACGCTCAGACAACGTCTATATCATTACAATAATCACTTGAATAAAGAAAGGCTTTAGTTAATTTCCTGGTCGGAGCAAAGCAATTACTTATGCTTAGGCTCGAGTTTTTTGAGAAATTGAATGTTTTCCCAAAACTTTATTGAACATAATTTTATTTTGAACATTTTTTGCATGGAAATCATGTTGGCCAATCGAAAACGTAATAATTATGAAGTTTAATGATCGCTTTGCCGTAATATGTATATAATGTACATATTTGTGCAGCAAGAAAGGTAAAATGTATTGAATCATACCTTTACAAAATGGCGGTGAGCTGTATGGGCTACTCTGAGGTTTCTCAATGTAATGAAGTCCTCTGTTTATGTTTACTATTGTTTACTCATGTACTTAGGCACGGTTGTTTGCTGCAGTAAAATTGCGTGATCAAGACACTTTCGTCTCGAAACGCGTAGTGGTTTGTAGTCAAATAAATCTTTGGTGCAGTTTACTCAACCTCTGAGTGTGCAGCATTATTCAGAAGTGGACGCTATCAAATTAAACCAGCAGTTGGTTCCAGCCGGCGTTGCACCACCCGACAACGGGATTAATCTCAATAGGAGCCAAGTGCACTCACACACACACATATAATGTAAACTCAAAAACTCCGGTCATGTCTAAATTGCCTTTCATAAAGCCAATATGTTGAATGTCCTAGGTTCAAAGCAGACTATTTGACTATCATGTAGTGTCCATTTGCTAATTCTTGCCTATGCATAGATCATGTACATTCTTGAAAAATGTCATTCTTAAAAATCAAACCAAGTAGGATAAATTGGTGGTTTTAGGTTTAGTACTCAGTGGCAAAGTCTTCACTAGGGTACCCAAAATGGCCTAATTGTAATAATAAAATAACATATCTGGGTATCAAAATTCTTTTCTAGGCAACTAGAGTATGTAAATCTTGGAAGGATGATATAGTTACAAATGGGACTAGAAAAATATTTTCTTTATTTGGGGAAAACACGCTTTGGTGTTGTTTTTCAGTACTATCTCATTATGTTTTTGAAAACACGCTCTAGTGTTGTTTTTCAGTACTATCTCATTATTTTTTAGATCATTTTTATCATAAATTACTTTTTGACAAGTTTGTTGAGATAAGTAATTTGTTGGAATTAATGTTTTTTTACCGGACATGAAAAATGCAAACTTTGTTCAAAATGTACATGCTTCCCTTTTGGACAAAGAAATCTACCCATCATGAGTGTCAGTTTTCTTCCCAAAACACACAGGGACCTAATTACAAGGGGATTGCGCCACCAGAACATCACTTTTGTTTAACGTTCCGGTGGCGCAATGCCCCGCACCATACAGTCACGCAGGCCCTGCTCATAAGCCAGCTTGACTATGGAAACGCCCTACTCGTGGGCATGAACAAGCTCCTCTTCACACGGCTACAGGTGCTGCATAACGCTGCAGCCAGGCTAGTGTGCAACAAAAGTAGATTAAGCTCAGCTTCAATGTGCACAAAAAACCTGCATTGGCTACCTATGCGACAGAGAGCAGTATTCAAACTGCTCAGTCATGCACATAAAGTACTGCATCAAAACGGCCCCAGAATACTGCAGGGGAAAATCGAGTTCTATGTTCCCACAGGGAGCCTTCGGTTACTCCATCAACCATTAGCCAGAACTAAGCGCATCAAGAAAGTGAGGACAGGAGGGCGCTCCTTTTCATATCTGGCGGCTAGGGAATGGAACAAACTCTCCTTGGATCTACGTCTCACAACCAACCACCTAACATTCCGAAAAAAATTAAAAACTCATCTGTTCCCCAAAGACTAACATCCATCTGTTTCCTACCCCACCAGCAGCCTGGCCTTTCTCACCATTAGTGCCTTGATATCCTTAGGGATGAATGCTGTGCTTTACAAATAAATAAATAAATAAATAAATAAATAAATAAATATTTGCAAAGTGGTGTTAAACCACTTTTTTGTGATATTAAGCTCGTTTATAAAAATGGTACCTTTTCACGCAGGTATCTGTGTGAAAGGGGCATGCAATGGGTGTTACTGTGAGCTTTCCACCGCAGCACCCATTGCTTTTTTACGCTGCCCCAGATTTACAAGGATCTGTAAATCTGAGGGAGCGCCAAAAATGAACTCCATGCAATAGCAAGCACTAGAATGGCGCAACAAGGAGAAATACTTTTATTATTGATTGTTTACGTGCAGGAAGGTACACCTTTCTGTACATACACAATCATTCCATGCAACACAGGCACCCTTGCACTATGGGGCATGGGTATCTGTGTTGTCATCAGCCAGCTATTTTTAGTATTGTTGTAAATAAGGTGCATCCCTGCGTTTTGGAAATGGCTCAGGGTGGCACTACAAAATTTGCCACAGCTCTGCACTCAGTCATTTCCTTGTAAATATGCCCCCCCGTTTCACTAAGATATTTGGGATAGTCAATCAATGAATCAGGGTTTGAGAAGTGCACTACTCACCCGTTAGGGTCCCAAGGCGCTGGGTGGGGTGTATGCAGCTCCGTGGAGAAGAGATAGCATCTCCTTTCTGATCAAACTCTACGTTGATAGAGTGATTGCTACTGATTCGACCCCACTTTTATGGGGAAAATCAATTTAATTTGAGGTTAAGATATTAAATCATTTTCTTTTCAACTTTGCTCACTCAGTTAGTGGTCATAAATGAACATATGTTCGAGGAGCGAGCAGCACTTTACACTACATTATACGTCGTGGTGACCTTGTTTCCCCAGATAGCATCTGTCTCTGGTGCTTGACCGGACAGAGTCTGGGGCAGAGATGTTTCCTTTGTCAGTCCTGTTACACTTTTCCTCCCATGTATTTACTGTAAGATCCGAACACAGACAGAATGTTCCAAATGAGACTGGATCATTACACACAAGAAAGCTGTGTCTGAATCCTTGACATTTTTTTACAAGTGTTCCTTTTCAAAGATGATGTCACTTCCTTTGAGAAGTATTGGTGCCATTAAACTTTAATTGCAACAACAAGGTGATAAAGGCGCACGAGATGGCAGGTGCGAGAAACCATCAGGAGTAGCTCTGAGAAGATGACAAACCTCACACCTGCAGGCCATCGCTTATTCAAAGCTGGGCTTGCACATCACCTCCATTTGAGAAATATATCTCGACACCTGCTAGGATGTGTTTAAATATTAAGATCTGCAAATTACTTATCTTCCCTTGAAGTGATAAACAGATTTTTAAGCGGGCAAGATGGCTGAGTCGCATGGCGCAGAGACGGTATAGGTGTTCGCATCCTTCATGGTTAGCTTTAATGCCTGTTGTCACGAATGCCCTGTTTTTCTCTGTTGTCTTTGAGCTCTATCTGTCCTTTTGGTTGCTCTTTTGATTTAATTTCCAATGGGCTTTGGACTTGTCGTTCATACTTTCAGTAACTTTATTCAAGGATGTGACGAGGATACTGTGTTTAGATTACACAGATGTCTAACGTCATAGGGGAATGGTCCAATGAGATTTGGAGCTCCAAACAGCCAGGGTATTTGGAAAACAGTGCAGGTGCACTTTGATTCTATGAATTATGTGAAGCTCGCTTGGTTGTCCCCAGAGCACTATCTGTTATCATACATTTTAATTAAATCGCGATATGTGTTAGTAACATAGGGCCATTTCATCAAGAAAGGGCTATACATTATCAACACCAGAACCTGGGCTTCTATGGGAATTCACAAGTGCATATTATCAAGCTCATTATCGCCACTTTAGCGGCAGTTTCCTTCCGATAAAAGCGGGATAATGTATCGCCCTTTCTTGATAATAAAGCCCATAGTCTGATGGTCCTCCCCGGAGTTGGGTATTTAGGGGCAGATTTATAAAGGCTTTGTGCTGCTGCAAAGTCCCAAAACTATTTGCAATGCAGCACAAAATATTTGTGTGCTGGAAAGCTAGCTAAAAGTAACACAAAATGCACTTTGAACTAATTTATATTACTTTTTGTCACAGAGTTTTCATGGGTGATTCATGGGAATCCCCATGTGTCGGGGAGTGAAGTAAAGGAAGGGTAATTCCAGCAGTATTACTTAGCAAGGTGATTGGGACAGGTAAATACCAGGCTACTCAAAGTATAACAGTGGTCACAAAAGTACACAGGTCATGAGATGGCTGTAAGCAGGGACAAGGAGATGGACAGGAGATAGAAAATAATATGGTCTTATCAAAGAAAGTGATGTATTGGTACATGACAAGATGTCTCTTGGTAGCCTAATGAAAGCCCTTATTTTTCGACAGCGAAGCCATATTTGGCCAGCTGTTATAGAAACTGTTGTCCTCAACCCTGAGACAGGTCCTGGGCAAAATAGCAGAAGTCTTTCCTTACCAGATCAGGATGGGGACTAAGCCAGAGGTCACACTGCAAGTGCATAAGGAATTCAGCAAACAGTGGACCAAATTAGGAATTGAACAGAAAATCAGACTAGAATGAATAACCAGACTATGGGTTAGACTAAGCTCAAGAGCAGGGAACAAGACAATATTAAATAACAAGAGATAGAGCCCGAAGACAGATACTACACTAGCACAGGTAACAAGCAGGGACAGAGATAAAGCAAGACTAGGAATTTTTAACAAGGCTTCAGAAATCAAGAAGAGGAGGTCTGCGATAAAGAGCAGGCTGTTTCCAATATGCCTTGGGACACATAATTCCCTTTTGTTACTTGGACAATGGAAGTAAGAATCAGAACAACAGACATAAGAATGTACCCAACAGATGGAACAAGTAATGACCTGATAGTACAATGAATACACAGGAATTCAGAACAAGGCCTGAACAGAAAATCAGAATAATGACGAGGGAACCAGTGACAGCTCAGAGAATATGAGATCAGATGCACAGAACAGGGAAAACAAAAAATACAGAATGAGTATGTTCGGACTGGCTGATAGGCTCCTTGAGCCTGTCGGAAGCCACCTGGAATGACCTGCCAGTTTTATTTCTGACCACCAGCATTGTAATGCGGCGGTCGGGAAGTAAACCGAAGGGCCGAATACGATGCTGCCCAGAAGGCTCCAACTGTCAGGTGGAGCCTTACCGGGCCGTATCGTAATCGACCACATAATATTTACAGATTCCACACAACAAAATTAACCTAGTGGTTAGGATTGTGTCTAGCTCTTCAGAATGTAGCCCCAGGTCACAATTTTGTTTTTTTGTGACCACGCGGGAATCCCGTGGGATCATTGCAAAAATGTGTTTGGTTACATTTTTGTCCTAGGGGGTCCCCTGGGCTTCTCTCATTGAGCCTAGGTGTGTAAGGTATTCCTACCCAGCTCCTTCATATAATTTTATTTTAAAGTTCATGACAGGTGGACTAAAACCCCAACTCCTGTAATGACTGCCAGCAAAACTTTTCTCATGTTGCTGACAGCCACACAACAAAATTAACCTAGTGGTTAGGATTGTGTCTAGCTCTTCAGACAATGTGGTGTACAATGAAGGACGTACAACTGCAATAGTTTACAGATCATGGTAGTATTCATCTGCTTCACACCCGATAACAAGACAGCTTTACTGAAAGAGCGTCCTTTGGCGCAGGTGAAACAATTCATTATAGTCTCTATCAAAACTAAACTAGAAGCAGAAACAAAAGCTAATATTCCTAATGCATGTGCTCTACACTAGAGGTGAGATACATTTGCGTAATTTGCTTTTGAACATAATGGCCAAAATGTTATCACAATATTTTAGCACGAAGGTGCATTTAAACAAAGCACCAAGAACAATAGATGCTATCATGATGTTGTCCCTGTGTGCTTGTGGTAAACATTTACTGCAAATTACGTAGTTCGCAGTTAATTGTTACCATGAATGTAGTGTAATTATGCAAAGTGGCATAATCACATAAATTTGAACATTTTGATTAATTCTAATTTACTTAAACTAAACAAATTACTCTAGCATCATTTATATTTTGCTCAGGCCTACGTTTCACAACTAGGCACCCTTTCCCCTTAAATAAACAACTCTGCGATCGGGTTTCCTGGGGCCTATAATAGAAAAATGTGTCCCTGGCTACCTTTTGTTTTATCTATAAGCGAGTGTCCCAAGGAATTATGGCAAAAAATGCAGATTTTTTTGCATTTTGGCTCCTCTCCCCTCATTAAATGCATTGGACCCTAAGGCATGTTGTACCCAAGGCTGAACATTTCTTGCCCCCACCCCTAAATATGTATATTGGGCCCAGGGGCACGGTATCCCAGAAACCAAAAATGGCACATCGATGGGGCCACGTGCCCCCACTCCCTAATTAAAGAATGTAGCCCCAGGTCACAATTTTGTTTTTTTGTGACCACGCGGGAATCCCGTGGGATCATTGCAAAAATGTGTTTGGTTACATTTTTGTCCTAGGGGGTCCCCTGGGCTTCTCCCATTGAGCCTAGGTGTGTAAGGTATTCCTACCCAGCTCCTTCATATAATTTTATTTTAAAGTTCATGACAGGTGGACTAAAACCCCAACTCCTGTAATGACTGCCAGCAAAACTTTTCTCATGTTGCTGGCAGCCAATCAGAGCACTCGCCCCCCCCCGCCCCCGGAGTCTGACTGCTGTAAGAGCGAACTGGCCCAAAGAAAGATAAGCTCTCTGGCCCAATCAAAATGCTCTATTTTAGAATTGGTGCCCCCACTAGCCTCCCTTCGACCCAACAGTCCAGACATACAATATTTTTAAACCTTTATTTTTTGAAAATTACTGATTGTATTTACACCAATTCACAAAAAGCACAATCTGTGGACCAAGAGCTTCATGTCAAATTTGGTGTAATTCCAATCATCATTTTTTTGCGATAGCGCTTCTTGAAGAAGTCTTGGAAAAATGCATGGGGATTTTGCGTTTTGGGAGGCCATTTTCTTTCTCTCCCCTGCCTGACAGATCACCCCAAATTTTCCATGCATAAAATAACAAATTAGAACACTTTTTGCAAATGGGGCCAAAGTTATTAGCAGCACAAAAAAACACATTTTGTATGGAGACGCTGACCTAACTATAACTACCCAGTGGGGACCACCACTAGGTAATATCTCTATTTATATCTATATCAATATACACACAGTGGCCTGACTAGGAACCAGTGTTGGACGCTATCAAGTTCCTGTGTGAAAAAGTACCACAACGAGCCGAATACTGGATGCTCGTCGTACACCTGATTACTGACACCACGCAATTTTACGTGAGTGTCAGTTGCAGATCATACTGAGGACTAGAAATTTGAAGCAAATACTATTTTCCCTGCCTAAATAACAGCCAGTATGGATAATAACTGCCAAAAACCTTTCGCAGCCACACAGCCCTTAGGAAGTCGTGGGTCCTACTCTCAGATGACGAAACCCGTGTTGGCTGGATCAACCACAGAAGGAAATTAAATTCAAATAATTTCTGTCTTACCATTGCTGTGTGATGTCTGTAATATTTAACTAAGCAAATTGACAACTGTATTATGTGTGCTCGGGCATGTGTATAATATATAAATTACCTACTGGCGATAGCCAGTAGGTATATATAGTTAGGATTTTTTCTCTATGGAACTTTTGAAAATTCTATGCCTAATAACTTTGGCGTTTGTGGACGGAATTGGCTGAAATTTTCAGGAAAATGGCACATTTTGTTTCTGAGCAGCTCCTGGAAATTTGGGGGGCGTTCGTCAAGGGGGGGCCGAGAAAAAAGGGGGGTCCCAAAACGCGTTTTTCCCATGTTAATTTCCATAGGGTGGTTGGCCTCACTTTTAGCCCGAACGGCTGAATGGATTTCCACGAAACTTGGCAAAATTGTAGGGACTGTTAGCCCGATGTGCCTTTGCTAGGTCTCAATATATGTGCTTCAGTGGATTTTGAGAAATTAACGTTTAAAACAAGATATATATCTGTAACAGCGCTCCGGGTAGCGCTCCGGTTTGCGAACTTTTCGTGTATCGGAACTTTGCGAAGCGAAGCTGATTGGCTCTCCGGTGTCTGTCAACATTCTAAACAGTCCGGAGCGGCCATCATCTTGTCTCTCGGTAGGATCGAGAGACAAGAGGAGGCCAAAACAAAGGGGGAAATGAAGGAAAGGGGGCAAGGTAGACCCCTTCTGACCCCCTAGGATTGATGAGGGGGATATTATAGAGCCACGCGGGGCCCCAAAAAAAAAAAAAAAAAATCCGCTTTTTTCGCCGTAGAGACGCGTCTTGGTACGCGAACCGGGCAGCTAACCGGGCAGCTAACCGGGAAGCTAACCGGCAGTGTAACGGGAGTCTGAGGAGTAGCTGATTGGCTGTCAACATTGTAAACAGTCCGGAGCGGCCGCCATCTTGTCTCTCGGTAGGATCGAGAGACAAGAGGAGACCAAAACAAAGAGGGAAATGAAGGAAAGAGGGCAAGGTAGACCCCTTCTGACCCCATAGGATTGATGAGGGGGATATTATAAAGCCACGCGGGGCCAAAAAAACCAAAAAAAAAATGATTTTTTCGCCGTAGAGACGCGTCTTGGTACGCGAACCGGGCAGCTAACCGGGAAGCTAACCGGCAGTGTAACAGGAGTCTGAGGAGAAGCTGATTGGCTGTTATCATTGTAAACAGTCTGGAGCGGCCGCCATCTTGTCTCTCTGTGGGATCGAGAGACAAGAGGTGGAAAAAAAAGGTGTAAATGAATGAAAGGATTAAGGCAGACCCCTCCTGAACCCCTAGGATTGACGAGGGGGCTATTAAAGTTCCCTGCGGGGCAAAAGAAAAAATAAATTGCGATTCTTCGCGGTAAAGGTGCTTCCTGGTACGTTAACCGGGCAGCTAACCGGCAGCGTAACTGGAGTCCGACATATTGTGTTTTTTGAACGTTTGTGATATGTGCACGTGTGGATTTTGTCTAATTAAGGTTAAAAAAATATATATATATCTTTAAGTGTGTTCTGGCGCGCTTACGTTTTGGGTTTGGTTTGCGCTGCAGAGACGATACGTCACGGTTATGCGATGCATCATGAGGCGTCTCACGGGCTACGTGATACGTCACTTAATAAAGAATATATTTTACAGCTATAGATATTAGCTTTTAAAAAACCAATGAAATTCACAGAAAAAACCATAGGTTATAGACCATATATAGTTAGGAATTTGCATTTACAAAACCTTGAAAATTCACTGAAAAAACCATAGGTTATAGACCATATATAATTAGGGATTAGCAATTAAAAAACCTTATTTTATTTGCACAAAACCATTGAAATTCCATATATAGTTAGTTGCACTAACTATATATCGCAGACCCGCAATCCACTGCTAATGATGTCACATATTACATCATTCATGACATGGTCAGTGACATCACTGATGACATCACTGATGACATCTCAAATGACATCACTGATGACATCACTGATGACATCTCAAATGACATCACTGATGACATCACTGACATCTCATTTGACATTACTGATTACATCACTGATGATATCATTTATGTGATAATACATCTTCAGACTCTAATATAACCTTAGATACACTCAGTGTAAACAGGCACTCACAGACTGTCACACATCCATGGAGTTACTCACACACCTAGTCAGTCATGGAAAGAATCAATCACATCTCCATTTCCTCAACTATACAGTTATACACACCTTACTTATTCAAACATATAGTAACACATATTTACTCTCTTATACAATCCTTGATACAAGTTCACAATGATTCATACAGCCACTCACACATTCACTGGCTCTTATGTTCAGTTATTTATATATGTCAACTCTCACATGGAGTGTGTTTTACATATGTACTTACTTTGACATGTAGCACTGAGATATCCATTCACTCACCAATATACTCATGCACACAGTCAACTGTCCATACAGCTGTTTCTACATGCACTTTTGAACCCATACACCTAGGGAATCAACTGCTCACACATCTATGCACAGAGTTATACACCTCCCAGCCACCCACACACATACTCAGTCTCCCATACAAATACTTGGGCAACCATTCAATAACCCATATAGTTACTGATATAGCTACTGATTTAAACATGCAGCAGTTTACAGAACAACATAAATAATGATTGCCAAATTAAGACACTTTAATCACTAACCCATACACTCAGTGAGACACATTTAATCATTCTCTCATACAGTCAGTCATGCACCTACTAAATCCTTCATCCAGACACTTATACATCCACTCATTCTTCAATATGTAAGACATATTTTAACTTTACAGAAACATACAGTCACTGGGTGTTGTCATCAGTGATGTCATCAGTGATGTCATCAGTGATGTCATTTGAGATGTCATCAGTGATGTCATCAGTGATGTCACTGACCATGTCATGAATGATGTAATATGTGACATCATTAGCAGTGGATTGCGGGTCCGCGATATATAGTTAGTGCAACTAACTATATATGGAATTTCAATGGTTTTGTGCAAATAAAATAAGGTTTTTTAAATGCTAATCCCTAACTATATATGGTCTATAACCTATGGTTTTTTCAGTGAATTTTTATATATATATATATATCTATATATATATCTATATATCTATATATCTATATATATATATATTCACTGAAAAAACCATAGGTTATAGACCATATATAGTTAGGAATTTGCATTTACAAAACCTTGAAAATTCACTGAAAAAAACATAGTTTAGAGACCATATATAGTTAGCTGGACATTTTATTGACATAAAACCAATGAAATTCCATATATAGTTAGTTGCACTAACTATATATCGCGCACCCGCAATCCACTGCTGATGATGTCACATATTACATCATTCATGACATGGTCAGTGACATCACTGATGACATCACTGATGACATCTCAAATGACATCACTGATGACATCTCAAATGACATCACTGATGACATCATCTAGTGTCTGTGTGTTTTTGTAAAGTTTAAATATGTTTTACATATTGAAGAATGAGTGGATGTATGGAAGACTGAGTGTGTGTGTGGCTGGCTGGGAGGTGTGTGACTCTGTGCATATCAATGTGTACTTGTATCAGTGATTGTATAAGAGAGTAAGTATGTGTTAGTATATGTGTGAAAAGTATGGTGTTCTGTGTTTAACTGTATAGATGAGGAAATCGAAGTGTGATTGATTCTTCACAGACTTACTAGGTGTATGAGTGCATATGATAGTGTTGTAATAATGAGTGACTGTATGTGTGAGTGTTTGTATGGGTGAATGAGTGAATGTGTGTGTAGACGTAGGAATCAGTGAGTGCGTATGTAGTAACTGGTATTGGTGTGTCATGATGTCATCAGTGATGTCATTTGAGATGTCATCAGTGATGTCATTTGAGATGTCATCAGTGATGTCATCAGTGATGTCACTGAAGTATGGTGTTCTGTGTTTAACTGTATAGATGAGGAAATGGAAGTGTGATTGATTCTTTACAGGACTGACTAGGTGTGTGAGTAACTCCATGGATGAGTGGCAGTGTGTGAGTGTCTGCATAGGTGTATGAGTGCATATGATAGTGTTGTAATAATGAGTGACTGTATGTATGAGTGATTGTATGGGTGAATGAGTGAATGTGTGTGTAGACGTAGGAATCAGTGAGTGCGTATGTAGTAACTGGTATTGGTGTGTCATGATGTCATCACTGATGTCATTTGAGATGTCATCAGTGATGTCATCAGTGATGTCATTTGAGATGTCATCAGTGATGTCATCAGTGATGTCACTGACCATGTCATGAATGATGTAATATGTGACATCATCAGCAGTGGATTGCGGGTGCGCGATATATAGTTAGTGCAACTAACTATATATGGAATTTCATTGGTTTTATGTCAATAAAATGTCCAGCTAACTATATATGGTCTCTAAACTATGTTTTTTTCAGTGAATTTTCAAGGTTTTGTAAATGCAAATTCCTAACTATATATGGTCTATAACCTATGGTTTTTTCAGTGAATTTCATTGGTTTTTTAAAAGCTAATATCTATAGCTGTAAAATATATTCTTTATTACGTGACGTATCACGTAGCCACGTGAGACGCCTCATGACGCGTCGCATAACCGTGACGTATCGGTTCTGCAGCGCAAACAAAACCCGTAACGTAAGCGTGCCGGAGCACGCTTACAGATATATATATTTTTTTTAACCTTAATTAGACAAAATCCACACATGCACATATCTTGAGGCCTTGCAAAGGCACATCAAACAAACAGTCCCTACAATTTTGCCAAGTTTGCTGGAAATCTATTCCCTTAATTTTTTTTTTACTGTTTCTCTTGGTTTTCCCCTTGTTACGCTTACCGGGACGCTACCCGGTACGCGAACCGGACGCTCCAAAAACACAAGATGGCGGACTCCCGTTACGCTGCCGGTTAGCTGCCCGGTTCGCGTACCGGGAAGCACCTCTACCGCGAAAAATCACGCGGGAATTTAATATCCCCCTCATCAATCCTAGGGGGTCAGGAGGGGTTTACCTTGCCCCCTTTCCTTCATTTCCCCCTTCTTTTTTCACCACATCTTGTCTCTCGAACCTACCGAGAGACAAGATGGCGGCCGCTCCGGACTGTTTACAATGTTGACAGCTACGCTGCCGGTTAGCTGCCCGGTTAGCTGCCCGGTGAGCTGCCCGGTTCGCGTACCGGGACGCGCCTCTATGGCGTAAAATCACAAAATTTTTTGCCCCGCGGGGCACTTTAATATCCCCCTCATCAATCCTAGGGGGTCAGGAGTGGTCTACCTTGCCCCCTTTCCTTCATTTCCCCCTTCGTTTTTCACCACATCTTGTCTCTCGATCGTACCGAGAGACAAGATGGCGGCCGCTCCGGTTTGTTTAGAATGTTGACAGACACCGGAGAGCCAATCAGATTCGCTTCGCGAAGTTCCGTTACGCGTCAGGTACGCAAACCGGGGCGCTAACCGGAGCGCTGTCACAGATATATATATTTTTTTAAACGTTAATTTCTCAAAATCCACTGGAGCACATATATTGAGACATAGCAAAGGCACGTCGGGCAAACCATATCTACAATTTTGCCAAGTTTCATGTAAATCTATTCAGCCGTTCGAGCTAAAAGTGAGTCCAACCGCCCTATGGAAAAATGAATGGGAAAAACGCGTTTTGGGACCCCCCTTTGTTCTCGGCCCCCCCTTGACGAAACCCCACCAAATTTTCAGGGGCTGCTCAGAAAAAAAATGTGCCATTTTCCTGAAAATTTCAGCCAATTCCGTCCACAAACGCTAAAGTTATTAGACATAGAATTTTCAGAAATCCCATAGAGAAAAAATCCTAACTATATATACCCACTGGCTATCGCCAGTAGGTAATATACATATATAAACATATGTAATCTGCATATCTATATAAATATAAATGCATGCATACATATACATATATGCATACATATGCATGTTATTTACATGAAAGTTTTAAAAACACTAATAAAAGCAAAGCTAAAAAGCCACCTCATTACAAACAGAATGGCTTTAACTTAAACGAGGGCGAGATCTATTGCATTTTCAATGCTTGTTTACTTCGGTTCTATCAAGAAGGCATTCAGATGTGTCACACATTTGCCATAAATTCTGAATGTTAGCACTCTAGTTGCTCATTAGATCACTGTAGTAAAGCTAGTGCTCACCAGGGAAGTCTGCTGCTAATCATGGTTTGCAGCCATTTTCCCGCATTTTTTATCCCGCAGACTTTCAGTCCGCATACCATTATCCCGCAAGGTCATTGAGCTCGCATACCATTATCCCGCATTTTTTCAAAACGCATGTGCATTTATCGCGCATGCCTTTACAAAGAATTACGTTTTAAAGGCATGTATGGTAAATGCATTTGCGTTGTGAAAACCACGATGACGAGAGAGGTAAGTGGGTTTGTGTTAATTTTTTCGTGGGTTAGTGATTGTGTAGTGTAGTGTAGTGTTGTGTAGTGTAGTGTTGTGTTAGTGTAGTGTAGAGTTGTGGTGGTTGTTTAGTGTAGGGTCATGCTGGGGGTAGTGTTTTAGGGTTTAGGGTTGTGTTGTAGTGTTTGCGTAGTGTAGGGTCATGCTGGGGGTAGTGTTTTAGGGTTCAGGGTAGTGTTGTAGTGTTTGCGTAGTGTAGGGTCATGCTGGGGCTAGTGTTTTAGGGTTTAGGGTTGTGTTGTAGTGTTTGCGTAGTGTAGGGTCATGCTGGGGGTAGTGTTTTAGGGTTTTGGGTAGTGTTGTAGTGTTTGCGTAGTGTAGGGTCATGCTGGGGTGTAGTATTTTAGGGTTTAGGGTAGTGTTGTAGTGTTTGCGTAGTGTAGGGTCATGCTGGGGGTAGTGTTTTAGGGTTTTGGGTAGTGTTGTAGTGTTTGCGTAGTGTAGGGTCATGCTGGGGGTAGTGTTTTAGGGTTTTGGGTAGTGTTGTAGTGTTTGCGTAGTGTAGGGTCATGCTGGGGGTAGTGTTTTAGGGTTTTGGGTAGTGTTGTAGTGTTTGCGTAGTGTAGGGTCATGCTGGGGGTAGTGTTTTAGGGTTTTGGGTAGTGTTGTAGTGTTTGCGTAGTGTAGGGTCATGCTGGGGCTAGTGTTTTAGGGTTCAGGGTAGTGTTGTAGTGTTTGCGTAGTGTAGGGTCATGCTGGGGCTAGTGTTTTAGGGTTCAGGGTTGTGTTGTAGTGTTTGCGTAGTGTAGGGTCATGCTGGGGCTAGTGTTTTAGGGTTTAGGGTAGTGTTGTAGTGTTTGCGTAGTGTAGGGTCATGCTGGGGGTAGTGTTTTAGGGTTTTGGGTAGTGTTGTAGTGTTTGCGTAGTGTAGGGTCATGCTGGGGGTAGTGTTTTAGGGTTTTGGGTAGTGTTGTAGTGTTTGCGTAGTGTAGGGTCATGCTGGGGTGTAGTGTTTTAGGGTTTTGGGTAGTGTTGTAGTGTTTGCGTAGTGTAGGGTCATGCTGGGGGTAGTGTTTTAGGGTTTTGGGTAGTGTTGTAGTGTTTGCGTAGTGTAGGGTCATGCTGGGGGTAGTGTTTTAGGGTTTTGGGTAGTGTTGTAGTGTTTGCGTAGTGTAGGGTCATGCTGTGGGTAGTGTTTTAGGGTTTTGGGTAGTGTTGTAGTGTTTGCATAGTGTAGGGTCATGCTGAGGGTAGTGTTTTAGGGTTTAGGGTAGTGTTGTAGTGTTTGCGTAGTGTAGGGTCATGCTGGGGGTAGTGTTTTAGGGTTTAGGGTAGTGTTGTAGTGTTTGCGTAGTGTAGGGTCATGCTGGGGGTAGTGTTTTAGGGTTTAGGGTAGTGTTGTAGTGTTTGCGTAGTGTAGGGTCATGCTGGGGTGTAGTGTTTTAGGGTTTTGGGTAGTGTTGTAGTGTTTGCGTAGTGTAGGGTCATGCTGGGGGTAGTGTTTTAGGGTTTAGGGTAGTGTTGTAGTGTTTGCGTAGTGTAGGGTCATGCTGGGGTGTAGTGTTTTAGGGTTTTGGGTAGTGTTGTAGTGTTTGCATAGTGTAGGGTCATGCTGGGGGTAGTGTTTTAGGATTTAGGGTAGTGTTGTAGTGTTTGCGTAGTGTAGGGTCATGCTGGGGGTAGTGTTTTAGGGTTTTGGGTAGTGTTGTAGTGTTTGCGTAGTGTAGGGTCATGCTGGGGGTAGTGTTTTAGGGTTTTGGGTAGTGTTGTAGTTTTTGCGTAGTGTAGGGTCATGCTGAGGGTAGTGTTTTAGGGTTTAGGGTAGTGTTGTAGTGTTTGCGTAGTGTAGGGTCATGCTGGGGGTAGTGTTTTAGGGTTTAGGGTAGTGTTGTAGTGTTTGCATAGTGTAGGGTCATGCTGGGGGTAGTGTTTTAGGGTTTAGGGTAGTGTTGTAGTGTTTGCGTAGTGTAGGGTCATGCTGGGGGTAGTGTTTTAGGGTTTAGGGTAGTGTTGTAGTGTTTGCGTAGTGTAGGGTCATGCTGGGGTTTAGTGTTTTAGGGTTTTGGGTAGTGTTGTAGTCTTTGCGTAGTGTAGGGTCATGCTGGGGGTAGTGTTTTAGGGTTTAGGGTAGTGTTGTAGTGTTTGCGTAGTGTAGGGTCATGCTGGGGTGTAGTGTTTTAGGGTTTTGGGTAGTGTTGTAGTGTTTGGGTAGTGTAGGGTCATGCTGGGGGTAGTGTTTTAGGATTTAGGTTAGTGTTGTAGTGTTTGCGTAGTGTAGGGTCATGCTGGGGGTAGTGTTTTAGGGTTTAGGGTAGTGTTGTAGTGTTTGCGTAGTGTAGGGTCATGCTGGGGTGTAGTGTTTTAGGGTTTTGGGTAGTGTTGTAGTGTTTGCGTAGTGTAGGGTCATGCTGGGGGTAGTGTTTTAGGGTTTAGGGTAGTGTTGTAGTGTTTGTGTAGTGTAGGGTCATGCTGGGGGTAGTGTTTTAGGGTTTAGGGTAGTTTAGTTGTTTAGTGTATGCTAAAGGCATATTCGTTCTAAAAGTTTTCGTTATTTTAATTTGCGGCCTAATAGTACATGCGGGATTTTTTTTGCGGACTGATGGTATGCGGGATTTCGTCATATATTCGCTTATCATACTTTCTATGGCCAAATGAACCCCCTCATTTTGTTCCTTTTTAAATTAAATGTTTTAAGAGTTACCACTTTATTCCAATCAAGATGGCTTCAGGTGTGCCATACCTTTGTAATAAGTAGGACTGTTAGCACTCTAGTTGTTCTTTAGAACACTCTGGGACAATCTGTCATTGGGCTATAGTTGGGCTACATCTGGCTGATATTTGGGCTACATTTGGTTTTTTTTGTCTCTGGTGGCCATCTTTGGGCTACATTGGGCTACATTGGGCTACATTGGGCTACATTTGGGCTCCAACATATATATAGCCCAATGTAGCCCAATATATATTTTTCAAAGTTAATTTTCGTGAAAACCACTGGAGCCTATATCTTGAGACATAGCAAAGGCACATCGGGCTACCAGTCCCTACAATTTTGCCAAGTTTGGTGTAAATCCATTCAGCCGTTCAGGCTAAAAGTGAGGCCAACCGCCCTATGGAAAATTGCATGGGAAAAACACGTTTTGGGACCCCCCTTTTTTCTCGGCCCCCCCTTGACGAAACCCCCCCCAAATTTTCAGGGGCTGCTCAGAAACAAAATGTTCCATTTTCCTGAAAATTTCAGCCAATTCTGTCCTCATAAGCCAAAGTTATTCGACATAGAATTTTCAAAAATCCCATAGGAAAAAAATCCTAACTATATATACCTACTGGCTATCGCCAGTAGGTAATATATATAGATATATATATAGATATATATATATATATATATATATATATATATATATATATATATATATATATATATATATATATATATATATATATATATATATATATATATATATATATATATATTCACTGAAAAAACCATGGGGTAGATGTATCAAGATTTTCGTTAGCGATTTCTTAATAGCGAGTCGTTGCGAATCGCTATTAAGAAATCGTTAAATGCGATGTATGTATGTTTCTGCGACTTTCTTGCGATTCCTTAAAAGTCGCAATTTTATTTTTAGAATTTTATACGACTTCTTATTTTGCGAATTTCGCAAATTAAGAAATCGCAAAAAAGCGTGAATCTGCTGGTGCCAACTACAAAATAGCTGAGTCATACTCAGGAAATGGGCTTGATTAGTTTCACCTGCATGCCTGAGCCACACCCAGAGGGAGTTGGAAACCTGTTTGGCTGGAGAGAGGAGCTGCTTGACTACAGGATGAAGGCTGCAAATTCTGAAGGAGGCCCCTCAGCAGAGAAAAGGAAAAGGAAGCAAAAGTTTTCTGAGAGGGAGGTGGAGACACTGGTGGAGGAAATGGCCTGCAACCATGAACTTTTGTTTGGAAAGCAAGCCAAATATGTTCCTGAAGTCAGGAAGAGGAATTTATGGCTGGAAATCCAGGAAAAAGTCAATGCAGTTGGTGTTATCCCAAGAACAATTGATGAAATTAAAAAGTGTTGGTACGACATGAGGCTGAGGGCAAAGGAAAAACTTGCTGAGAGACTAAAGGATGCCAATAAAACTGGTGGAGGATCTGGAATTGTAGACCAACCAACCCCACATGAGGAGCTCATTGAATCTACAATTCAGCATGAAAGTGTTTCCGGAGTCTCAGCCATTGACAGTTCTGATCACACAGTTGCTGAACATGGTAAGCAGGATGCTTGACTTTTTCATTGCATAGGTTAGAAGCATGAGTGTATGAGTGTGTGAGCATTATTCCATGTGTTTAATAAATAACAGCACTTAAATGTGAAAATTGATCCCCTTTTTTGATTTACATTACTGCACACTTATGATATGCAGTACATTTAAGCTGCACCAACATACATGCATCTGAATAAGTACACAATACTACCTCTTTAGTTAGCTTAATTTAATAGTTATGAAGCACACAGACAGGCAAGCATCTCATGTGACTCTTTCTTTATTCCCAGATCATGTTGTAGATTCACATGATGGTGATGGGGGCCAATCCTCACAGGAACATATTACAGCCCCAGAAGAAGTAAATGTCAGTGATGAGCATGAATCATTGTCTTTTATGAGAAGAAAAAGAAAAGCAGTTGCACAACTGCAACCTTTTGAAGAATCAGATGATGAACCTGAGGGATCAACAAATAACATAAATGTGTCAGAACAGGAAGTTATACATCTTGACACAGTTAGTGATTCTGCTTCAAGAAGATCATATTCTAATAACAATACCAGGAGAAGCAGGGGAGAAGTCACAGAGACAGCAAATGTTTTTGCTGGTTTGGAAAACAACATGCTTTCAGTGCAACAAAAACAACATAAAGCATTAAGGTCAATTAATGCCCAACTAAATAAATTAAACAAGAGTAACAATAAGGTGGGTGATGGTATGGCCCGGATGGCTGACTCCATGGACAGACTTTGTGTAGCATTTGAAAGATCAGAGTCAAACAGAGTGAGGGATTCTCGCACTCATAACATCAGACTAAAGAAGTACTATGCAGCTATAAATAGTCTGTGCACTGTGACAGCACAGAGTAATAGGCGAAGCATTGCCATGCAACGCATGGTTGGTGAATGCAGTAGAAATGTTGCCAAAGGGCTGGATAAAGTATCCCACTCTTTTGAATTATTAAAAACTTGTCAGAAAGGGGCAAGTGCGTTCTTTGAGGCCATTGAGTCTGAGGACACTTCCAGTAGAACCAGCAGTAACCCTACGCCCACTTTGGACACCCCTGACATGAGGAGTGGAAGCCTTGGTAGCCAACATACATCTGTGAGGAGAAGTGGGCCAGGCCAACGCAGGAGTAGCAGAAGGGGAAAAAATTAAAAAGAAAATTCAACATATATATTAATAAAAGAGAATGACACTGTGAGCAAACATTCTCAGATGTATGTCCTGTGGATTAACAGGTTCCAGGTTTTTGTTACCCATCTAATTTTGAAAAATTAAAGGTTTACATAATGAAAACAAAGATGTTGTGTTTTTATTTCTTACCTAGAAATAATTGTTAGTAATTTCTGCACGCCTTTGTCGCCCAGCCACAGCTCCTAAACCTGTAGCACATCTTCTTGGAGGAGGGACATCATCATTGTCTGAAGATTCAGGGTCACTCACTTCACATTCTGTTCCCTTTCTAATAGCCATGTTATGTAGCATAGCACAACTTGTAATTATTTTGCAACACAATGATGGCTTATATTGCAAGGATCCTCCACTTTTATGGATTCTTCTGAACCTGCTTTTCAAAATTCCAAAAGTTCTTTCAATAACTCCACGTGTAGAACGGTGTGCCTTATTGAATCTCCTTTCATGAATGTTACTTGGATTTAGATAAGGTGTCAAAATGAAATCACGAACTGCATAGGCGCTGTCTCCTAAATTGTAATTTCAGAAATGTGACAGTTTTAAAAATAGATTGACAAAAGTTTTAAAATTAATTTTGTGTTTTTAAGTAGCACTTACCAAGCAGAAATCCATCTCCAAATTCACCAGCACTCAAACGTCCATGTAATCCACTGTGTCTAAATATATACGAATCATGAGTGCTTCCTGGAAATTTTGCAACAATGTCAGTAATAATATATTTAGCATTACACACCGTTTGAATGTTTAAAGAGTGGTAACTTTTTTTATTCCTATAAACATGCTCAGTTGCAGCTGGAGGTGTAATGGCAATATGTGTCCCATCTATACATCCAATTACATGTGGAAAATGGGCAATTTGATAAAAATCAAATTTAGAAATTTGGATATCTTGAGGTGTGCTGGAGAAGTAAATATGATGTTGCAACCTGTTCATCATTGCATCCAAAAATACCCTAAAAAACCTTGAAAAGGCACTCTGAGATACTCCTCCCACCTCTGCAATCACCCTTTGAAAAGATCCTGAGGCAAGAAGGTGCAGGGAACATAAGACCTGCACATGAGTTGGTATAGAATGTGTCCTGTGTGTCTCATGCTCCAAAAAAGGCTTTAACTCCTCAATTAAGTCCAAAATGGTATGTGGATGCAGTCTATATTTCTCAAAAATGTCTTCTTCAGTCTGTTGAAATAAGGTAATCCTCAGTTTGAAAATCCTTTCCTGCCTCTGTCTCATCTGTGCAAGAGCTTGGATGCGCAGTCTTCTAGCTATCAGGTAAAGTCCAGCCATGGTTGTGTTGAAAAAATCAGTTGGGGCTGTCTTTTAAAGATTCAAAAAAAATTACACCTGGTTTGAGTTAGTGTTAATTGCGAATTCTTATTTTGCGATTTGCCGTTTTTCGCTATTTGCGATTCTTTGATACATTTCATAGCGACTTCTTAAAATGCGATCATGCAAAATGGAGAATCGCTAAGAAATATTCGCATAAACATGAAAACGCAAATAACGAAACACAAAAAATTGTGATTTCTTATTTTGCGCTGCGAAAAAACACATACATCCCGAAATATGCAAAATATTCATTAACGATTCGTTATGGTCAAAATTCTGCGAATTTCGGCCATAACGAATCGCAAAATGCTTGATACATCTAGGCCCATATGTTTCACACATGTTATAGTTACCTGGACATTTCACTCATACAAACCATTGAAATTCCCCTGTTATAGTTAGTTCAGCTAACTATAACTCACGCGCCCGCAATCCTCTGCTGATGACGTCACATATTACATCACTCATGACATGGTCAGTGACATTACTCATGACATCACTGATGACACCTCAAATGACATCACTCATGACATCATTGATGACATCATCCAGTGAATGTGTATCGGTCTGAAAAATAAATATTTTTTATATATGTATATCTAAAGGTCGATGGAAGAATAAATGGATTATTAAGTATCTAAATGGATGGTTTTAAAAAAAATTGATTGTATAATTGACTTATTGAGTGTATCTAAGTGAATACATGTATTAGCAAATAATGTTTAAATATTTAAATATCTGTATCAGTGTCTCACTTTGTGTATACGTGGCTACATGGGTTGGTGAGTAGCTACATGAGTGTTTATATGTGTTATTAGTTGATATTTGAGTATCAGTATGAGTGTCTGTATGGTTCGGTAGGGGATATTACTTAGTGCAAAGATGCATGAATGACTGACTCACTGTTTGTATATTGAAGACAGCACGTGTGCTGGATTGTATGGGTGGATACGTGTGTGTATGGGTGTGTTAGTGAGCGAATGACTGTCTCAATAGTGTTTTTATGAGTAACTACATATGTTTTAAACTAGTATATGTGAGTATTGATGCATATAAGTGAGTGTATGTGAAAGTGAGAGTTTGGAAGAGTTCCTGTATGAATAAGTATCAGTTTCTTTAAGTGATTGTTTAAGACAGTAAGTATGTGTACTTTTCTGAAGAAGTAACTGTAGTGGTGTGTGTAAAGCTGTATATGCAAGTATATGGATGTTTGATAGTTTATTTCCATGTGTGAGTATGTGTGCGAGTAACTATATGGATGAGTATTAGTGTGTAACAGGATTTATAGGTGTATGAGTACATATGATGAGTGAGTACATGTATGAGTGACTATATGGAACTGTTGGTGAATGAATGGATGTGTGTGTAGATTTTGTAATTACTGGATAGGTTATTCTAACTGGTATTGGTATCTCCATTGTTTTGAACATTTTAGTTTCTATTTTTCAATGTGTTTATCATAAGTATTGTATATTGTATAAACTTTATTCAAGATAATTCTCATAAAAGCACAGTATAAAATTTAAAACATTACAGAATAAAACATAACATTTACAAATGTAAATTCATATAAACATTCTGTGCAGCTCATACAATATTAACGTGATAAAATTTATATATGGCAAATAATTTTGCACTTTAAACCATAATTTAAAAGGAAAACCTGATTAACTAATCCCCCCCAGGGATCGTCGCCTGATTGCCCAAGCCCATCCCAGGTATTTGGCTACCCCAATAACCTGGGATGGGCTTGGGCAATCAGGCGACGATCCCTGGGGGGGATTAGTTAATCAGGTTTTCCTTTTAAATTATGGTTTAAAGTGCAAAATTATTTGCCATATATAAATTTTATCACGTTAATATTGTATGAGCTGCACAGAATGTTTATATGAATTTACATTTGTAAAGTTATATTAGGGTGAGAGGAGGTCTGCCACTCTTTCACAAGGATGATGTCATCAGTGATGTCATTTGAGATGTCATCAGTGATGTGATGTCATCAGTGATGTCCCTCTCCGTTAATGCGCCCTTTACCTCAGAAGAATAATATCCCGGCATTGTCTAAAGCATTGTCATTAGTTCGACAGGGAGAAGCCCAAGATCTGGAAAGAGCAGTGGAGAGTTTCTCTGCCTGGATTAGCCAGGGGGGTAACTCTTTACCTAAGCCCTCTTCCAGATGTCAACCACGCGGCACACCCTCTAAACCTTGGTTCTCCGACTCCCTTAAAGAACTTAAGCTAGGGTGTAAAAAAGCTTGAGAGGTGCTGGCGACGTGGGTACTGCCCTTTAGCCAAGGCGGCACTTGGCACCGCCCAGCGGGATTATTATGCAGCCATCAAGAATGCTAAAGGCGGGGGAGGAGCCAAGATGGCGACCGGAGCGGACGTGTAGTCGCCCGGCTCTACCGGCCCTTGAGCTCCGCACTGAAATCCTGTTCTCCTTCCTGGTTAACTCCGACGGCGGAACGTGTGTGAGGACGCGCTGAATACTTTGGTCTTTTCCCGACTTTTCAGCATGCCCAGATGCAGGAGAACCTCGAAGTAAAGTCCTCCGCCCCGGACCCTCGCCTGCAATGCTGCTCGTCATCGGCTCCTGGAGGCTCGTATATGGCCTGACCAGCTGCGTAGCGCGGAGGACTCAGAAGCGGCGCCCTTCCATGTGAGGCAATCGCCACCGCCCTGATACCGGTGCCCACCACAGGCTGCGCCTGGAACGGGACGGCCGAGTGAGGAAGCCCGGAGGGGTCGGATTTTTGTGCTCCGAGTGGGAGGTGAGCGGCGTATGGTGCCCAGCGGGCCGGCTCAGCGCAGACTATCGACTTTCTCATCCGCTGCCCAGCCTGGTGCGAGACGGTCTATGGGAGGTGTGCCCGTTCTGCTTTCGACGCCAGCGGTGTCGGAATCTCGAGGCAGTAATTGCCTATGCTAAGACCTCCCCAGCTCCACTATCGTGTGACCGGAATCATGGCCCCGTTTGACCACCCCCGGCTGGGAGGAGCTCACGCATTCCCGCCCGTGGACTGCCTTGCCCTGCCTGCGCGGTACACCGACTTGCGAGCACCGGCTCTGGAACCTGACTCGAGGGACTTGCAGCCTCCACCTTCCTATGAATCTATTCTGGCCGCCCTGCGTGATCTCCGCTCGGAGATGTGTGATGGCTTCCAAGCACTGGGTGAGCGATTGGATAACATGGTGTCTGACGGGGCTCACGAACGTGATGTCTGCCCCCAGCTAAGTGTGAGTCTGCCTCCGCCGATCTGCGATGATACAATGTTTCTCTGTGCCGGTGCTGCCTCTGTACTTGCTGCTGCCTCTACCGGAGCCGACGGCTGGCAGCCTTCCAGCCCCGTGACTGATACATTGTCTCCCCTTCCCTCCGGGCTTGACTTATTGCTGCCTGTACCATCGAGTTTACTTGTGGATTCAGCTGCGCAACTTTAGTCCTGCTTGTCGACTTTTCACTGGTGGCCTTCACCCCTCCCCCCGTGGAATCTCTATTCTCTAGCTGCCCTTATGGACCTGAGTGTGGTGGACAAAGGACCTTCTAAGGGTGATCGGTGGCCATTTTGGGATCCTGCTTTGTCTTCTTCTTTCAAGCGGCCATATTGTCCTGCTGTGCACGGGGGGGAGGGCTCTCCTGTGGAAGTATGCTTGAGGTTACATCCACGATCGGGTCAGGGCTAGGTTGTCTTTTCGTCACTAACTGATTTGCTGGCTGAAGGGGATGGGGTTGGAATTGATTGACATGTTTCATGGGCGCGCATCACACGTTGACTTTCTCCAACTGCACATAGCTGATAGATTTTCTACCGACGCTTCAGTAATGGACGATACTTATGATGTGGGAATCTGTGTAGTGCCGGGATCTCCGGGTGATTTGGTATCGATTGGGCTCCTCCCCGCCTTCTTCTTTTTGGGAGTTGTAGGTTGATTTTTTCTTTCTCACTCCCTATATTACAGGTGTTACTGTTTTTCTTTCTTCCATCTCTTCCTTCTTTTTACTTGTCTATATTTCGGGTTTTACGGGGCGACAGGCACTCTGTGGGGGGGGGGGGGGGGGGGTTGCAGGCCGTAGCCTCCACAATATTGCAGGGTGGGCGGGGTAATTTGGTATATTCTTAGTTCTATGGGCCTTCTTTTTCTATTCTCTGCGCTTTCTTACTCTGGTTTATTCTGGGTCTGGGCGAGGGTTGGCAGGGAGGGGGCGGCGATGCTTGGGGTGCATTAATGATGGAGGATGACCTGCCGTTGTTTTGCACCGCCACACTACATTTGATGTTAACTTCCAATGTTGTTTTCAGATACAACGCCGCTTACCCAAATTGTGAAGCCATTGTACGGACTCGAATCTTCTTAGTACTTATTCTTCACTGACTTCCTTATGACGAAAACGCATAAAAAACTTTAAAAATTAACCTTCAATTCTCCTCTTCCCCGGCGACGTGATTCTTTCCAGTGTAACGTTCATTGATTGCTAATCTTTAACTACTGCTGCTGGGGGACTGTATTGTTTGCACCTGTGCTTACGAAGTATCGTGGCCGGCCTGATGGTTGTAGGCCCGTATTTGTTCTTTTATTCATGCACAATAAAGGTTTTCAAAAATTTAAAAAAAAAAAAAAAAAGAATGCTAAAGGCAATTTTTATGCAGAGAGAATTTCTAGAGTAATATTAACAGCAAAGACATTTTTTCCATTGTTCGTAGCTTTTCGTCCCCTCGCGCAGAACAAACAAGCCTCCCTATCTCATTACAATGGTGTGAAGATCTTTCTACTTTTTTTTTATTGCTAAGATCCAAAAGATCCAAGATAGTCTAGGGACCATTTCCCAAGAGCAGGCGTCGCTGTTTTTGTCCTCTCATCAGTGTTCTAGAGCACCTAGCCAGCTTTTTACGCAGTTCAGGCCGGCTGAGGGGGGGATGTCTTAGCCATCCTTAAATCCTTAAAATCAGAATCCCCTTCGGACCCCTGTCCGGCTAGAGTTCTGGGCGGGGTGGCTGAGGCAGTTTTTCTTGAGGCTGCAGCTCTCGTCAATAACTCACTTCAGTCGGGCATAGTCCCCCAGCAATGGAAGCAAGCCAAACTCCTTTCTCTCCTCAAGAAGCCTTCTGCTGATCCTTCCATCCTCTCTAATTATTGTCCCATTTCCCTTTTACTGGCCTTGGCTAAGGTCTGTGAAAAGGGGGTTTTTAGGCAACTGGAGGAATTTGTTGAATCTTCGGGTGCTCTTCACCCAACTCAATCAGGGTTTAGGGCACCCTAGAGCACTGAGACAGAGCTGGTTGAGATAACTGAGGCGATTAGGGGGTGCTTGGATGCCAAGCGGCAGGGCAGCTCTGATTTTATTGGAACTCTCTGCCACCTTCGACAAGGTACCCCACCAACAACTGCTTGCCCGATTATCTGACATTGGCATTACGGGCTTGGCTTGGGACTGGGTCAAATCCTTCCTTGATAACCGCACCTAACCGGTGTGGATACCACCTTTTTTATCATCAGTTAGTAAACTGTCCACGGGGGTCCCACAGGGGTCTACACTTAGCCCCTTACTGTTTAATATTTATTTGACACCCCTGATCTTACTGGCAGAGGAGCTGGGCACCAAAATAATGGCTTATGCCGATGACACTCAGCTCCTATTCACTTGGAAGGGCTCCGATCTTCAAACTGACACTGCCCATAAGTGCCTTTCATCAGTATTCTCCTGGCTGGCTCAGGCCAGCCTTAAATGTAATGAAGACAAGTCTGAGGTGCTCCTTTATGGCCAGTTTCCCCCTACCTTCAGAAAGATTCTTTGGCCATCTTGTTTTCCGTGCCCTAAGTCTGAGGGTGGGCCTGCCAAGAAATTAGGAATATGGTTTGGGGAAGATCTGTGCTTCCACAACCAAATTAAAAAACTCACAGGTGTCTGTTTTGGCTCTCTTAAAGCCCTGAGGAGATTCTTTCCTCTGCTGCCTCGCACCGCTAGGGAAACGGTTGCCTGGGCACTTATTCTTTCCTGCCTAGATTACGCTAATGCTCTCTACATTGGCATACTGGACGACCTCCTAGGAAAACTTCAGGTTATACCAAATGCAGTAGCTAGACTCATGTTTAATATCCCAAGGACTTCTAGTGTCCGGCAGCAGCTCGGGGACCTTCATTGGCTTTTTGTGGCCCAGTGAGTACATTTTAAAGCACTGACCATGATTCATAAGGGACTCCACGGTTCTGGCCCTGTCTATATCAGAACGAGGTTCACATTCTATCTGCCTAGGCAACCTTAGAGTTCCTCGTTTTAACATCGGCTTGTGTTTCCTAGGTTCCGCTGGTCGCGGATTGGGGGTCAGTCTTTAGCAGTTAAAGCAGCCATGTTGTGGAATGCTCTTCCAGCTGACCTCCAGCACACCCAGGAGTTTCCTATCTTCAAAATCTTCTCAAAACTTTCCTGTTTAAACAGCTGAAGTTTGTACATGCATGCCACTGTTCTCCTACGTCCTAGGACACTCTGGAGTATTAGTGCGCGGTATAAATCTTTCCATAACATATCATGAGTGATGTCACTGACCATGTCATGAGTGATGTAATATGTGACATCATCAGCAGTGGATTGCGGGCACGCGAGTTATAGTTAGCTGAACTAAATATAACGGGGGAATTTCAATGGTTTTTTTCTGTTTGTATTTATCTGTAAATATTAGTAAAAACATAAATCAAGCAGCCCTACTTATAATTTAAGAATATTTTCAACTTAATTAGCAGTAATTAACCTATTAGTGTGATAAAAGTATGACACAGCACCTATAATACCTGACTTTCAACAACACCGTTCACAGTTCGATTCAATAGTCCATCAGCATCTTAGCCCACCACTATCCCACTGTAGGTAATACCTTGCTTAATATTCGCAACGGCCCAAGCGCCAGCACACCAACGCATCAGAACGCCTCCGCACGACTCATCCTGGACATCCCCCGACAAAGCCACATCAACGGACACCTGAGAGACCTGCACTGGCTCACCGTCAGCAAGAGAATCACGTTCAGACTCCTCACCCACGCACACAAGGCTCTCCATGACCTGGGCCCCAAGTACCTCAATGACCACATGACCTTCTACACGCCCACCCGCCAGCTACGATCGACCAGCCATGCCCTCACCACCGTACCACGCATCCGCAGAGCCACCCCCCGGAGGAAGATCCTTCTCCTACCTGGCAGCCAAGACTTGGAACTCCCTCCCTACCCATCTTCGGCGAACCCAAGACCAACTCTCCTTCAGGAAGCAGCTCAAGACCTGGCTGTTCAAGCAGTAACATACCCCTCTCCCCCAGCACCTTGAGACCCTCCAGGGTGAGTAGCGCGCTTTACAAATGCTGTGATTGATTGATTGATTGACCTTTCCGAGGGTAGGTTTACGATTTACAAATGCTAGCATTTTTTCAGTTAAGAAGCATAATAATAACACATATTCATCCTTTTTTCCTCCTAATGTTAACAATATGTTTTTTATGTCTTCTACTTAGATGTTTTTAATCATGAAAATGCAAAGAACACAGTTTACCGAGTAACACTTTTTAAACTTTCCAACATATGTAGATAATAATAACTTATACGTGTTACTATCAAAATTGAAAACCATTACAGCTTCACAGTTTGTAACTTTTCCCAACACGTGCAGAAGTTAAACAGTTAAACGTGTGCACGTGTAAACTGCAAAATGTGCCATCTTCCTTCCATAGACTACTAAACAACCAAAAACTATATAAACAACACCTACTGTGCAATTTGTTTTGCAAGTTATTTCTGAGTCGCCAATCTGTGTTGCAGGTTCCGTTTTCTAGCATCCGATTCTCTTTTTGCGTCAACAAACATAGTCCGGAGTTGTAAGTTGTTTCAATATGGCATAGGCATAGTACTTAGTTATAATTTGTGGCTATTTGTCAATATTTAAACATTTATATCTAGAAGAAAATGTTAGTGCACATTTTTTGCTTTTTCTCTGTAACGTCAGCAGATTGTTTTTAGAAACAGATAGATTACAACAAACATTGCTCCTTTTCTGGCTCCTTTCAGCTTATATATTGTGACTTTTTATAATATAATATTGACACTGTACTTCGCTTGAGATTTGTTGGTGACCCGTTGATGCAAACCCTAAACATTTACAATCAACGTCACCATCTTCCAATTGTTATCGTGTTTTCCCCTGGAGATCATATATTGTTAATATGTATATTATAACATTAACAGTTATGGTGATCTCAGTGGAGTTCATGATCCGTCGTCACAAAGAGTAACAATATGTAAGCAATGTTACCGGCTTCCAGTTTTCAGTCTGTTTCCCCCTTGTGATCATGTGCTGTGAGAATATATATATATTATAATTCTCACCGTCATGATCTCAGAGGAGTTTATGACCCGTCGCCACGAAGATCAAACTTCTTTACCTCCCGGAAAAAAGAAGTTCAGTAAATAATTACAGCTCGAAAGTATTTCATTATGGATTTTCTGTTAAATAGATAACTTTATTTTCCTATTCTTTTTACTGTAACAATGGTATCAATCATTATATTATAATAGATTGATACCATTGCTATCTAGGAGAATGATATATCTGGACTCCAATCTCCTTAGTGCCAGCTGTCTATTACCTCCTCCGGGGTTCTTAGAAACATTGTCTATGACAAAGTAAGTTAGGTTCTCTGAGTTCCTGCCATGATGTATGTTGATATGTCTGGCTACAGAATATGTGGGATCGTCGTTGGCTATTGCCCGCAGGTGTTGGAGGATCCTCACATGTGCTGGGTGAATTGTACTTCCAACATACCTCTTGTTACATTTGCAGACCAGAACATATACTGCAAATTCAGTTTTGCATGTAAAATGTTTCCTGATCTCAAGGGGTGACTTTCTGAGGGCTATGGGTACGGTCTTGGTGTTGGTACCGTTCCGGCAGGCTTTACATTTACTGCATTTGTAAAACCCTTTAGGTGACTTCAGCCAATTTGGACCTTTGGTAAGTGATGGTACTGTTTTAACCAGTTGCTGCCTCATAGACTTGGCCCTTCTAAATGTAAGCATGGGTGAATTTTGCGAATCTGGCGTTCTCAAATTTGCGTATTCGCGAACTCGCAATCCGCAAAATCCGCGAATTCTCGCGAATTTTTTTTTTGGGGGTTCGCAAGGGTTTCTGCCAGTTTGCGAGTGTTTTGTACCAGTTTGCAATTGTGAACTTACTTGTCGGCTCGCAACGGTCGCGACTATGTTGTTTCTACGTCTGGTTCATCATCACAGGTTCCCAGCATCCTCTGTTTCACCACTGCCACCCTCTGTTTCACCCATGCCACCCTCTGGTACATCAATGCCACCCTCTGGTTCATCATCACTGTAGATTATGGGGGGGAAAAGCAAGCACACCTGCCTGCTTCAACTGACATAAATTAATTTGGGGTTGGTTTATTAATGTGTCACTGTTTTAAAATTCCAGTCTGGCACCTGCTTCCTTATCTGTAATTTGCTTTATGTTGCAGTGCAATTTTTTTTCCAGGACCTTTGTGGCTTACTTGTAGCTATTCTATGAGCCTGCTGTGAGGGTCAGATCAGGGTCATACAATTGTTGCTACTAGCAACTGAACTCTGGAGGGGCCCCAGTCAGGAAGCACTACAGGGAATGGTTACTAATGATGAGTTTGAACTTTTGCACCTGCTGATTGCTTTCAGTTTTGCAAAACTCGTTTTTCTGCAATTTCGCGGGATTCGCGGGGCGCGAACTTGCACGAGATCGAATTCGGAAGCCGGGAATTCGTGCGAATATGTGATTTGTTTTTTTGCGGCATGTTAGTTTGCAAAGTTTTGTGCGTTTTAGCGAGCCGCTTGTAGCGCAACAGCGCGAAGTTACCCTTGCGGTCGTTCACGGGTGCGGCCATCTTGTTTGCATGACGTATTTCCGTTTCCGGGCGCGATGTGTAATCTCGCAAAGTGTGCGGCTCGCTAGTACAATTTCGCGAGTGATCGCGAGGAAAATCTAGCGCGAACTTACCCACGCGGTCGTGAACGGGCGCGGCCATCTTGTTTCTCATTCATTGCTATGGTTCTGGGCATGCTTTTTGTATCCTCTCTAAATCTTTGCCATCCTTTGCTTGTTTGAATTTTTTTTTATCTATTTTACTTATTATCTATCCCTCTATTTTTCTAGCTCTATATTGTTGTGTTTTCTGCTACTTTTGGTTAATTTTAAACTACTTTTTTAAACTCTTTTCTTTTCTTCTCTTCCCTATTCTATTTTCTTTATTATTTAGCTTCCTTTCTGCCCAGACCATGGTAAAGGGAGCCGGGAAGCATCCCGAGAAGGGGAAGGGTCCCGCACCCCATGCCCGGCTCCCGTGCGGGCGTTTGAGGGGGGAGCAGGTGGCACCCCGGGAGATCTTCAGCCCAGAGGAGGTGGCCGCAATAATTTTTTATGTTCAGCGCCGCCTCCCCGGACCATCATGGCAGGCGGCAAGATCGGTGGCGGGTACGGGATCCAGGAGCGCCGGCAGCGGTGGGAGAAGGTGTGCCGGGCCGTGTACCACCACTCTCGGGTCCGGCGCACCTACAACCAGGCCACCCACCACTGGACGGATGTCCTGGACCGTGAACGGGATCTGCTCGACCTGCTTGGCCTTGAGATTCCCGGGCTTGGTGAGTAGTAGTAGCTATTTCTTTACTACTCTGTTTTCTCCTGCTCTGTGTGTTATTATATTGCAAATTTTTGTTTTTTACCAAGAGCAATAATGCTGCGGATTACATTGTAGGTAAATTATATTTCCAAATCTGTGCATTTCAGGTGCACTGCTCTCCTTCTCAGTAGTGTTGCTACTATGCTTATTTGTTTTCGATTTTGTGTTCATTTCATTGGCCTGTGAAATTATGTATGAGTGTAGTTTAAAGAACTGCGTAATGCTAGACACTAAGGTTCAGATTTTTTATTTTTTTATTTTTAAAACCTTTATTTAGACAAGTGCACACAGCTATTCAGCCTAACATCCCGGAGGCAAGGCAGCATAGTGAAGCAGGAGAGCAATAGTGCAAGAACGATCGTCACAGTACAATGAAGGTTGTTTTTATTATTTTATGTCATGAAAGGAACATAGAACAAGAAAGAGAAGAAAACGCCAAAGGGCGCTAAAGAGTGGCAATGGAGTAGAAGAAGCCATCGAGGTGTTGGCAGCGGGGCAGGGGGAGCAGCGGGTACACAAACACGAATACAGGAGAATAGATCAGGGTAGAAGGGGGGAAGAAGAGGAAACAGGATTCAGTATTACAGCGTGTCACAGTTGGTGTCACAGGTTATGGTGTCAGATGATCCTCCAATGAGACAGGTTCCGGGGCAAGTAAATATCTACCCTGTAAGCATTCCAGGCCCCCCACACTTTCAACCACTTTTTGGGCCTACCTCTGGCAACATAGACCGTCTTTTCCCTGAACATACACCAATCCATGTTGGCTTTCCATTGCACCACCAGGCGAGCCGTCGGAGCCCCCCATTTCTGTGCGATATCGCGTTTGGCCACCATGTTGCCAAGGTTCACCCACTGCGTCTGAGCCACATTGTGATCGGATGGTTCCCAGATGTTGAGGAGACATCTCCTAGCTTCCGCAGTCGCCACCACCCCAGTCACCTCGTCCATAATCCGGTGCACACGCCTCCAGTAGGAGGCTATGGCGGGGCATTCCCAAAGAATGTGCATAAAAGTAGCAGAGGCGCCGCAGCCACGGCGGCAAAGCCCATCGCTCGAGTAGCCCATATGCACAAGCTGGGGGCCAGTCACGTACACCCTGTGCAGGATTTTGAACTGCACCAGCCGAAGACGAGAGGAAATGGCGACTTCCTTAGGGGAAGACACAGCACTCTGCCAATCCTCATCGTCGATCTCCAGTCCGTCACGCACCCACTGGTCCCGCACACCCAGGAGGAGGTCAGTGCGAACATTAATTAGTTTCTTATACGACAGAGAGATGGCACTGTCGGGCATATGGCCATCCAATACCCTGTCCTCCAACGGGGAGCTTTCTGGAATCGCCCCTTCTGCCGGTTTAGCAGAGAGCAGTGCGTGTCGCAACTGGGCATAACAGAAGGACTCCGAGCTACCCAGCTGATACTCAGCCTGCAGCTGGGAGAAGGTCTTGACCTCACCCTTCGAGATCATATCGTCCACCCTGGAAATACCTATGAGGTCCCATTTATCAAATCCCTTGGTGTGCCATAACTTGCCCAAAATATCCGAGTCATACAATGGGGTGAATCTAGTCAGTCTGCCTTGCCAGCCCTGCGCCTTGGTAATCGTCCGCCAAATGTGGACCACAGTTTTTGTTGGACCCGACATCCGCCTGTCCAGAGACCTCGAATACAGCGCCCTGTCAGTAATTACCGCCACTCAAGAGCCACTTATCCATTGCATAGCCAGGGTTATTTTCCGGACCGTAGAAACCATGGTTAATAGCCGCCAACTGGGATGCCCAGTTATATCTGCGCACATCTGGTAGTGCAATACCCCCGTCGTACCACGGAAGTGTGAGCTTCGTGATAGCGACGCGGGGAGGGCCGTCCCAGAGCAAGGCACGTTGAAGGCCCTCAATCTCTCGAAAGTAGCGGGCGGGGACCGGATCTTGGGTGTTCTGCAGGGCGTACAGGAACCTGGGCAAAGACATCATCTTAAATAATGCCGCGCGTCCGAGTAAAGAAAGTGGAAGCTTGCGCCAACCCTCCACATCACGCCTGAGGCGCAGAAGAGGGGGAAGCAAGTTGTGTTTGTATCGCGCCTTCGCATTACCAGAGATATAAATCCCCAAGTATTTAAAGCCCTGGCTTGCCACCTGGATGTTACAGCCTCTAGGGAGGCGCGGTGTGTCCCCTTTCAGTACGTATAGGGAGGACTTGGCCCAGTTAATAACAAGGCCAGAGTACCGTCCAAAAAGTCTAAGTACATCGCATGCCACAATAAGTGACTTGCAAGGGGAGGTGAGGTAGAGCAGAATATCATCGGCATAGAGAGAGATTCTGTCCTCGAAACCAGGGGTCCAGCTTATGCCGTGCAGATCTGGGTGTGTGCGCAACATGGCCGCAAGCGGCTCAAGAGCGAGCACAAACAGGAGAGACGACAAGGGGCTGCCCTGTCTGGTGCCTCTCTGAAGGGCAAAAGATGTCGAGATGCGGCCATTGACGGCAACGTTAGCCAGTGGGTCGGCATATAATAGCTTCACCCATCCCACAAACACCGGGCCAAAACCGAGCTTCGTCAACACCGCCCAAAGGTAACTCCACTCGAGGGAATCAAAAGCCATCGTGGCGTCCAAGGAAGCAAGGATCGCCGGCTCCTCCAGGATGTGGGCCCTGGCCAGGGCGCCGTGGAGTCTACACAAGTTAAGGGCAGTGTTGCGGTGAGGAATAAAGCCCGACTGGTCCGGGTGCACTAAGTCGCCGATAACTCCAATCAGTCGATTAGCGAGTAGCTTGGCGAGAATCTTAGGCTCAGCATTAAGGAGAGAAATGGGACGATAAGAGCGACACAAGTCTCTCGGCTTCCCTTCCTTATGGATGACCATAATGGTGGCCAACCTCTGGTCTAGGGGAAGTAGGCCGGCTTCCCGTGCTTCCAGAAACATGTTACGCAGGTGTGGGGAAACCACATCCGGCCTGATCTTATATAACTCAACCGGGATGCCATTGGGGCCAGGTGCCTTGCCCGATCGCAATGAGCGGATCACAAGGGCGATCTCATCAACAGAGACATCCCTATCCAAGTCGTCGCGCTCCTCGTCCGAAAGACAGCGGAGATTGACGGTCGAGAGAAGCGCTGTCGAATCAATCTCAGATCGGTCCGAAACAGAGGTGTAGACGCCTCGGAAATAATCAGCGAAGGACTCGGCAATGGCACTGGGATCAGAGACGACAACTCCGTCCTCTCCCATTATCTCGGGTATGACACGGCTAGCCATCTCTCTCCTGTCCAACCAGGCCAGCAACTTCCCAACCTTATTGCCGACGTCGTATATCCGACCCTGCTGTTCTTTAGCTAAAGCAAGGGCAGCGTTTGTGGCAAGGTCGCGGTATTCCGACTGTTTGAGGGAAAGGTCGTGCAGGAGAGCAGGATCGGGTTCTGTCTCCAACTGGGAGTCAAGCTCCGTGATCTCCTCCTCGATGCGCACCAAATTAGCATCTCTGACTCTATGGGCCTCCGCTATAAGAGCGAGGCCTCACCCCTCAAGACTGTCTTAAACGCCTCCCATAGAGTCGCGGCCGAACCAACCGATCCCTCATGTTCAGTAAAATAGAGGTCGATGGCCTTGGCTAGGAGATTGCGAGTTTTGGGATTGCGGAAATACCATGGGTTAACAATAAGCATGGGCGAATTTTGCGAATCTCGCGTTCGCGAATTTTGTGGATTTGCGAACTCGCAATCCGCAAAATCCGCGAATTCTCGCGAATTTGCGGATTTTTTTTTTTGTGTTTGCGCGGGTTTCTGCCAGTACGCGAGGGTTTTTTACAATGTCGCAAATTGCGAACTTACCTGTCGGGTCCCAAGTTTCGCGAACTTGTTTCTACGTGTCCAGCCTGTTTGGGACACTCTTCTTCATCACTGCCACTCTCTGTCACCACTGCCACTCTCTGACTACTCATGCCACCCTCTGGCCCACCCATGCCACCCTCTGTTTCATCACAGCACCCTCTGGTTGTCCAGTCAGTGTACATTATTGTGGCAACGCAAGCACACCTTCCCTGCCTCAAGTGACCTGAATTAATTTGGGGCTGATTAATGTGTCACAGAATATTTTTTTAGCTGGCACCTGCTTCCTTAGTGCTTCCTGATTAGTGATCTTTTGCACTTGCTAAGTGCTTTCATTGTTGCAAAATTAGTTACAACACCTGCCCTGCCCCAACTGACAATAATGCATTAGGGGCTGATTAATGGATTTGAACTTCCAGCCTGGCTCCTGCTTGTCTCCCTTAGCTGTAATTCAGGACCTTTGTGGCATATGTGTAACTATTCTGAGGTTCAGAGCAGGGTCACATAATAGTTTCAACTGGCAACTGAACTCTGGAGGGGCCCCTCAGGAAGCACTACAGGAAATGGCTACTAATGATGAGCCTGAACTTTTGAACCTGGTAAGTAGTTACTTTCAGTTTTGCTAAGATCGTATTTCTGCAATTTTGCACTTATTCGCGGGGCGCGAACTCACGCGAACAGTGCGAACAGTGCGAGCAAAATCCGCTGCTCGCAGATTTGCGGATTTTGCGGGAGATTCGCGAATCTCGCGGATTGCGAATTTACCGAATCCGCAAAATCCGCGGGCGAAACGGATTTTCCGCCCATGGTTAGTTAACAACCGCCGGCCGATCCGACATGACAATGTCAAAGTCAAAAGAGAACCATAGCGGGGAATGGTCAGAAATGCCCCGTGCTAAAAAACGGTCCTCAGAAACGGCAGGCACATGTGCAGCCAATGTAAGAACATAGTCTATCCTAGAAAGACTACCATGGGCGCCGGAATGGAAGGAAAAATGACAGAGCGTGGGATGTAAAAGCCACCAGCTATCCACTAGACCCATGGTCTCAAGGAAAGATGGCAACCACAATTGGGAGCCTCGGAGTCTCTAGGCGGATGGCGGTCCAAGGAGCCGGAGCAAACCGAGTTGAAATCACCCCCCACTATCAACAAACCAGCAGGCAAATTTAAAATGGCGCCACCAAGGTCCTGGAAAGTGCTAGATTGTAAGCCCGGGGGAACGTAAACTGAAAGTAATGTCAGGGCACGCCCCTCCCATCGTCCCAACACTGCGGCGTACCGCCCCCTCTCATCGATCACAGTGACGTCGACCTCAAGCGGAAGGGATGTACGAACAAGGACTCCCGCCCCCCGAGATCCCGAGGAGAACCCCGAGTGGGCCACCATTTTGTACCCTTTACGGTTAAGTGCTTTGCACGTGTTCCCAACCAGATGCGTCTCCTGAAGGAGAACGACATCAGGCATGTGGCGTTTAATCAGTTGAATCACTACCCCTCTCTTGATACGGTCACCCAACCCGTTAACATTCCAACAGAGTACTCGTAGTTTCCTACCCCCCATCATCGTGTCCCCGGCCCCACCCAACCCCAACAAGCCTCAACAACAAATGGAACTGAACAGTGTATACAACCCATTGCCTAAGAGATAGAAAGAGAGAAAAAGGAACAAACAAATAAACTTTCCCATCACCACCCCCCACCCTGCACCCCTGCAGCAGACTAAAAAGCCCCCCCAACCAGCAGTATGCCTGTCGCCCCATAAACTAGTCTACAAAAGTCCCTAGAAGAGTAAGGAATCTCCACAAACCCCTCCCGCCACCCTCCATGTAAACGACAGGAGAATCATCAAAATCGGAATAGCATTGGTATTAGCAGTCACAGACATCAGGGACACCAACCGCCACAATCAGCTCAGCAGAACCCAGTCCTAGAGATCAGAACCACCAGTTGCGCCTCCAGAATGTTCGTCGTGTTCTTCCCGGCGTTGTGGCAAAGTGTCCAGCCGGTCGCTCGCATTTTCTGGCACATCAAAAAACAGGGCACGGCCCTCGTGCTAAATCCAAAGTTTAGCAGGGAACAGCATCGAGTATTTAAAGCCCATATCTCTCAGGCGCCATTTCACCCCTGCGAAACTCTGACGCTGCCTCTGAACGGCCCTGCTGAAATCCGGATAAAAGTGCACCTCAGAGTTCTGATATTTGAGCGGTCCATGCCTCCTGGACGCCTGAAGGATCACATCCCGGTCTCTAAAGTTGAACAGCCGGGCAATGATGGGCCTAGGCGCTACACCCGACTTCGGTGGGCCGCCCGGTATCCGATGGGCACGCTCCACAGAGAAGAAATTGCTCAGGCCAGAAGGTGCGAGATGCGTCTGCACCAGGTCTTCCACAAATAGGTCCACTGCCGCCTCCTCCGCTCCCTCCGGAACACCAATAATACGGACATTCTGCCGCCTGGCACGTCCCTCAAAGTCCTCCAGCCTTCTAGAAAATTGGTCATTGGCCAGTCTTAGGGTCCGGACCTCCGTCTGTAGGTCCGAAACGTCGGTAGTTAGGCTGGAGGTCTTGAGATCAAGAGATTTCACCCGATCATTAGTCTTTCCCAAGTCAGCCCTGATCAGGTTGAGATCCACGGCCAGAGTGTCCACCTTGTGAGTCAGGACCTCGTGTTGTTTTTGCATTTCAGACCGAATGCCGCGATGGCCCCCATAACGACACTCAGAGTAGGCTCAGAGCCTTCAGGCGAGCTCGCACGATGAAGGTCTTTAGATGAGGCCACCACCGTGGGTGAGGTCCGCTGCTGAGCATATCGGTCAATTTTGTTCAGCTGCGTTAGAGTCGTCCTACGAACACCTCTGTTCGACGTCTTGTCGGGGTCCCCTCTGCCCGCCATGATGGATCCAAGGAGAACAAAGGGCTACACCGCCCGAGCAAGGAAGCAGATGAATAGAACAGTGGCAGAATCAATAATCACACCAAGCCGATAGTAGGCAACTCCGCAGCTACAAGCACTTCGCCAGCAGGGACCACAAGTATCCACTTTGCATTCCAATCATGCGGAACGTCGGTACAGGCAGCAGCCACCCACGAGACAATGGCGCATCCCTGGCACGGAGTTCAGCTCGACGTAACTTTGCCTAGGAACCACCAATTTAGAAGCGGAAAGCAGCTCCTGTGTCTGCGACCATCTACCAAGCAGAATCCACTAACGTGGATCAGGATTTTCAGCAGGATATTTGCGGAGGGTCGGAGGGTCAGAGCCATCTTGGTTGCCCGCGAAGCTCCTCCCCTCAAGGTTCAGATTTTTAATTACCGGCGCATCCCTGCAAAGTAGCAGGGATGCACCAGTAATTGTGCGCCAGGCCACCACCACCCATGGTGCGCCGTACTTACAATGCGGCGCACCATGGGCCCAAAACTTCACCAAAGTGTTACGCATCTGTGCCTTAAAGGCGGCGCATTGCTGGAGTTGCGTCGCAACGATGGCGCAGCTCCAGCAAAGCTCTGGGGTGCCCTATCTCCCCAATGCTGCGTCAAGCCATACGTCTGCTTCAAGCAGGCGCAGGGTTTGAGTCACGCCTCATTGTCCTTAAAGTGACTGATTGAAATCTTGTAGATTTCCCTCAGCCACTTTTAGGATGCGTTCCTGCGCAGGAACGCCCTCCCTTGTGCCGGAACGCCCCCTGATGGCGCAGGGCTTTACAACGTGATGCATCTCCCATATGCGTCACATTGTTAATATACGCCGCACCATTGCGCCTCTTTTTTCTGCCGCTGCGGCACAAAAGTCATGCAACAATGGAGCAAAAGAGCCGCAAGGGGCTTCTAAATCAGCCCCTACAGACTCAAGTCCAGTCCTTCCTTTGTACACATGGCGATAAGACGAAATAGTGGTGGTGGATTGATAGTTTGAGTATTTTTTTTAATGACTGGTTAATGTAGTAGGAAACTTTAGTGTTGTCGCTGATCTGCAATCACGATGGACTTTGTCTGTCACTTCGCGTGCTGGGGACTGCTGCCTGCCAATCCTAGGCAAACCTTTTTAGTACTTTATTTAGCGAGTTACCTAAGAACTTTCCAAGTCTACGGTCCGCAAATCAAGCAATACTAATAACGTAGTGGACCACATGAGATCGGTCAGTATATCCCTTGTAATAGTTGTCTATTTGTTATTTCGCCAACATTTTTTGTTATTGCTCTTTTGAAATGTTTGATTTGGTTGACAAATATCATCCATGTTTTCTGGTCTTTCTTTCTTTCATGTTGTACATCAGCTCCCCCCAGGGGCAAGAAGACACAGGAGGAGGAGGAGGGCGCTGTTCAACAGGATCAGGATCAGGCAGGGCTCCTTTGCTGGCCCCAGTAAGTTTTAATTTTAATATAGAGTACCTATTCTTTCCTAGCGTTCCTCGTTCGATTTTTTCTAAATCGTCTTTGATCTTCTTGTAGACTGGATCTAAATTCTTATCCTGCCTCGACTATGACTCCCTGTGGTATTCCTAGATTATTCTTATTAGTCTGTCTGTGTAGCTAACTAAGATTGCACATTTGGCAATTCCATTGGACTCCCATTCTAGTCAGCAATAGCTCTATGCACTGAGTGCAGTCCTCTGGGATTGTCCATAATGTCTTTTCAAGTCTTCTAAATGTTTATGCTTTGACAATTGCCAACAATAAAAAGGTGAAGGACCACCAAGAAAGAATAAGATACTACTTTACATTTGGTTTGGATAGGAGGACAATCCATTCTACTACTGTTGCAGGGACAAATCTGTACAAACAGAACTATGGACACTAAATAATGCAATGCTTAGCTTATCAATTATAATAGGCGCTGTTAGACTTCCCACATACCTCAGTGATAACAGAATTTGTAGTGGAACCCCCAATCTCCTTACTGACTAGATAGTGTGGCAGAGTCATTTAGCTCCCAAAGTCACCGATGATTGATCCCCATTGATGATTAGTTTATCCAACACAGGACAAGAGTACGTAGTCAGAGTCAAGAAGTGTCAGAGGCACGGACTCATGCTTGCCAAAATTCCAAAACCTTTAGATCATCCACTCTAGTCTGGAGGACCAAAAACCACAGAGTCTATTTAAGTTTAATAGCTTTATTAAAAGTAAACACATTTATTAAAATCAAGTTTGTCATAAAACTAAACGTTTAACTGAAAATGGAAAAGTGCTTAGTGCTGACGATTAATTGGACACATTTCTTGTGGTCGAGCCGAGCTCTCACCTGGTTTGAACTTGATCCTGCTTGTGTTCTTAGAAGTCAAGCTTCTGTCTGTTAGAAGAAAAAGTCGTGCGTGTTAAAAATAAAAAGCAAGCATTCATCAGTTGTGCCAAAAAGTGCAGCAAGACAACAGCCTTCCCTGGAAAAAGGGACATTTTTACTTTAGAGTAGACAGTCACAAATTATTACATTGTATTCTGTTTTTTTCACATTTCTTTATTCCTCCTAGACCAAATATTATATAGTAGTGAGTGGTGTATTCTAACATTCTTAAATGTACTTTGTAGGTGGAACATCTGGTGGCGGGGCCAGCGCGGAGGTGGTGGTATTGGACGAGGGGAACAACTCTGGGGAGGAGGCGGTGCAAGTGCTGGACGACACCAATGTGCCTGTGAGGGTTAACACGGTGGTGGCGGGCAGAGGTAAGCTATATATTCCTTACTTATTGAGATTGAAGACTGCAGAGTGTGCTTTCTGCACGGGTGTATTATAAATCAACCAGGTACTAGCCTCCTCTAAATGTACTTCGACTTAGCTGTGAAGTTTTTGGCGAGAAGAATCCCAATCAGATCTGAGATGAACTGATGGATGGGATGAACGAAAAGCGAAAGAAGGGCATAAGTAAGTGTGGAAGGACGAGAAATTTAATGATGACAGACAAAGAAGAATGATATGTGTTTGCTTGGTCCCCGAGGTGGCTGGGAAGGAAAGAATATGGTATGGTGCATGGCTGGGTAAATGATGAAGCAAGGATGGGTGGAAGGAGAACAGCCTGGGTGGGTGAAACAGAACCTGTATTTGTGCATATACTTTGAATGGATGGATGCCTGGATCATGGTACTATCTGACGCTTAGATAGCATATGTGTCTCTAGAGAGAGTAGACGGTCACTGGATGAACTAAGTGTTACTTTGAAGAGCATGTAACACCGCACCCGCACGTCCGTCCCAGTGTAGGAAAGGCAAGAAAAAGAAGTTGTAATTTTGTCCAAATACTACCATGAATAGTAGCAGTAGTTTGTATTGCAACTGCAAGCACAGCATATATCCGGGTATTACGGTGGACACTCCCTACCTCTCTTAATAACTTTAGTTTAGTAGTAGTACGTCATTCATGTGTGGGTGTATTACTGTTCACTCAATAATAAATCATATGTAATCAAACACATCCCATGTGAAGTGATAGATAATCAGATTATTTAGATTCTTAATTTCCCTTTTCTAGTACTCATTTGCACTGTAGGGTGAAAGCTAAATTAATTAAGGAGTAGCCCTTTTAACAGAGTATTCTCAGTGCCACACATAATAGAAAAGTAAGAGCTTCACCACCTGCATGTACTGGACCGGTACAGTAATGCAAGTCTGTCTCACTCATCATGGTGTGCATCTGTTTTTCTCGGGAGCAAGTTCACTGCGCTGGCATTATGCCGGCTTGCATAAGATAACGTACCTATTTTCCTAAACAAGAGAGAAGAAGAAGAATAAGACTGGTGTACTGTCATAGTCGACTGTAATGGAAGTCCATAGTGCTCGTAGAATTAGTTCCTTAAACTCCCACTAATGTTAGAGCAAGGATGAAGAAGTGGGAGGTTAGATAGATACTGTCCTCAATAGTTATGTACTGTGCTTTCAATTTGCTATTTGTACTATGACACAACTTTCTGCTCAATCATTTTGTGTTAATCTTAAGGAGCATTGGTTACAGACTATGTCTTTCTTTCTTCATATAGTTGCTCCTTCCAAATCAAACAGACCATCAAGGAGGGAGCTGGCTCGAATGGCCCGGCAATGGAGGCTGGATGCCACTGTCGCCGAATATCGGCGGTTGGTGGCCCTGGAGGAGGAGGACACGCGGTCTACCGGTACAACAACAACATCCACTGGGTAAGTTGCATCCTCCTCCGTGCCCCCACGGGCTGCCAGCCGGCGCAGTCCTCCAGCAGTACGGAGTTGGGCTACCAAAGGCAACCGCCACCGCCGAGCAGCAAAGACAGCAGCTGCCCCCCACAGGAGTTGCAAGGCACGCCAGCGCCGCTTATGCCTCAGAGTGTCCTACCTGGAGCAGGAGGTCATAACCTATAAGAACTTGGTGGAGGGCCTCCGCTTCGACCATGCCACCCTCCGCAGGGAGTATGATGCCCTGGCCGCTAAAGTCAACAGCACCCTGCTGTAGTGTCCCTTGCCCCTTTTTTAGAGACTATTGGGCGGCGGAAATTGGGAGTTGGGTTGTTTTTGGGACTTTTGAAGGACAATCGATGGGGTTAGGGAGGGTCTTGCAGGAGATTATTTTGTTAGGGCTACAAAAATATACTTTTTGAAACTTTATCTGACCATGCCTGTTTTTTACTGCTTTTGAGTCTGGTGGGTGGGGGTTTAACAGTAAGTTTGTTTTCCTGAAGAGTCCTAGGACTTTAGTAGTACTACCGTCAATCAATCATCTCTCCTAATACTCCATTATACTACCTCCCACCAAACGCTTATCTTACCTGTAATTTGTGTTTGAAAGTAGGGCTAGGCCCAGGGCTGGCTCCACGGGAAATGGCGATTAAGGTTGGCAATCCTGGGCGGATGAAATGTCCTCCTCATTGCGGTGGTACTAGTGGTGTGACACAGTGGTAGTTACATGCCTATGGAAAAAAAGAAAATGAAACCTGGTTTGTCCTTACTTTAGCATTTCAACGGTACGATAGAGAATATAGCAGGTGACAGTACACTAGAACAGTGCCACAATGTAGCCTAACAAATGGTAAAGTATTGAAAGTATAACTTGTACATGTGTTGAATTTCTTTGACATTGACTACTTCTACAAGAAATAGTACTAAAGCTGAGTAAGTCTAGAATATATCCTCGGATTCCTTCACCAGCCTGTTGCTATGACCTTATCCTCCCCAGCAAGTGTGTGGAATTATTGATGTCATTTAGTCACACATCAAGCAAAACCACACAGCCCGGGGGAAAAGGGTTAGGGTTTGGAAAATGGATGGGAATTGGGGTTTCTTTTTGGGTAGGTTTTGGTGAGAGAAGAAAAAAAAGCACAGCATGGACAAACATTAATTGAAGATAAAGAAATCTTTGGGTACAAAGCTAACCATAAATCTTTTAAGTGACATAAAGGAAGTGCATGCACTACTGCATGCACTGTTACTGAAAAGTAAGTAGTACTAGAATTAGACAGTACAGGGCTGCAGCGTTTTCACTTGCCTATCTCTGCACTCAGAGAAACACTTCTTACATTAAATTAGGTTTAAAAAATAGCCGAAGTAAAACCTATAGAATGGCTGTAGGGATCAATTTAGAAGCAGAGAGAGATCCAAGAAATGCAGTCACACTCATAGAAGAAAACAATGGATACTGTATCTGTATGTTGTTGTAGTTGTCCTATTGAATTTGGTAAGTAAGTTGCATGCAGCAAACAATTCCTCTTATTAGCGGCACTCCTCCATTCCAGCTGACGCTTCGTCCATCAATGTTGGTGACCAGAAGACACTCTGTCCACTGCCTGCCTGGCGGATGCTGAATTGCGGCTCGCTAATGTGAAGCCTGACTCCATCCTTTTTTCCCCATTGCACAGACTGAAACCCGGCCTGTAATTATTGAACGAAAAACAGGAAGTGATATTAGAACACCACTGATAAATAAATATAAGGTATGTACGCTGTATAGTGCAAAAAGTCACACTTTGATTTTCCTAATAGACAGTACAATATTTTTGAAAGTGCGTACTCTGTCTGAGTCACCTTTTGAAGGATAAATAAGTATGGGCAAATTAATTTAGCGGATCTTTCCCCTCAAGCTAGGTGTACTGTAAACTGTGTTTTAGAAAAAAATTA